>NC_044037.1:278806001-279469638 GCF_901765095.1 Microcaecilia unicolor | reverse complement strand
CCCCTCACTTGTAATGTAAAACCTTTCTGCTCCCTTCAGTTATTTCTCTGTCCTATTAATGTTTGTATTTACTTTCTTCCTCAATTTTATAAGCGTTACTTGCTTTTAAGTCATTTTACATTGTAAACCATCTGTAAAGTCTTCTAATAGTATAATTCTACAGATACCAAACAAGGATTCCTTTCTAGACAAATCAGCCAAGCAAACAAAAATGTTTTGTGCTGGTGAGAAGGATCACGCTGTTCTTTGCTGACTCAATCACTCAATTGCTCAGACGAATAAAATAAGTTAAAAAAAAAAAAAAAAAGCAAAGCAATAACTCTTTGTTGCACAAAGGCTTGTTGCACTGGTGCAGTGTGTGGTTGGGGTTTGAATAAGTGAGTGGAGAGGGTGATGGTTCTGAATGAATGAAAGGATGAGCGATATGAGTGGGGGGTAGGGAGGGCTGATGCCCCGATGCTTACAATTCCAGCACTATTCCAAACAGCGCCAGAGAAATACCACCCAATCGGTGCATCTGAGCAGCTCCGTCATGCTCAACACTAGGGACGTGCAAATTTAAGCGTTGTCGTAGCATTGAAACTTGAGGGATTTAAGGGGAGGATGGTGCCTGGCGCATGCACTCTAGGATTCTGTGTTAAGCACAGCTGTTGAGTGCATGCCCAGAGTGCCAGAGGGAGGGGGAGGCAAAGAAGGAAGAAGACGTATAGCTACTTAGGGCAGAACTTAACCCTCCATTCCATATCATCAAGCTGATCAATCCATAGACTGGTGGGTTGTGTCCATCTACCAGCAGGTGGAGATAGAGAGCAAACTTTTGCCTCCCTATATGTGGTCATGTGCTGCCGGAAACTCCTCAGTATGTTCTCTATCTCAGCAGGTGGTGGTCACACACAGCAGCAGCTCTGGCTAGGCCTCCAAGCCTAATCCTTAGGTTTTGTTGAGGCCTGGGGTTGAGGGCTCTTTTGAGCAAGTGCAAACCTGGTGGTGCCAGGTCCCTCCTTTTCTCCCCCCTCCCGCTGGCTCCGTTTAAAAAAAAAAAAAAAAAAAATTT
The DNA here is from genome assembly GCF_901765095.1 of Microcaecilia unicolor. NCBI lineage: Eukaryota > Metazoa > Chordata > Amphibia > Gymnophiona > Siphonopidae > Microcaecilia > Microcaecilia unicolor. The sequence continues at coordinate 279,468,584 of NC_044037.1, read as the reverse complement.
TAAACGTCTTTAAAGGCGTTTAATTCGACGTTTCTTTAAACGTTCATTGCAGCTACTCACTGGGACACCAGTTCGTTACAGCTCGGAGCGGCAAGCAGGTAATTTTACCTTTTTATAGCGGGCAGGGGGTTCCCTCGATTCTTCTCCTCGTGGCATATGGTGTCGGAGGGCGAGGGCGCAAAGGGTCGCTCCCCGGATCGCTGGAGCGCTTCTAGAGGGGATGCGGGGGTTTTACAACCTGATTCGCCCTTGATGGGTGACAGTTTAGTGACCGATGAATGTCCCGGTCGTTCCTCCGGCGTGGCGGTTTTTTTCCCGCCATAAACGCCCATCCCCCGCTCCTCGCCTCCGCCATCTTGGCCGGCCACGCGGCTCGGACGGCTTCTTCGTGGGCCGCCCTTGAGGTTGGAGACATTAATGCCATGAACGCCCTTAATTTGGGCGACGGCACAAGCGGCTAAAGTTAAGCGCCGTTCTTCCCGCGCGGCTCCTTCGCGGAGTTTCGCGCCGGACGCCATTTTGGATGCGCAGCATGTCTCTCCCCCGCTATTGCGAGCGCCGGTTGAGAGTGCGTCTAGGGCTGTTGCCCAGGCTGCGGAAGTGCACAGTCTGGGGGGTTTCTCCCCCGAGTTTGTTTTGCTGCTGCATCAGGCTTTCCTCATGCAAAACGCTGCCCCTGCTCCCTCTTCTGATAAAGAGGTTGAGGTTCCCAGAGGTAAACGCCCTCTGGTTGATTTCCAGGCCTTGGAGGACTTTGTCTCCTCCGATGTAGATGAGGGCAGCGTGTCTGAGGTCTCCCAACGGTCCTTTGCGGATTCCTTGGAGGAGATAGATCCCCGCTCGGATGGAGCGGATGACCCCTCTGCAGCGCGGCTTTTTAGCCCAGAGGATTTGCCCAACCTGTTTTTACAGGCCATGGACACTTTGAAGATTTCCTCTCCGGAGGACGTCTCTCCCTCAGCCCCTGTTGGCTCTGCCATTATGCTGGGGACGAAGCGCCCGCCTAGATCCTTCCACGTGCATGATGCCATGCACACCTTAATTGCGGCTCAATGGGATGTCCCGGAAACGAGCCTTAAAGTGGCTAGGGCTATGTCCCGCCTCTATCCTTTGGCTGTGAGTGAACGTGAGGCCTATCTGTGGCCTACCGTGGATTCTTTAATCACTGCGGTGACTAAGAAAACGGCGTTGCCGGTGGAAGGTGGCACGGCCCTAAAGGACGCCCAAGACAGAAGATTGGAGGCGGCCTTAAGGTCGTCCTTTGAGGCAGCTGCTTTAAGTTTGCAGGCCTCAGTTTGCGGCTCCTATGTGGCCAGGGCGTGCCTGACTATGGTGCAGCGGGCTTCCCCCTCGGATCTTTCCTTGAGGGCTGATTGGCCGGCCCTGGAATCGGGCTTAGCCTATTTGGCAGACTTGCTGTATGATGTCTTGAGAGCCTCAGCTAAAGGCATGGCTCAGACAGTCTCTGCGCGGCGGTGGCTTTGGCTGAAACATTGGTCTGCTGACCACGCCTCTAAATCCCGCCTGGCTAGATTGCCTTTTAAAGGCAAGCTGCTCTTTGGGGTCGAGCTGGACAAAATCGTGACCGATCTCGGCACGTCTAAGGGCAAGAAATTACCAGAGGTCAGGGCTCGGGCTAGTACTCGTCCCGGTACCTCCAGAGGACGTTTGCTGGAAGCCCGTCGGTACCGCCCGGGCAAGTCGGGTTCCTCTGCCCCCTCTTCCTTCAAGAGGAATTTCTCCCCCAAGCAGCATTCCTTTCGCAGAGACCGCCGTCCCGGAGGTGCTCCCTCCGGTCCTCCCCCAGGGTCTCGTACCCAATGACGGGGCCTTGGTCCACGCCCCAGTGCAGATTGGAGGACGGCTGTCCTCGTTTCTGGGCGAGTGGACCACTATAACTTCAGACGCGTGGGTGCTGGAAGTCATCAGAGACGGCTACAAGCTAGAGTTCTGCCAACCCTTAAGAGACGGGTTTGTACTCTCTCCCTGCAAGTCTCCGGTCAAGCTGTGGCAGTGCAGCAGACCTTGGACAACCTGATCCGCCTGGGTGCGGTCGTTCCGGTGCCAAAAAATCAGATTGGCAAGGGACGTTACTCCATTTACTTTGTGGTTCCAAAGAAAGGAGGTTCTGTCCGGCCTATCCTCGACCTCAAAGGGGTCAATCGGGCCTGGAAAGTGAGGCACTTTCGCATGGAGACTCTCCGCTCTGTTATAGCGGCAGTGAAGGCAGGAGAGTTCTTGGCTTCCTTGGACATCAAGGAAGCGTACCTGCATATTCCCATCTGGCCTCCTCTCCAACGCTTTCTGCGTTTTACAGTCCTGAGACGACACTTCCAGTTCAGAGCCCTCCCTTTCGGGTTGGCTACTGCTCCGCGGACCTTTTCCAAAGTAATGGGGGTCATAGCGGCCTTCCTGCTAAAGGAAGGAGTACAAGTCCATCCTTATCTGGACGACTGGTTGATCCGAGCCCCCTCTTATGCAGAGTGCGGCAAAGCTATGGACCGGGTAGTTGCTCTTGTGAGCTCCCTGGGATGGATCATCAACTGGAAGAAGAGCCAGCTGCGCCCGACTCAGTCCCTGGAGTATCTGGGAGTTCGATTCGACACCCAAGTGGGCAGAGTGTTCCTGCCAGACAATCGGATTGTCAAGCTTCAGGCTCAGGTGGACTAGTTCCTAGTAGCCTCTCCTATTCGGGCTTGGGACTACGTGCAGCTGTTGGGCTCTATGACGGCCACGATGGAAGTAGTGCCCTGGGCCAGGGCTCATATGAGACCACTACAGCTATCTCTGCTGCTGCGCTGGACTCCGATGTCGGAGGATTATGCTGTGCGCCTTCCCGTGAACCCAGCAGTGCGCAAGGCGCTGAGCTGGTGGACGCAGACAGACAAGTTGTCTGCAGGATTGCCTCTGGTGACCCCGGAGTGGATTGTCGTCACGACAGACGCCTCTTTGATGGGCTGGGGAGCCCACTGCTTGGGAAGGACAGCGCAGGGGCTCTAGTCTCCTGCAGAGGCAAGTGGTCTATCAACCTCCTGGAACTCAGAGCCATTCGGTTGGTGTTATTGGAGTTCATCCCGGTACTGGTGTTGTAGCCTGTACGGGTCCTGTCGGACAATGCCACGGCTGTGGCCTATATCAACCGCCAGGGAGGTACCAAGAGCGCCCCTCTAGCCAAGGAGGCTATGAGTCTTTGCCAGTGGGCGGAAGCGAACCTGGAGCAGCTTTCAGCGGCCCACATTGCCGGAGTCATGAATGTCAAGGCGGACTTTCTCAGTCGCCATACCTTGGAGCCCGGAGAGTGGCAACTATCTGCTCAGGCGTTCTTGGACATCACGAAGCGCTGGGGCCAGCCGAGCCTAGATCTGATGGCGTCATCGGCCAATTGCCAAGTGCCGCGCTTTTTCAGCAGAGGACGGGACCCTCGATCCCTGGGAGTAGATGCTCTTCTCCAACAGTGGCCGACACAAGAGCTCCTCTATGTGTTCCCGCCCTGGCCCATGTTGGGCAGGGTGCTAGACCGGGTGGCAAAGCATCCCGGCAGGGTAATCCTGGTGGGTCCGGATTGGCCCAGACGTCCCTGGTATGCGGACTTGATCAGGCTCTCAGTCGACGATCCTCTGCGGCTGTCAGTGGAGCAGGGCCTGTTACATCAGGGTCCCGTGGTGATGGAGGATCCCTCTCCCTTTGGTCTTACGGCCTGGCTATTGAGCGGCAGCGTCTGAGGAAGAAGGGCTTCTCAGACAAGGTCATCGCCACTATGCTGAGAGCGAGGAAGCGCTCTACTTCTACTGCTTACGCCAGGGTTTGGCGTATCTTTGCAGCATGGTGTGAAGCAGGCTCACTTTCTCCCTTCACTGCTCCAATTTCTTCAGTGTTGGCGTTCCTGCAAGAAGGTCTGGAGAAAGGCCTGTCGCTCAGTTCCCTTAAAGTCCAGGTAGCGGCTCTGGCTTGCTTCAGGGGCCGCTTGAAGGGTGCTTCCCTGGCTTCGCAGCCAGATGTGGTGCGCTTTCTCAAGGGAGTTAATCACCTGCGCCCTCCTCTGCACTCAGTGGTGCCTGCGTGGAATCTCAACCTGGTGCTAAGAGCATTGCAGAAGCCGCCTTTTGAACCCTTGTCGAGGGCATCTCTGAAAGACCTGACGTTGAAAGCAGTCTTTTTGGTGGCTATCACTTCAGCCAGAAGAGTTTCCGAGCTCCAGGCGCTCTCATGTCGAGAGCCTTTTCTGCAGTTCACTGAGGCAGGAGTGACTATTCGCACAGTGCCTTCCTTCCTGCCCAAGATTGTTTCTCGCTTCCATGTGAATCAGCAGCTCTGTCCTCCCTTCCTTTCGTAGGGAGGACTACCCAGAGGAGTACTCTGCTCTTAAATATCTGGATGTGAGACGAGTCATCTTCAGATACTTGGAAGTGACCAATGATTTCCGGAAATCGGATCATCTGTTTGTCCTGTTTGCAGGTCCTCGTAAGGGTCTGCAGGCTGCTAAGCCTACAGTGGCAAGATGGGTCAAGGAAGCCATTGCAGCGGCTTATGTGGCCGCGGGGAAGGTGCCGCCTATCCAGCTGAAGGCTCACTCCACGAGAGCTCAGGCGGCCTCGATGGCAGAGGCCGGATCCGTCTCCTTGGAAGAGATATGCAAGGCGGCAACTTGGGCTTCGGCTCATACATTCTCCAAGCATTACCGTTTGACTGTGGCTGCACGGGCGGAGGCCCGGTTTGGAGCTTCAGTGTTGAGGTCAGGGATTTCAATGTCCCGCCCTGGGTGAGTACTGCTTCGGTACATCCCACCAGTCTATGGATTGATCAGCTTGATGATATGGAAGGTAAAATTATGTATAATCATACCTGATAATTTTCTTTCCATTAATCATAGCTGATCAATCCATAGCCCCTCCCAGATATCTGTTCTGTTTTTATTCTGGTTGCATTTCAGGTTCAAGTTTAGTCTTCAGTTATTTCAGAAAGACTTCGTGTTCAAGTTCTTTCACTTGGATTCTTCAAGAGTTGAGACGAGTTTGTGTTACAGTGAGCTGCTGCATTCCTCTCCCCTCCGTTTTACGGGGCTGGATTGAGACATAAATTCTGCCGGCACTCCCTCCCGCTTCGTGCGGCTGTAGGGCAGCTTTGTACCCCTCCCGCTTCGGCGGTGTTAGGGTCAGTCAGCTCCTCCCGCGGTTGCGGTTGCAGGATAAGCCAGATCCCCCCGCATCGGCGGGTGTGGTGTCCCTCCCCCGCTCCGCGGGGATGAGCTGGACGGATTCCCCTCCCCCACTTGTGTGGGGATGAGCTGGGTTAATTCCCCTCCCCCGTTTCGGCGGTGGTGAGCTGGGCAGAGTGTCCCTTCGTGGGTGTAATTCTCTAAGTGCTGAGTCCTGCGGATGGAGCTTTGATATCGACATACTGAGGAGTTTCCGGCAGCACATGACCACATATAGGGAGGCAAAAGTTTGCTCTCTATCTCCACCTGCTGGTAGATGGACACAACCCACCAGTCTATGGATTGATCAGCTATGATTAATGGAAAGAAAATTATCAGGTATGATTATACATAATTTTACCTTGCCCCAGGTACAAATAAGTACCTGTATACAATATGTAAGCCGCATTGAGCCTGCCATGAGTGGGAAAGCGTGGGGTACAAATGTAAAAAAACAAACAAACAATGTTGCTACATTTGGAGATTCTAGATGGAATGTTGCTACTATTGAGATTCTGTTGCTACTATTGGAGATTCTACATGGAATGTTGCTATTCCATGTAGAAGGCTGCGCAGGCTTCTGTTTCTGTGAGTCTGACGTTCTGCACGTATGTGCAGGACGTCAGACTCACAGAAGCAGAAGCCTGCGCGGCTACATTGGTGATCTGCAAGGGCTGACTTCTACATGGAATGTTGCTAGTGGGACTCTGGGCAAGTCACTTAACCCTCCATTGCCCCAAGTAAGCCGCATTGAGCCTGCCATGAGTGGGAAAGCGCGGGGTACAAATGTAACAAAAAAAATGCTAACTGTCTTGGACTACAAGTTTCCTCCACAGTACTATTACACCCTATCCTATAGTATGCCCCCCAATCTATCTGCCCTATCAGATCGACTCTACACTTGTCTCTTAGATTGTACACTTGTCTTTAGAATGTACACCTGTCTCTTAGATTGAGCAGGGACTGTCCTTCCATGTTAAATTGTACAGCGCTGCGTAACCCTAGTAGCGCTTTAGAAATGTTAAGTAGTAGTAGTAGTACTTTCCGCTACCTTCACCCCGGGATGAGCCTGCAGCACCGTCCACACAACCGCAAATAGGAAAGACTCCTGTAGTAAAGGTCCCACTCCGTATGCCTTTTAGAACAAAATGAGGCTTCACAAAAGTACTAACCTTGTACATATGCAGTGTGAAGATGGCAAGCCCAGACTTCCTAGTAGCTCTACGGAAGGTAGACCGGTCTCCCTATTCCTCCCCATAGCTTGGCACAGCCCTAACAACAGCTCTGATCTGGTGTAGGGTTTGTCGCAGGAGGAGCGCCCATGTTTGGCACGTTGCTTACTGAGCATTGGGGAGGAATAGGGCTCATCAGTATGCATCCTTTAGAGTGCTCGCTATTCCCCATGGTGGGGGCCTTTAAGCGTGGTGGGCCGGCAAACGCAGGAGGTAGTTTGCTTTTGAGCATTGTGGCCTGAGTGGCTGCAAGGTCTGATTGAATATGGGGGATTGGGTGGCAGGGATGGCTGAATGGCTGGGGGGCCAAGAGTGGATGAGGGCTTGGGCAGCAGCGATAAATGATTGTATGGTGTGAGGCTGTATGTGAATGGCAGGACTGAGTGAATGAATGCATAGAAGTGCTGGGTGGGTGATATGAGTGGATGGTAGGAAGGACAGAATGGAGATGGGAGGGGTTAAGAGTGCTAGGAAGGCTTGAATGGCAGAGAGGAGATTGGTGGGGGGTTTATGAGTGGGTAGCAAGGCTTGAATGCAGAGATGGGACTCTCCAGTGGCGGCTTCGCTCACACTTACCAATACTGCCTGACCTTTCCCTTCTACACTGTTTGGGTGGCAGACTTGGCCTGTCTGTCACCCTGTTGGCTCTCGTGCAAGAGCTTCAGCTGTCCTCATTCTACTCCTGAACTAAACAGAAAATAAGCAATACCACAAGGTAGATACAAGATGAATTTTTATTAGATACAAAATATGGCCACATTTCACCAACAAGCTGCGTCAAGGATAAGACATAAGATGGTGAGTATATCGAGATTAAATAGCAATTATTATCGGGAAAAGTCAATGCAGTGTTGCCATGGATCCAGTCGCCTCTTCAGTGTCTCATTCAGTCATTTGCTGAAGGAGCGATTTGGAGATGGAACAGTCAATAAGTCATCCACACAGTAAGATATGCTTCAGACTGTGAAGGGTTTACTTTGAACTGGGATATTTCAACATGGGGGTCACTTCTACCAGCATAACTGTTTACTACTACTACTTATCATTTCTAAAGCGCTACTAGACGTACGCAGCGCTATACACTTGAACATTTATTTATTTATTTGTTGCATTTGTATCCCACATTTTCCCACCTATTTGCGGGCTCAGTGTGGCTTACAATAAGACTTGAATAATAGAAATACATTTGTTACGACTAGGTTATAGAATACATTGAACAGAGTTGTGCGAGACATTCGAATATCCTTAGTAGTATAGCAGTGGGACAATAACATAGGGACATTAGAAGGAGACAATGAGAGAAAAAAGGGTATTAATAGGCACCTGGACATATAGTGTACATAGTTCCATGGATGAATGTGTGATTGACTGGATAAAGGGATGATGGATCAGATGTGGATGTGTATTGCATTGTGAACAGTCAGTAGTTTCTATGTGTTTTGGCTCTTTCCGTAGGTTTGTTCAAACAGGTGTGTCTTCAGTAGTTTACGGAAGGAGGTTTGTTCGTTAATCATTCTTAGGTTGCGTGGTAATGTATTCCAGGACTTCGTGCTCTTGTAGGAAAAGGTTGACGCGTGTATCGTCTTGTACTTCAAGCCCTTGCAGGTTGGGTAGTGGAGGTTGAGGTGAGTTCGGGATGATCTTTTGGCGTTTCTAGGTGGTAGGTCTATTAAATCAGACATGTTCGCTGGGGCTTCACCGTAAATGATCTTATGGACTAGTGTGCAAGTTTTAAAAGTAACGCGGTCCTTGAGTGGAAGCCAGTGTAGTTTCTCTCGTAGTGGTTTTGCCCTTTCATATTTAGGTTTTCCGAAGATGAGCCTGGCTGCTGTGTTCTGGGCTGTTTGAAGTTTCCTCAGTATTTGCTCTTTGCAGCCTGCGTATAATGAGTTGCAGTAGTCCAAGTGGCTAAGGACGAGGGATTGCACTAGGCTACGGAAGACGAATCTTGGGAAGAATGGTCTAATCCTTTTCAATTTCCACATGCTGAAGAACATCTTCTTGGTTATGTTATTTGCGTGAGTTTCGAGTGTTAGGTGGCGGTCGATAGTCACTCCAAGGATTTTTAGCGTTTCTGAGATTGGAAGTTTTAGGTTTGGTGTGTTTATCACGTTGAACTCAGTTGTGTTGTATTGGGAGGTGAGTATCAGGCATTGGGTTTTTTCTGCGTTTAGTTTCAGGCGGAATGCATCTGCCCATGTGTTCATGATGTGTAGACTTTGATTGATTTCGCTGGAGATTTCTTTGATGTCTTGTTTGAATGGGATGTATATGGTTACATCATCGGCATATATATACGGGTTGAGGTTGTGGTTTGATAGGAGTTTTGCTAAAGGGATCATCATTAGGTTGAATATAGTTGGAGAGAGAGGTGATCCTTGTGGGACTCCACATTCAGGTATCCATGCCTTGGACGTGGTTGAATTTGATGTGACTTGGTACGAGCGCAGGGTTAGGAACCCCTTGAACCAATTCAAGACATTTCCTCCGATGCCAAAGTATTCAAGTATGTGTAGTAGGATTTCATGGTCAACCATGTCGAAGGCGCTGGACATGTCAAATTGTAGTAGGAGTATATTGTTGCCGGTTGCAATTATTTGTTTGAATTTGGTCATAAGGGTGACTAATACTGTTTCTGTGCTGTGATTCGAACGGAATCCTGATTGGGCATCGTGCAATATTGAATGTTTGTCTAGATAGTTTGTGAGTTGTTTGGTAACCATACCTTCGGTTATCTTGGTTATTAGTGGTATGGATGCAATTGGCCTGTAGTTGGTTATTTCGCTCGTGTTTTTCTTTGTGTCTTTAGGAATTGGTGTGAGTAAGATTTTTCCTTTTTCTTTTGGGAAGAGTCCATTTTGTAGCATGTAGTTTATGTGGATTGTTAGGTTTATTATGAATTGTTGAGGAGCAGTTTGCATGAGGCTGTTTGGACATATGTCTAGTTTGCAGTTAGATTTGGCATATTTTTTGAGAGTTTTAGAGATGAGTTCTTCTGGTAATAGTTCAAATTCGGTCCAGGTTCTGTCTGCTGGGTGTGTTCCTTCTACTGGATCTAGACAGTCTAGGAGAACGGTGTATTCTATAGGGCTTGCGGGTATTTTGTGTCGTAATTGTACAATTTTCTCCTTGAAGTATTTTGCAAGGTTGTCGACACTTGGTATATCTTTGCTGTTGGTTGTAACAGGTGTGGTGTCTAACAGTTTGTTTACGAGGTTGAAGAGTTTGTGTGTCTTTGTAGTTTGGTCCTATTAATGTTTTGTAGTGTAGTCTTTTTGTCTGTTTGATGGTGTATTTGTATTTTCTTCGAAGTTGTTTCCAGTCGTTTAGTGTTTGTTCATCTCTCTTTTTGTTCCAGGCTCGTTCAAGTCTCCTGACTTGTGTTTTCAGTTTTTTCAGCTCTTCATTGAACCATTGATTTGCATTTTTCCTGTGTGATGTTCTGGTTTGGGCTGGGGCGATTTTGTCTAATGTTGTTATGCTTATATCATCCCATTCTTGGAGGAATTGGATGGTGCTAGCGTTTGTAGTCCACTCGCTCTGGTAGATCTGTTGCCAGAATGTTGTGGGGTTTATTTTTCCTCTCGTTGTGTAGGTTGTTCGCTCATGTTTGTTGATTGTGTTTGGTTGTATTTTTTGCCAGTAAAGGGTGACATTTGCTTTATGGTGGTCTGACCATAATGTGGGTGTCCATTTTGTGTTGGTGAGTGTGATAGTTGAGTTCGGTTCGAGTCTATTTGTTATGATATCTAGTGTGTGTCCTTTTTCATGTGTTGGTTGTAAGTTGGGTATTTGCAGATCCCAGAGTTGTAGGAGTTCTTTGAATTCTCGTGTACTTGGTATGTTGTCATCTTCTAGGTGTAAGTTGATGTCACCTAGTATGAGGATGTTTGAGGTTGATATGCAGGTATTCGAGATGAAATCCATGAGTTGTGTTTGGGCGTCTTGCCATTTTCCTGGTGGCCTGTAGAATAGGATTGTGTTAAGGTGTCCTATTAGGCTTGGATGGTTGATTCTTGTCGAAGCAATTTCAAGTTGTGGTGAGGTAGATTCGCCTGTGATTGTGATGGTGAATTCAGGTTTGTGTATTAAAGCTATTCCGCCTCCTCTTTTTTCTCCATTTCTTGTCCAGTGCGTGATTTTGTATTCTGGTGGGCACGTTTGTAGGATGGCGGGGTCCGTAGGACTATGGAACCAGGTTTCTGTGATAAATAAGAGGTCTAGTTTGTCTGTGGTGATCCAATCTAGTATGTCTATCGAGTTGCTTACTGCTGATCTTGCATTGACGTATCCTAGTTGGATTGGGTGATGTGGTTCCAAGGTGGGGTTAGATGTGTTTATTTTTATTAACTGTCTGTTTTTTCGTTGGTTGAGTCTGTTGTTTTCATTGCTTTCCTTATTTCGTCGGTGGTGTACATATTCGGGGTTTGTTCCAGTTGGTTGGTTGTTGTTGTGTCTTTGATTTGGTAGGTTGTTTAAAGGTTGTGCATGGGATTGGTGATATGTAAGTGGGTTGTTGTTTTGGGCGTGCATGGTGTGTGTGTGAGTGTTATGCGGATTGTGAGTAGTGGAGTTGTTGTTGTCTAGGTTTTGTGTTGTGTTTGCGTGTACGAATATAATGAGACACTGGATGGTTATGAGTGTATTGCTGGTGTTCATTTCTGTGTGTTGGGTGCTGTGACAAATAAGTAATTGGTGTATATTTGAGCGATACAACGTTTACAATTGCATTTGAGCTTGGCTACAATTCACGCGGAGTAGTGCTAACATTTTCAATTAAGCTTAGCAACAGTTTAGTTCAAAGCTGGCAGTAAGCAAAGCAAAGCAGGGTGAAGCAAGGATTTTAAATTATGTAAAAGCTAAAGCTTGCTTGGTAACAGTTCGCTATTATGCATTAAATTAAATTAAGGCTTGCACTAAATTAAAGCTTGGCAACATTTAAAGGTGCTATATTGGCCTAAGACACAGTTGCATTCAGTTTAGTGTGAGCAGAGTATAGCGAGGATTTTTAAATCATACTAAAGCAGTGCATGCATGCATTTAAGACGAGCAGGTATTTTATTACTCAGTTCAGCCTCGGGAGGTAGCTCCTGTTCTCGGCGGCCACGGGGACCAGTGGCTCGGTTGTCTGGTGCTCGGTGTCTCTATTGCAGCCACCACAGGACTTGTGTGTGGCTCAGGAGTCGCCGTCGCTTTGCCGCACCTCAAGCTGGTCGACTCTTGTCTGTCTGCGCTCCGACGCGTGGAGCAGTCGGGTGCGGGGTGCGCCTACTTCCCTCAATCCGCTTGCGGCTTCCTGGGCAGCAGTCGGACGATTCTGGAGCGTGCCACATTGGGGATAGGCCGCTCCTGCTTTCCAGTCCTCAGTCCCTGCTTGACAGAGCTTACAATCTAATTAGGACAGACAAACAGGACAAACAAGAGATAAGGGAATATTAAAGTGAGGATGATAAAATAAGGGTTCTGAACAAATGAATAAGGGTTAGGAGTTAAAAGCTGCATCAAAAAGGTAGGCTTTTAGCATAAATTTGAAGACTACCAGAGAGGGTTTGTATATACATACCAGTAAATGAAATTGGTAGGGGTAAAATATTCTCCTTCCTAATTCTTCTCTCTGATTTATAGTTCTCAGAGTAAAGCAGTGTCCTCCCAGAGGAGTATCTGGAATATAAAAAAGCTTTACAGAGTCTTCTGATTGGATAGTATATCAAACCTTAAATAAACTTGTAAACTTTACCATGGGTGTCCTCCTTCTGCTCCAGCTGGCTGAAGTAGCACCTCTTGTCCTCATTCTTGGTCAGTTCCACACAGGCAGTGCTGGAAGACAAGTTCCCCATCCCTGTGCTCCCTGGAAACAGTCCGACCACTTGGTAGACTTTGAGGCTGGTTCCTACTTCCTGGACTTTGCTAGTCCACACCATGGCTCTCTTAACTTCTAAACTGCAGCATCCTCTTGACAGTTGTAGTCCCCTTGCATAGATGGTGGGGTATGGCCAGAGGCTCTGCCAACCCCCCGGCCTCTTGGTTTGAGGCGCTCTGGCCAGAAATCAAAACTAAAGATAACACTTTCTCCCAAGTACTACTACTACTACTACTATTTAGCATTTCTATAGCGCTACAAGGCATACGCAGCGCTGTTCAAACATAGAAGAAAGACAGTCCCTGCTCAAAGAGCTTACAATCTAATAGACAAAAAATAAATAAAGTAAGCAAATCAAATCAATTAATGTGTACGGGAAGGAAGAGAGGAGGGTAGGTGGAGGCGAGTGGTTACAAGTGGTTACGAATCTTGCATGGAATCTTGTCACTCTTTACGATTCCAGAATCTTGCTATTCTTTGGGGTTCTACATGGAATGTTGCTACTCTTTGAGGTTCTGCATGGAATCTTGTCACTCTTTAGGATTCCAGAATCTTGCTATTCTTTGGAGTTCTACATGGAATGTTGATACTCCTTGAGATTACTACTACTACTATTTAGCATTTCTATAGCGCTACAAGGCGTACGCAGCGCTGCACAAACATAGAACAAAGACAGTCCCTGCTCAAAGAGCTTACAATCTAATAGACAAAAAATAAAGTAAGCAAATCAAATCAATTAATGTGAATGGGAAGGAAGAGAGGAGGGTAGGTGGAGGCGAGTGGTTACAAGTGGTTACGAGTCAAAAGCAATGTTAAAGAGGTGGGCTTTCAGTCTAGATTTAAAGGTGGCCAAGGATGGGGCAAGACACAGGGGCTCAGGAAGTTTATTCCAGGTGCAGCGAGACAGAAGGCGCGAAGTCTGGAGTTGGCAGTAGTGGAGAAGGGAACAGATGAGAAGGATTTATCCATGGAGCGGAGTGCACGGGAAGGGGTGTAGGGATGGATCCTCTTCCCCTGTTAGGTGGGAATGGGCACTGTCAGCTCTAGCACGGCTCAAGGGATGAACCCGAGTGGCTTCTACTTGTACAAGGCAGAAGATAGTGCCTGTGGTTTCTTGTTGTCCAGGGGTAGAGGTTGTGGGAGTCTCACTACTGAACTGGCACATATCCTCCTTTCCTCTTGAATATATTCAGAAGCACCCACAGTTAACTTAGTTGCTCAATGGTCAAAGTTAAAGTTGAGGCAAGCTTGGGGGTAGGACATATTACAATTGGTGATAGGTTATCCGTTGAACATCTAACTATCTGTTTACTTCCAATCACACAAGCAGCAGGTAGAGCACAACTTAAATGAATTACCTATTTAATATTAGCCGTGGCACTTCTACATTCACTACTGGTGAATATATTTTATAAAGAGTAGGAGCTCGGGTCTTAAAGAAGTAGGCAAATATTTCAAAATGGCATTTATTTATTAGGATTTATTTACCGCCTTTTTGAAGGAATTCACTCAAGGCGGTGTACAGTAAGAATAGATCAAACATGAGCAATAGGCAATTAGAGCAGTAAAAATATTTGAACAATACAAAGGTATGGCATGGTATACTACTTGCAATGACAACACAATATGTACTAGAACATTATACAGTGAAACCTTGGTTTTCGTCGATAATCTGAAACGGCGAAAACCGAGGTAATTAACGATGACGGCCAAAATAGGGAGAAGGATGTCCATCTTCCGATACAAATTGGGAGATGGACGTCCTTTTTCTAGGAAATCTGAGGCAACCAACGAAAACCGAGACAAATTTCTCGTCGAAAAAATCAACGAAAACTGACATCAATGAAAAACGAGGTACTACTGTAATTGGTAGTGAAGGGTAAGGCAAAGTTGTAACATATAGATGAGTAAGAAAGTAGGAAGAATTAGAAAGTAAGGTGATTGATTTGAAGAAAGTTGCACGTGAGGTCAGAGAGATGGTTGAGATGGCAGATTGTAAGTACTAGTGGATGAAAGTGCCAAGTTTTTTTCTCTACTGCTATATTAAAATACAGATTAGACGCTTCTTTGAAAGGAATGCCCAGTGCATCCATTCTTTCCCTACACAAAACTTTCTCCTGTGTGTGTGTGTGTGTGTGTATATATATATATATATTGTGTATATATATATATATATATATATATATATATATTACAGCACCTTTTTACAAAATCACTGGCTGTGTGTATTTCATGGGTTGTATACGCCACTGGCCTTTTGACGTGTGCTTGCCCCTCATTTCATAACAGGTGCTTACATTTTTGCCAGTTGTCTACGTAAATGTATCAAATACGATACTTGCGATTGTCAACTTGTCTAATGTCTCTGTTGATCACCCTCCCCTCACCTATCCACACCCATCCTGTTAGAATATCAATGATATGCTTTGATGTCCCCATGCATACCTCCGACCCACCCCCATCCTCCCACCCTGTCAGACTGTCATAGTAATGCTTGAATGTTTTCACTTATATACACTGTCAGCTAGCACATTTGCTTATTTCCGATCTGATGAAGAAGGGCAACCTTCGAAAGCTAATCAAGAAATGTATTAAGCTATGTCCAATAAAAAAGGTGGTATCTTATTTTCTTTTCCATGTTTTATTTTGTTTGATTTCTATTGATAACCTTAAGAGTGGACTAACACGGCTACCACACTCATCAACTTGTCTAGTGCAAAATCGTTAGGGGAGCATCCACATGGGCAGGACCATAGGTAGGGTTGATATTTACTTAGGCTACCTGCAGAATACATGGAAATGTCACATTTGGCCACACCTCGATACTTGTCCCAGGCATATACTTCCTTATACACAATACAGTAGCAGAATCAGTAACATTTCAAAATACCTTCATAAACTTCTCAATATGTTTTGCAACACTTTACAACATGTTTTCAACGTTTTAATGTCACTCTTATGCGGCTCATCAGAGTTCACAGCATCAGTGTCGCTATGAAGACTTTCCAAACCAACGATGTGCAAATCTTCGTCGATCCATTATATTTACTTCTTAATTCAACCTTCAACTTTGTGGTTAACTTTTTGTTAAATTTTATAAGAATTTAATTTTTTTTTTTAAAAACAGTCCAGAAATGTTCAGAATGTATTTAGTATGGTAGAACCACTTAACTTGCAGCTGTTTTCAAACACATGATAACCTCCTTTTGGGCACAAATATTTACACGAGTCATAGACCTGTCATTTTTGTGCCTACATTTGGGCATGATTCTGCATTTATGCTAGAGGGAAATGTAGCTGTTCTTAGAGAATAGTCTCGTTACCTGCAGAAACATGATGCCCAGATGAAAGTTCCTTGCTTGAGACTTGGCTGCCTGGCACTTAGTTTATAAAATTACCTGCATAACTTTTAACTAGCTGTGTTATACTTTTACAGTTATGTGGTTTCCTTAGAGCTGAATATTTACCTCATGGAATAGTGTTTTAGTGGTTCAATCCCAGCAGGTAGTTAACAAGTGAAAGGGATAATGTTTAAAATTCACTTTCTTTTTCCTCCTCTTGCAGTTTCTTTCTGGGGGAACTGGAAAAATGTCTACAGGAACACGACCGATTAGCTCAGCTTTTCATCAAACATGTGAGTTCTCTGCCTGGCTCGATGTCTCACAAGAACAGCCTTCAAGCACATGCTTTTCTTCACCAAGCCCATACCGGTTATCACAGCCCCTTTTGAATTTTGTCCAGACCAGTACCAGTGGCGCCTGTCACAGAGCGGATTGTACAGGGTGTTCCTGTGCTCTCTTAGAGGAAACGCACTGTTGAGACCTTTTTTGTGCTGTGTCTGGGGGAGAGACAGTCTCCTGCACTAGTCTGAGCCACCTGCCCTAAAATGGGAACAGAATTTAATCCCACAGTTTGATTGCAAATCTAGTCTTTAAGTGCCCCAATTGTGTTCTAATTTTACTCATGATTGTGTAAATTGACCTTATTCATATTTATGTAAGGGGATCCTGTTGTGTGCCCACAGACCGCTCACATAAAGAATTTATTTGGTTGGGGCTAGGAGTGACAGAACTCCAAAAGGCTGTAGCTAAGAATCTCACAAATGCTTCAGTCAGACCACTCCTAGATTGTCGTTCTGAACCAACTAATTTACATGGAGGAACACTTTCGATATAACATCTAAATCCAATGTTGGACATTTTCAGCAGAATCCAAGTGGCAAACGCTGCCATTTTCGAACCTGAAAAAGTCTTATTTTTGTTTCAAAAATGGCCATTTCCTAGACAATCTTAAAACGCTTTGTGGTCAGAGCATTTTTCTTTTGTGATCATTTTTGAAGAAAAAAAAAAAAACAGTCCAAGTGGAAAAACGCACAGTCAAGCTATTAGGTAAGAGGAGCCAGCACTCTTAGTAGACTGGCCACACAGTAGAGCACCCTAGGGGGCGCTGCAGTGGATTTCACATAATAGGTCCCAGGTACACATTTCATCATTTCCTCCTTATATTGTATGGGGAGCCTTCCAAAGCCCTCCAAAAACCCATTGCACCCAACTATACACCACTACAATTGCCCTTATGTGTACAGGTGTCACCTATATGTGGGTACATTAGGTTCTTGGTGGACCCAGGAGAGCTCACACTTTCCACCACAAGTGTACCAGTTAGAGTGGGATATGGGCCTGGGTCTCCCTCTCTCTAGTCCACTGCAAAGACCACCAGGCTACTCCAGGGACTGGCTTTCTGCTCTAATAGGATTGGCTATAACATCTAACGCTGTCATAGAAGCTACTGGAATGTACTGTTTCTTTCACATCTTTGCGGAGTGAGAGGGGATCAGTGACCACTGGGGGAGTAAGGAGGATCATGCCTTAATCCCTCCAATGGTCATTTTAGGATACCTTTTTATGAGTTGTTCATGTCTGAAATAGGTGTAGACCAACTTTTTAGCCCTGGATGTTTTTGCTTTGTTCCATTATGGCAGAAAAATGTCCAGGTTGTGGGGATGCCCAGATCCTGCCCCCAACATATACCTCCTTGCGATTTGGATGCACTGCAGGCGAACTGCATAGAAAACATCTAAAAATGTGTTCTGAATATAGTGAATCATCTCCCACTTTGTGCTGTTTTAGGACATTTTTCTGTTTTGAAAATGGGCGCATTAGTCTTTTTAGGAAAATAATTAGGACAATAATTAGGCAAAGGCAGTAAACAAAAATTTTACAAAGTGTTTTTAGCTCCCCTATATTCTTTCCTTCCTCCTGTGAGAATGTGTGAATATCCTCTCCATAACTGTCCCTTAGTAACAGTGTAGCAGATAGTAAAAGGGTGTTTTGAGAAGATTTGTCATTTAGTGATAGAAATGCTAAGAGACTCACTACTACTACTTATCATTTCTATAGCGCTACTAGATGTACGCAGCGCTGTACACTTGAACATGAAGAGATAGTCCCTGCTCGACAGAGCTTACAATCTAATTAGGACAGACAAACAGGACAAACAAGAGATAAGGGAATATTAAGGTGAGGATGATAAAATAAGAGTTCTGAACAAGTGAACAAGGGTTAGGAGTTAAAAGCAGCATCAAAAAGGTGGGCTTTTAGCTTAGATTTGAAGACGGGCAGAGATGGAGCTTGACGTACCGGCTCAGGAAGTCTATTCCAGGCATATGGTGCAGCAAGATAAAAGGAACGGAGTCTGGAGTTAGCGGTGGAGGAGAAGGGTGCAGATAAGAGAGATTTACCCAGTGAACGGAGTTCCCGGGGAGGAGTGTAGGGAGAGATGAGAGTGGAGAGGTACTGAGGAGCTGCAGAGTGAATGCACTTATAGGTCAATAAGAGGAGTTTGAACTGTATGCGGAAACGGATAGGAAGCCAGTGAAGTGACGAGGAGAGGGCTAATATGAGCATAACGACCCTGGCGGAGTATTATTTATTTATTTATTGCATTTGTATCCCACATTATCCCACCTCTTTGCAGGCTCAATGTGGCTTACAATTTATCATGGATACTGGAAATAGAAGACTTTGAGGCTCATTTTCAAAGCACTTAGCCTCCCAAAGTTCCATAGAAACCTATGGAACTTAGCCTCCCAAAGTGCTTTGAAAATATGCCTCAATATACATTTGGTTTACAGAGGGTTTTGTGTTATATGGTGGTGAAATACATGATAGTGTTAAAGCAAAGACATAAGACATTTCTGGATATTTTAAAGATTATACAGTTACACGTGTTGATCTTTGTGATATATCTTGTCGAAGAGAGAGGTTTTCAATAGTTTACGGAAATTGGTCAATTCATAGATCGTTTTCAGGTTACGTGGCAACGCGTTCCAGAGCTGCGGGCTCGTATAGGAAAAGGTAGATGTGTGCATTGATTTGCATTTCAGACCTTTACACTTGGGAGGATGAAGATTAAGGAGTGTGCGAGAAGATCTTTTTGCATTCCTGGGTGGTAGTTCTATTAGGTCTGACATGTAGGCTGGGGCGTTGCCATGGATGATTTTATGGACTAGGGTGCAAAGTTTGAACATGATTCATTCTTTTAGTGGGAGCCAGTATAGTTTTTCTCGTAGGGGTTTTGCGCTTTTGTATTTTGATGTGCCGAATATTAGTCTGGCTGCCGTGTTCTGGGCTGTCTGGAGTTTTTTGAGTATTTGCTCTTTGTAGCCAGCGTAGAGTGAGTTACAATAGTCCAGATGACTGAGTACCAATGATTGTACCAGATTGCGGAAGACAGTCCTTGGAAAAAATGGTCTAACTCTTTTTAGTTTCCACATTGAATGGAACATCTTTTTAGTTATGTTTTTCGCATGATTCTCAAGTGTTAGGTGTCGATCAATGGTGACTCCAAGAATTTTTAGGGTGTCTGAAACTGGTAGATTTAGTTTAGGTGTGTTGATGGTGGTAAATTTATTCTTGTTGTATTGCGAGGTGAGTACCAGGCATTGGGTTTTCTCTGCAATAAGTGTCAGCTGAAATGCATCTGCCCAGGAATTCATGATATGTAGGCTTTGCTTGATTTCATTGGAGATTTCCCTTAGATCTTGTTTGAATGGGATGAAGATTGTTACATCAGCGTATATATGTGGGTTTAGGTTCTGATTCGATAGTAGTTTGGCCAAGGGTGTCATCAATAGGTTGAATACAGTAGGTGAGAGGGGTGATCCCTGTGGAACTCCGCATTCAGGTGTCCATGTAGCTGATGTAGTCGAATTTGATGTCACTTGATATGAGCGTGTGGTTAGGAACCCCTTGAACCAGTTGAGAACGTTGCCTCCAATTCCAAAGTATTCGAGGATGTGTAATAAAATTCCATGGTCAACCATGTCAAATGCGCTTGACATATCGAATTGTGACAGTATAATGTTATTGCCGTTTGCTATCAATTGTTTGAGTTTGGTCATAAGCGTGACTAGTACGGTTTCAGTGCTGTGATTAGAGCGAAATCCTGACTGGGATTCGTGTAATATTGAGAACTTGTTTAGATAATCTGTGAGTTGTTTAGTCACCATACCTTCTGTTATTTTGGTAATTAAGGGAATGGATGCTACTGGTCTATAGTTCGTTAGTTCATTAGCATTTTTCTTTGCATCCTTGGGTATAGGGGTGAGTAAAATGTTGCCTTTCTCCCTTGGGAAGAGTCCATTTTGTAGCATAAAGTTCACTTGGTTTGTTAGGTCCGTTATAAATTGTTGAGGGGCCGACTTCATGAGGTTGTTTGGGCATACATCTAATTTGCAGTGAGATTTGGCGAATCTTTTAAGAGTTTGTGAGATAAGATCTTCCGGTAGTATTGTGAATTCAGTCCAGATCCTGTCTGCTGGGTAAACTCCTGGGTCTGGGTCTAGGCAGTCTAGGAGTGTGGTGTATTCGATGGGGCTGACAGGTATTTTAAGTTGCAGTTGTATGATTTTCTCCTTGAAGTACTTCGCCAAGTCGTCGGCTCCTGGTGTGTCTTTGCTGTTGTTGGTGACTGGAGTGGTGTCTAATAATTTATTCACTAGTTGGAAGAGTATTAGTCGTGCAGCAGAATTTTGAACAGATTGAAGAGGAGAGAGATGGCTAAGTGGGAGACCTGTGAGAAGCAAGTTGCAATAGTCTAAGCGAGAGGTGATAAGAGCGTGGACTCGGGGATGTTGAGGCTCCAAATCAGTGCTTTGAATGGTTTAGTCTTGGTGGGATGTGCCAGAGTGCCATGGCAGATTTTCCCCACCTCCCACTGCCACCCAACTGCTTCTCTAGATGAGCAGCAGCAATGGTAAAACAAGCTGCAGCCACTATGGGGCCATACCCACATCTGATGGTCCTGCCCTGTTGGATGTCACTTCCTGTTCTGGAGCACCGCCAGCAGCCACGTGAATGAAAGAGTCCTGCCTCGTGGTGGCTTTAGCTTGCTTTGTTGCTGCTGCTCTAGAGAAACAGCAGCAATTGAGGGGGCGGGGGTGAGGCTGGATAGAAAGAGAGGAGAGATGAGAAGGAGGGCAGAGGCTGGATGGAACGAGGGGAGGGGAAGGAGGGCAGAGGCTGAATGGAAAAGGAGAGGAGGAAAAGAGAAGGAGGTAAGGAGAAGAGAGAAGGGCAGTGGCTGGATGGAAGGGGGAAGAGGAGAGAGGGGCAATGACTGAATGGAAGGGGGAAGAGGAGAGCAGGAGGGCAGAGGCTGGATGTAAGTGGGGAGTGGAGAGAAGGAGAGCATGCGAGGGAATGCCGGTGTTGGTGGCTGAAAACCTAAGAGGAATGTGTAGCCTAGGGGCACCTTAACCTTAGAAAGTTTGGGAACCACTGGTCTAATCTGTTCTTACAGACCTCCAGGGAGGGAGACTGGACAGTATATCTGTGGGTGATCTAACAGACCTGTAGCATATAAAGTAAAATGCCGGTAAGTCCTTAACCTGCCTTACTTCTAATGAGAGGCAATGTTGCCAATTCTTGCCAGGAAGGGAGTGTTTACTGATCTCCGTTATTGGCTGTTGACTGAGCTAATAATATCTGGTCAGATGTTAATGGACCATGTGTGTCCTACCAGACATCCTTGTAGCAGTACATGAAATACACCTGTGATGTTCATGCTTTGCCATTGCAGGAGAGGCGGCTGCACATGTATGTTGTATACTGCCAAAATAAGCCTCGCTCGGAATACGTGGTGGCGGAGTATGATGCGTATTTTGAGGTAAGCTATCGTAGCATAAACCGGGAATATGACACCAGGTACAGGCCATTAAGCTCATGAAGTTGAGTACTAGTAACTGCTTTGGATCCACTTAAAACAGTTTCATTAAATTCTCTAGAATTCAGGAAAGATTAAATGCAATAAACTGCAAAATTGGGTAAAAATTGTACTACTTTTGAGGCTTCTGCAAAAATAAGGAAGTCCCTATCTAAAATGATAAATCCAGAGGAGTGGCCTACTGGTTAGGGTGCTGGACTTTGGTCCTGGGGAACTGAGGAACTGAGTTCGATTCCCACTTCAGGCACAGGCAGCTCCTTGTGACTCTGGCCAAGTCACTTAACCCTCCATTGCCCCATGTAAGCCGCATTGAGCCTGCCATGAGTGGGAAAGTGCGGGGTACAAATGTAACAAAAATAAAATAGATACTATTGGAGATTCTACATGGAATGTTGCTACTATTGGAGATTCTACATGGAATGATGCTATTCCACTAGCAACATTCCATGTAGAAGGCTGCGCAGGCTTCTGTTTCTGTGAGTCTGACGTCCTGCACATACGTCAGACTCACAGAAGCAGAAGCCTGCGCGGCCACATTGGTGATCTGCAAGGGCCAACTTCTACATGGAATGTTGGAATAGCAACATTCCATGTAGAATCTCAAATAGTAGCAGCAGTGGAGGAGTGGCCTAGTGGTTAGGGTGGTGGACTTTGGTCCTGGGGAACTGAGGAACTGAGTTCGATTCCCACTTCAGGCACAGGCAGCTCCTTGTGACTCTGGGCAAGTCACTTAACCCTCCATTGCCCCATGTAAGCCGCATTTAGCCTGCCATGAGTGGGAAAGTGCGGGGTACAAATGTAACAAAAATAAAATAGATACTATTGGAGATTCTACATGGAATGTTGCTAATATTGGAGATTCTACATGGAATGTTGCTATTCCACTAGCAACATTCCATGTAGAAGGCTGCGCAGGCTTCTGTTTCTGTGAGTCTGACGTCCTGCACGTACGTCAGACTCACAGAAGCAGAAGCCTGCGCGGCCACATTGGTGATCTGCAAGGGCCGACTTCTACATGGAATGTTGCTAGTGGGACTCTGGGCAAGTCACTTAACCCTCCATTGCCCCATGTAAGCCGCATTGAGCCTGCCATGAGTGGGAAAGTGCGGGGTACAAATGTAACAAAATAAAAAATAAGGCCAAATATTCAAAGTCAGTTATGGGTTTGCTGGCAAATGACAGGCGTATAACACTTGGCCCTTGATTTTCAGCATTTACATACACAATAATGGGACATTAGAACTTTGTAAATAACCGAATTTTATCTCTCAAAAAAGGGGAGGGGGAGTAGTACTGGGCTAGGACAAAGGCAGAACCAGAAGTATCTAACTGCGAAACGCACAAAAAGCTGGCTGAATAGCAAGTCTTTGAACGTATGCGTGTGAGAATGGTTTGCAGGTCATATGTAAACAGCTTGGAAAAGGCTGAAGGGGGGTGATATTAAGGTGTGCAAAATCCTTAGTGATGGTGAATGGGTAAAAGTGAATCGATTTTTTTTTTCACTCTTTCAAAAAGTACAAACACCAGGGGGCAGGCACTCAAGCTCTGGAATTCGTTGCCAGAGGATACAGTAATGGCATTTATTTATTTATTAGGATTTATTTACCATGAGCAATAGGCAATTACAGTGGTACAAATATATTTATTTATATTTGCTCACACCTTTTTTAGTAGTAGCTCAAGGTGAGTTACCTGAGGCAATGGAGGGTTAAGTGACTTGCCCAAGATCACAAGGAGCAGCAGCAGGATTTGAACTGGCCACCTCTGGATTGCAAGACCGGTGCTCTAACCACTAGGCCACTCCTCCACCCCAAATAATCTTGTTACTCTTTGGGGTTCTACATGGAATGTTGCTACAATTTGAAATTCTGCATGGAATCTTATTTTTTTAGAATTCTAGAATCTTTATTTTAGATTTTGCTCACACCTTTTTCAGTAGTAGCTCAAGGTGAGTTATATTCAGGTACTCTGGATATTTCTCTGTCCCAGGAGGGCTCACAATCTAAGTTTGTACCTGAGGCAATGGAGGGTTAAGTGACTTGCCCAAAATCACAAGGAGCAGCAGTGGGATTTGAACTGGCCACCTCTGGATTGCAAGACCGGTGCTCTAACCACTAGGCCACTCCTCCACTCCTATGCCATGCTATGTAGCATTTAACCGGCCAGGTACTGTTCCTGACCAGTTAAATGGTTTTGAATATCAGGATGGGGGTGTGTAAGAAACGTGTTTTTGTTTGTTTTTTTTTGTTTGTTTTTAGTACTGCATTAGGGGCATCCTGAAAACCTGACTGGTCTGTGGATCCCTTTGAATATCCCTGCTTTAGTATTTTGTGAGTCTATGCATTTCCTGAAATAAATATTTCCCTGATCTAGTCCAACTGTCTTTGGCCCTGGTCTTGAACTAAGACTACACTACTTAAAACAGTTATTTGCTTAATCCTGCTTTAAGCGCTGACCCCTTAGTGCAGGCACTGGTATTAAGCTGATCTTCAGTGGCACACAGATTCAATGCACTTCCCCCTGGGCTCATGTATAATACAAGGATGAAGACCAGTTTATATATATATATATATATATATATATATATATATATATATATATATATATATATATATATTTGTGCTTTGGCAGCTTCTTGGTGATCTTTTGGGCTTCCATCTCAATCAGAGGTAGTCTCTATTGAGCTACAGTGCTGTGAGCCTTCCCCTGATTTATAGCCTTCCCTAGCTCAGCCATTGCTGTGTCCTCCTTCAGTTGGGAAACATAGGCAGGTTCCCTCCAGAATCTGATAAATGTGCACCCTGGTTCCAGCCACTAGGTGTCATTGTTGCACAATGACTGTGACGCCCTCCCCACCTAAAACTGTGAATGGTGCTTCTGCAGCCATCCTTGGCTCTGGTTGGCGTGGTGAATGAAGGACAGGTATTGGAATCAAAGTGAGGTCTTCCACATGGGAGTGACACATTTCATATTAAACCCCCAGGCCAACCAGTCCACTCTATGTAAACTGCGATCATTCATGTTTGTTCCACCATCTTGGTTACTCTTCCCTTTCTGTCCTAAAGTTCAGCCACAGAGATGTTTGGAAAGAGAGACAAGACCAATGAGAACCAGGAGTCCAAAAAAAAAAAAGCCATGCAGAATAGTTCAGAAAAAATTTCCTGGGCTGCATGTCATCGCCTCTAGATGAGTGAATTAAAAAAACAGCACCCTTAAGTTTGAGTTTTTATTTTATTTTAAACTAGTAAAAAAGGCCCGTTTCGAAACGCTATGAAACAGGCGCTAGCAAAGTAAATTCCCACCCATCTTCCCTTCCTTCCCTCCCGAGTTCCATACCCCTCTCCCTCCCTTCCTTCCTTGCTGCGTTGCAGAACTCCCTCCCTCCCAGTTCAAGGGCTCCACCCGAAAGACATCCACACACCCACCCCCACCCACACACATGTCCCTCCCTCCCAGTTCAAGGGCCATCAAGCCCCTCCCACCGCGCTCCAGACTACCCCCTCCCTCACATTCAAAACCCCCCTCCAACATTCTGAAGCCGGCAGCCTTGCAGTGAAGCCTGAAGCCTGAGGTGTTCGTAGGCATCGTAATAGCTCCGCCCACATTCTCAGCTGATTCCAAGGCAAGGGGAGGAGTAGGTACTCCTCCCCCTGACTAGGAATCAGCTGTCACTGCGCTGCTCCCTGCCACTTCAGAGCAAGTGGCAAGGAGTGGCGCAACAACCCCCCACCCCAACAGCACATCCACCCCCACCCACATGTCCTTCCCTCCCAGTTCAAGGGCCATCAAGCCCCTCCCACCGCGTACAAGAATACCCCCTCCCTCACATTCAACCCCCCCCTCCGCTTTAATGACCCCTGAACCCCCCTACCGCGACCCTTTGTACAACACTCTTCCCTTCCGAAATACCTCCCCTGAAGCCGTTGTGTACCTCTGCTGAGCTGACGGATCAAGTTCTGTTCTTTCTTGGCTGCGGGACGTGGCTTCATGATTGAGCATCTGTTAAGTCTATGTGCTTGCGTCTGACATCAGACGCACGCACAGAAACTTCCACTGATGCACAATCATGAAGCCATGCCCCGCAGCCGAGAACAGAACTTCGGATCCGTCAGCTCAGCAGAGGTACGCGACGGCTTCAGGGGAGGTATTTCGGAAGGGAAGAGTGTTGTACAAAGGGTCGCGGTAGGGGGGTTCAGGGGTCATTAAAGCGGAGGGGGGGGGTTGAATGTGAGGGAGGGGGTATTCTTGTACGCGGTGGGAGGGGCTTGATGGCCCTTGAACTGGGAGGGAAGGACATGTGGGTGGGGGTGGATATGCTGTTGGGGTGGGGGGTTGTTGCGCCACTCCTTGCCACTTGCTCTGAAGTGGCAGGGAGCAGCGCAGTGACAGCTGATTCCTAGTCAGGGGGAGGAGTACCTACTCCTCCCCTTGCCTTGGAATCAGCTGAGAATGTGGGCGGAGCTATTACGATGCCTACGAACACCTCAGGCTTCAGGCTTCACTGCAAGGCTGCCGGCTTCAGAATGTTGGAGGTGCTTTTTATTATATAGGATGCTTCTTGTTTTGGAGCATGCTTCTCTATTTTTGTAACAGTAATTACACATTGGGGGAGGGGGAAGCGAAAATAAATGTTAAATTGATCAAAACTGTGTATTTAAGAAATGCAGTATAGTGTACAGTATTTTCATGAGGTTAAAAAATAAATGAAATATATATTGGTAGCACGGGGATTGGTAATACACATTTCAGTACCGTTGAACGTCTGTATTCATTTGCATGCCAGCATCAGTCACCTACTAATAACTGGTCCAACTTTCGGATCCAAGCAGTCCTCAGTCTCTTCGGTTGCTCTTTCTGGATCTATAAACTGTTTAGAACCTCTGTTGTGCTTTTAGGAAGTGAAGCAGGAAATAAATCAAAGGCTAACAATCAGTGACTTTCTGATTAAACCAATTCAGAGAATAACGAAATACCAGCTGCTGCTCAAGGTGAGTTGAGTGTTAATTTCCATCTGCTGTCATCTTCATTTCCAAGTGCCCTCTTTTCAAACTGCTTAGCTGATCCTGTTTCCACACCCTCCTCTCCCCCTCTTCCACCCTGAACAAGACTTTGGTGTTGGGGGCTAAAGATTGTAGCATAACATACATGAGCAAGTATGGATCATTGCACTAAGGGGGCGTATCTATATGTGGGTACCTCCATTGGCGCCAACTCCATGGGTGCTGTGGGAGCTCGAGCACCCCCAATATTTCCCCGCCGGAACCGGAAGTTCCCCAGGAGCCAGCCCGCTGCCCGACCTCTTCTCCCGCTCCCACAACAGTCCTTCGCCTGCCCCTCGCCTTCCTGAATGCCGCCCATAGCTTAAGTCAGCAGTAGTAGTGAAAGGCGAGCAGGCTCGGCGAGTCGATTCTTCAGCCTGCCTTCCCTTCTCGTTGTTCTCAGCTTTGCCTCTGGTCCCGCCTTCATTTCCTGTTTTCTGCTCATTCTCGCCTTTAACTACTACTGCCGCCGGGACCCCGGTAAGATGACTTCTAAGTTATGGGCGGCATGCAGGAAGGCGAGGGGCAGGCGAAGGACTGTTGTGGGAGTGGAAGAAGAGGGGGGCCTGGAACTCGGAGGGAGGGGGGCCTGGAACTCTGAGGGAGGGAGGGCTGGGGCTGTAAAAAAAAAAAATTAAGCACCCCCAATCATTTTGAAAAGTTGGCTCCTATGGGTTACCTCCCTTTTGGGCACCCTAAAGTCTATAATATAACAGCATCTGAGTGCCCAGCTTCTTATTGTCCAATCTCTAATTTTGAGTATGTTACATTATTGTAACATCATTTACTTGGGATCCTCTAAATATTTGCTAAGGTTGCAATCTACTCAAAATACTGCTCTTCGCCTGAAATACTGCTTGAAAAAATATGATAGCGTACAATTGTATTTTAAAAAGTCACTGGCTTCCAGTGAGTTCTCTTTAAATTCTTCCGTATTCTATATAAAGTAGTTCATGAGTGTCCCATGTATTTTTTTTTGTATCTCATTTAATTTTTTCTCAAAAGATCAACAGGTTTATTTGCTTTTCCTTCTCTAAAAGGAATGAAATGATCTAGGATACTGAATAATTATCTTTCATTTCAAGCTGCTCGTCTTGATAAAGATGTTGAGATCCTTGTGTTTCCTTCAAGTTATTTTCAGTTTCGAAAACAAATTAAAACCTATTTATTTAGGAAATTTGTTCTTCATCAGTAAGTAGATTAGGTCAGATTTATTTTTCGCAATGTTAAGTAGAGGTTTGATTGTACTTCCTGGAAATGGTCCAGCTTTATAACGTGATCCGCCTTGAACCATGAAGTATGTGGCGGAATATAAACTTTAATGTTAATAATACAGAATACTAACATATCCCAGCACCTAAAATCTGGGCCCTGACAATAACAGCAGCCATAGACCTGATGTAGCAAGACTCATGTAAGTGGGAGGCATGCCCATGCTGCCTCCATGTCAATGCCTCCTTGCATGTAGGTGCCATCCCTTGGGATCTGTGAAGATCCCCCAAAATTGGGCATGCAGGGCAGATTCTTTCATAAATTAATGAGGTATCGATCAATAAGTTAATTGGCATCAATTTGGATCCTTGCTCGCATTTGACCTAGTTGCTATAACATCCGCACCTTAACGTCATAGTGTGCAACTCGAAAGAGGCTATGGCCATGGGAAGGGGTATGGGCGGCTTAGGGATGTTCCCAGAAATTAGTTGCAATGTTGGAGAATAATTAGATTGTATGCTGAACTGTCATCAGATTTTAAGTCTTCACGTCCAAAGTTGGGCCTGGGAATCCGCTCTAAGTGCTATTCTATGAAGGTCGTTTAGCACTAAGTGACCGTTATAGAACTGGCGCTTAACACAGATCTTAATAGCATTTACCTTTGGGCGCCATTTATTGAATCCAGGCCCCATTCCGCTTATACACACCCTTACAGAACAGCGCTGAGCTTCACAGCCTCCACTTACATATACAAATACAGGTGCTGAGTTTACAGAATTGCCCTTGAGAAAAAACAAACTATAATATTTTAACTAACTGCTGATTCTTGCCCCTGAGATGAACTGCTATACATTAAGTGGCAAGATAGAGTTCTCTGAGCGTTGTGTCTCAGGAGGAAAAGACTTCAGAAACTCCGTATTGAGTATACCCTCCAGACGGCGCTACAGCCCAGATAGGTGTATTTATAACCTTTCATAAATCGTGGATAATAGAGTATAAGATTGTGAAGAACAGGAGAAATGTCTATCACGTTTAGTTTGGAGGTTTTTGACTAATGAGGAACCTGTATCATAGTCTCAAAATTGAGTATGCAATGAGATCTATGAAAATTGATTATGCAATGAGATCTATGACTGTCTGTGATTCACAATATCTGTGTGGTGAATACAGAGTTTCTGAAGTCTTTTCCTCCTGAGACACAACGCTCAGAGAACTCTATCTTGCCACTAAATGTATACCTTGAGAAAAAAAACGGAATTTTACAGAACAAGCTGGTCGTGGACAGCAGATCCTTTGTTAGAATGAGATCCTTCAGAAATGCTTTGTAGCACAGAACCATTAGTACGCTTACCCAGCGAACGTTCAGAAGGCAGTTGTAGAACTCTCTTCCCTTGATTATGCCACACTTCAAAACATGGGAAAGAAAAACACTGAGAGCAAACAAGTACGGATTTCTCAAAACATAAACATCAAAAATTGAATAAAAATACCTTCATAATGTATTTACATTAAATATATCTAAACAAAATGCAAAGGTTTGCAGACCTGTATTGAAATCCAAGCAACAATAAACAGGAGTACATAATATACAACATGAAAAAGCCCAGCAAAAAAAAAAACAGCACAAACCACGAACGATCTGCTTGGATTAAGCAAACGAAATGGAAAAACGAGGATGTGCCTGAGAAGGATGTGTCATCTGCATGTGGACTTTCCTGGGGACCTGTATAGGGTGAGGGGGAGGAATGTCTGATTGAGCATCAGATGGCCGATTTTATGCAGGTCAGATGCCTTTTACAGGTGGAAGATACAATGTAGCAGAACTAAGGTCCTCTGCCTGGCCGTCCCAGGACCATCAGTAAGGCCAAAAATGTGACACTGAACTTTATTAAGAGTGGAATTGCGTAGTTCTAGGGAGCATTGTCAGCTGTTGTGTCCTGTACAGCATATGCATCTTCTGGGTCAGTGAGACACCCCCCCCCCCCCACACACACACACACACACACACTCATAACTTCCTAATACTGTAAAATTGTGAAAGACAATTAACAGAACTTTACTGTTGTACAATCCTCCTCAGGTTCCTAGGACATACAGATATCTAGATCTATGGACAAATATAAGCTAGATTCTTATTGGATTTGTAAATTCTATCAGTTAAAATATCTTGTGTGATATTTTGATCTCCAAGAATTATTTTGTTTGTTCACATGAAGTGTGTGAGTGCTCTGAGATCTGTGTTACCTTTTTTAGGACTTCCTGAGATACAGTGAAAAGGCTGGACTGGAATGTTCTGACATAGAGGTATGTATTCTGTCCATACACCCTTCTGCAGAGTTTAGACCTGAATAGAGCATATAGGCACAGTTTGTGTTACTGTTGGCTTAAATTTGGGGCCTTCTAGATAAGGCTGATTTCAGTGTATTTAATCTTATTACATTTATCTAGTTTGCTGTGATATTTCATGTACTCAGTGTGAGGAACTAGGTAGTGAAGAGAGCATTTTATGCCAACGATGAAACGTTGGGGCCCTTTTACTAAGGCTCACCGAAAAGTGGCCTGTGCTGGTGTAGGCATGTGTTTTGGATGCGCGCAGGTCAATTTTTCAGCGTGCCTGGAAAAAAGGCTTTTGTGTGTGTGTGTGTGCCGAAAATGGACGTGCGGCAAAATTAAAACCAACGCGTGTCCATTTTCAGCCTGAGACCTTACGGCCACCCATTGACTTAGCAGTAAGGTCTCACGCACTAACTGAGCGGTAAGGGGCCAGTGCACGTAAAATGCCAATTACCGCCGGGTAAGCGCCACAAGGTAGAAAATATTTCTATCTCGTGTTTTGGGTGTGCGTCAAAAATGGAATTACCACCCGTGGCACGCAGTAGCCAGGTGGTAGTTCCAATTTGCCTCACGTTGGACACGCATAGGCGCCGACACGCCTTAGTAAAAGGCCCCCCTCTGTAGTTGAAGCTGACAAAATCTGAAGGTGTGGGTTCTAAACCTGTTTCTGCTACTTATTTGGCTCACAGCGTAACACCCATGTTTGCTATAAAAAGGCAACTGTGGGGCAACCAGTGCCTCCCAAATCAGGTCTGAAGCATGAGGAAAATATCTTGCAGGCTACACTGCTTCCAGGACATATGTAGGCCTATCTTTCACTGTGGGTCATGAATCTGAGGTTAAGAAAATGGGAAAACAAAATCACAAGGGTTCTAACCCCTAAAGGTGACAGTAACCTTACAGATGTTAACTCAGGGCTTCCCAAGCCTGTCCTTGGGGACCCAACAGCCAGTCAGGTTTTCAGGATGTCCACAGTGAATATGCATGAAATAGTTCTTTTTTTTTTCATAAACTAGAGATTAAATATGTACAGATTTGTTCCTGCAGATGTATTGTGGATATCATGAAAGCCTGTTTGCTATAAACATGGTTGTTAACACTGTTCTGTAATTCTGCTGATGCACGTCTAACGTGAGTTTTAGGTGAGGGTAGTTGTGACCTATTTTAGATTATTTCATTTTAATTTATTTTGGAGTTCTTGGATGGCAAAAGCTGATCTTCTCTAAACTGATCACTTTTTGCTTTACTGACAGAAAGCGGTGGAGTTAATGTGCCTTGTACCAAAACGTTGCAATGATATGATGAACCTGGGACGCCTTCAAGGCTTTGAGGTAATACAACATTTTTAACTCTGTTGCCATTTTGGGCTTAACAGTGAGAAGTGCAGGTTTCTGCACCTGGTAGATACCTGGGTTCCCAAGTTGAAAATCAGAGAGAAAATTGGGCAGGACTGGATCCTTTTAGATAGTTAACTCTAGTGATTCTATTGCGAGGCCCAGGGTGATTCAACTAGATCAGGCCTCCCCTTGACCCCAAAGACTGAAAAGTGGCATGGGGACACTTTAATTCCAGGCCTAGTACTGAAATTTCCACAGTGTGGGCCAGCTAAAGGTCCTGGCTTGCTAGGTGATATCAAGTTTGGGGCTGCATCAGTAGCCTGGGGCCCTTATAATTCCTAAGTCCAGGAAAATGGTCTTGATGTCTTTCCTATCAACTCTCCACCAGCACTATCCCTTCCCCCCAAAGGACAGCTATGATTACCAGGTAGGGCTGTGCATTCCTTAGAGCTTCTGGATACAAGTGACACTTGCAGTCAACTCAAGCACCTATCTCAGAGGCCATGACTGTTTGAGTAGGAGGAAGGCCAGAATCCTTGAAGGTTAATCAAAAGCATGGTGAATGAGAGCAGATTGAAGGAGATTGCTGGAAAACATGAAAGATACTGCAGTGGAATTGGTCAGTTGTCTGGAGAAAAGCAAACAGATAACCAAAGGGTAAGGTTCAAACACAACTGAGTTTATCACCCATATTCTATTGACAAGGTTAGGGACCATGCATGATTTTTGTGGTAAAACAGCTTTCTTCCAATAACCTGATTACCTTAGATGATGGTTCAGGTTTATTTCATTTACTACTACTACTACTACTATTTAGCATTTCTATAGCGCTACAAGGCATACGCAGCGCTGTACAAACATAGAAGAAAGACAGTCCCTGCTCAAAGAGCTTACAATCTAATAGACAAAAAATAAATAAAGTAAGCAAATCAAATCAATTAATGTGAACGGGAAGGAAGAGAGGAGGGTAGGTGGAGGCGAGTGGTTACAAGTGGTTACGAGTCAAAAGCAATGTTAAAGAGGTGGGTTTTCAGTCTAGATTTAAAGGTGGCCAAGGATGGGGCAAGACGTAGGGGCTCAGGAAGTTTATTCCAGGCGTAGGGTGCAGCGAGATAGAAGGCGCGAAGTCTGGAGTTGGCAGTAGTGGAGAAGGGAACAGATAAGAAGGATTTATCCATGGAGCGGAGTGCACGGGAAGGGGTGTAGGGAAGGACGAGTGTGGAGAGATACTGGGGAGCAGCAGAGTGAATACATTTATAGGTTAGTAGAAGAAGTTTGAACAGGATGCGAAAACGGATAGGGAGCCAGTGAAGGGTCTTGAGGAGAGGGGTAGTATGAGTAAAGCGACCCTGGCGGAAGATGAGACGGGCAGCAGAGTTTTGAACCGACTGGAGAGGGGAGAGGTGACTAAGTGGGAGGCCAGCAAGAAGCAGATTGCAGTAGTCTAAACGAGAGGTGACAAGGGTGTGGATGAGGGTTTTGGTAGAGTGCTCGGAAAGAAAGGGGCGGATTTTACGGATGTTGTAAAGAAAGAAACGACAGGTCTTGGCGGTCTGCTGGATATGAGCAGAGAAGGAGAGAGAAGAGTCAAAGATGACCCCAAGGTTTCGAGCTGAGGAGACAGGGAGAATGAGAGAGCCATCAACAGAAATAGAAAACGGGGGGAGCGGGGAGGTGGGTTTGGGGGGGAAAATGAGAAGCTCGGTTTTGGTCATATTTAATTTCAGGTGGCGTTGAGACATCCAGGCAGCAATGTCAGACAAGCACGCTGAAACTTTGGTTTGGATGCAAGGTGAGATATCAGGGGTAGAAAGGTAGATTTGGGAGTCATCAGCATAGAGGTGGTAGGAAAAGCCATGGGATGAGATTAATGAACCAAGGGAAGAAGTGTAGATAGAAAAGAGGAGGGGACCAAGAACAGAACCCTGAGGTACACCGACAGGCAGAGGGATAGAAGTAGAAGAGGATCCATCAGAGTGAACACTAAAGGTGCGGAGGGAGAGGTAGGAAGAGAACCAGGAAAGGACAGAGCCCTGGAATCCAAGTGAGGACAGGGTTTATTTCATTTGATCACTTAAGGGAATCCATCAAAGTAAAGTGCAAGTAGACAATATAAAAAACTCAGGACACCAAGTATCTGAAAGGAACTCCAACATATTGGTGGAGATGAAATGATCAGAGATGGTAAAAGAAATCCTGGATGAGTCAACAAGCTCAGGCTGAAAAGACTGACTGACTGTAACATGCTAGAAAAAACCGTTGATGGGGAACGGACACAATTTCAGGCTCATCCCAGCAGCTTCTCTAGATCTTTAATCGGGGTTCTTGAGCTATGTGTTAGCACGTTGACTGGTGCATGGTTTTCCAATGCCAGTAAAATTCATTAAAGCATTATGCTAGAATGGTCTAAGTAGACTTTCACTTCCTAAGCAAAAGGGGAGGATTGGGACTCCCCAATCTTTGGCTGTATTGTAAAGCAGTGATTATTAGGACATTGAAAGATCACCATGATCAGTCTATTGAAAAACACTAGGTGCAGATGGAATTGGGAATATCTGTCCCCTTTTTCAGTAGTTAAGATGTTCTTAAAAGAAAGTGGTATGCTAGAAGAACCAAAAGCTATGACCACTGGATATGTTTTTTTTTTTTTTTTTTTTAAGTGTCTTCAGGGATCACTGGGAAGCACTTAGGGTGCAGTTAGGAAGAATCAGTAAGGTACATCCATGTAGCTGTTTGAGGAACCATATGCTGTTCTCCATAGATTACTTCAGACTCTTAAGAATGACACTAGAATCACTGGATATGAAATATTGTAAAGATTTATGCCCACAGGGGAGGATTATATTGCTCCAACAATTGCAAGATCTTATAGGAAGGATAGCCCCCTTCTTTCAGTATTTTCAACTTTGTGGTCTTTTTCAGGGGGATGACATCTGTGATGGTTTGAACAGGAGACCCACAGAGCTAGAGATAATACTGTTTACAACAGTAACTAATAAAAAGCTGTTATCCCATATCTATATGGCTCTGTTGGATTTACCTCCCCAGCAAGATAAACCTCGTGAAAAAGTGTGGGGAAAAATGGCTTGGAATATCTTTAGAACTGGACACCTGGTTGCAAATTTGAGCCTGTTAATCGGTTCTCAGTGGTCACTAATTACCAGCAAATGCAGTATATGTTGGCGATGAGGCTGTATTGGTATCCTGCCAGAGTTCTGACGCAGTCCTCTGGGGGTGGGGGAAAGTATTTTTGCTGGAGGGATTGTGGATATGAAGGGGGGGGGGGGGCGGTTAACATTTGTGGTGGGATTGCCATAAGATCCAGACCTTTTTGGACCCAAGCCTGGGGGCAGTCACAAAAATGGAGCGGAGTTTCTTGCCATTTAAAGCCAGAGATATGTTTACTTGGTTTACTTTTTATAGGTCCTCCAGCTCTTCAAATCAACAATTAGTATTATCACTATTATTAACAGCCAGAATGACATTTGCAAAAGGGATGGAGAGATCTGGAAGGCCCCGCTGTTAGTTGTTGGCGTCAAATATGTGCAGAATTAAGAAATTATGAAAAAATCACTGTGGTGCACACAGGTCAGAAAGAGCACTTTGAATTAAAATGGGCCAGTGTCCCTTTCAGGGGCGTAGCCAGACACCCAAGTTTGGGTGGGCCTGGACCCAAGTTTGGGTGGGCAGAACTCCGCCTTGTCCTACAAGTGATTTGGTTTCTCCCTCTCTCGCCTGCATGCCATATGGTCTTTCAAACATCCCCTCTCCCCCGTATACCTTTTAAATAGCAGATTTTCACCGGCAGCAAACAGTTGTTGGGAATTTTTGGCTGGTGGGGCTTGGGGTCCCTGCCAGCCACATTATAGGTGTGCTGCTACTTGGTGGGGCTGAACCTAAAGTGGGTGGGCCTGGGCCCACCCCAGCCCACCCTTGGCTACGCCACTGGTCCCTTTATAATTCCTAAGGGATGGGGCAACACTTCTCGGCATGTTTTAGGGGTTGCTGCTCTGCTTGTTAGAAGGCAGTTGTAAGAACTATTGGTGGGTTTTGTTACATCATTGCTTCAGATTCCTACTTCCCAGGGATGGTGGAATGGTGGGGTGGGGGGGGGGGGGGATTGGGGGTGAGGGGAGAAGGGGGTGGTTGAAAGGGTTGGAAGAGTGATGGGGTCCCAAAACTGGTTTTAACTTGTGTTGGATCATCAGAAGTTTGCATGACTTTGTATTGACTTTTCTTGTTATTGACTACTGTTGGAATCCTACTACAGGCAGGGCCGGTCCTAGGGTCTCTGGCGCCCCCCTGCAGACTTTCAGTTGGCGCCCCCCCCCCCCCCCCCAGCTTCTCCTTTCTCTCTTCTCGTACCCTGCCCCTGTCCAGCGATTCTCCTTCACCCCATCCCCCTCCCATTTATGGCCACCTGCCCACCCTCTTCTCCCCCCCACCATCCCCCTTTTTCTTCTTGCCACCCTGCTTGGTTTAAGTCTTTTTTAATTTACCTCCGTCCCAGCGGCTGCGTCTTTTCAAAGCCCTGCCCGTGTCTAGCCTTCCCTCCCTTCGTGAGTTTGTTCCCTCGAGGAAATGATGTCAGAAGGCGGGACTCTGCGGGAATGAACTCACAAAGGGAGGGAAGGCTAGAGACGGGCAGGGCTTTGAAATGACGCGGCCACTGGGATGGAGGTAAATAAAAGATTTAAACCCCGAAGGGTGGCACGGTATGGCGGTGCAGCACCGCAGCGGCGCCCTTGAAGGCAGGCGCCCCCCTGCGGTGCTTATCTCGCTTACTGGGTTTGACCGGCCCTGACTACAGGTAGCCAACACAAATTGAATAATTAAAAAAAATGACCTATCCAGTCTTCCCATCCATGCCATCTACTATCCTTTTCTTTTCCTTAGAGATCCTCTGTACTTCTCTGAAGCTTTCTTGAATTCAGATATTCTCCATCTCCACCACCTCACTAGGAAGCTGTTCATTTATTCACATCCTATTCTGTGAAGGTTACTCCTGAGTCTGTCCCCCTTCTTCCTGCGCCCCTCTTTCCAGAGCTTTCTTTCAATTGAAAGACTTGCTGCTTGGGTATTTGGAGATTTTTCATCTAGGTTTTTTTTTTTGTTTTGTTACATTTGTACCCCG
This sequence comes from Microcaecilia unicolor, assembly GCF_901765095.1. Taxonomy (NCBI): domain Eukaryota; kingdom Metazoa; phylum Chordata; class Amphibia; order Gymnophiona; family Siphonopidae; genus Microcaecilia; species Microcaecilia unicolor. The sequence continues at coordinate 279,432,017 of NC_044037.1, read as the reverse complement.
CACTTTCCCACTCATGGCAGGCTCAATGCAGCTTACATGGGGCAATGGAGGGTTAAGTGACTTACCCAGAGTCACAAGGAGCTGCCTGTTGTGTATTAACAGCACATGTTAACAACAAATAACATGCTAACGGTGTTCACATGTACGAACTGTTAGTAAATGACCCCTATATTTGCTTTATTTAATATGCTATACACATCCATGGGTGGTGATATTTCAAAAAGGCCTGCACCTTGTTCATCTTAAATGACAATTTTTAGCTAGCTGAACCAAAGTTACCAATGTTTATGTCCACGGATTGACAAAATGTTTTTAGTCAACTAACAGCCAAGAATGATGGTCTTTTCAAGTTAGAAAATGTTCTTGAAAGCGAATGATTTTTAAAGAGAAGGAAAATAAGATTTAAATTGGAGACTGAAGCTGTTCACATGAATGTTTCAGCTGTGCCAGAACTTTACTTCCTGGAGCCTAGTTGGATAGGAAAATCAACAAAGCAGATCATGATGAAAAAATGTAATTTATTAATAGATATATTAAAAATTATATACAGTACAGCCCGACACAGGCCATGTTTCGCCCAGCAGGGCTGCTTCAGGGGCTACACAATGATCCTCTACTGTCAAAATATGGTAGATTTGATGAAACCAAATGTACTGAAGACCGCAGTTGTGAATCTTCTAGTATATATGTTGAAAAAAACAGCTCAACCAAATAAACCAGAAAAATATGCTGACATAAGATATGTCGGACACTTTGCTTTCTTGGGCCTAGTTGGATAGGCCGGTATTCCTAGTGCTTCAGTAGATGAGCCGGGCTCCATGACTCCATACTCTGTTTCCAAAATCCCCATCTTCACTGTACATCTTCTTTATTTTTTTGTAGGGCAAACTGACCGCTCAGGGGAAGCTACTGCAGCAAGACACGTTCTATGTCATCGAGCAGGACTTGGGGATGCAGTCTCGGACGAAAGAACGCAGGGTCTTCCTCTTCGAACAGATTGTCATCTTCAGTGAGCTGCTCAGAAAAGGGTCTTTAACGCCCGGCTACATGTTTAAGAGGAGCATAAAGGTAAGACAGGGGAAGGGGAGGATCTTCTCAGTGAGCGCTTGCAGCCAACCATGCAAATGCAGGTCTTTGCCCTGTTGAACTGAGTTTTTGGATATGTGCTTTTAATGAACTAGGCATGCGTGGTGACTTGTCAACAGATTTTGTTAAGTCAATTAAGGCTGCGTAGAAATGATCTTTAAAGGAAACAAAAACTGAATCTCCTGCAAGGACAGAATCAAATATCTTGCCCAAGTAAAATATGAATCCTACACTGTTTACATGCTATTGAAAAGGACAGGTGACACTTGAAAATGGGGGAACTTTGTGTCTACTACAGCAGTGAAATGGATAAATCCTTCCTAAGTAGAGAGAGGTTGTCGCATGGCTTCTCTCTGGTTATCGTGAACTTTTTTTAATTTGCTGGCAAAGGCAAAACAGGGAAGTAAGCACAGCAAGCACCCCTGGGAAACGTGCAATAGCATCTCTTACATATTATTGTAAGTAAATGTAGAACAGAACCAAAACTTTTCACCATTCTATTGTGTCATTTATTACAAGTACAATTTAAAAATCATACAAAATCAATAAAAACTAAAGTTGATTAAAATCATATAAAAACTTGTATTTCAATACCTATATGATTTAAAAAAAAAAAAAAAACCACAAATTCTGCTTCTCATAGTCTGAGTTTTCCCTTAATTCTCAATTTTGAATTTTTTCTACTTTACTTGCATCAGGTTCTCCTCTTTTCTCTTTTTTCTTCCTCCTTCATCGCTCTGGCAACCAGTAATTCTTTCATCTCTTTTTCTCTCCATTTTCACCATTCCCTTCATACTACTACTACTACTACTTAACATTTCTAGAGCGCTACTAGGGTTATGCAGCGCTGTACAATTTAACAAAGAGAGACAGTCCCTGCTCAAAGAACTTACAATCTAATAGACAAGTGAACGGTCGGTCCGATAGGGGCAGTCAAATTGGGGCGGTCTGGATTCACTGAACGGTAAGGCTTAGGTGCCGAACGCAGCATTGAAGAGGTGGGCTTTAAGCAAAGACTTGAAGACGGGCAGGGAGGGGGCTTGGCGTAAGGGCTCAGGAAGGTTGTTCCAAGCATCGGGTGAGGCGAGGCAGAATGAGCGGAGCCTGGAGTTGGCGGTGGTGGAGAAGGGTACTGAAAGGAGGGATTTATCCTGTGAACGGAGGTTACGGGCGGGAATGTAAGGGGAGATGAGGGTAGAAAGATAGCGAGGGGCAGCAGACTAAGTGCATTTGTAGGTAAGACTACTACAATTTGTCCTTTTCTGTAGTGCTTCTAGATATCACCATCTCGTTTCTCTCTACCTTTTCCTCTCTCTCATGCACTGCTACCCCCTTTTTCCCACCCCTTAATCCTGCCTTCTTCGTAACCCTTTGTCAACCTTCCACCACATCTGTCCCAGTACACTACCGTATCCAACTCACCCAGATCTACCTGATTCATAGTGTTGGTCCTATAAATCCTACAGAGATGCTGGGAAAACTTTTGATGAGCTTCCCCAGAGGAGCTGTGGAAACTGACAATTTTTCTGAACTTCTGTTGGGCTGAAATTTGACTGGCTCAGGTTTCACCTCAAACTTGTCAAAGATCTTTGCCCAGCATATTGTAACTGACTTGTACATAAAATACGGCAGCAGACGAGGGCTGTCAAGTCCATCCAGTCTGCTCCAGTTGATTCCAGTCTTCCCCTCACAACCAAAGATCAATTGTGCTTATTCCAGGCTTTCTTGAATTCCTTCATTGTTTTTGTTTTAACTTCCACTGCGAGGCCAGTTCATGTACCCATCATCCTTTCAGTGAAGAAATAAAAAATTTTAATGTTGCTTTAGAGATTCTGTTCCTGTAACCTTATACTGTGACTAAAGTCTGATACCGATTGTGATCTTTGGCAAGTCGCTTTAACCTTCCATTGGCTCGGGTACAAACTTAGATGGTAAGTCCTCTAGGAACAGGGAAATACCTACTGCAGCTGAATGTAATTCACCTTGAGCTACTACTGAAAAGCTAAATACAAATAATCTCTTGTTGCTCCCCCTCCCCTTTGGAAAATAAGATTGTGGCCTCTATTAATTAGCATCATGTATACATATTGGTTTACAAAATGGCAGACATACAAGTGTGAGTTGCTCAGTTCCTGTGTTCAGTATTTCAACATATGTGCTGCTATGAGGGCCAACAACCATTGGACCAGGTGAGGCACTGGGTCAGGGCACCAGCGATAAAGGGTGCCAGAATCCCCAGCCTCTAATATTACCTGGTCTAATGGTTAAGCCCTCTCTTCCCCCTCCTCCCCATGGGTCCAGCATCTCTCCCCTTCCTACGACCCCCCCCCCCCCCCCCAGCTAAGTCTCTCTCTCCTCCCTTCACCTTGGGTCCAGCATCGCTCTTTCTTCTGCCTCCTCTCCACCCCCTTACCTCCCTGTGATCCTGTAAACTGTGTGAGTTTCTGGCAGTAGCAGCAGCCTAAAGACAGGCTACCTTTGCCCAGGCCCTGCTGCGTTCTGCCCACAGGAAAGTGCATCAGTGAAGCAGGGCGTGGCAAAGGGAAGACTTAGGGCCTACGCAAACGCAGCTTATCCAGGTTATTTCTGCTGCAACTTGTACATAGTTTACAGGACTACAAGGGAGCAGGGAAGGGGGTGTGGCAAGAAGGGGAGAGATATGCTGGAATGGGGAAGGGTGCGGAAGCTACGAGGAATGGAAGGTGGGGTTTGCATAAGCAACCTGGGTCAGGGTGCCACTCCATTGAGCCAGCCCTGACTGCTACTGCTGCACAGGCAGGGAAATTATGCCTGTATTTCTGCATGCATTTTAGAAATAGCTCTGTCAGCAGATCCTTTTCTGAAATACTACCAGAAGTGTACATTTCCCAACCTGGATCTATTCGCTACATTCTACCTAAAATGGGGCTTCATGTCTCCGGTCTGAGGTCAGGTTCTCTATTGTCTGTCAGTGGAGAGAGTGTAACCACCAAGTGTGAATTCAAATAGGTTTCAGGGGAAAGAGATCTGGTTTGGCCTTGAGCTAATGCAACTTCCAGTTTTAAGAAGAGCCTTGTTTTCTCCCTTTTAGTGTAACAAGCAGTCAACGTCATCACTTTAGTGATTAAAATTTACTGGGAAGAGAGCAAATTACAGAGAAATTTTAGCTTGCAAAGAGTGCTTTGCTTTCATGTATACTGCATTTCTTGTTGATCTGTTATAGATGAATTACCTGGTCATGGAAGAAAATGTAGATAATGACCCCTGCAAGTTTGCTCTCATGAGCCGAGAAACATCAGAGAGAATCATCTTACAGGCTGCCAATTCTGAAATCAAACAGGCATGGGTACAGGACATCAATCAAGTTCTGGATACCCAGAGAGATTTCTTAAACGGTGAGTAACCTGTCCGAAGTAAGTACTTACCACTGGAAAGAACATACATGATTGAGTCTTAGTAATCTGCTGATGCCTTAATCTTGATTGGTGTGGCTTGTCACAGTCTTAACCTCTGACCTATTTATACTTTTTTTGTGAGTATGTGTGTTTTTCTGTTGACATTTTCTTTTTGAGCCAGGGTGAAATGGACAGACGCCTTCTTTAAGACGTCCATTATCCTGAGATTTCAGGCTGTCTCCAAAACCTACATCCCATCAATCCATTTTAGATAGGGGATGCTAGACCTAGAAATTGCCTTATCCCTCTAATACCTTGAGTTGTATTTTCAGACCTGTTAGAAGAAGCTTTGGGCTGCCATTTTGACTGTAAACATGGGGCATAAATCTTCAGGCATCTAATTTTAGTTTTTTGTAAGCTCTCATCTCTCCTGTTGTGAATCCTTTGTGCAGAGAATGCTACCCCAGTGGTACAAATATATGTATTTGATTCTACCAGAAAAAGTACCCAATAGTGTTGCCTGCATCATTAAAAACAGTTTCCGTTATGTAACTTCCCACTATTTCAGAACCTGTGGGATAGTTGTGTCCATAAACCAGCAGGTGGAGATAGAGAACTGAAAACTGAGCTGAGACATCTCTCTTGGCATACAGTCCAGCTCCTCAGTATTTTCTATCTCCAGCAGATGGATGGGCACACTTTTCAGCCTCTGGTTCTGATTGATGTGCTGTTTCCAGTTGAGTTTTACGGGTGGGTTGAATCTGCAGAGCCATGTCTGGAGGACTTCAGGTCCCTGTCTCTGGTGCCCTGTGAATTTACTTTAGTCGGACTTACCACAGCCGTCAGTGGGGGTTCTCTGCTTCTGGACTTGATGGCGATGAAACGGAATGCAAGTGTCCCAAAGGTTTTCAGCTGTTGGAAAGAACCAGGCTCAGTGGGGTTTGATGCTCCACTACATCCCTGGCTGGAGGTGCATCTACTGTGTGTCTTCCCTCCTTGGCCCACAGTAGGCCATGGGTTGAAAAGGATTGCATTGCACTGGGGTCAAATAATTCTTATAGCCCCTGATTGGATGCGCAGGCCTTGGTATGCAGACCTGATGCTGGACGGGGATCCTTTCCGTCTGCTGCAGATACAGGGCCTACTGAAGCAAGGTCTGGTGCTCATAAATGATCCATGCCCCTTTGGTCTTATGGTTTGGCCACTGAGACAAAAAGGTTTGTCTAATTCAGTCAGTCCTACCTTGCTTCAGGCTCAGAAATGCTCTACATCCATGGCATATGTAAGGGTGTGGAGGGTGTTTGAGGACTGGTGATCTGAGCGCAGACTTTCTCCCTTCTCTGCTACTATTTGGGTTTCTGCCAGGTACTTGTGACCTGGATTAGCCACTGGTGGAAGCAGGATACTGGGCTAGATGGGACCATTTGTCTGACCCAGTATGGCTATTCTTATCCCTGGTGAGTTGAGATTTGATGCTGATAGTTCTCCGTTAAGCACTAGTTAAGCTTGAACTGGGGAGCCCAAAGAAGCAAGAGGAAATTGACAGATCCAGATAAATAGATATGATACCGTTGACTCACATACTTCCACCATTCATGATGTATTGGAAGCCACATTGAGCCTGCAAATAGGTGGGATAATGTGGGATACAAATGCAATAAATACTATTCTGCAGAAAAAGCATATAAACACCTTTTTTTTTACGTTTTGCACAATCTGGCAGTTTGCTCAGTCAGAACCAAGGCTGAGGTCTGGCATCACGAGCCTTCATCCACATCTACTCAAAGATTTTCCTTCTATTTTATCTCCATTCCCAGTTTGCGTTATTCCAGTGATTCCTAAATCTGGCTTGGGGGATGCCCAGCAAGTTAGGTATTCCAAATATCCTCAGTGAGTCTACATGCAGATGTTTCTCATGCATATTCATTGTGGATATCCTGAGAACCCAACTGACTGAAGGCCTCCCACAATAGATTTGGGAACCATGGCTTTACTCTAGGTTACTTCTGAGTCTTTCCCCTTTCACCTTCATCCTATGCCCCCTTTTTCCAGAGCTTCCTTTCAGTTGGAAGAGACTCGCCTCCTGTGCATTTACACCTTGTAGATATGTAAATGTCTCTATCATTTACGATGTCAACTCTTTAGGATGTGTTGCAATATGTACGAAATGTGTTGATATTGATATCTCCCCTCTACCGCCTTTCTTCCAAATTATACTTATTGAGATCTTTACATCTGTCCCCATATGTTTTATGACAAAGACCACTGACCATTTTAGTAGCCGCCCTGTGGACCAGTTCCATCCTGTTTTATATGTTTTTGAAGATATGGTCTCCCAGAATTGTACACCAGAGTCTTTTACAGGGGCATCATCACCTCCTTTTTTTTTTTTTTTTCTACTGGCCATTCCTCTCCATATGCACCCAAGCATCCTTCTTTCTCTGTCGCCTTGTCATTCTTCATGCCTGCTTCTGCTAGGATCTTTTTAGAGAGTCAAAATTATTTCATATGGGCAAAGAGCCTTTTTCTGTGTGGAGTCATTCTTGTGGTGCACAATACCAAGGTAATTATAAGAATGGGTAAAGAGCAGCAAACATTCTGGAAACATCTATAATGTGACTGAGGTTAGTTCAGGGGAGAAATGGGAGGGTTCTATCCTATTATGATATGCTGGATTGAGCTTCGATGCCATTTGAATGTGTTGTAAACTGCCTGCAGTTTCCCAATGGAGATAGTATGTAAGTCACACAGGCAAGCAATAATGAAAAGGCTATATTCAGAAATCTTGTGTGCCTTGTAAAGCAGAAGGCATAATGTTTGGTGCAGAATAAGTAATTATCCGGGAGGTTTGTGATGCTCAAACTATAAATGCATGATGGATTGTAGGTGAGGTAGCGAAGATGGGCAGATGCAGATTCTGATCGTAACTATGTTGATTGGCAGCTGTTGACTAATACTGAAATTTCCTCAGGATTGGGCAGAGCCTTCTCACGGTTCCCTTAATCCTAACTAATTCTACTTAACCATAAATTAAGATTCAACAGTATAGGAGAAATTTTTAAAACCACTAAACTTTTTTGTAGACATTCAGAGGTGTAGTCAAAACTTTTGGTTTGAGTTCATAACCGATTCATTTCTTCTCTGAAAGATAAATCAAAAGCCCTCCCCCCCCCCCCCAAAAAAAAAATGGATTATTTTATTTATTTTTATTTATTTACTGCATTTGTATCCCACATCCCCCCACCTATTTGCAGGCTCAATGTGGCTTACATAGATTTGTTAACATTGTCATTTCATCAGGATATCAGATACAGTTAGTAATGTGTAGCGATTAGGAAGGGAAGAAGGAAGAGAGTGATTAGGGTAGTTAAAGATAAGCGTTCATAATTGAGTGGGTTGGTGAGGTGACTTAGTGAGGCTGTAGGTTCTCATTGTAGGCCTTGTTGAAGAAGAACGTCTTCAGAGATTTTCGAAAGATAGTTGTTTCGTTGATTGCTTTTAAGTCTGTAGGTAATGCATTCCATAACTGCGTGCTCATGTAAGAGAAGGTAGAGGCATGCATCAGCTTGAATTTAAGTGCTTTGCAGCTGGGGTAGTGCAAGTTGCGAAATTTGCGGGATGATCTTGTGGCATTTCTGGAAGGTAGGTCTATGAGGTTTAGCATGTAGATTGGGGCATCTGCGTGGATGATTTTGTGTACAATTGTGCAGATCTTGAACGCAATGCATTCCTTAAGTGGGAGCCAGTGAAGTTTCTCTCTTAGGGTTTTTGCGCTTTCATATTTAGTTTTTCCAAATATGAGTCTGGCAGCCGTATTCTGGATTAGGTGCCTTGTACATCTTTTTGGAAGTTACTAGATTTGAAGAAGCATGCCTGTACCTTCCTTTTCCTTAAATCACATTTTCATATTGGTTTCTAATTTTATGTGACTCCTGATTTACAGATGCTGTATTACTCTACAGGTGTGAACTGTTGTTTGACTCCTTTCTTACAGCCTTGCAATCACCGATAGAGTACCAACGAAAAGAAGGAACAGCTGTGATGAGATCACAGGCTAATAGGGTTCCACCACCCAACAGCAGACCTCTCTCTTCTACCCCTGTGGGGCCTGAGAAGTCTCCGAAGGGCACGGGCCGAAATCCATATTTGCCACCCCTGAAGATATCTACCTCCAACGGAAGCCCAGGATACGACCACTATCAGCCTGGAGAGAAGTTTGAAGAAAACAAGGTAATGTAATATTTTAATCGTTCTTATGTATTTATATGTGACAAAGAAGAGAGTAAGTGATCCCTCCCCTGCCCTTCCATGGTTGTAATCCCAGTAGACAGCTCTGTTAGATGATTTTTAATGTCAACCATGAGCAGCTTGTATTCCTTAAAATTTCTAGAAACCTGAGCAATGGAGTAGGGAAAGATGCAAGGCCAACCTAACTAGTAAGCAAACTAGGTGATCACCTAGGGCAGCAGCTTATGGGGAAGGAGTGGCCAAGAGTAGGCCCTGACAGCAAGATGTACTCAATCAGCAGCCTGTATTTTTAGCGGCATGGAGGGTGAGCAGTTTTGAAATAGCCCATTTAACTGGAGTAGACTTTTGGGAAATTGCCTTCATTATGTACATGAAAAATGTTTTTAATATTTTAAATAACCAATGACCCTATTTTTATAGGTTCATTGTGGGAGAAGAAGGGTGGTGAGTGATTTTAATGATCAAAATGTTGGGGAGAGGGATAGGAGCCTGAAAGTTAATTGAGGGGTCGGAAACCTAAGGTGTGCTTAGGACTCCAACAACCTTGAATAGGCCCTGGAAGGATGGGTTAGAGAAGAACCAGAGTGTTGATGGGAGATGGACAGAGAAAAGGCCAAGGAAGAAGTACACAAGAAGTTGGAAGAATTCATTTCACAGATTTGAGAAAATCCAGGAGAACATGGACATATTATAGAGAAGGAGAAATGGAAAACACAAGGACAACAGAAATTGAGAGAGAACTAACAAGAAAGGGGATCATGAGGAAAAGAGATGGGATGAAAATGGAGTGAAAGAATTGTTTGCAGGGATCTGATTTTTCTCATGTTTTTCTAGAAGTTTTATCAAAAGAAAATTGTCATTTTTCATGATACTTTGTTTGCCTTAAGGCTGAAGAGGGTGTGTTTTTCTTATCTCCCATGACAGCTGCTTCATCCTTCCTCCCTCCCTTCCTCCACCCTTCCCTTTGGGACACTGGTTTGCTACTACCTCAGCCATTGGCTTCTGTTCCAGATTGGGGCGGGCAATGGTGGTAAAAGGGAAAGAGGAGAGGCAGGCAGGTAGGCAGTAATTTCCCATTGCCATCACATGCTGGTATTTGGTTGGGTTTTTTTTTGTGTGTGATTTATTGCACTTATGATAGATCAGATCCCTGATTTTGTCCAAATGCATACAACAAACTCTGTCTGATTATACAAAGTAATTTAACCCGGGCAGGAGAGCCTCCTTCTCATTGAAATTGTTTTTTCCTGGCTACTTTTTGTGTTGGTATCGGTGCTATTTAACATATTTATAAATGATCTGGAAATTGGAACGACTAGTGAGGTGATTAAATTTGCAGATGACTCAACACTATTCAAAAGTTTTAAAACACATGCGGAATATGAAAAATTGCAGAAAGACCTTAGAAAATTGGAAGACTGGGCAACCAAATGGCAGATGAAATTTAATGTGGACAAATGCAAAGTGATACACATTGGGAAAATAATCCAAATCATAGTTACCTGATGCTAGGGTCCACCTTAGGGATTAGTAGTCGTTAAAAAAGATCTAGGTGTCATTGTTCACAATATGCTGAAATCTGCCCACTGTGCAGCGGCAGCCAAAGCAGCAAACGGGATGCTAGGAATTATTAGGAAAAGGATGGTAAATAAGACCAAGAATGTATTGCTCCATGGTGCGACCTCACCTTGAGTAATGCATTCAATTCTGGTCGCCATATCTCAAAAACATATATAGCGGAATTAGAACAGGTTCAAAGAAGAGCGACCAAGTTGATGATGGAATGCCTCTCATGCGATGAAAGGCTGAAGAGGTTAGGGCTCTTCAACTTGGAAAAGAGAGGGCTGATATGCTGAGGTCCACAAAATCCTCAGTAGTGTAGAATGGGTAAAAGTAAATCAATTTTTCACTCTTTCAAAAAGTACAAAGACAAGACATTATATGGAAATACTTTTAAAGCAAATTGGAGGAAATAGTTTTTCATTCAAAAAATAGTTACTCATTGCCGGTGGATGTGGTAACAGCGGTTAACGTATCTGGGTTTAAAAAAAAGTTTGCAAAAGTTCCTGGAGGAAAAGTCCATAGTCTATTATTGAGATGGACATGGGGGGAAGCCAATGCTTGTCCTAGGATTGGTAGCATGGAATGTTGCTACTATTTGGGTTTCTGCGGCCTGGATTGGCCACTACTGGAAACAGGGATATTGGTCTGATCCACTATGGCTATTCTTATGAAAAGTGCATTGGATCTCGCTGGGGAGCGGAAGGAAATAGAAAGTTGGGCCAAGGGGAAATGAGAAGCAGAGCATGCTAACAAAATGTAAGCAGTGGGGCAGGTGGAGAGCTATTAAACTCACTGTCCCCAAAATATTAATCAGCAAATTACACCTATTCAGGAGGAGAAAAATTAAAAAGTGCAGATAGGGAGGGGGAAAAGAGAACAAGGAGGAGAGGAGGAATAAAAAAGTAAAGGAAAGTTAAAAAAAAAAAAAAAACTGGGGGTGGGGAAGTATGGTATAGAGGGACTAATTGGGGGAAAATTGCAATGGATGTTCTGAACAGGGGGAGGGGAAGTATGGTGTAGAGGAACTAATGGCCACCTTTAAATCTAGACTGAAAGCCCACCTCTTTAACATTGCTTTTGACTCATAACCACTTGTAACCACTCGCCTCCACCTACCCTCCTCTCTTCCTTCCCATTCACATTAATTGATTTGATTTGCTTACTTTATTTATTTTTTGTCTATTAGATTGTAAGCTCTTTGAGCAGGGACTGTCTTTCTTCTATGTTTGTGCAGCGCTGCGTATGCCTTGTAGTGCTATAGAAGTGATAAATAGTAGTAGTAGTAGTCTCTTGTAACCAGAGCTAATATTGTGATGTCATAATGCCTCAGTCCACCAATAAGAGCCAACCTCATCAGTGATGTCACAATGGCTTGATTGTCCTATACTTGGCTTACTTTTATTACATAGCTCTTTGAGCAGGGACTGTCTTTCTTCTATGTTTGTGCAGCGCTGCGTATGCCTTGTAGCGCTATAGAAATGCTAAATAGTAGTAGTAGTAGTAACATTGCAATAGATGTTCTGAACGGGAGGGGGAGGGATAGTTGATCATGATGCTGACTAGCAGCAGGGGATAGGAGGAAAGACACCGGCAGGATCCTAGCTTTTGATTTGGCCACATGAATCTTCCCCGTGTACACACTACATGCCCTGCTCTTGACATTTAGATACAGGCCAGTAACTCAGTACCAGATTTTCCTTCTTTTTTTTTTTCTTTGCTGGGTGAGGGGGAAATTGTTTGTAAGTTACGAGTTCAGCATCCCTGATCTTTTTCAAAAGTTGGCTCCTGTGCTTTCTCGAGCTCTCCCCCGCCCTAAAGTTTACATTCTTTCCTCCTTTTTCAGTGTGTCATGGCAGGGTGCAATGGGACATCTTCCATGGTAGTTGTCCAAGATTACTATGCACTGAAGGAGAATGAAATCTGTGTCTACCAGGGTGAGGTGGTCCAGATCCTTGCCATCAATCAGCAGAACATGTTCCTAGTGTATCGGCAGTCAAACGATCATTCTCCTGCTGCTGAAGGCTGGATTCCAGGCCACATTCTGGGTCCCATCACAAAATCAGCCACAGATAATACCAACGAGAGCATCAAGTAAGTGCCATGTTGGCTGCCCTGGGAGCAGTATATGGATTTAGAGGAAAAAACACACACACACATGGTAGGGATTTCCTGCTGGTTTTATCTACAGTGCCATTGGAACAAACTTTGAATGCTGGATCCATAGCATGGGCAGCCATGTTGAATAGGTTCGATTTTTTTTTTTTTTATTCTTTTTTTGTTTATATTTGTAAAAAACAAAAAAAAGAAAAATCATAGATGGTAAAGGCATGTTTTATGTTGATCCATCTTGTACCAACATGGAACTGACTGGACTGGACTTATATTAAGCTACTGATATATATATCTATGTAGATGGATATATATATTGGTTATAACAGCATTAGCAAAAAAATAAAGGGGGTCGTCTTTTGGACTGAGGCCTACTTCTCAATGAGGAGAGATTTTACGTTGTCTATGGCAATTCTGTGTACAGCTTGTAATTTTGTTTTTATTTTTTTCCTTTTATTTTAATATATGTTCACAGTAACTTGTAAAAAAAGCATTTTGTTTTTAAGATCCCCTTCCAGTACATTCCTGTATAAAGTATTTTGCACTATTTAAAGAAATCCATATTGATGAAGTCAGGTTGTGCAATATGATAGTCGCAATGTTCATCATTGTACCTGTAATGTAACTAATAATTTTAAATGTACTATTTTAAATATGTAAAAAAAAAATAAATTTTCACCGTGAGCATGTTTTAATGAGATCAAGAGAGTATTGGATCCTTTGGGCATGGGAGGGGGATTCTTTTGTTTATAACCAATATTGTGTGACCTATTTGAAAAGATATCTCAGAAAGAAAAAGATTTAAGAGTTCAATAAGGCAAAGTGTTCTGTTTTATTTTTTTTTACAAGATACTTGACATAGAAGGCCTGTCCCCTTCCTTATGAAGTTTGTTGGCTTCCTAATGTTCGTTAAATGCTGCCTGTTGAAGGTGGTGGTTTCCTGCTGCACTACAGTACAGTCGGCATAATACTCTTGTAGATGGAAGTGTTGCCCCTACAGAGTCCCAACAGTGTATATATTCTGTTTAATTAACTTGAATTAACACTAGGGATGAGTGTATTCATTTCAAACAATATGTAATACCCCAAAGTAACAAAGAGTAACACAACAACTATGTCAAGAGAAAACCCTTTAAAATGGCGTCTGAAGACATTCAAACTACATAATGGAAATCATCCTATATAATAATTCTCACCTCCAACGTTCCGACTTGCTGCCTGGGACCGTGGCTCATTCCGAGTTGGTCTGCTAGGCTCCGTAGATCAGGCTGACATCACTGTAGCCATTATGATGTCAACTTCAGAACCGGGGGGGGGGGGGGGGGGGGGGGGGGAGAAACATGCCTCACAGCTGATCCATGTCCAGAGGAGGGTTGCTGGACATGGGTGGCTGCAGGGGAGAGAGGAGGGTTGCTGGACATGGGTGGCTGCAGTGGGCGCAGGGGGAGAGGAGGGTCTCTGGACATGGGTGGCTGCAGGGGAGCCGAGGAAAACCTTGCTAGCGCCCGTTTCATTTGTGTCAGAAACGGGACTTTTTTACTAGTATGTATATTATAATAAAAATTACAGTGAGACCATCAGTTAAAACTCTCGTTGCTCGGTATATAGTATTGAGCCAACAAACCGAGGGCCTTGTTTACTAAGATGAACTAGCGTTTTTATCGTGTGCTAAAAATTAGCATTGTGCTAACACTAGAGACACCCATAGGAATATATGGGTGTCTCTAGTGTTAGCACGCACTAAAAACACTAGCGCTCCTACAGCGCAGCTTAGTAAACAGGGCCCCGAGTGTATACTTCATACCCACTAAGACCCATCACTGAAGTCATGGGGTTATAGCTGCATCATCGGCTTCTTACTATATACACCAAGTGATATAAAGTGTTTATTTATTATTACATTTGTACCCCGCGCGTTCCCACTCAAAGCAGGTTCAATGCAGCTTACATAGTAATAGGGATTACAGAATATTGATAAAGAAAATAAAAGTTAACTATAGCAGAATAACAAAAGAGAGAGGTAGGTAGAGAAGAACAAGGGTGAAGGGAGTAGGAGAGGGAAGAGCAAGGGTAGGTGAGCTTTGGAAGAGGGGTGGAGGAGGCAGGAGGGGGATGAGTTACAGGATAAGCATAGGGAATTTTGGTGGGAGAAGTAGTCTAGATCTGATTGTATGCCAAAGATAAAATGACATTTTTTTTGGGGGGGGGGGTTCAAATATGTTTCCCCTTTCACTTCAATTTTGACTTTATTTAAGCAAAAACAAATTTAGCCAGATACATCTCCAAATATTGTAGTGTTCACTCATCCACTACTGATGCTAAGAAAGCAGGTCTAAGTGACACAAGCCCCAATCAGTCCCGACTGGTGGCATAAACTGAAGTGCTGAAAACCATTAGATCAATTTCTGAATTTCATATTCATGATGTCCACTACAGCTTCCAATGTCGGCATGTTTAAATCCACTTTAAACACACCTGTTTTGTTTTTGGGTGGAGAAAGTCAAATTGAAGTGAATTTGAAAACATTTGGGAAAACATTTCATTTGAATAATTTTTTGGACACTATGGGAACCCTTTATCTTAGGGACTTGTTTACTCAGGCGTGTTAGCGTTTTTAACGCGCCTACAATTTAGCATGCGCTAACTGTGTAGGCGCCTATAAGGATATTGTAGGCGTGTACACATGGTTAACGTGCGTTAAAAACACTAACGCGCCTATAATGCAGCTTGGAAAACAGAGCCCTTAGTGTATACAGTGAGAGACCAATGTAAAAATACCCAAGACTTCAGTACTGTATCTTAGTAGCTATGAATGAAAAGAGTTGGATATACATTGTTGGTGTAATAGCATAAGCAATATTAATCGATGGTCTCTCACTATAATTACTATTATTATACACATATGGTTTTCATTTTGTAGTTTGAATACCTTAGCCAGGCACCATTTTGAAGGGAGTTTTTTCTCTGACATTCATTTGAAGTGTCAATAACATTTTCCATGTCGTTTCCATGTCCTCCTTTAGCCTGAAACAACGGGAAAAAGACAAGAATGTAAGGATTTATTTTGTGTTTTGTTAATAATGCACACTATTCACTAAACCCCCTGTTTACTAAGCTGTGCTAGCAACTTCCATGCACTAATGCCGACACAGCCCATTCACTTTGAATATTATATGAAATAAATATGGGCTGGGTCAGCATCGCCATGCGACAGCTGTTAGCGTGGCTTAGTAAACAGGGAGGTAAGTGTATCTGCTCTCTTGGAAAGAGTGTACGCTGTTAAAAATATTGCTTCCTTAATGAAAAAACAAAAAAGCAAAATGAACAGAACAAAATTTACCATGAACAAGAGAAACAAAAGGAAATACTTGGGCTGCGTACTCCTTGTTAACACATGAAGCTTGATTTATGAAAGTCTACTACGACCTTAACTTAGCATCTTATTAATAATGGGCCCTGTGGTAAACATGCACGAACATAGTAGGGTGCTTCGGTAAATGATAGCCTGCGAGGAGGGGACCCTACACAGCCTCGTGTTTATTTCCTGTAGTGCTGACAATGTTTCTTTGTTTCACGGTCTGTTGGAAATAAAAATAGTTAAACCAGACGGACAGCTCAGCCTAAACCTGCCTTGCAGATAGCACCTTTGAATTTGTGTTTTTACTTAGTCCAGTGGTTCCCAAACCTGATCCTGGAGGCGCCCCAGCCAGTCAGGTTTTCAGGATACCTACAATGAATATTCTTGAGAGAGATTTGCATGCACTGCCTCCACTGCATTCAAATCTCTCTCATGAATATTCATTGTGGAACTACAGAAAATCTGGCTGGCTGGGGTGCCTCCAGGACCAGATTTGGGAACCACTGATATGCTTGCTCTAATCCAAGGGTTTCTCAACCCAACCCAGTCCTTGGGACATACCCAGCCAGTCAGGTTTTCAGGGTGTCCAGGTTGAATATGCATGAAATTTGCATACACTACCTACCTTTCATTGTGGGCATCTTGAAAACCTAACTGTCCTGAGGACTGGATTGGGAACCCTTGCTGAAAGCTAATCTGTGTTCTGCTTTTGTATTAATTTAATGATCGGTTCTCTTAGTGGGTCATTGGATTTTTATCCTCAGACACGACCAGCTGTAGAATTCAGCAATAAATGCAGTGAGGGTGGAATATATGAAAAGGTTTATAGTTGTTTTTAGAAGCAACATTTCTAATTTGAGAAAAAAAAAACTAGGATTGGATTTCCATCCTAGTTTTCAGTTGTAGGAGGTTGATTCACTAAAGTCCCCTACTGTGAATTTACCACAGTGCCCATTATTTGTAACAGTGTCCTATTCATTAATAGGGAAATGGGACTTGATATACCGCCTTTCTGAGGTTTTTGCAACTACCTTGTGTGATGATGCACTGGTGCATTATACAGGATCAGTCCTATGTGCGTTCACCAAAGCAGCAAATATGAGGGGGGGGGGGGGGGGGGGGTTCCTATAAAGGTCATTTTTCTGATAAGCTGATTTTTTTCATAACTACACACCCCACTGCAGGGGATTTGTGCAGCTCTGCTTCTGGAGATCAGTAGCTTTATAGACCTAATGGGATGTTTCCAAAAATGAAGACTTCTTTTTTTATTGGGGACACATCAACCTAAAAATACTATGACTTCTCAAAATGTAAATATACCAGTCTTAAGTGAAGAGCAGATACCTTCACCATACAATTTTCAGTAATACAACTGAGCTGGCTCTACTACGTGATTCCACATAGGTCCATTTTCCAAATAATGATGTAATTGTAATCCAAAAAAAGCCTTCACGTATCTGCTGACCCTAATAGTGATACGGGATGACAGTCTCCAGTATGGATGTTGAGTTTTAAAACCACTACCATGAATGACTATTCAGCTCAACAAATAAGTGAAGACTTTCGGACTATATTTACATGAAATTGCAAATCTTTATTTGAAACCTGGTCCTGTGTGGAATCATGTGTAATGTGTAAGTGGAGTCTGCTCAGTTGTATTATATGAAGCTGAAAATAGTAACATAAACAACTTTTTTTCATACAAGTTGTTTGCTTTTTTTTATTTTTGAGGCATGATTAATGCTTTATTTCATATAATATTTTGTAATGCACAAGCAATGTAGATGAAGAGCAGACCAAATACACCAAATGATGAAAACAGTAAGCAATATGGAAGGCTGCATCGGGGGGGGGGGGGGGGGGGGGGTTGGCAAATAACTAGAAGGAACCAATGGGCCACACTTCCGTCTACAACTAGCATGAATGAAGCTGTGTGGAGCGCTGCCGTGACTGTTTTGGTTATTTGCCATTTGTGTTCTAGTGGGAAGTGTATCTCATTGGTTCTTCTAGTCAAGTGGCCATGTTGGCCACTGCTTTTTTTTTTCTCTCTCCTGTTGTCAATAAATTGCCTACTGCTTTCGCCATGGTTTGTAGAATAGTGCTTAAGCCCAAGGATCGCACCTACATTTAGGCATGGCCATTTGCACCATCGAAAATGAGGTGTAAATGCCCGTGCCGATGATTAAGGGGGCCCCACACCTATTCTGTAATTACTTGCGTAACTAAGTCACGCCCCTGATAAGCCCATGGCCCTCTCATGTCCACGCCCCCTTCTCCAACTCGCATATAAAATTTAGGTGTGGATCCCACACCTAAATTTAAGCATATACATGTTAATGGAATCTAATTAGTGCCGGTATATTGGTGATTGACTCATTAGTCAATTAAAATATGCATGCAAATTGGGCGCGTGCCCAAATTTTCGCTTACATTTTTTTTAGCGCTTTTTATAGGATTAGCGGTTTGGTTTATTTGGTCTGCTCTTTATCTGCATTGCTTGAGCACTTGCAAATCAATACCTCCTACCATTCTATATATCCCATGGAGGCATTACAAAATATTGTGGTGTTACTGGCTAACAAATTGGTCACAGTCAAGTGTTGCTTTCCACTGCTCTTCATGGTCGGCATGCTGCTGCTTTCAGCCTTTCTAGCATGTTATCCTTTGCTGATGCTTCATGGCTTCTTGACATCAAAGGAGGACATTGAAAAGTTTAAAATGTTCCTTTTGTCAGTGTTTCAATCAACGTTCTGCAAAAGTCATGAAAATACTCACCATGGGCTTTTGTAGGAGAATTCCACACGAAATGTAGAAAATGTTGACGTTCATCAGGTCAATGGCCTGTTTATATTTTGTTAATTTACTTTTCCTTTAAAAAAAAAAAAAAGCTTTAAGAAGAATAAGCAAGTTCAGAACCACAGCGATATGGGCACATTTCACCTTTTTAATGAAAAACATTCCTATAAAGTTGTAAACACATTGCTCATTTTCTTTTTTTTTGCTGTGGATTTTTTCGCACTTCTCTGGTGGCATCATATCTCGCCAGCACACTGCATGTATCATGCCTCATGCTTTAGTTGCATGGAAGGGTTAGACACAGTTGTACATGGACAAATGACTCGGTCATCTCAAATGGGAAGAGTCGCAGCATTCTTTTTTCCCTACATCACTTGTTGCATCTTGAAGACGTTTTTAGTGTTGAGATGACTAGAAACGTAATCCAACACACAGAGTTCTTTACAGTTATACATGATGGTAATCCCTTGCTCAATGGTGGTGGTGGTGCTGTTGCTTCACCACTTGAATTTTATGTCTATTGACTGATGGTAAGTTATCAAAGACTAAATAGTCCCTTTTCCCGTCAAAACTGATTAATTGAAGATGAAAAACATATTTGCCTCGTATTAACCTCACGTCTATGAATCCTGACTGGGTAAAGCCATTGTTTCATTATGACACTTGTGGTTCACATAATAAAGGAAGATTGCTAAAGCTTCCTTACTGTGATGGTCGGAACAGGTATTTTGTTCAGTCTTTGTTTAGCTTTTTCATTTGCAGTAGGTTGGGAGAAGAGGAGTTTCGGAGACTTGGTTTCTGATAATTATTGCAAGGATGAAATTTCTAAAGCACTGATGCCGTAGCTCCATAATGTGGGTTGGATCCTGCATGGACATCAGAAATCAAGTTTCCACTGTAGCAGTTACAAATGCAACATGAATTTAAAAAAAACTAATTTTTAGAACTGGAATGAATGTCTCCGGTAAGGGAATTCTTTGGTCATTTGCAGTCATGGCCATAATGAAACAGGGAAATCCTTGCATTGTGTACTGTAAACTTGCAAGACGTTTCTATTTAACCTTTAAATACAGTCCTAGCAGATTGTGATTTTTGTTTCTTGGACCAACATAATGACCCCTTTAATACATGAGGTTTTGAGACTGAAAGGCCCTACGCGATATTGAAAGTTCCATGTACTGAGACATTTTGGGAATGTGTTTTTATGTTGGTCCAACAAAAACTTGCTAAGGTTCTAGATTTCTGTAGCACAAATATGGCTGTGCTGCTCAAACTGCAAATAACTGATCTACACCAAGCTATTTGGAGAAAGTCCAGCCACCTTTCTCTGTTGGATTGCTCTTCCATATCATTTCTCCAGGCAGTGTTCTCATCACATCAGCTCAACCTTTGCAGTGTGCTTTAAATTAATAAAAGTTGGCTACCTCAGACCTTCAATAAATACCGAGGTTGCATTGAAAGCCAGAGCTGTTTCTTAGATCCAAAATGAATGTCCATTTATTATAGCAATTTTACTGGTAACTAAACACATGCAAGAAGCAACTGTCTCACCAGATTTAGCCATAAAAGCGTTCTTCCGATGCATTGCAAACATTACGCGTTCTTTATTCTATAATTTGTCCCTTAACGTTTCTCTATGCAATTAATACCGCACATCTCAGGTCTTTTTCTGGTTCACAAATGTGGATGGTGCCCTTCCCATTTCCCTTGCCCATGCTGTAGGCTGCGGTTTGATCAGTGCGTTTTTTGATACAACAGGAAGTCATGTTCATGGCATACCCTGCGCATGAGAAAGCGAGCGGAAAACAAGAACTGTGGCAAAAAAGAAGCCAATGGGCCACGCAAACCCAAGGATGTTCTGGGCAGCAAAGTCTCTGTTAAAGTGAGTAAGGTCTTCAGAAGCTGTGTGCCCATCACTCCCTTCCACGTAGTTGTGTTACACTTCCCACCCTTCCCTGCTCCTGTAGCATCCTTTCTTGAAGAAGGAATTTTATTTTTTTTTACTTTTAATAAGTAGTTAGTGAGATTTTGCATGCAAACATCACATTTTCTTTTTATTTTCCTGGCACACACAATACAAGTAAGTAACTTTTTCTTTTTGGGGATGTTTTCAAAGCACGAGGATTTGCAATGCATGGTTATTTCGAGAAGCCTACAGCCTGTGCACATCATGTGATCTGAGCAAGGGGAAATATCATTTGGGTCACTGTGTACAACCAGAGGCTTGGATTATTCATTCATCCTACCAGTTTGTCATTATATAGAGAGAGAAAATATAAAACTAAGATATCCCCTGTGCAGGGTTTAGATTGGAAGGGACACTCTGCACTAGGCTGGTCTCTTTAAGTTTATAATAAAAGGGATTTCAATAGATCACGTAAGTGCTATTGCTAGTTATCGAAAAGAGATCTTAGTAATGAAATATCATCATAATGAATGACTCCTCCATTCTACTGCAGTCGTAAGTGATAGGATTACTCACGTTTATGCTAGTAGATGATGAATTATGCTTCCACGTGGATATCAAGGTGACTTGGAACTGATTTTATGCAGCTCTATATTCCTATGTTTAATTGGAACTAGAAAGGAATATTAAAATAGTACAAGCCAAACGGGGATAGAATATATGTAAACTTTAAATACCAAAGGGCTGGTTTCAGTAAAGCTTTTCTACCGTTTGGCGTCTATAGGAAAAGACCTTGATCAATTAGGCCCAAATTCTAAAACTCAAACCAGATGAATGCCACGCTGAAGGAGGACAGGGTGACTACTGTAGCTGGGAAACTGGCATTCATCATACAGTCGCTGGCAGGAGTCCAATGTTCCAAAGTGCAATCAGCCAGAAGATTGGGAAAACCGTACTTAATGGAAAGCCTGGAATTGACACACATTGGATGGCCAGTTAATAGCAGATTCTAGTACAGAGGTAATGAATGTCAGACCCTATTTATCAGAATTTTCACATCAACTATTGCATACAGTGGATCGAAGAACCAGGTTAGTTGTTTAGCTGTTCTACAAATTAGATATATTTGAAGGCTGGGGTGTTCACCATCCCTGTAGTGGTGGTGTGGTAGGAGATGGCTTTAAGGTGACCCAGAGCTGGGATGAGCGATCTCTACACATTGATATAAACAATCTACCTGAAGTATCTCTTGAGCAACATAGTGTTAAATCAATTTACAGTAATAAAGAGGGGGTAAATCTAGTAATAAAAAATGGCAGCCCATCTTTGGTAGAGGGTGTAACGTATGTTCTCTGGGACTGATATTCAAAATGAGTTATGCTTTCACTTATTTGGTAATAAACGCATAATTAGCTGCTCTTTAAATTTTTGGTTCATATGGATAAAACTGGACTATTTTAACTTGCTACATGCCCAATATTTTCCATATGAAAAGGGTCCAGCACTGGGGCAGGTGTATGTCACTGGTGGTGCTATGCATTTAATTTCTTTACTAAGGCGCGCTGAAATTGTGGGCGCCCTAAACATTAGAGACGTCAATGCATTCCTATGGGCGTCTCTTAATGTTTAGCCTGCCCACAGTTTTAGCGTGCACTAAAAATGTGAGCGTGCCTTAGTAAAAGGGGGCCTTAGTTTCTCTTGGCAAATGCAATGAGATAGCAAAGTGGCACTTAAATTAAGACTACAAACCTAGAACCTGTTATATATGATATGCCAATAAATGTGATCTTTAGGTACCAATACCTTGAGCATGTGGGAAGATGAAATATTTTAAGATGCCTCACCAACCTTTTCTGAACGTATATAAACGGTATTATATGGGTTGGTCATGACCCTCTGTCATTGGCTCCTGAATTTCAGAAGACTGATCAAGGTTATGCTGTAATTCTAACACAATTCACAAAACAAGGCAACTTCTGGATTTTAATTATGACATCCTGATGGGGTCTCTTAAACTAAAATAAAAGGGGTACACCACTGTCCCTTCCTTATGTGATGACTGGTGTTCAAGATAAGTTACTCAGAATCAACGGTCTTTTAGCTGGGCCTGGAAAGAGATAGCATTGTATACATCAGATTACATCGCAGAGTTTTTTTTGTTTTTTTTTTTTTAACTGTAAATTTGGATCAAGGGTGTTCAACCAACAGCAAACCAGTTGAAGTTCATTCTCTGCCCCCATCCATAAGAAGAAAATGTCATCCAGAAATCTCTTCCAAAGTAAAACAACTGAATTGCGGTGCTTGATATAGATACCAACCCTCAAAATGGGATACATATAAAGTAGCCACTGATGGGGTTAAAGTAAACTTATGATTGTACCAGAAATAATTATATTTAGTAACCAATTTAGACAGCTGTAATAAAAAAAAAAATCTGAAGATACCCTTTGAGCTTGTGAACATCCCACCAAAACGTCTGCTCTAGTTTCTAACCCAAATGTAAGTAATCCACAAGCGAGGCAAGAACACCAGAATCCCCCAGGGAAACTTAAAACAAGAACAGGAATGGGAAACAGATCCAGGCCCTTTGTAATCAGACCAAAGGACACCAAGAATGAGAAGTTAAACTTTTATTGATGACTTGGTACTATGTTTCGGTTCAGATGTGCCTGCCTCAGGAGTCTCTAGATGATACACAATTTTAATGTAACAATCACAGATGAGTCAGTTAAAAACTGAATTGCAAAAAAGGTCTTAAAAGACAGCTTTCACATTTTCAGAGTTACAAAATGCTGCGTTGTCAGCTGTTTAGGCTGATCGCTGGAAACAGTCATCAACAAAGGGTTAACTTCTCATTGTTGGTGTCCCTTGGTCTGATTCCAAAGTGCCTGGATCTGTCTCTTGGAGTTTTCTAGTTTCTAACCCACCATCCTGAGGTATTCTAGTATATAAAGATGTTATATACATAGTCACTAGCCCTACAGACTCTGGTACATGAGGAATTGTTTCCAATATGTGTAACAAATATGATGAATCCTTTAATTAGGATTATATCTTCACTGTCTTCATGCCCAAAAAAGTATTCACAAATTTAGGCTGGTGTTCAAGAATCGAATTTCAAGTGGAGATGAGTGGGTGGCCCGGAGGATCTTAAAAGGTTTTATGACTCTTTGGCAGAAAATACATTTCAAGAGTTACTGGGTGTGCTTCCACTAAAAAAGTTACTACTTTATTAGCCAGCATACCTTACTTCTGAACAGTCACTAGCTTAATTTTCATTTGCAACATCTCCTTTGGATCTCCATCCAATTTTAAGTATACAGCCAGATTGGCCAATTGTCTCTGAACTTCTTTCTCATAAAACTCTTGATGTATTACCACAGGAGCGCCCCCTTTATATTCCCTAATAATAATCAAATCTTCCACATTGTTCAAGTCTCTCAATGCTTCACACCCCTCCTTTAATAGATTAATATCCACTTCCATCTCTAGTCATCTCCAAGGTGTCTCAGATCTCTCAATATCAGATCTCTAAAGGTAGAGACTACCAAATTCACGACCCCCTGGTGAATACCATCTTGATGATAATTTATAGACTGAAGTATCTGGACTAGGAGGATTATCCATAAAGTAAATCTTCAATTGCAACTTAAGCAACACTCAGCGGAAAAGGATCATTCATACTGTGTAGTTGGTACAGAGTCAAGTCCCAAATTCAAAATGTTTTGTTGAATCTCTATCAATGGTATGCTGGCAACATTCACTATTGCCAATGCTCTGTTAGAAATAGAAGTCGTGGAGGTTATGATAATATGGCATTTTATATTAATGCCTTTTTTGCAGGGAGCATGTCTTTCAAACAGCCTTGGGCAAAACATGATTCATGTTGGACAAGCAAGTTCCGTGCCCAACATCGATAAATATATTTAAGATGAATATTTAAAATACTACTTCCGTGCAATTGGTCTAAATTAAGTGAAGCTATACTTAACAGCTCTGTAAAACGTATTTGGATGTATGATGAGCTGGTGTAAAAATCTTTATGGTAATGAGAAGTTTGAACCATTGAGTGGCACTACTGAGGTTTTGAAAATTCTTCTTGGGGGAGATCTAAGAGTTGAATAGTCTGTAGACTGTCTCCCTAGTGAACTGTGAAGCCATTAAAAGTTTATCCTTAGAAATATAACATAAAAGTAGATTTGAAATAACATAATATCAGGAACAGTTTGAACAAATGACACACACAACCCCCCCCCCCTCAATAATATTGGCTTCATCAGCAGTGATACTGAATTGGCCATACTATTTTTTTTATTATCCTTAGAGCTTTAACTATTATATAATGTTGTGGCAAATGTGATAAAAAATCCAGGACCTCAGACTGATTCTCCTCTATGTCAGATGGTAGAAAATTTGACAGTATGCCTGCCCTTGGTGAAAGTTACCCCTAGTATCTATGCTAAGGCTGAAAGAAGGTAGTCAGATTTGGGGTGTTAGTGAGAAGATGTATTAAAACCCCTGTAAATGTGCAAGCAGCCTGGAAAAGGAATAAAATATTTATAAGATGGCAACTGTGTGAAAGTTTCATACTGACTCTACACTTCATGCATCTCATCTATATTTCTAGATGACTCGGGATCAGGGCTGGATTCAAAATTTAGACATCCATAAGGAAGATCTGATGGGGCTCACCAGAAAGCAGTGGAGGAGGAGTTGGGTCAGAATGCCATGATGGTGCCACTTTGAAGTGGCACCAGTGAGCAACTCTTAAATGAAGTGGAAGAAGGATCCTTTTTGGCCTGGGTACTAGGCACCTCTAACATCGGGTACTCTAGGCAACCTAAATGCAGACATGCTCGGGATTTGAATTTATGATAGGCTGGCTGGGAAAAAAAAAAGTATTTAACCCTTAAGCCAAAACAGCAAACGGCATCAGCGTCCCTAGCTGGGTTACTAGAACCTACCCAATTGCCTATGTCCCTCTTCCTTTTCATGTGACTCAGCTAAAATGAGCCGTGACCCAAGCAAGATTAATTTCTTCGGGCAGAATCGACGAATACTGGCAGAAATGTGATTCCTGTTCCTAGTACTGTCGTTCAAACTCGGGTTGTGAATCGGTTCAGTGGAGACCATTAGTTTTACTCTGTGACTTGACTGACGACTTCTGACACCATCAGCCAAAGTATGTTAGTTCTGTCAATGAGGTACACGAATTAAAGGTGCGGCAGCCTTACAGTTAAGGTGCATGGTCTGAAGACCGTTCCTTCTTAGCCACGGTAGTGAAACCGAACCCAGAGAGAAATGGAAGTGGATTAATAAGGGTTTTGGGGGAGGCGAAGGAGGGGGGGTTACATTATAAACTGCCTCGTGAATTTATGGTCAGGGAAGAAAAGGTAGAAATATTTAAAGATAAACTAATGGCCCATTTCTTGCAGAGGTAAAGGGGTTAGTGAATGTAAAGCCTCTTGCAATAGATGTGTTTAAGGAATTTGTTCAATAACCAAAGCATAATGAGGATGTGCAGTTTTATTAAAATGACCTGGAAACACAAATGTTTTTCATGTCCTTCAGATGGGAATAAAATAGCAAGTATTTTTGTTCTGGCTTGGGGTTGCTGTGTGCACTAAAAACACAGAAATGAAACAAAAACGGCAATGAAATGAAAGCTTTTCTCATGCACAGCCCTTACAAATAAATATAAAACGCCTATGCTGGAAGCTCACTCTTTTACTGCTTTCTATAGCCATGCACATGTGCCCCAGGCAGCGGAAGGCATGTGATGGGCTTTTTTTCCCCTGGAGGATGATCAGGATTATGAACTGAATGTCAAGTGACCCTGCACTGAAAACCCTCATCCCCATCCCCTGATTACAGCAGTGTTCACATTCACTTCTGTAGATTGGACTACTAAGAGGTTAGGATGGGATTTTCCAAACCTGTCCTGGCAACCCAGGGGCCATTCTGAAAACATCCCTGCAGGACAGTAGGGACGGGATGGTTCCTACCACCTTTTGATTATGGAGGTTCCAAAGCTAGGGTAAGTGGCACTGGGCTCCGGTGGAAGACCCTGGAGGAACAGTGTTTCCATGTTTAAATGGTGATAGTGGTGGGCAGGGGTTGAAGGAGGAGTCCTTGCTTTTCCTTTTGTGGTTTTATTTGTTGTTTTGTCTTTTCTTATGATCAGGGCTTTTTTTGAGGGGGTACTTGGGGGTACTGAGTACCGGCACCTTTTCCACTGTCTTCTAAAATTGACCCATGGTCCCCAGGTTTTAATGAAAGAGCTCAGGCTCTACACAACAATTCTGCCTTGTCATAGATTCTGTGACTGGTTGCAGGGAGCCTGGTTATTATGGGGTGGGTCCCTCAGTGATCACTCCACCCCTGAAGGGTGGCCTGGCATTTGAGTACCGGCACCCACTGGCGTACCAAGGGGGGGTGGTGGGGGCGGTCTGCCCCGGGTGCACGCTGCTGGAGGGGGGGTGCCACCCACCTGTCGGCTCCGCTCGTTCCGTGCTCCCTCTGCCCCGGAACAGGTTACTTTCCTGTTCTGGGGCAGAGGGAGCATGGAACGAGCGAAGCCGACAGGCGTGCGGCCCCCCCCCCCCCCCAGCAGGTAAAAATGCACCCGGGGGTGGGTGGGGGGGTCGGGCTGCACCCGGGGGGTACATCGGTGATCCGCCTCGGGTGTCAGCCACCCTAGGAACGTCACTGCCGGCACCTTTTTTGCTAGAAAAATTGCACTGCTTATGATAAAGAAAACAAATTGAAATAAGTGTTAAGGTCATACTTCGGGCCTGCAAAAACCTGAGGGGGTGATACAGTGTAGAGGGTAAAATACTATACACAAAAGAAGGGCAAGAGTTGGGGGTGTGAGTCATAGGAGCCAACTTTTCAAAATTATTGGGGGTGCTAAGTCCAATGGAAATAACCCTTCCCTGGACACATCCAAGGAATTTTCTTAATATTGGGGGTGCTCAAGCACTCACATAGTCGGCTCCAATGGGGTGAGTTTAGCTGATGACCACAAGGTGGCCAAATAAATAGAAAAGGAGATGGCAAAAGCTAGAACAGTGGTGCCCAATCCTTTTGTGTCTGTGACCCCATGATGATGCCAAACAAAATTGTGTGACCCCCCCCCCCCCCCCGGAGATGCAGAATAATGCACCGATGGAGAGCCCACCTTGGCCTTGACCCCAAAGGCGAGCTTTGTGACTCCATTTGGGGTCCTGACCCATAGTTTGGGAAGCTCTGAGCTTAGAAGGAAGCTTGGGTTCATAGGAAGAAAAAAAAAAGTGATAAATCCTCTGCATAGTATCTGGTGCAACCTCATTTAGAGTACTTTGAACAATTCTGGACATCTCACCTTCAAAAAAATTATATATGAACAGGATGGAGTCATTCCAGAGGGCACCTACTAAAATGGTCAGTGGTCTTCATCATAAGGCGTATGGAGACAAATTTAAAGATCTAACATATGTACTTTGCAGCAAAGGCTGGAGAGGGGGAGATGTGAAAGAGACATTTAAATACCTCCGTGGCATAAACGCACAGGGGCTGAGTCTCTTTCAATTGACAGGAAGCTCTGATGAGGGGAACATAGGATGAAGGTGAAAGAGAACAGACTCAGGAATAACCTAAGGAAATACTTCTTTACGGAAAAGATGGCAGATGAATGGAACAGCCTCCCGGTGGAGGTGATGGAGATTAAGACTATATCTGAATTGAAGAAAGCCGGCTGGGATAAGTACATAGGCTCTCTAAGGGAGAGGAAGGGATAATAGATGATATGGAGAGGCAGACTTGCTAGGCCATATGGTCTTCATCTGCCTTCAATTTTCTATATGTATCTAAAAGAAATGGAATAAAAATGTTGGGGATTGATACTTAAGAGGACTTATCTAGATAGCAGCACATTCAGCGGCACTATCTGGATAATGTAGCTGAACATATTTTCAGACCATCATGGCCCATACTGGGAACAGACCAAAGGTCCATCAAGCCCAGCATCCTGTCCCCAACAGCGGCCAATCCAGGTCAAGGGCACCTGGCAAGCTACCCAAACGTACAAACATTTTAGACAAGTTATTCCCGAAATTGTGGATTTTTCCCAAGTCCATTTAGTAGCGGTCTATGGACTTGTCCTTTAGGAAACTGTCCAACCCCTTTTTAAACTCTGCCAAGCTAACCGCCTTCACTACGTTCTCCGGCAAGGAATTCCAGAGTTTAATTACACGTTGGGTGAAGAAAAACGTTCTCCTATTGTTTTAAATTTACTACACTGTATAGTGTATCTGGATAGTGCTGGGCAGTCCAAGGGCAGGATCCAGGGTGGAGAACAGAGTTTATCTGAGTAACAGCGATTTTCAGCACCACTGCCTTCATAACCATGCGGAAAACTTCGGACAGTAAAACGGATGTCCTAAATCTGTCTGGCTAGAAGTTGAATGTCCTCTGCTCTCTGGATAATGCAGGCACCTCACCGCTCTACCTAGCTATTCAGTGGCAGCCACTGTCCGGATAGTGCTGCTGAAAAAAAATATCAACTACTGTGGACTCAATGTCAGGGGGGTAAAAATACTAAACGGATGTGTTCTGTGTACATCCCTTCTCGTATGTTGAATCCCTGCTGTGGCGTGTGTATTGGCAGACCCTTCAGAAGTGCCCTTCCTTATTCAGACTCCCAACAGCTTTGTTCTCTGCCCTGTGTCCTAATGTAATCTGTTTTTCCTCTCCCCCCACCCCCCCCCCCAAAGGTATTCTGCCGCTCTTGCAACTTTCTATAGCTTGATTTCTCTTGGAATGCTGTACTGTTTTTTTGCTTCTCATCTGTGCTTAATGGTCTTGTTCTAACTGCTCCTTTTCTTCTCTCTCCCTCTTCATGCTGCCGAATAAGGAGGTGAACAGTTCAGAGGAGTCAGAGTGTGACGAGCTTGACCCCAATACTAGCATGGAGGTAGAGACCACCACTGATGCAAATTCTGTTACTGAAACAATAGGCTTGTTTTCTCCTGTTCTTTGCCTGTGGGAAGAGTCCTTTTTAACTCGGCCCAGTGTTCTCTAAAAAAAAAATCAAACGTGTTTCTAGCTCTGGAACAGGAGCAAAATGTAGTTAATGAATGCAAGTCTGCTCTTAGCATGCATGGGGTGTTTCAACTGGTTTCCAAAGAGAACCATCATACTTCCAAGTGTACAAGCCTCTGTGCGACCTGCATGTAGGCTTTCACACGAGTGCAAGAACTAGTCCTTTTGTTAGGTAAGTAAGCGCCTGTGCCATGAAGGCAGGCTTGCAACGATAGTGTGTTGCCAGATTGCAGATGCAAAGGCTGGCCCTTGCAGCAGTGCTAGGTGATAATAGAAGACGTCCATGCTTATGTCGCTGTTGCCAACCTACTTTCTTGGAACAAATCTGGATGAGCCAGAGTGCAGTGTCAGTGGTCGCATGGCAGATCACATTAGACTAATGCTGTCCTGCAATTCATTCCACCTTCTATCCAACTGCATTCATTTCACTGTTTTACTAATATAGGGGCCCTTTTACTAAGGCGCACAGTCATATTAGAACTAGCGCCTGGCTACCGCGTGCCCTGGGCGGTAATTCTAATTTTGACACACATCCAAAACGCGTGGCAGAAATTAATTTCTATTTTCTACTGCGTGATGCTAACTGGGTTGTAATCGGCAGTGTATGCGCACTGATGATTACTACTACTTATCACTTCTATAGCATACGCAGCGCTGTACACCATACATGAAAAGACAGTCCCTGCTCAAAGAGCTCGCAATCTAAATAGGACAGACAAACAGACGGAACAACTAAGAGGTAAGGGAATTAAAGAGGTGGGGATAAAAGGGTACAGGGCAAGTGAGGAGTGGTTAGGAGTCAAAAGCAGCGTTCAAGAGGTGGGCTTTTAGCCTGGATTTGAAAACGGCCAAAGACGGGGCTAGATTACTGCCTGGTTAACGCATGAGATCTTACCACTAAGTCAATGGGTGGCGGTAAGGTCTCAAGCCCAAAATGGATTTGCGCTCATTTTTATTTTGCTGCACGTCCATTTTCGGCAAGAAAAAAAAAAGGCTTTTTTTTTTTTTTGAAGGCACACTGAAACATGGACCTTCGCACATCCAATCCATGTGCCTACACCAGTGCAGGCCATTTTTCAGCATTCCTTAGTAACAGGGCCTCATAATCTGGTATTCCACAAAATCCCTCAAGGTCCAAAGCGGATCACAACAGTAGTAATATACAAAAGCCAGCAAATAAACTGGGAAATACAATGGAAAATAATGAATTAGCATAAAAATTTCTGAAATGAAAAAAGTTTTGAAACCCAGAAGAACTTTTAAATCCGAGAATAATGTACAGCATTTGGTGAAGGAAAACGGATAATAGCTAAAGTATAGGACCTTAAAACTTTGACATTTTCAGGAAAAGAAAATATTTGAATGATTGTTACATTCCGATCCAGCTCCTTAAAGTTTGAAGATGGTGGAAGCCATTTTTAAATAAATTTGGGCTTGTATGGGAAGCCAATGCAACTGAATCAACAAGGGGGTGGAGCTAACAGTTTAGCCATACTTAAAACATGTGTGTTGAAACATTTTGTAGTGTCTGAAGTTTCATAACCAATTTATAAGAAATACCTGAATATAGACTGTTATAGTAGTCTAGGTGCAAGAGAATTAAAGACTGAACTAATACAGAATAATATTCTTCCAAAAAAAAAATCTAATGATGCAACCTAAAAATAAAAAAAAATCTGTCAACTCTGTAAGCATGAAGTTCAAAAGTAAGACTAGTGTTAAAATAAAGCCAAGAACTACTGCAGGTTTATCTACCTACAGAGATAGACCTGTAGTTAGAGTTAAAGTCTAAGGAATTTGGTCTATTAGGATTGCTCAACCATAGCAATTTAGTCTGGTCTTTGTTTATTTATTGATTGATTTATTTATTTGTAACATTTATATCCCACATTTTCCCCACCTAATTTTCCTGTTTAATCTCAGACTATGAGATCTAGACCCTCTTTCAACAGCATCAATGCACTCAGAGAGGGTTTTATCACATAAAGTTATAAATGGAAAAAGAACAAACATATCATCAACCTATGTATAGTGGAAAACCTCCAAATTTTATAAACTCTTATCGAAAGATGTCATACATTAGACAAGATCGGGAAGAGTGGGGAACCCTAAAGAACTCTACATAGAGAGTTCCAAATAAATGATAAGGAATCACCTATTTTAACTTGATAAGACCTGTTAACTAGGAAGTCTCTAAACTCGATCAAAATCACTGCAGAATTACCCAAGCAATTTAATTTATAAAGCAGCAGGTCATGGACAACTGTATCAAATGCAGCTGTTAGATCAAACCGAAGAAGAATTGCATCCATACCCTTTGACAAAAAAAAAAAACTCTTTGCATCTGACAATAGTGAGAACAAAAGAGATTCTATACTATGGCCAAGAAAATGTATATCCAAACTAGAACAGCCAGGGCTTTTTTTTGAAGGGGTACTGGGGGGGGGGGGGGGTACTGAGTACCGGCACCTTTTCCAGTGTCTGGCAAAATTGACCCATGGTCCCCAAGTTTTAATGAAAGAGCTCAGACCCTACATACCAATTCTGCCTTGTCATAGATTCTATGACTGATTGCAGGGGGCCTGGCTATTCTGGGGTGGATCCCTCAGTGATCACCCGACCCCTGAAGGGTGGCCTTGCATTTGAGTACCGCACTGAGAACAGCGATCAAAATTCTGCTAGGCAAAGTATGAAAGAGACTCTTTCCCATACGTTGATCCTATTTCCTAAATAGTGGGCTGATTTACTCATTTATTAGGATTTATTTACTGTCTTTTTGAAGAAATTTACCCAAGGCAATGAACAAAATCAATCTGCACATAGGTAATAGACAATAGTAACATAGTAGATGACGGCAGAAAAAGACCTGCACGGTCCATCCAGTCTGCCCAAGAAGATAAATTCATATGTGCTACTTTTTTATTTGTACTGTCCTCTTCAGGGCACAGACCGTATAAGTCTGGCCAGTCCTATCCCCGCCTCCCAACCACAAACCCCGCCTCCCAACCACCAGCTCTGGCACAGACTGTATAAGTCTGCCCAGCACTATCCTCGCCTCCCAACTACCAGTCCCGCCTCCCACCACCAGCTCTGGCACAGACCGTATAAGTCTGCCCAGCACTAGTCCCGCCTCCCAACCACCAGCCCCGGCACAGACCGTATAAGTCTGCCCAGCACTAGTCCCGCCTCCCAACCACCAGCCCTAGCACAGACCGTATAAGTCTGCCCAGCACTATCCCTGCCTCCCACCACCAGCTCTGGCACGGACCGTATAAGTCTGCCCAGCACTAGTCCCGCCTCCCAACCACCAGCCCCGGCACAGACCGTATAAGTCTGCCCAGCACTATCCCCGCCGCCCAACCATCAGCCCCGGCACAGACCGTATAAGTCTGCCCAGCACTAGTCCCGCCTCCCAACCACCAGCCCCGGCACAGACCGTATAAGTCTGCCCAGCACTAGTCCCGCCTCCCAACCACCAGCCCTGGCACAGACCGTATAAGTCTGCCCAGCACTATCCCTGCCTCCCACCACCAGCTCTGGCACAGACCGTATAAGTCTGCCCAGCACTAGTCCCGCCTCCCAACCACCAGCCCCGGCACAGACCGTATAAGTCTGCCCAGCACTATCCTCGCCGCCCAACCATCAGCCCCGGCACAGACCGTATAAGTCTGCCCAGCACTAGCCCCGCCTCCCAACCACCAGCTCAAATAACAGTGATTATTATGGCATAATATGCTACTTACAATGTCAACACAATACACAATAAAACATCTTACTAGACAGCATAGGGTGTAAGTAAAGGTGGATCATATATACAGATATGATAGAGCAACAGGAGTTAAATAGAGATGAGAGGAATAACTTAAAGTAGTCTGCAGAGTCAAAAAGGTGCATGAAAATGATCTCAAGTGTGTAGACAGTGTGACATCCTGCGCAGAATTTTGTGGGCACACAATGCGGAAAAAGGTTTTAAGCAGAAGCTATCAATGCGCTAAGCTGTGCATTAGACACCTGTGCTTAGCTTATTAAAATTAATAGTAATGAGGCTATTAGTTATTCCACCCCTGATGCAAAGAAGTGCACAGGAGATTTTAAGACTGAGAGCACTGCGAGAGCTTTAATGCCACCTCTGAGGAGAAACAGAAAGGCGTGCTTTTCTTCTCTGCAGTAGCTGCTCTGAGAATTTTATACCTGCTCTTTTTTCTCTCCTGATACCATAGGGAACTCAGGTAGACAAGCACAGTGGAGGTGACGTGAAAGATGATGCAGAGTAAAAACAACCAATGGACTAAGAAAGTGCACATCAGAAGTTTTATTCACATAAAAATGGACTCACGGACTCGACACGAAATTGTGTTTCGGTCCCAAGGGCCTGCTTCGGCGCTTGTTAGCCGCGATACTATGTAATAGCGCTTCGGCGTTCTTTCATGTTCATTGTTTTTTAGATTGTCTACCCACGATACTGAGCAGAGTAAAGTGCAGTGTTTCTATCACCACATACAGAGACTCCTGAAGGAGGCCCTTGGGGCCGAAACACGTGTTGAGCCCAGGAGTCCATTTTTATGTGAATAAAACTTCTGACGTGAACTTTTAATTCATTGTTTGTTTTTACTCTGCATCATCTTTTGTGTCACCGCCGCTGTGCTTGTCTTCCTGGACCACCCGTGCGGAGGACTCCTTGTTCTTCTGTGGTTGTCGACCATAGGGGACCCACCAGCTTTACTGCAGCCTCCATGAAGAGCATAGATAACAAAAGACAGAATTGGGGGAGGCGACGATTCGGCACTAACAGCAGCTAAAACTGCGCACAGGTCTGAACAGAAGAAAATTGTATCGGCATACATCTAGATATGTACTGGAATGCTATTCTACACATAAATATCTGTCATCACAAACAATTATGTGTCCTTTTAAAAAGGCATGCCAAAAAGTGGCCTATGGTAGTGTGGGCACATGTATTGGGCACGCACTGGACCATTTTTCCACCTCATCTGGAAAAAAAGAGGGCTGTATGGGAGCCGGGAAACAGGGCCACCGAGAGACTAGGCCGGGCCCGGGGCAAGGCCGCCCTGCCTCCACCCCCAGCCACTGCTGCCCGCCATCGCTCCCCATGCCACTGCCGCCCCCATCGCTCTTCCCGCCGCTGCCGCCCCCCCGTTGCTCCCCCTGCCGCTGCAGTCCACAGTCTCACCTGCCTGCCTCCACGGTTCTGGGTCCCCTGCATTCAAGGCAGCAGTCATGATTGCCTCTCTTCTGGCCTTCCCTCCCTTTGTCCTGCCCTCGTCTGATGTAACTTCCAGTTTTCGCGGCGGGATACAGGGAGGGAAGGCCTGAAGGGAGGCGGTCTGTGACTGCCGCTTCGAATGCAGGGGGCCCAGAGCCGAGGAGGCAGGCAAGTGAGACCGGGAACTGCAGCGCCGGCAGCCTGACCCCGACGCCAGGCCCCCCTTGGAGGCCCGGGCCCGGGGAATTTTGTCCCCCCCTGCCCCCCCCTCTCGGTGGCCCTGCCGGTAAATGGATATGCGACAAAATGAAAACCAGCGCATGTCTATTTATGGCCTGAGCCCTTAATGCCACCCATTGACTTAATGATAAGGGGGTCAATCGTTACCCGTGTGGTAACTGTCCAGCACACACCAACTGCCAGTTACTACTGGGATCGCCTCCACAGTAGAAAATTCTACCGCGGGGTTTTTTTTTGCACACGCCAAACTATGAATTCCTGCCAGGTGCACGCGCTAGCCAGGTGGTAATGTTGATTTGATGCCCCCTGCATGCAAGTCAACCTTTATGCACCTTTGTAAAAGGGCTCCTAAATGCACAGAACAGCACTCCAGCACATAAGCAGCATGTTTCTCTGCTCAGTCGTGCAAGAACCTTGTGCACATACATCCAGCGTACTCTTCCTGAGTAGCGCACAAGCTTTGGGCTGGTCTTATTTGCAATTCAGGGGCGTAGCTACATGGGGGCATGGGCCCCCGTAGATTTGGCCCTGGCCCCCCCCCCCTGCCGCCGACCCTCTCAACCCCCCACCCTCCCGCCGCCAACCCTCCCCCACCGCCATCGCAATCTGGTACCTTTGCTGGCAGTCGAAGTCCTCTTCGGCGCAGCAGCATTGCTGATCTAAAACCAAGGCTTCTGTTTCTGTGAGTCTGACGTCCTGCAGGTACAACGTACAACGTGCAGGACGTCAGACTCACAGAAACAGAAGCCTTGCTTGCAGATCAGCAATGCAGCCGCGCTGGAGAAGAGGACTTCGGATGGCAGGGGTTGGGGACCCCTGCCAGCAAACGTACCTGATGGCGACAGCGGGAAGGGGGGGGGTCGAAAGGGTTGGTGCCGGGTGGGGTCAAAGGTGGTGGTGGCAGCGGCGGCTGCGGTGGCAGGGGGGTCAAAAGTGGCAGGAGGGGGTCTGCAGTGCCAGGGGGGGGAGTAAAATGTACCCCCTCACCTCGGGCTCTGGATCCCCCTCCTGCCGAAGTCTGGCTACGCCCCTGATTTGCATATGATTTGTTTGCTGCATCAGCGAGCAAAAATTATGCATTCAAGCTTTCTGCATTGGCCCCTAGGGAAGAACTCAGCAGGTTCTTGGTTTGTTGCTTTTATTGATGTTTTAACTGTTTCCTCTGTTCCTTTCCTTTTTATACGGTTGACATTCCTTTTCTTGATTGCTTTTGCTTCTACTCCTGTTTTATTTTTTTTATGAACGGTTGTCCTTAAGTGAATTATCAAATAAAATAACCTTGAACCTTGACCATAATACAGCACATGAGTGACTGGGGTTAGAGGCAGACGTGAAATCAAACATGACAGTAGCTTCAGTTAGGATAAACAAGTCTTACCTGCTGTATTCATTAAAAACAAAACAACTACATTGACCCCTCCCCCCTTTTAATGGAGTGCACACATTTATGCAGTCAACATGGATAGACCTGGACATGTGTTTTTCTGTGCTGTAGCCACACTGATGATGTTAATACTTGTAAGTTGACTCTAGAATAAGACAGTGGTTATTTCAGTGAACATGGAAAAAAGAGGCTGCTAGTCAGAAGCAACTTGTGCCATCACAATCAGATGTTGACCACTTAAATGTGTTTCTTTGTTTTCCAGAGTGCAAAGTGGATAAATTTGGATGGTCAACTTGATATCTATCCAAAATTTATCTGTCAAATTTTAGGAGGAGCCAGAGTTCTTCTGTGGGTGGGGCCTAAATTTATCGCATGAGCAGAGATATTCAATCACTTTCCAGATAAATTTATCCATATACTTGAGACCACATAAACAGCAGTCCTAACTTTCTACAAATAATGTAGCAGGTGTCAGAGCCCCATAGCTCAGCTCTGTTTCATTCCAGTCCGACCTGGGCTACAAAGGGACCACACACACACACTGAACTCGAGTTCCAATTTGCCTGCAGTCGAGCTTGGGAGTGGGTCAATGGTCC
The DNA here is from genome assembly GCF_901765095.1 of Microcaecilia unicolor. Lineage (NCBI taxonomy): Eukaryota > Metazoa > Chordata > Amphibia > Gymnophiona > Siphonopidae > Microcaecilia > Microcaecilia unicolor. The sequence continues at coordinate 279,395,052 of NC_044037.1, read as the reverse complement.
GGAATAGAGATCCGGGGTATTGGAAAGGTAGTTCAAATTCTCCAACGGTACTTTACCAGTCAGGGAGCAAGCGTCCCCGCTCACACCGCAAAGACCACTGTGCTCTCCGTGAATTATATTCAGCGCAAAATAACTTTACTGGAACCTTCTGTAACCGGCAGTCAACCACTTCGGAACTCGTTAGAAATACTGATTCTCCAAGACGATTTGTGATCATCTTAACCACTTCACTTCACTCGTTGAATATTCCAAGGCTGTACATATTTACACATCATCCTGTTGTGCCTGCAATAAACCCTGCTGCTCCTAATAGCAATCCAACTCTTTCAGTCACAGACTCTTTAGGCTGGCCTCCTTCCAACAATGCACTTCGCAGGGCTACACCCCAACCTTGAATAGGCTTCCCCTGCTCCGGTTCATGGTTCCAGACTGGATTCCCCTTATCCACCTGAAGCTCTGTCTCCTCAGTCGCCACTTATAGGGGCAGCAACTCCTTTACTCAGCCTGCATTTACTTCACTCCAGAATCCCCCCCCCCCCCCCAATACTTCCAAGGGTCCTGGTGAGGGTACAGGCAACCCTCACGTCAATCCCTTTTTATTATTTTCCAACTCCGCTCTAACCGTCACTGTCTACCATTTTCCTCTACAACCTCTCTGCCAACCCCTCCCATGGGCACGCTTCCCAAACTCTCTCTCTCTCCAGCCCACTGGCTGGTATAAGTTTAGGGCCACATTTGGTGATCCAGTTTACATGGAATTGACTGAAATTAAAATAACAAACTCGCACTTAGACGTCATCATGCATTGGTCATACTGCTGAATATTGTCTCAGTATGTCTTGTGTGTTTTATTCAGTTTGCTGCCTTTGGATAATTCTGCCAGCTGACTTACTGATTAGTTGATGGTGCTAGCTTTCCAAGAGCAGAGGGAACTGCCAGCTCGTTCTTAACCTTGGGACATGTGTTTGATTTTAACAGTTGCGTTGGAAATAAAAGTATGAGACAGTTTCACAGTGGGGCCTAAAAAATGTTAACAATGATCTTTATTTCAAAAATTCAAAAAGAAAGCACAGAAATGCAAGCATGGCAGAAATAAAGCTTAACCAGTAATTGGAAAATCATTGTTAATGAGGCTATCATCTCAGAAATGAAGCTTAGCAGTATCTGATTCTGTATCTGTCACTTCTGTATTGCTGGCCTTTATACAACAGAGCTGAGCACTTGTGTCTGTAAGATTTGTGGAACCTGGCACTCACAGTAAGAGTAAAGCCCTAATTTTAGAAGCGCTATGCCTGGAATAGACTTCCTCAGCTGGTACGTCAAGCTCCATTTCTGGTCGTCTTTATATCTAAGCTAAACGCCCACCTTTTTGATGCTGCTTTTAACTCCTAACCCTTATTCACTTTGTTCAGAACCCTTATTTTATCATCCTCACTTTAATATTCCCTTATCTCTTGTTCTAATTAGATTGTAAGCTCTGTCGAGCAGGGACTGTCTCTTCATGTTCAAGTGTACAGCGCTAAGTACGTCTAGTAGCACTTTAGAAATGATAAGTAGTAGTATGTATATCACATACATGTGTAAAACCCAGTTTTGGAAAGCCAGTATTCCTCACCACACACAAATATCGAGGGCATGTTGGGGTGTGACTTGGGTGTGGTTGGATGGGTCAAAAATCTACATGTGTACGCCGTATTTCATAAAGGGAATGCACTTGTATGACCCAAGATTTATAGCTTCTTCCTTCTACCTGTAAGTTTGTCTAAAATGCAGGTTTGGGCCAGCCCTTTACAGGAGGGATTAGGAGGAGTGAACCCTCTTATTCTGCTGTTGCTTATGTCCTTTCCCAAAAGGAAAACAAATAAGGATTGCAGCCTCCGAGTCTGTTGGCAATTAGTGACGCACATAGCTGTAGGGTTGCAAAATGGCAGGTATTTTGCCATCTACAAAGTGTAAATTTTGGCCCTGTATATTCAAAGAGTTAAACCTGGGGCTGCTTCTCACCAAGAATGGACTCCAATCCTTAATCCCATTTTTTAAAATTTAGTATAGTTGATGATAAGATAAACAAATCGTTTAGTTACAGTTGCATTGAGATGGATTAGGGATTCTGTATGTACAGAGTGAGTCAGTGTCTATGATTAGCCTCTCTACCAGAGAGGAGAAAATGCCACTGCCTGGTATTTTGAAATACTGAAACACAGATTAACAGTACCACAGCAACCACACAGGCACAAAATCACTATGAATTACTACCCTGAGAGAATAATACAAGCAGTAGTTTACTGCCTCAGAATGGAGAGATTCAGGTCTCTCAACATGTTGGATCTATGACCTAGGTACAGCTCCCATCTCTTTCTCTAGTTCCCTCAGGAGAGCATTCAGTGGGAGGGGGAATTATAAGTACATAAGTAATTCCACACTGGGAAAAGACCAAGGGTCCATCGAGCCCAGCATCCTGTCCACGACAGCGGCCAATCCAGGCCAAGGGCACCTGGCAAGCTTCCCAAACATACAAACATTCTATACATGTTGTTCCTAAAAATGTGGGTTTTTCCCAAGTCCATTTAGTAGTGGTTTATGGATTTGTCCTTTAGGAAACCGTCTAACCCCTTTTTAAACTCTGCCAACTTCTCCCAGCATGCTCTGAAGCAGTCAGTACCAACAAAGCTTCAAAAGTCATTGAGAGCAGAACACAGGTGTCATAAAGTCTAATCACAGAGGACTGCAGAAATACAGGGTCATGGTCCATGGATGCAGCTCAAGAAATATATAGACACGTACTCAGTGGCTTAGGAAGGGGGAGAGGTGGGGCGGTCCACCCCGGGTGCACACCGCTGAAGGGGTGTCGGCTCCGCTGGTTCCCTGCTCCCTCTGACCCGGAACAGGTTACTTCCTGTTCCGGGGCAGAGAAAGCAAGGAACCAGCGGAGCTGACACAGCTCCCAGCGATGTGCACTCGGGGGCGGATCGGCCCTCTCGCCTGCCCCTCGCTTCCTAATGCAATTAAGAATGCGCTCCAGGGGGGGGAGCCGTGCTGCACCTGGGGGGGGCGCTGCGGCGATCCGCCCCGGGTGTCAGCCGCCCTCGCTACGGCACTGCATGTACTCTGTCACATGCCAACATCACAAGAGCCCCATGCAACAGGGGCAGAACAGCAGGCATACATGTGAAAGTTACAAAACACCAACTTACATGTGAAAGTATTGACACATGTATGTTGCTGAGTTTTCCTCTCTTTAGTATTTGTTAAATGGGAGAAACTGCTGCATATACAGGAAAAAAAACATGTGCACTGTTTCATGCATTTTTTTAAAGGTTCTATGTCTGCAAATCCTGTTCTAAAATGCTACTGGAATTGTAGATGACCTGACCTGGGTATGTCACTTCCAGTTTCTACATCCTATCTGCAGTGGGGCTTCACATCTCTACTATGAGTGCCTGGAACGCACTCCCAGGAGATGTGGATTTGGCCTACATGACGCTGAGAAGGAAGATGAGATACTTGTGGATCTGTTCAGCAATGAAATTACCAACTAGATTGTGCTATCAACCATCCAAGTACTCTGGGGGCACCATACCTCATACCCATCCTTCATCCTCCACAACCCCAGCTATGATATCTTGTGCAGTGCTCATCGCTGCTTCTGCCCTCATGCAGGCTTTCAATACAGCTTTCTTCTGTGTTATCCTGCTCGACTTCTCTGTCTGTTTCTCTACTAAATTGTCATTCCATTCAGAATAAAACTGCCTCCATTATCAACCTTATTTCCTCATCTGGTTCCAGTCTCTTCTGTCTTGCTAAAGCATGGTTAAGGGAAGGGAAACCTATGCTCTTAGCTCATTGCCTCCCCTCCCACTTACTTTGCTTTCTCTACCTCCAGAGGCCACTATCACAGAGGCAGCGTTTCCCTTATTGTGGCTAATGACCCCCCCCCCCCCCCCCCCCCCCATTGTGCAGCCTCCTCAGGATCTGTTTTCCTTATGCTCAAACCTTGCTCATTAATTTCTTTTTCCATCCACATTTATATCTTCTCCTTTAGTTTCCATCCCATTACAACCTCCAGTTTTGAGAGTCTCTAACTCAAGCTTTTTTGACAGTGTTGTCTACTTCCAAAATGTATTAATTCTGAGACTTCAATATCCATGTTAATGCACCTTTTCATTCATGCAACCTGCCTTTCCTCTCTCTTATTACGGTCCTGGGTTTATCCCATCATGTTCTGTGCCCCACTCATCTAGCAGGCCACATTTTTTGATCTAGTTTTTATCAGCCATGATTGTATAGCTCTGCTTGCTCTCTATCCCCTCTACTTTTCCTGTCTCCTGCTCAGATCATTTTATTGTCTCTTTTGACCTTACTATTCCAGCACCTTTAAGGCACACTGGCCCAGCCCAGCAGGTCCCTCATTTCGAAGGAACTTGGTCAATATTGATTCCACTTCACATGCCTCCCCCCTCCCCCCATGACTTTCCTTTACTCTCAGTTAATAAGTAGGCATCGAATTGCAACTCAGTTCTAAACTCAGCTTTGAATGCAGTCATCCCTTTTCAGCCTGCCCCTTCAAGTGGATTCTGCTCTAGACCCTGGTACCACTCAGACCTGAGTCTTCTCAAATGCCAATAAAGCTTTCCTTCCTCCCTAACTCTCGGCAAAGATCTACGTTGCCTTTTTCACAGGGAAATCAAAGAAAGAGGCAGTTTTACACATCAGAAATTAAGGCTATTAATTGCCCTAAAATACTCTTCTCTTTGTTAGCTCACTTGACTTCCTTAGGTAAGAAAGATCATACTTCTACTGCTCATCAGCTGAAGAATTAGTTCGCTCTTTCAACTCTAAAATTGTGGCTCTCTGATTTTTTTTCTCCTCTATTTACCTTCATTCAGGTTGGTCAGGCTCCTAATTTTTCTCCTTCTACACTGCTGCCTCTACCCATATCTGGTCTACTTTTAATCTAACAACATACTCTTCCGTTTGGAAAGTAATCACCACCTCAAGAGTTACCACCTCTCCCGTAGCCCCCATTCCTTCTGGGTAGGTTCAACTTGCTCATAGTCTCATTGCTCTAGCTCTTACTTTGATCAACAATACTCTGAGTACTGGGTGAGGTTCCCACTTCCTACTATTTGGAAAGAGGTCATCATTTACCCAATACTAAAAGGAAAAAAAAAACCTACATTAGATCTCTCTAACCCTAAAATTGCAGGAAACGGTCTCTTACAACAATTTTCTCAACATATCGAAGAGTCCAACATTTTCACCCCACCAGTCTAGCTTCTGACACCATCACAGTACTAAAACAATCTTATCAGCTCTTCTTAGTGACTTGCATTCAGCTTTTAAGATTGATAAAATGGCCTTAGCCATATGCTTAGATATTACCACTGCCTTTGATCTTGTTAATCACATCTTACTTTGACTAGGACTTTCATAAGAACATAAGAATAGCCATACTGGGTCAGACCAATGGACCATCAAGCCCAGCATCCTGCTTCAAGTTCCAACAGAGGCCAATTCAGGTCACAAGTACCCAGTGCATTTTTTCTAGCAAGAAAGGTGCCGGTACTCAAATGCCAGACCACCCTTCAGGGGTGTGGTGATCACTCAGGGACCCACCCCACAATAGCCAGGCCCCCTGCAACCAGTCACAGAATCCAAGACGAGGCAGAATTGGTGTGTAGAGCCTATGCTCTTTCATGAAAACTTGGGGACCATGGGTCAATTTTAGCAGACAATGGAAAAGGTACTGGTACTCAGTACCCCCAAGTACCCCCTCAAAAAAAGCCCTGCAAGTACCAGACAAAATACCAAATTATAGCAAGATTCATGCTACTGATCCCAGGGACAAGCAGTGGATTTCCCCATGTCTGTCTTTCAGAAACTGGTATCTCAGGCATAGTACTTCAGTGGTTTTCATCTTTTCTGTCTAATTAGCAATTTGCAGTCTCCTTTTCAGGGTCTTCTTCCTCACCTCACCCTCTTATCTCTGGCATTCCTCAGGGGTCTACGCTTGCTCTAGTTTTATTTAATATATTTTTAAGCACCCTTGTAACTCTAATGCAGGACCTTGGTGTTGCTGCATACGTTTATGCAGATGACATCCTTCTAATTCACTTCACCGACTCTTGCTCTCCACACATCATCCCCCTTAATTGCTGTCTTGATGCTGTCTCTCTGGATGTCTGTCCACCTTCACTGGCTTCCTATCCCACTGTTATGATTCTACTGAGACAGGCAGGGGAATGACTGGGACTTGCTTTTGATTGGCCTGTCAGGGATTGAGCTGATGTCTGAAGCAGCAAACGTCAGAAGTCAGACCTAATTTAAACTTATCTCTCTCTACAGTGGACACGCTAACGTTAATTCCTGTCAGCTGAGCTCTGGTTCTCTTGCTTAGTCTGTGCTCGTGGCACAGTGTGTATTCTGTGGAGTTTGCTTCCTCTTCTCTTTGTTTGTGGTCTCTTTTGTGCTGGCATTTCCTTGATTGTTTCACTGCAGTGCAGCTGGGTCTGTTGCCTCTCCTTTGCCTCCTTTCTCCCTGCCTAGCTGTGGTGTTGATTTGTCTGTGGTAAGCTCATTCCTGCTTTGTTTGTTTAGTTTCCCTCTACTCTGCTGTAGCTGCAAACTAGGAATATTTGATGGCTATGAACAACGGGGGTGGACAGAGTAATCCCTAAAGATTTCTGGATCATTTAACAACAGGTTGTATAACTTGTGTAATGGGTAGACCCAGTTTCTACGTTTTGCTTTTCCTTTTTGACAGGACCTGAATATATTTATGCATATTACTTAGCATGTACAACTTTCCTGGATTATTGTGTGCACTTATTTGCATGCATATTCTATAAAGTGTACATGTAAATACTAATGCCTCTGCTCAGGTCAAGAAAACTATGTGTATACGTGAGACCCCCGAGTGAATGTGGGGAGTGGACCAGTGGAATAATGCTACTGGACAACAGGGAGCCATATTTATTTACAGGACTCCCTGGGCCTGTTCCTTCACAGGACCCGAGTCATAGCGTGGGTAGACCTCTGTGGTTCAGGAACACAGTTATTAAACAGGCCCCCAGAGGCAGACCTAACATAGCTTATGACTACCAGGGTTGCCACACCCCAAACACAGCTGCAGGTTCTCAGGTGCCAGACCTCAAAGCAAAACTCCCAAGACATAACAAAAAACACAAGGTTGGCTTACCTCAACCAAATCACAGCAATTAGACATATTCAGTCAGAGCATAGGCTGGGGTTCCTCCCCTGGGCCTCCTTAACTTCTGCCTGCCCCTGCCTTTTGAACTTCCCGGTCGTGACTTCGCCCCTCCCAGCTTACTTCCTCCAGGGATGGGATCTGCGCTCTTAAGGTGGCCCAAGCTACTTAAAGAGGGGCTTTTTTTAAGAGTGAGGGTCAATGTCCTATACACCCCGACACAGCATAGTTGTAAGAGAAATTATATAAAACCCTATTTCTGTACACATAACTACTATTTTACTCCTGAACATTCCATGTACAAATTATCCATTCTGTGTAATGTGATAAAGACCTGCACAGTCTATCCAGTCTTCCCAACAAGGTGGCCGGAGTTGAATCTGGCACTCTGCAAAGGTTCCACTTCATTATGATTAAACACTGGTATTCTTAATCTCTATATATCCTGTGAAGTTTGGGTCACAGACTGTAGAAGTCTGCCCAGCCCTGGTCATAACCCAACTACTGGAGTTGCCGTTGAAGCCCATTCCAGCCTTGATCTTCATCTGTTTTTGCCATTTACGGTTCTCAGACCGTAGAAGTATTACTGGCATTGGTCTTACTTCCCAACCTCTGAAGCTGTCACCAAAACTCACTCCAGTTGTGAGATCATTTAAGTTTAGCTTAATTGGAGTCTGTGCATTTTCTATATAGTGTTCCTCTGTGTTTATCCCACTCATTCTTGAATTCCATCACAGTTTTTGTCTTCACAATCTCCCACGGGAGGGCATTCCAGGCATCCACCACCGTTTCTGTGAAAAACTATTTCCTAATATTGCTCCGAAGTCTCCCACCCTGCAACCTCAACTCATGACCTCTTGTTCTACTGTTTCCCCATCTCTGTAAAAGATTAGTTTATATATAAAAACCATTTAAATATTTTAAAATCTGTATATCCTTCATTTCATCTAGGGTGTTCTTATTGAGGTCTTCAAGTTTCTTCTCATACGTCTTTTGGCACAAGCCCCTAATCATTTTTGCTACTTTCCTCTAAACTGCCTCAAGACTTTTGATGTCCTTAACGAGATATGGCCTCGTCCAGTGACCTGCACAGTTCACTCACGGAGCTTATTTTCATAAAGGAATTTTATCATTCAAAAATGACAATGTCCTCTTTGAAGGGCAGAGTGGTGACTGTTTGTTAACTCGGCTGATTCTTGTTTGCCAGTGACTGGATTGCTCTCTTCAACTTCCTGTCTGAGTAAACAAGTTAGGTATGAGGTTAAAACCTTAATATCTAACCCAGTGTCTGCGTCTTCTGCTTGGGGTCCTCAATGCTGTTGGATATTGTAGCTCTTTCTGGTAAGTTACTCTGTTTGAGCTGGCTACCTTTCTCTTGCAAAAAATGAGTCCTTGCCTTGCACACACATCCCTTCCCCTGGCTGCTCGCCTCTAGAAACTCGAGAAGAAATGAGAATGCCTTGCGGTACCAAGAAGCGCAGGCATGGTGTAACATCTTTGTTAGTTGGGTGAGCCAAGCAAGCCTACCTCCATCCCTAGTCCTACGTTTCCTCATTGTTGATACCAAATGGGGCAATAAATTGGTTGGACCATGCCCTGCCCCTCCTCCCATTCTGCTACTTGTGTGCTAATGTTCACAAACCTACTGTGTGAAGTGTCTATGCACATAACACCCCTTGTGCCTTCACTCTCACTCTTTGGGGTGATAAATCTCATTCTATTGTATGGTTCATTGTTGGCATCTTCAAAGGGATTTATCTAAAAGTGAACCTTTGGCACCACTTGCAAGTCAATAGGGGCTGCTGCACGAGTGACTCACCATCTTCACTTCCTCCCAAGGCCTGCGTATGTCACCTCTACTGCATATCCATTCATGCCTGGATGTGCCTGTCAGATGCAGAGTCCAGCCTCCTTCTATTACTACTACATCCTGCAGCATGAGCCCCAACCCTTCATATAATGACAACTGCCACTACTGGACCTTTAAAATGTACTTCTTATTTCAGATGGAAACAGAGCAGGCTCCCTAATGGCCACATTTCCTTTTCCTTCTTGCATAATGCCAGTATCATGTTCTTTTACAGTGTCCAAAATAAAACTGTGTTTTCCAAGTTATAATTTAAATTTTAGTAGATTTGTTTTTTTCTGCAGTGTGACCTTATAAAAATATAGTGTGAGAGTACAGAACCCAGATGACAAATTAGGAAGATTGCTGATAGATGCTTAGTTTAGAAGTTCCACCACTATTGCCTGTTAAGATAGTGTAACCCCAAGAAAATTCCCCCTCCTGCTAGATTCATGGTTTGGGAATTTCCTGTGGGTCAGAAACATTTAGAAAGGAGAAAGGTCTAGCTCAAAAAGTCTTGGTTTTAGTCCTGGACGGTTTTCTTTTGTTCCGTTATGGCTGAATAACGTCCAAGTGTTAGAAACGCCCGTGCTCCTCCCTTTGCTATCCACCCTACCCCCACCCCTAGCAGCAACAACTTGTTGCTGGGGGGGGGGGGGGGCGGATAGTAGATGGAGGAGCATGGGTAGAAATCCTAGATTGCCCAGCCCAAGACAGCAAGGCAAGCAGGGGGATAAAAGAGAGAAGGGATGGAGTGGCGGAGTCTTTGGTTACCCAGCCTCCCACCAAGACCCACAAACGCAAGGGGGTCCCAGACCTCAAAGATTGGGCAAGCTATCAAAAGTTGGAATGGATTCCTGTTACACAGTAGAAGCTGCCAAGGAGAACCTGCTTCTCAAACAGGGGAGGAGGGACAGCGATGTTGGAGAGCCGCAAAGGAAAAGACACCCCAGGAGGGAGAGTAGGTGGTGGGCGAGCTCTTCTCTCAGAGGGAAGAGAATTGGAATCAGAGCAGGCAGAAGCAACTGGATTTAGGAGGACCTGCTAGAGCAAGAAATAGTGGAGGCCCTGTTACTTTGGCATAGAGATCTCTTTGGGATGGGACAGATAGGCGGTCAGAGCGGAGACAGGATACTAATGGATATGTGAAGTCATCAGAGCTGACGTGGAGGGGCATAATCGAAAGGGACACCCAAGTTTTGCTGAGAATGTCCTCACAAAACGTCCTGGTGGAGGGGCGTGGAAACCCGTATTTTTGAAACAAGATGGACGTCCATCTCTCATTTCGATAATACGGTCGGGGACTCCCAAATCTTAACATTTAGGTCGTCCCTAGACTTGGTTGTTTCTGATTTTCGGCGATAATGGAAACGAAGGACGCCCATCTGAGAAATGACCAAATGCAAGCCCTTTGGTCATGGGAGGAGCCAGCATTTGTAGTGCACTGATCCCCCTGACATGCCAGAACACCAACCGGGCACCTAGAGGGCACTGCAGTGGACTTCATAAATTGCTCCTAGGTACATAGCTACTACTACTACTACTACTATTTAGCATTTCTATAGCGCTACAAGGCGTACGCAGCGCTGCACAAACATAGAAGAAAGACAGTCCCTGCTCAAAGAGCTTACAATCTTACTTTGTGTGCTGAGACCCCCCAAACCCCACTACCCACAACTGTACACCACTACCATAGCCCTTACAGGTGAAGGGGGCACCTAGATGTGGGTACAGTGGGTTTCTAGTGGGTTTTGGAAGGCTCACATTTATCACCACAAGTGTAACAGGTAGGGGGGGATGGGCCTGGGTCCGCCTGCCTGAGGTGCACTGCACCCACTAAAACTGCTCCAGGGACCTGCATACTGCTGTGATGGGCCTAAGTATGACATTTGAGGCTGGCACAAAATATTTTTAAAGATGTTTTTTGAGGGTGGGAGGGGGTTAGTGACCACTGGGGGGTAAGGGGAAGTGATCCCCGATTCTCTCCAGTGGTCATCTGGTCAGTTCAGGCACCTTTTTGTGGCTCTGTCGTAAGAAAAATAAGACCAGGTAAAGTTGTCCAAGTGTTCGTCAGGGACGCCCTTTTTTTCCATTAAGGGTCTAGGACACCCATATGTTAGGCACGCCCAAGTCCCGCCTTCGGTACGCCTCCGACATGCCCCCGTGAATTTTGGTCATCCCCGTGACGGAAAGCAGTTGGGGACACCCAAAATCAGCTTTCGATTATGCCGATTTGGGCGACCCTGTGAGGACGCACATCTTCTGATTTGTGTCAAAAGATGGGCGTCCTTCTCTTTCGAAAATGAGCCTGATAGTTTTAACTCAATACATCAGAACCATCCTATCCATATCGGGGACATAAATACTGTAAATAGTTCTTACCCCTTGTGAGCGTTCCTAGGAAGATGGAATTCTTGTCAAAACCTTTCAGTAAAAAGTTCATTGTTTCATAAAACTAGCTGCTGTGGAGTGGATTCTTTCTCTGAGCAGATGTGTGTGGAAGCGGGTGAGAACCCTCTCCAGTCCCCGGCCTGTGCCCTGAACTGAAAATAGAATTATGGACCCAACCCATCACATGTTCAACAAGGACATGTGGTGAGGCCCAGATATCAGGGTTACACAGTGGTGTGCTGGTAAATGTTTAACAACAGGCTCTGCCCCCGGTCCACCTCTGCGCCCACCCTCATCCACCTCTGCACCCCCCGTCAAAATTGCAGAGCTGGCTATAGCCAGGGAGAGAGCCTGGGGGGGGGGGGGGCAATGCATTACTCTCTCCAGAAAAAAAAAATTAAATGATCCCAGGTTCCAAACTAATTCATGTTTAATGTGGGATAAAATGCCACAAATAAGTAAATAAATATAAACTTTTAACGTTGAGCGCCTGATTCTCAAAGTGGACATATTCCAAACACTATAATGAAAATAAAATGATTTTTTCTACTTTTGTTGTCTGGTGACTTTGTTTTTCTGATCATGCTGGCCCAGTATCTGATTCTGCTGCTATCTGTCCTCTTAACTCCATTTCCAGGGCTTCCTTTCCATTTATTTCTTTACTTTCCTCCTTTCTTCTTCATTTCTTGCCCTACATCCGTAAGTAAAAGCTGGGTCCTCCGCAGACTTGACTGTCCAGTGGATCCAGCTTCTGCCTATTTTCTCCATCCATGTGCAGTTTTTCTCCTCTCTTCCTTTTCCCACATCTCATCTCCTTCCTCTCTCTTCCCTCCCCTCCATCCATGTCCAGCATTTCTTCTCTCTCCCTTCCCTCTCCTCCATCCATGTCCAACATGTTTCCTCTCCCCCCTCTATCCATGTCCAGCATTTCTCCTCTCTCCCCTCCATTCATGTTCATCTCACTTCCTCTCTCTTCCCTCCCGTCCATCCAAGTCCAGAATTTCTTCTCTCTCCCCTCCATCCATGTGCATCTCCTTCCTGTCTTTCCTTCCCTCCCCTCCATCCATGTCCAACAATTCTCCTCTCTCCCTGCCCTCCCCTCCATCCATCCATGTCCAGCAACCCTCCTCTCTCCCCTGCCCTCCCCTCCATCCACCCATGTCCAGCAACCCTCCTCTCTCCCCTGCCATCCCCTCCATCCACCCATGTCCAGCAACTCTTCTCTTCTCTCCCCTGCCCTCCTCTCCATCCATCCATATCCAGCAATTCTCTTCTCTCCCCTGCCCTCCATCCATCCATACCCAGCGATTCTCCTCTGGGATTTGTAGTATGGAATGTTGCTACTCTTTGAGATTCTGCATGGAATCTTGTCCCTCTAAGATTCCAGAATCTTGGTATTCTTTGGGGTTCAACATGGAATGTTTCTACTCTTTGAGATTCTGCATGGAATCTTGTTACTTTTTAGGATTCTTTCTATTCTTTGGGGTTCTATGTATATGGAATGTTGCCATGATTTGGGTTTCTGCCAGGTACTTGTGACCTGGCTTGGCCACTGTTTGGAAAACAGGATACTGGGCTAGATGGACCATGGTCTGACCCAGTATGTCTACTCGTATGTTATGTTCTTATGATCCTGTGGATGGATCGGCACATGGTGTACATTAGACTTATTCAGTGCCTGGGATAAACTAAGAGGCTGCAGCACTGAAAGAGTTAAATGGGCATGCAGCCTTCCCAACATGTACTGAACTGCACTGAATGGAAGAATTGTTTCTTATCCAGTATTCCACTGAACAATCCCTGGCTCACCCTCTCCCATTATGTGCCTATAGCAAAATTTCTTAAGGCCCTAAAAGGTATTCATTTATTTTAGAACTAAAATGTTTCAGGCCCTTAGTGCAATCGTGCAGTTTTAGAACTAAAAATGGTCCTTGGCAGTGCAGCACTCTGGCACTTCAATAAATCAAGTTCTCTTTAGTCCAAACAGCAAGATGTGGCCACATTACCTTGACTTTTTTTCCCAAATAAATATGATAGTCATGTATCAAATGGGTGACTGCGTGCATGTCCAAACTGATATGCATGATGGAGACATGAAGAATAAAAGCAAATTACTGGTCCAGCTCTATCTGGGACTGTTGTAGGTAGCTATGGAGTAGAGGTAATTTAAGGCTATGCTATTTCAGGGTAATGAGGTTGGCTGGATAATGAAAGGGTGACCCCTTCTGGTGGAAAGTAGGTATTAATAATTTAGCCTTGGAGAAGGCTGTTCTTCCAGCCTTGTACTAACGCGAGATTAAGACTGGCCCGATGTGACCATCTGGAAGAAAAAGATGTGAGAGTAAATGAAGTATTACACTGTCCAAAATAAATTGATCAAGCAATGCTGGAAAAATTGCAAATCATTTAGCAATCAAATGAAGAGTGGGAAGTGGACCAATGACTCCAGGGAAACAGGGTTACGATAGTAAAGAGAATAACTTTATTCACAGACTCGACACAGTACTGTGTTTCGGCCACAGGCTTGCCTCAGGAGTCTTAAATCGATCCTTGAGGTTTAATGTTAAATATGGTACCGGGAAGTCTTAATAAAGACTTTAAGTGGTATGCTGTAGATAATGTGGCGTCTCTCTTTGGTGTATAAAGGACAAAACAGCGTGTGCAGATTTTCAAGGGAGTTAAATACAAATCATTTAGCAAAACATGGTTATTATACAACAGTTGGTCATAGCCAAAAAGCCATGAAATGATTAAAAATTGTATATAATAAGGCAGCAAGGACTATGTAAATCTCTCTGGTGAGCCCATTATCAAACCTCCAAAGGACACAATATGGATAGCAAGTCACATTCACACAACTCCATGCAGCTACATATGTTCTCTGGTGTGATGGTGCCAGTACAGTGCTGTAGCCAGCATAGGAGCCAACTTTTCAAAATTATTGGGGGTGCTAAGCCCAGTGGAAATAACCCTTCCTTGGACACATACAAGGAATTTTTTCAATATTGGGGGTGCTCAAGCACCCACAGCACCCACAGAGTCAGCTCCTATGGTAGGCAGGGAGATAACTCCTGGTACTGACCAGGGCAATCTTAACCAATCAAGTAAAGCACTGGCTTAGGGTGCTGGCGATAAGGGATACCAAAATCCCCCCCCCCTCTCCTCAGGACACCATCACTCTTTCTCCTCTCTCCCCTGCTCCGTAAACTGTATACTTAAGGGCAAGTTGCCTTTAGCCAGGGTCTTCCTTCATCATAAGGGGAGTCAAAGGGAAGACCCAGAGCTGGCTGCTGCTGCCAGTAACCTGCACACAGTTTACAGGACTGCAGGGGGTGGGGATAAGGGAGAAAGGAAAAGAAGCAATGCCAGGCCTGAGGGGAGGGAGGAGAAAGAGACTGTGCCAGCTGCCAGAGGAATGGGGGAGAGAAATGCTGGACCTGCGGTGGGAGAGAGAGGAAGTTATTTTTTTTTTGGGGGGGGGGGGGCACTGATGTTGCTGACTCAGACTGCCACAGTTCCTTGAGCCAGCTCTGGTACTGACCCACTGCATCTATGGAAATGTAGTTCTGATGTCCCTACGGTAGAGAGTTGTGGTAGCCGTGTTAGTCCACTTTTAGAGGTAATCAATAGAAATAAAACATGGAAAAGAAAATAAGATGATGCCTTTTTTATTGGACACAACTTAATACATTTCTTGATTAGCTTTCGAAGGTTGCCCTTCTTTGTCAGATCAGAAATAAGCAAATGTTGGCAGGTGACAGCATATATAAGTGAAACATCAAAGCATTTCAGTGACAGCCTAACAGGATGGGGGTGGATAGGTGAGAGACAGGAAGAGTCGGGTGGATGAGGGACATGGAGATATGCATGGAGATAGGAGGGTGACAAAGCAGTACAATTTTATGGTTTATAATGGGCTAGAAAACCCAGATCTTTGTTAAGTCCTGTCTGATGAGACAGCTATAGACCTGGTGTAAATGCTCATGCCTAGATTGGTTAAAAAAAATGCATGATTTATAGCATTCTATAATTTATGTGCACAACTGTGTACCCTACCTACACCCTACTCAGACTCTGCCGTGTCCACCAAAGACTCAGAAATGTTTACAACGTAATAAGGAACAAACATCAAGCTACAAAATACAAAAATCCAATAACAACAAAAATTACTAACAATAAAAAGCATCAGATACAAACCAAACAGCCAAAATGTAAGTAACTTGCAAAACCTCGGATAGTTAGTTTCGATCCAAATTTTAAAAGGCAGAGCATTCCACATAGGAACTACTGTGAAGGTAAAGAGTCTCTTTGTGGATGAAACTAACCTTGTTTTGTAACTTATTATTTTTCTTTTATCACATTTATACCCCACATTTCCCCACATGTTTGCAGGCTCAACGTGGCTCACATTAAACTGAGAAGGCAATCGTCAACCCGGTTATTAATCAATTGCAATATATTGTGGTAAACAGAGAGTGTAGAAGAACAAGTTGAAAGGAGGGAAAAGGGAAAGGAAAAAGAGTCCAAAATAGTCCATTAATGTATTGCTTTGGAGGACTTTAGGATTTATGTTAAATCCTGGGAGTAGACTTTCTTGAACAAGCTGGTCTTGAGTAATTTCCTAAAGCTAAAGTTATTAGCATGAATAGCCCTAGTTATTGATTTAAAAGGTTGTACAACAATTAAAGAAGAGAAATATTCCTGACAACGACCATTCCTAATTTTGAATACTAAACATAGGGGTCCTTTTACTAAGGTGTGCTGAAAAATGGCCTGTGCTAGTCAGGGGCATAGCCAGACTTCGGCGGGAGGGGGTCCAGAGCCCGAGGTGAGGGGGCACATTTTAGGCCCCCCCCCCCCGGTACCGCCGACTCCACCCGACATTGCCGCCCCCCCGCCTCCGCTGCCACCACCACCACCAACAACTTTGACCCCCCCCCCCCCCACTGACGACCCTCTCAACCCCCCTCCCACCGCCATCGCCTACCTTTGCTGGTGGGGGACCCCAACCCCCGCCAGCCGAGGTCCTCTTCTTCTTCATTCTGTTTCTGACGTACAATGTGCAGGACGTAAGACTCAGAAACAGAATGAAGGAAGAAGAGGACCTCGGCTGGCGAGGGTTGGGGTCCCCCGCCAACAAAGGTAGGCAACGGCGGGTTGATGGTGGGAGGGGGGGTCGAGAGGGTCGTCGGCATGGGGTCCAGGGCCAAATCTAGAGGGGCCCAGGCCCCCATGGCCCCACGTAGCTAAACCACTGGTGCTAGTGTAGGTGCGTGTTTTGGATACGGGCAGATCCATTTTTCAATGCCTTTTTTTACATTTTGAACGAAAATGGACATGCAGCAAAATGAAAATTGACGCACGTCCATTTTGGGTCTGAGACCTTACCGCCACCCATTGATTTAGTGGTAAGGTCTCACACGTTGACCAAGTAGTAATGGTCTACATGCGTAGAATGCCTTTTACCCCCCGGTAGCACCGCATGCCAGAAAATAAAAAGTATTTTCTGGCACGTGTAGTGGACATGCATAAAAATGAAATCACCACCCGGGCCATGCGGTAGCTGGGCGGTGATTCTGAATTGACATGCGTTGGGCACGTGTGGCTCCTACATTGCTTAGTAAAAGGGCCCCATACAGTACTGAATTGAATCTTGCAAGAGTCTTGAGCAAAAGAGTAACATGGTCATATTTGGTTTTATAAAACTGTAGTCAAGCAGCAGTGTTTGGAAGAAATTGGAGCCTAGCCAAGGATTTAGAAGGTAAACCCAAGAAGAGGGAACTGTAATCATCAATTTTTGAAGACGTATGAGCAGAGACTTGCTGACCTGAACATGTATACCCTGGAGGAAAGGAGGAACAGGGGTGATATGATACAGACGTTCAAATATCTAAAAGATATTAATCCGCAAACAAACCTTTTCCGGAGATGGGAAGGTGGTAGAACGAGAGGGCATGAAATGAGATTGAAGGGGGGCAGACTCAAAAAAGATGTCAGGAAGTATTTTTTCACGGAGAGGGTGGTGGATGCTTGGAATGCCCTCCCGCGGGAGGTGGTGGAGATGAAAACGGTAACGGAATTCAAACATGCGTGGGATATGCATAAAGGAATCCTGTGCAGTAGGAATGGATCCTCAGAAGCTTAGCCAAAATTGGGTGGCGGAGCAGGTGGGGGAAGAGAGGTTGGTGGTTGGGAGGCGAGGATAGTGGAGGGCAGACTTATATGGTCTGTGCCAGAGCTGGAGATGGGAGGCGGGGCTGGTGGTTGGGAGGCGGGAAATACTGCTGGGCAGACTTGTACGGTCTGTGCCCTGAAAAAGGCAGGTACAAATCAAGGTAAGGTATACACATATGAGTTTATCTTGACTGGATGGACCGTGCAGGTCTTTTTCTGCCGTCATCTACTATGTTACTATGTTACTATGTAAGTAATTAAAGCCTGAGTCAATTTCTGCATATCATCAGTTGAAAAATAAGAAAAAAATCTGATGCAAATATGTATGTGAAAGTCTAAAGGAAAATACCTCCCATATGTGATACTCACCCTGGGCGTGGCTTTGGCATGGTGACCAATAAATCCAGTCCTATCCAACCAGTGCACTAAAAATTCTACTTGCTGAGACAT
Source organism: Microcaecilia unicolor (assembly GCF_901765095.1). Classification (NCBI taxonomy): domain Eukaryota; kingdom Metazoa; phylum Chordata; class Amphibia; order Gymnophiona; family Siphonopidae; genus Microcaecilia; species Microcaecilia unicolor. The sequence continues at coordinate 279,376,984 of NC_044037.1, read as the reverse complement.
AGCAGCACATTCATTGCTAAGGGAGCATTTTCAATGTTAAGAGGAGTCCTGTCTGGTCTGAAAGGTGCCTATAAAAGGAATCTATTGTTTTAAGTAACTACAAGGACTGTGCTGTGCCCTTGGCTCCTTTTGCATTAAAGGGTCTTTTGTCCCCTTCCCGATCTCAGTTTTTAATTATACTGTCAGAGAAGAATAATGAACATCAGTGGAAGATAGTCGTCTTTTATTCTCACCTGGAAAAACCTACAGTTTTCACCTCTTTAGAAAAAAACAAAAAAAATTTCAGCTTCTCAAATTAAACGAAACAGTACAGGGTTCAAAGTACAAAACAAGGTCCAAAATTCAACAAAAAGAACCAAGAGCCTTCAGAAACGGGACACAGTTCCTTCAAATTGTCAAAATCAATATTACAGTGTAGACCCGACATGGGCTGTGTTTCGGCGCACAGCGCCTGCGTCAGGGGTCAAGTATGATCTATTATAAAGTGAATATTGTGACCAAACTTCTTCTTTATGAGATAACTAGTAAAAAAGGCCCGTTTCTGTTTGAAAGGAAACGGGCGCTAGCAAGGTTTTCCTCTGAGTGTGTTTGTTTGAGAGAGTGTATGTGAGAGTGACTGTGTGAGAGAGGCTTCTGTTCCTGCTGCTGTGCATTCCCCGTGTTGTGCTGATTCGCTGCTCCCTGTATCGTGGCTCCGCCCCTCTCCCTTCTACTGGCCAATCTGGTGTGGGTTTTGTGATATCACTATTATCTACTCCAACATGATCCACGGTTCCAGGCAGCCTCAGAATGTTGGAGGTGAGAATTATTATATAGGAAAAGGAATTTGATATGCTCGATGAAAAAGTAACTCCATGTATTAGGAGCAGGGAGTCCCTTCATTCCTTAATCTCAAATTATACCATTCCCATAGTTTCCCTCTCTCTTAAAATCAAGTCAGTTGCACACCCTATAAGCTGCCATGTGCTGAGCTGAGTGACAAAAGAGATTTATGTCAGAAGGTGTAAATGGATCAAACTCCAGGACCTGAAAAAGAAGAAGCCGGTAATAAGAGCCACCACAACTGTGCATCACCTTTAGGATTGCCAAGTAGCTCCAGATTCGCCGGACAGGGTCGATCCAGTCCTGGCAGGGGCGTAGCCAGACACCCAAGATAGGTGGGCAGAAGAACTGCACCCTGTCCCTCAAGTGATTTGGTCTCTCCCTCTCTCGCCTGCATGCTGTATGATCTCTCAAACATCTCCTCTTCCCTGCATACCTTTTAAATAGCAGATTTTCACAGGTAACGAACAGCAACTAATACACACTGCTCATTTTGGCCCCACAGCCTTCCCTCTGATGCAACTTCCTGTTTCCAGATAGGCGGGACTACATCAGAGGGAAGGTTGTGGGGCCGGTGCGAACAGAATCAGTTGCTGCTCGCTGCAGGCGAAGATCTTCTATTGACAAGGTATGCAGGAAGGACAGTTGTTTGGAGTTTTCATCTGGTGGGACTTCAGGATCCCTGCCAGCCACATCATAGGTGTGCTGCTACTGGGTGGGCCTGAACCCAAAGTGGGTGGGTCTGGGCCCACCCAGGCCCACCCTTGGCTACACCACTGAGTCCTGGCCTTACCCCAATGCATGCAGGGCCTTATAGCCTGGCTTTTCTTAGAGAGTTCAATGGGGAAATCAGAACCACAGGTCCCTGCAGGCAGTGGGGTAAGGCCAGGACTAGATCAACCCTCTTGGACGAATCTGGATCTAGTTTGCAACCCTAATCACCTTCTGTTATTCAGCCCCAACCGGCCACCATGGCTTGTATACCTAGATATTCAGCATCAGTATCCGGATGCCAGGCGGTGTTGAACATCTGGGTATAAAGTTGGCCAGCACTGCTTATCTAGGTCCTGCTGATAATTCAGACTAGTACCAAGATAAGGAACTGGAGAAAGTTAGGGCAGCCTTTTTTTTTGCTGTCCTAACTTTATCCAGGTAGTTCCACACTTAGGGGGATGAATATTAACATATTAACAGAATAGATGATGGCAGACAAAGACCTGTATGGTCCATTCAGTCTGCACAACACAATATAGCATAAGGTATGACGTGATACTACATACATATATACTTGATCTTGATTGCTCCTTGCCATTTTCAGGGCACAGACTGTAGAAGTCTGCCCATGACTAGCCTTGTTCTCCAACTACTGAAGTTGTCATGGAAGCCCTGCTCCAGCCCATCTAAATCTGTTTTACTTTGTCATGCACTCTTGGGCGGACTCTTTCCAGTTAAAACTTAACGCAGAAAAAACTCAATGTCTAGTTCTCACTTCCCAATATAACACAAACAACTACCCCACTATAACCACACCATACTGCACACTTCCTATTTCAGAAAATCTCAAAATTCTTGGAGTCACCATTGATCGAAACCTCACACTCGATACCCACGTGAAGAATACAACGAAAAAAAATGTTCTACTCAATGTGGAAACTCAAAAGAATAAAACCTTTTTTCCCCAAGAAACATCTTCCGCACCCTAGTACAGTCATTAGTGATAAGTCACTTGGAGGCATATTTTCAAAGCACTTTGGGAGGCTAAGTTCCATAGGTTTCTATGGAACTTTGGGAGGCTAAGTGCTTTGAAAATAAGCCTCATAGACTACTGTAACGCTCTGTACGCAGGCTGTAAAGAACAGACCATTAAAAAACTCCAAACAGCCCAGAACACCGCAGCCAGACTCATTTTGGGAAAAACTAAATACGAAAGTGCGAAGCCCCTAAGAGAGAAACTGCACTGGCTCCCGCTCAAGGAACGAATTGAGTTCAAGATTTGCACAACCGTTCACAAAATCATCCATGCAGATGCCCCACTCTATATGTTAAATCTAATGGAACTACCGCCCAGAAACGCCAAAAGATCGGTTCGCAAATTCCTCAACCTGAACTTCCCCAGTTGTAAAGGAATTAAATACAAACAGTCATATGCCACTAGTTTTGCGTACAGAAGCACACAAATATGGAACGCATTACCCATGGTCCTGAAAACCATGGATAATCTAACCAACTTTCGCAAATCTTTGAAGACACATCTCTTCAACAAAGCCTACAAAAGCAATCCTCAATGAAACAAATCATTCCTTAAACCACTCACGTGCACCAAAAAGCACCTCTCACACTACCTTACCTACCACCTTTCCATCTAAATCCCCATTTACCTTCAGCCTATTATCGATTGTACTTAAGATCCTTCAGCTTATCATTGATTGTATTTAAGGTCTTGTAATGACTGCATCATAACAACACTCGGTAAGCCACATTGAGCCTGCAAAAAGGTGGGATAATGTGGGGTACAAATGCAATAAATAAATAAAAGCTCAGCTGCTTTTAGTCTTGAAGAAATTCTGCGACAGATCCTGCTGCTACTACCAGTTAAAATCAGATTTACGTTTGCTGCTGTCTGTTCTGTAAACTGCTCTTATAATAAACTCTAAACTCATGCGTTTATTGCTAAACTGTACTCTAAACTGCCATTGTTAGATAAGCTGAATAATTAAAAAAAAAAGACACTGAAATTACTTATTTAACCTCAGGCCTACCTTTTCCCAAGTTTGAACACAATTACTCAGCAAGTAAATACCAGTATAGTTTGCCTCCCTGGAGCAGCAGGTCCTGTGTCAGAACTTCTTCAGATCAGAACCAGAACCTGGGAACTGTATCTTGTCTTCTCTGTACAGTATAAAATGTTATTTACTGTTGCTGTTACAAATAATTAATTATCTCCTTTATTTTTTTGCCGTGACTGCTAAATGTATCACTGGGATAAAACACATGAAATTGTCATGCCAATAAAGTTATCTGAATTTATTAGAAAAGTGGCAAACTATAAAATGCTAACATTACTTATACCTGCTGAATAAGGTGAATATCATGGCTAAAGATCAAGCGATAGCACTGGGATATCATTGGTTTTAAGAGAGCTATTTGCTTACATAATACCCTACCCTCCCTCCCACCCCCATGTATGTTTCTCCTTCACCTTTTTTCGAAAATAAAAACTGACTTGTACATCTCTTTCTTGGTATTTTGTAGCTGATGAACCCAAATTTCATCCAAGAAGGTGAGTCAAACTTCTTCCCTTTCCTTCCCCTCCCTCCCTCCCCAAGAAATCTAATGAGTGGAAACCCCTCATTGTAATGTCACTGGATTGGTATAATTCAACCGAAAGGAAAAGTGCATGAACGCATTGGTCATTCCATACTCTCCTCCAGTAGCCTTCCACTTCCTTCACTTTTCTTCTGTCTTTTCTCCGATAATATTAAAGTCCACGGGGGGGGGGGGGGGGGGGGGATCTTCAAGAACATTGAGGCTTAAATTACTGTGAAAGTCCATCCCAAAGTAACAGAAGCAGGTCTGGGCTTTTGGGGAATATGGTGTTTGATAAGAACGTCATAAGGAGTTGCATGATCTATGGCAAAGGGTCTAGAGCAGAGGTTCTCAAACCCAGTCCTCAGGGTACAGTCAGCCAGTCAGGTTTTCAGGATACCCTTAATGAATACAAATGAGATAGATTTGCATACAATGGAGGTAGAGCATACAAATGTATATCGTGCATATGCAAGGTGGATGTCCTGAAAACCCGACTGGCTGGGTGTGTCCCAAGGACTAGGACTGGGTTGAGAACCCTCAATGTAAAGAATGCCCATATGTGAAAGGCACTTGAGGAGTCCTCATACAGTTAGAATGATGTACCTTCTTCCTTTCTAGGGTGTGAGGAATGCAAGGATATCCAGATCCTTTGTAATTGATCGTCTACTCTCTATAATATGAATAAGAGTTCTCAGCTCTTCTCCTTCCCTATCTATCTATCTATCTATCTATCTATCTATCTATCTATCTATCTATCTATCTATCTATACAGAGGAAAGTTATTTTCCATTTCTTCCACTCCCCCCACAATAAAGTCTAATATATTTATTTGAAAGGTGACTAGCTGTGCTCTGGTCTGTTTTTTTTCATTTAATGAATTATGTATTTTTATTGCATTCTTGTTTTGATCCGCCATTGGTGACATGTACAACACCCAGCACTAGACTTGTTGAACAGGAATTTATTTGGTGTGGATGTATACGGTACTATTAAACAATGCAGGCAAGTCAAGACAGGTATATTACATTGTTGACACAGGTTTTTCAGGTACATAGGATTCCTCACTCTAAGAAACTTATCAAAATGGGTGGAAAGGGGTGCCACTTCACCGCCATGAATTTGGTCACATGCCAATGGTCTTTTCCCAGTATCAGGTACTGGACAGTGGACACAGGACAGCAAAACACGCAAAGGAATGTGCTAATGCAAATGGTTTATGTGCAAGTTCCGTGAAAGAAATCTGGAAAATACTGAAGCTTTTGGCCTCCTCTACAGAGAAGACTTGAATAATATTAAGAAAGAGGATTTGTGCATATTTCATTTGCCAACATTTGCTTTTCCTCTTATCTCAGTTGCCCCAGAATTTTTGGTGCCACTTGTGGATGTCACCTGTGTGCTTGGGGACACAGTAACACTACATTGCAAAGTCTGTGGACGGCCAAAGCCAAACATAACTTGGAAGGGTCCAGATCAAAGCAGTCTAGACTACAACAGCAGCACATATACAGTCTCATCCTGGTAAGTATTGTACACAAAATTCCATAAACTACTGAGCATGTATAAAATTACTTCCACATTGTACTTAGTAATTTTTGCATATAAATGTCCTCTTGTGAAATACTAACCAGCGTAAAAGTACACCCCATGATATCATAGTTTCCAGGGGCAGAGTTTGCAAATGTTATGCTCGTATTCTATAAAGACACACATTCTCTCGTTCTATAGCCTTCCACACCCAACTTGATGCTTAGCACGCAAAGCTGCATGCCCCAAGTTATTGAATAAGATAAGTCACACATGTAACATAACTGAATAATTAGATGCTAATTTGCATTAATAACCAGTTATTGGCTATAATTAATTGGTTCTGCTTTTGCACTGATTGGCAGTTATGCATGTAACTGCCCTTACTTGGTATTCTACGAAATGTGCACACAATTTCCATAGTGCGCAACTACAAGTGGGGAGGGCATGGTCTGAGGGGGCGTGCCTGGCACTTCCTTACACATCTTATACGTCAAGATCCATCTCTGGCCGTCTTCAGATCTAAGCTAAAAGCCCACCTTTTTGATGCTGCTTTTAACTCCTAACCCTTATTCACTTATTCAGAACCCTTATTTTATCATCCTCACTTTTAATATTCCCTTATCTCTTGTTTGTCCTGTTTGTCTGTCCTAATTAGATTGTAAGCTCTGTCGAGCAGGGTCTTGTACAGCGCTGCGTACATCTAGTAGCGCTATAGAAATAAGTAGTAGTAGTAGTACTCTTTGGGATTCCAGAATCTTGCTACTCTTTGGGATTCTGCACGGAATCTTGCTGTTGTTTGGGATTCCGGAATCTTGCTACTCTTTGTCCTTAACCCTTATTTGTCCTGTTTGTCCTAATTAGATTGTAAGCTCTGTCGAGCAAGGACTGTCTCTTCATGTTCAAGTGTACAGCGCTGCGTATGTCTAGAAGCGCTATAGAAATGATAAGTAATATTAGTAGTAGAAGTAGAATACTTGCAGTTATGTGGCCTAATGGTTAGTGCAGTGGGCTTTGATCCCGACCTGGGTTTGATTCCCATTGCAGTTCCTCGTGGCCTTGGGCAAGCCGCTTAACCCTCCATCTCCCTAGGTATAAAAACTTAGATATTGAGCCCACTAGGGACAGAAAAAGTACCCTTTTACAAAGGTGTGTAAGGGCCTACACACATCCAGTATGCGCCAAATCAGCATTACCACCTGGCTACCGCATGCCCTGGGCGGTAATTCTGAATTTGGCGCATGCCAAAAACACAAGGTAGAAAATGTTTTGCCGCAGCTTAGTAAAAGGGCCCCATAATGTGTACAGCACTGCATATAATCGCACTGCTGCTCCTTGTGATCTTGGGCAAGTCACTTAACCCTCTGTTGCCTCAGATACAAACTTAGATTGTGAGCCCTCCTGGGACAGAGAAATATCCAGAATACCTGAATGTAACTCACCTTGAGCTACTACTGGAAAAAGGTGTGAGCAAAATCTAAATAAATAAATAAATAAATAAAATAAATATGTCTGGTAGCACTATAGAAATGATTAGTAGTAGGCTTACACTAGTGTTCTATGGCGTGTGGAGGGGCATAATTGAACGGGGCGCCCAAGTTTTCCTGAGAACATCCTCACAGGACGTCCCGGCGAAGGGGCGGGGAAACCCGTATTATCGAAACAAGATGGGCGTCCATCTTTCGTTTCAATAATACGGTCAGGGACGCCCAAATCTCAACATTTAGGTCAACCTTAGAGATGGTCGTCCCCGGTTTTCGGCGATAATGGAAACCGAGGACGCCCATCTCAGAAACAACCAAATGCAAGCCCTTTGGTCGTGGGAGGAGCCTGCATTCGTAGTGCATTCGTAGTGCACTGGTACCCCTCACATGCCAGGACACCAACTGGGCACCCTAGGGGGCACTGCAGTGGACTTCAGAAATTGGTCCCAGGTGCATAGCTCCCTTACCTTGGGTGCTGATCCCCCCCAAAACCCACTCCCCACAACTGTACAACACTACCATAGCCCTTAGGGGGGAAGGGGGCACCTACATGTGGGTTTGTGGTGGGTTTTGAAGGGCTCACATTTACCAGCACAAGTGTAACAGGTAGGGGGGGATGGGCCTGGGTTCGCCTGCCTGAAGTGCACTGTGCTCACTAAAACTGCTCCAGGGACCTGCATACTGCTGGCAAAAAATATTTTTAAAGTTTTTTTTCAGGGCGGGAGGGGGTTAGTGGCCACTGGGGGAAGTAAGAGGAGGTCATCCTCGATTCCCTCTGGTGGTCATCTGGTCAGTTCAGGCACCTTTTTGAGGCTTGGTCGCAAGAAAAAAAGGACCAAGTAAAGTTGGCCAAGTGCTCGTCAGGGACGCCCTTCTTTTTTCCATTATTGGCCGAGGACGCCCATGTGTTAAGCACGCCCCAGTCCCGCCTTCGCTATGCTTCTGACACCCCCCTGTGAACTTTGGTCATCTCCACGACGGAAAGCAATTGAGGGCGCCCAAAATCGGCTTTCGATTATGCCGATTTGGGCGACCCTGGGAGAAGGACGCCCATCTCCCGATTTGTGTCGAAAGATGGGCGCCCTTCTCTTTCAAAAATGAGCCCAATAGAGTTCACGCTCAACACACATCATCCCAATGCTCACCTTTACGCGAGCTATAAAGAATTATCCTATGCCTTTATAAAGGGTGCCTAAGGAGGCGCCTATTTGCCCTCTTAAACCAGACACCCTGCTATGAACACCCTCTAAGGGGGTAATTCTATCAGGGCCCACCTAGATTTAGGCAGCATGGATGTGAAAAAGTAGGTAAGCAAACGACCATCTTCTGTAAAATCACACCTAGATGCAATGGTGCGTACTTTGAAGGTGGGTGGGGGTAGAAGTGCATTATTCACAAGCATTTACACCAGCTCTGTGATTGGTGTATATGGTCACACCTAAAATATAAGTATGTTTTTGATCTATCATACTAATATTCTATAAAGAGAAGTTGGTGCCTATTGTATGTTACTGAAAATAAGTCCTTCAATATTTGATACAAAGAAGTATAATCTTCCTTCACAAGTTTGGACAGTTTCTGAAGTTGCACCTTTGACATAAGAAACCACTTTTTAAAGGAATTTACCAGGGCCGGTCTTAGCAATTGCGCCCCCCCCCCCCCCCGCCCGCCACCATATGCCATAATTTATCAGAGTTTAAAAGGAGGTTTAGAGCTCTCAGAACCCCACCTTACCCCATACCTCGATGTGCATCCAACACTTTTCAGTAGAGAGCGGCAGACAACGACAGCGATTTTCATATCCCATTTTCTGCCGAGCCCAGAGCCTCATCGCTGCTGCATCCCGCCCTTGTGGAAACAGGAAGTGACATCAAAAGGAGGCGGGATCAGAGCTCTCAATTTACCCATTCCAGGAGGGAGATGTTTTGGCCAGTCCTTGATTTCTGCCAACCTCATCCTGGTGCATTATGGGACCTACAGCACTGATTTCAATTGATAGAATCATGAACTACAAGTCCCACACTGCTTTGGGATATAAGTTTAAAACTTTCCCTCCTGGAATGGGTAACTTGGCAGCTCTGCGGGATGCAGTAGTGAGGAGGTTCTGGGCTCAGCAGCTGATGGGATATGAAAATCGCTACCGATGCCTGGTGCTCTCTCCTGAAACGTAGATGCACATTAAGGTACGGAGCAGGGAGGTATTCCGAGACAGGAGGGCAGATGTGCCAGAGATGCAGGGCCTCTAGAAGCGAAGGGCCCTGTGCGACCGCCCCTGTCACCCCTGCCTAAGACTGGCCTTGGAATTTGCTACTAAAACAGAAAACTAGAGTCTACAATTTACTGACACAACAATGGCATGAATCATTTTCCTTCTTGTCCTTGAATTCAGCACAGGAATATTTATCTCCCCTGAGAGCCAGTATGAGAGTAACTTCAAAGGTACTTATTTCTGTGAGTAAAGCTGGGCTTTCACAAGGGCGTAGCCAGACTTCGGCTGGAGGGGGATCCAGAGCCCAAGGTGAGGGGGCACATTTTAGCCCCCCCAGCACCGCCGACCCCCCCCCCCCGCCATTGCCGACCGCCGCCACCACCACCAACAACAACTTTGATCCCCCCCCCGCCAATGACCCTCTCGACCCCCCCTCCCGCCGTCAACCTGCTGTCGCCTACTGCCTACCTTTGCTGGCGGGGGACCCCAACCCCTGCCAGCCGAGGTCCTCTTCTTCTGGTGCAAGGCTTCGTTCTGTTTCTGTGAGTCTGACGTCCTGCACATTGTCAGACTCACAGAAACAGAACGAAGCCTTGCGCCAGAAGAAGAGGACCTCGGCTGGCGGGGGTTGGGGTCCCCCGCCAGCAAAGGTAGGTGGCGGTGGGTTGGCAGTGGGAGGGGGGGGGGGTCGAGAGGCTCGTCGGCAGGGGGATCCAGGGCCAAATCTACGGGGCCCAGGCCCCCGTGGCCCCACATAGCTACGCCACTGGGCTTTCATAAAATTGCCCACCCTGTGTTTGGGTAAAGCTACTCATTTGTCCAGTCTATGGGCCCTGTTTACTAAGCTGCGCTAGAGGAGTGCTAGCATTTTTAGTGTGTACACTAAGCATTAACGCATGCTAACCATGTAGGTGCCCATAATATTCTACACAGTGCGTGCTAATTTTTAGCACGCGCTAAAAATGCTAGTGCACCTTAATAAACATGCATAAGTTTACCTATCGTTTCAGGTGTTGTTCTTGAGGGTAGGGTTGGGGAAGGGTTCAGTACTTCACATAGTTTTAAAAATCCAAAATTGCGCACCTATTTTAACCTAGAAAAGTTGTGCACCCCAAACAGCACGTGTAAATCTGTGTGAGTAATTTTGAAAGCAAAAGTACACTCGTACTTTTGCTTTGAAAATCCAGACGATTCAACGTAGTAAAAAATATGCATGAACCGATGTGGGTAGTACGGATTTAACCCCGGTACGTGTAACTCAACGAACTGCCCAATATAAATGCTTTTTGGTTTGAGTTGAATGGAATTGTTCTGGTATAGTGTAAATTGAAGAAAATGCACTACTTTTACATTTATATTAGGTGTTGTATCGGCAAAAATTATAAATTATAAAATAATGAATAAAAGAAATGTTGAAAGTGCCAGGAAGATATTTAAAAAGTCACCTTTCCTCTGCTCTCCAGTGATTCTGGCGAAATTAGTCTGAAGATCTGCAACTTGATGCCCCAGGACAGTGGCATTTATACCTGCGTGGCAACCAATGAGCACGGAACGGCTTCGACCTCAGCTACAATCAAAGTCCAAGGTCCGCACTAGCACATGCTTCTTTTTAACATAATGAATTGAAGGTCATTGAAAGTTATGCTTTCTCTGACTGTGGAGTAACTCTCCAGAGAATAAGGATTAGAGAGAGGGTTTTCTGCCCTCCCTTAACAGTTGGGTTTTCAGTACATCAATAGTGAATATGCATGAGAGATTTCCAGGTACTGCCTGCATATTAATTAACTTTTTATTTAAAATTCTTTTATTCCTCCTAGAGAGTCTGTCAAAGTGGCATTCAACAAATAAAACCATAAAACCTTATAAACCCCACCACCACCAATCCGACAACAACACAGGTTCCTCCGTTACAGGGTGAGGCAAAAAAAGTAAACCCCCTACAGTTTTCTCAGCTACCACTTTGAATTTGAATGAGAAATTTTACGTACTTATTTAGTCATCATGTTTACATACTACCATTAAACAACATTTAATTATATTAAGCTATATTGATGTTACTGACATTTTTGCGTTACTAGCTGGTGATTTTTATGCATTAAAAAATGTTTTGAGCTAAAACACAGTAAAATAATGTCATTCAAATGATATGTCAGAATTTTGCTGTCATTGTCAATGCTCAAATTGTCCATCCCCAGCTTTAACTCAGGTCTTCAGTCCTTTTGGGAAGGTTCTTCATAGCCTTGTCGATCGGTCCCTGTGGCAGGATGTCCCAGAACACCTGCAGCGCTTCCTTGAGTTCGATGATTGTATGCAGCTTTGGGTGGAGTTTGTGCTAGGCCTCCAACATTGCTCCCCAGACATGGTAGTCCAAATTCAAATTATTGTTTATAAATGTCTGCGTCACTGTGACATCATTAACAGTAAGCTGGTACCCTGGGGTTTTCTTTACAAATCTTGGTGCAAACATTTTTGAATGCACAAAAATCACTGGGTGCAAGAGGCTAAAAAGTCTGCAACTTCGTCGTGTTTAAAGACAATCTCATTCCACCTGGCACACAAACGTAGACAGTAACAACAAATAAAGCTGTAAAATTTCACATTAAAATTCCAAGCAGTTGTTTGCCTCACTCTGTAAATATTGTTACTTTGGTATATTTTTTTGTTTATGAAATGCAATACATCTCAGTAATCACTGATCAAGAAAAAGAGCTGCATATACTGGCAATATTTATATAAGATAAAGCATTAATTGACTAAGGGGCTTTTACTAAGCTAAGGTAAAAAGTGGCCTTAGTGCATCTTTGAGCGGGTTTTTCCAACACTCTAAGGCCGTTGTTACTATAGCCATAAAAATGTTCTTTTTCTATTTTTTGTATTAATGGCCACGTATTAAGTTTTCTACATATGCAAAGATAAGTATTAAACAGAGGGAAAAAGCCTCAAACGAACCGCTAGGGCACGCCTTTTGTTAATAAATTAACTTTAGGGAGGCCTGCGGACTCATCACTGGCAAAAAACCTCCTGGCTCATTACTTTATTATAGCTCTTGAAGTCACTCTTAAGGTAATCAAGTCACTCTTTAGGTAATTTTGAAAAAAACTTAGCTTTCCAGCTGTCCAGTTGTTCGTTATGACTACCCATGGTCATAACGAACAACTGGACAGCTGGAAAGCTAAGTTTTCAGTATTCTTACTGTGAAATCACTGGTGCAGTGTTCTGGTCTTGTGAAGTGTTGGCCCACAGGGGTGGGGGCTTGACTGGCACCGGCTATTTTCATGTGATGTCTGTGCAGATTGAATCTTGTCTTAAGCATGCATACCCCCAATATGCATGTCCAATAAAAAAGGTATCATCTTATTTTCTTTTCCATGTTTTATTTTGTTTGATTTCTATTGATAACCTTTAAGAGTGGACTAACACGGCTACCACACCTCTCTACCATAGCTACCCTGTAAATTATGGAATACTATAAATGATGTACATGTTTTAGCAACTTAGATGTAAGCAGTTACACCAGCTGTAAGTGCTTGTCTTATCTGTTATGCTATTATTCTATATAGGGAAGTAAGCACCTACTTTTCCTTATAGAACAGGTGCCTAGGTATAGACAACTGGTTTAGAAATGCCCCCTACATGTCAGGCTGGAATATGGTCCTCATGTAGGTAGAAAGATGCACCCTCTGTATTTTTTTTAGGATGTTGGGGAAGGCGCCTGGAGCCTTTAAACTAAAGTAGAGGACAACTCTTCTTAAAACCACTCCACCCTGTGTTGGTTTACAGGTGTCCCAGCAGCGCCAGGCCGTCCCATTGCTCAGGAAAGGAACAGTTCCTCGGTGATCCTTCGATGGATGCCTCCTTGCAGTACGGGAAACTGCACCATTTCTGGTTACACCGCAGAGTACAGGGAGGAAGGTAATGTCCTACTACTACTACTTAACATTTCTAGAGCGCTACTAGGGTTACGCAGCGCTGTACAGTTTAACAATGAAGGACAGTCCCTGCTCGAAGAGCTTACAATCTAATAGATAAGAGTGAGACAAATATAGGACAATCAAGCCATTGTGACATCACTGATGAGGTTGGCTCTTAGGCATTGGTGGAATGAGGCATTATGACATCACAATCTCAGCTCTGGTTAAATCACTGCTATATGTAATACTACTACTACTACTACTTAACATTTCTAGAGCGCTACTAGGATTACGCAGCGCTGTACAATTTCACAAAGAGAGACAGTCCCTGCTCAAGGAGCTTACAATCTAATAGATAAGAGTGAGACAAATATAGGACAATCAAGCCATTGTGACATCACTGATGAGGCTGGCTCTTAGGCATTGGTGGAATGAGGCATTATGACATCACAATCTCAGCTCTGGTTAAATCACTGCTATATGTAATAAAAGTAAGCCTATGTAGACAGTCAAGCCATTGTGACATCACTGATGAGGTTGGCTCTTAGGCATTGGTGGAATGAGGCATTATGACATCACAATCTCAGCTCTGGTTAAATCACTGCTATATGTAATACTACTACTACTACTACTACTACTACTTAACATTTCTAGAGCGCTACTAGGGTTACGCAGCGCTGTACAGTTTAACAATGAAGGACAGTCCCTGCTCGAAGGAGCTTACAATCTAAAGGACGAAATGTCAAGTTGGGGCAGTCAAGATTTCCTGAATAGAGGTATAGTGGTTAGGTGCTGAAGGCGACATTGAAGAGGTGGGCTTTGAGCAAGGATTTGAAGATGAGCAGGGAGGGGGCCTGGCATATGGGCTCAGGGAGTTTGTTCCAGGCGTTGGGTGAGGCGAGGCAGAAAGGGCGGGTACTGAAAGGAGGGATTTGTCTTGAGAGCGGAGGTTACGGGTAGGGACGTAAGGGGAGATGAAGGTAGAGAGGTAAGGAGGGGCTGCAAATCGAGTGCATTTGTAGGTTAGTAGGAGAAGCTTGAACTGTATGCGGTATTTGATCGGAAGCCAGTGAAGTGACTTGAGGACAGGGGTGATATGAGTATATCGGTCAAGGCGGAAGATAAATATGTCCTGCCTATAAAACACTTCTACAGTAGAACTTGGTTATAAGGGACTTCTGGGGACTGATAAAAATCGTCCCTTATATCCAAACTGCATTAATGCAGTCGCTGATGCTTCATACATTTGCTTTAGCTTTTCTCTTTCCTGCCACATCCGATTTAAGTCTGGCACGTAAGACTGACTGATTTTGACCATTTTTTTCAATGTCATTTATTATAGCGATTTTCACTTCTAAATCTAGTGCAGATCATTTACATTTGTCAGACATTGTTCTGTACACAGCTGTGTTAGGACCAGCTGTCAGTCAGTTCACTCGTACATATCAGGGGCATAGCCAGACAACAGATTTTGGGTGGGCCTAGGCAAGAAGTGGGTGGGCACTAAGTGTTCTCTCCCCCTCCTCTCAACCACCACCCAAAAAATATCTCAGCTGGAGAGAAAGCGCTTCTTTCCATCTTGGCAGTCTGCAGCAGGCATGCACTGAAAACTGAGCATGCGCAGGGGCCGTTATTGTGGAGAGTAGCGTTTTCATTACCATCAGGGGGAAGTCTTCTGTTGGCGGAGCTTGGGATCCCCACCAGCTACCACAAAACATGTGCTACTGTTGGGTGGGCCTGAGCCCTAAGTGGGTGGGCCCCGGCCCACCCAGGCCCACCTGTGGCTATGCCCCTGACATAAATACAAAAGAATTGTCATACTGGTACAGACCGAAGGTCCATCAAGTCCAGTATCCTGTTTCCAACAGTGGCCAATCCAGGTCACAAGTACCTGGCAAGATCCCAAAACAGTACGATACATTTTATGCTGCTTATTCTAGAAATATAGTGCAACTGCCATGTCAGTCTCTTATATACATGGTTCAACGAAGCCTTGGGACTGTATAAAACAGTCTCTTATAACCGGAAGTCCACTATAACCAAATTGAAATACATGGGATGTCCTATTCTCTCAGCCGGAACTAAAAATTTAGTCCACTATGAGGCTCATTTCGAAAGAGGAAAACATCTAAAAAGTGGCATAAAGCAGCATTTGGGTTTCTGCCAGGTACTTGTGACCTGGATTGGCCACTGCTGGAAGCAGGATACTGGGCTAGATGGACCATTGGTCTGACTCAGTATAGCTATTCTTATCTTCTTATGTTTTACTCACCAAAACGTCCAAATCAGTATTTTTTTTAAACCCATTTTCCAGATGTTTTTCTATGCAGTTTGTCGGCAGTGCACCCAAATCTCAAGGGGGTATGTTAAAGGCGGGATTTGGGCATTCCTAACACCTGGATGATTTTCAGCCATAATGGAACAAAACAAATAAGTCCAGGACAAAAACTAAGATGTTTTGAGCTAGACCTTTTTTTTTTTTTTTAAATAAAGACTATGCCTCAAAAAAGTGCCCGAAATGACCAGATGACCACTGAAGGAATAAAGGAATGACCCCCTTGCTCCCCCAGTGGTCACTGATCCCCTCCCACCCTCCCAAAAATGTAAAAGAAACAGTACATACTAGCCTCCATGTCAGCCTCAGATGTAATGGACAGTCCTATTAGAGCAGTAAGCAGTCCCTAGAGTAGCCTAGTGGTCAGTGCAGTGCACTGTGGAGAAGGGGATCTAGGCCTATAATCCATTCTAACTGTTATACTTCTAGTGGACAGTGTGAGCCCTCCAAAAATCTACTGTACCCACATATAGGTGACACCTGCAGCCATAAGGGCTATTGTAGCCCTCCCCCTTGTCCCTTCCTTCCTTTTCACCTTTACTTTCCTCACCCGTAACTGTCTCGTCTGCAGTGGCGTTCCTAGGGGCGCTGACACCCGGGGCGGATCGCCGATGTGCCCCGCCCCCCGGGTGCAGCACCCCCCCCCGGAACAGCGCGACCCCCCCCCCCGGCGAAATAACCCCCCGGGTGCAGCATGACCCCCCAGTGAAAGAACCCCCCCGGGTGCACGCCACTGGGGGGGGGGGTGCCGCGCGCCTGTCGGCTCTTCGTTTCCATGCTCCCTCTGCCCCGGAAAAGGAAGTAACCTGTTCTGGGGCAGAGGGAGCATGAAAACGAAGAGCTGACAGGCGCGCGGCACCCCCCCCCAGCGGCATGCACCCGGGGCGGACCGCCCCCACCACCCCCCCTTGGTACGCCACTGCTTGTCTGTCTGTATTATTTAGATTGTAAGCTCTTTTGAGCAGGGACTGTCTCTTTTTATGTCAGGTGTTCAGCGCTGCGTGCGTCTGGTAGCGCTATACAAATGCTAATAATAATAATTGTAGTGGTGTACAGTAGGTTTTTGGTGGGTCTTGGAGGGCTCGTTATACAATAAAAGGGAGCAATGGTGAGATGTGTACCTGAAGTCCACTGCAGTGCCCCCTAGGGTGTCCCATTGCTCTGTTGGAATGTCTGTGTGGCCAGTCTGCTAAGAATGGTGGCTCCTCCTACATCCCAATGTTTTGATTTTGTGCATTTTTCACTTGGACTTTTTTTTTTAATGGGCCAAAAAGATAAATAGACAGAGCACAAAAGCATCTAGCATTTTCAGAAAAAAAAAATAGCATTTTTCTGATTCGAAAATGGCTATATCTGCTATTCAGATTCTGGCCGTTTTGAGCAAAACGTCCAAAGCCAGACTTAAGATGTCATATCGAAAATGCCCCTCCACATCCGAGTGCCTTTAACATCTGGATCCCTTATAATGAAGTTCTACTGTATATGGCTATCCAAAAATGTTCTCACTAGGTCTCAGTCCCAATATCCAAATACAAAACCCCGGACAACTGATATCCTTAATCTATAACAGTTTATGGACCTCATCTGCATCATGCGGGATTCAATACTTTTCGACCACCGTGATTTATACACTCATTTTGTCACCGATCCTTTTATATAGGAAACTTTTAAATAGTTTTTCAAACTTTTCTTATTATATTAAAAATGCTCATCTCATTTTTAGTACTCGGAGGGAGCTGTAAAGCTTTTTCAAGGATAACCCCCTTTTTTAATAGACCCGACTCACCTTGCCGACCATAATGTTTAAAGCAGTCAAACCTATAAAACAGTCATGTGTTTTTAAAATTATATTCTGGAGTCTCATTTTCCTTGCAGGTCTATAAAATGGTAAAGCAACTTGGGCTCAAATGACAAAAGAAATGCTGTACTAGCCAAAGTCTTAGAGGTTGTAGCATCAGCCTTATCCCTCATTACATTTCTAACACCCGGCAGTCCCGTGGCTCTGTGGCACATTAACATGCAAAAGATCTGGATTAATTTCCCAAGCCTGGTTTCTACTTGGGCCAGGCCAGCTAGGGATGTGGTGGAGGCAGAGCCAGGGGAGGGGGAGGGAGGGGAAGTCTCTGCTATTCCACAACTACAACTAAAGGATTTCATCCCTCCCTTCGTATCTCGGGGGGGGGGGGGGGGGGGAGAGGGGTAATGCTTGATACATCTTTCCTTAGTGTTGCAGAATGAGCTACCAGAATTTTTGTACTAATGTGATACAGGAAATGCAGGGACAAATATTCAGCCAATAGCCGTCAGCGTTCTTGTAAACCCTGGCCACCACTGACTGAATTAGTCCTGGATAGTTAGGACTGCTCCCTACAGGTGCAAGTACAGAATACCCTGGTCTGGGCCAGCTGCTAGGAGTTACCTGGGTACCACTGATATTAACGGTAGCATACAGATAATTTCCTGGTTAACTTAGGACAGCCTTTTTTCATTTTGGTTAGTGTAATGGGTTTGAGATCCTGGGGAACTGGGTTCAATTCCCCCTGCAGCTCCTTGTGACCCTGGGTGAGTCACTTATGCCTTCATTGCTCCAGGTACAAAACTTAGATTGTGCGTCCCCTAGGGACAGAGAAAGTAGCTGCATATAATATATATGTAAACCGCTTTATACCACAGAAAGGTGGTATATCAAATCCATTACCCTTTACCCTTTTTCCCCTTGAACATTGGTAGTACCCAGATAACTCCTACTTCCACCCTAGCTTTGCCCCCAGACTTCCAGAGCACTAACTAGTGAATGCCGCAGTGGTCAGGGCAAATATTCAGTGGCATTCCAAATATCTGGTCCCAACCCGGTGAGTGTGATTTAACCAAGCAGAAACCTCTCCTGCCTGGTTAAAAACCATGCTGAATATTAACCTTTACATTTCTAAACATACGTTTTATAATGGTAATAAGACACTCCAGGACATGCATTGCTATACTACAGATATGTTTCCTAGGTATTTAAAGCCCTTTTAAAATGGTTGGAACTGAGGGAACTTTGAGAGGATTTCTAGGCCATACGTATAAATCGTTAAACCATAAGCCATCTAGTTTGGTCTAGTTTGGGGATTTTTTGTGTTTTTATGCCTTTCTCTCCCTTGGATCTCTACCATTCCCCCCTCCCCCCTCATATGGCATCTCCATGGAGCTCTAAAGGCTCCTGCCAGCCCAAGGGCAGGAACAGCACCTTCAGTGATACTTAGCTGGCAGCGGCCTACATCTTCCAAAAAAACAAATTGGTCAGTTAAGCCCATCAGTAGCCTAAATAGCACTTTGGCCAGTAGGGTGCAGGGGTAGTCTTTCTCTGATATGGCAGCTGGCCGGTCATGGAGAGGAGGGAGAGTTCACCAGTGTTGACATCACGGCCAACTATTCCCCCTTTCAATGATGTGGCTGCATGAAAGTTTGCTTCGCCACTGTTACCATGACAATGGTGGTGGTGGCATCATCACCCTGGACTTAGCACCCCATGTGAACACCTATCTTGCCTGTTTCTTCTGATGGCTATGTTGTTGGTGCCAACAGGTTGATGTGACTGGATACGTTTCAGGACAAAACGCGTGACAAGTAAAAAGTTTAGAAATCATTATACTATGTAAAATGAAATGTTGTAAATCATCTATGTTGAAAGGAAGTCTTTCAAGTGAAATAAATCAAATAAAATCAATAACAGGCACTGGAGTAGCCAGATTGATATAGTAGCCTTCACTCCAAAAGTCAACAAGGTCAGTAATGGTGACCAGGTACCATCCAGCAAGGCCATGTGGAACAGGAGGCTGGACGTTAGGGCAAAAGTCACTCTAGTTTTTGTTTCTGTTTACATTAGCACAAAACTTGGCGGTAAGGGGAGGTGGGGAGCTGGGTGTTGGATTAACCTTATATACTCATCTACCCAGGGTGGTACAGAACCAGTGATGAAGATAAGGAGAACTGACCCAGATACGGAGTGATTAATGTACAAGTGGTGAGGCTTCTACGGCTGAGGAATAACACTGCCCTGTTACCAGGAAAAAGTGGGCTGAGTCTTTTTTTGGCATCATCTTACAAATAATTTCTGTCCTGACCCAAGGAAGGGGGGTGTGTGTGTGTGGGGGGGGGGGGGGGGTTAGCTCCCAAAACCTACTCAAGGGTATACTCTTTGGAAGATTTTATTAACTTGTTTCTGTACATTCAAGTGGACAACCATGGCTACCACGTTATAGAGATGAATGGCTCAGACGGCTGGTATCTTTATTATTTTATGTTTATTTGTTTTATTTATTTTTGAGGAAGTTCTGTCTATGAGAGACTCTTGAGTCAATGGGGGGAGAGGAGGGGAGGAGACAGAGTTCTCGCTCCTGCAGTGGGCAGTTACATTATGATGTATCCACACAGCATCAGACACTGACAGATATGAGACGGAGGAAAATACCAATGAAATTTCAGGTGCTTAGTAAGACTTTCAAACAGTAAGTTTCCTGTCAGGTGACCTATTTGTCCTTCCTACACCAGGATCTGCAGTATGGCAGCAGTCAGTAGCCTCCACCTTGGACACATACCTTGTGATTGAAGACCTGAGTCCAGGCAACCAGTACCAGTTTCGGGTCAGCGCTAGCAATCCTTGGGGAATTAGCCTACCTAGTGAACCATCAGAATTTGTACAGCTGCCAGAAAATGGTGAGTGCTAAACGACTAAATGGACTATATCTGTGTAGGGCTGATTTAACCTTTAGGCTAACCAGGCACATACCAAGCATGGCAGCTATCCGAGGGGGAGGGGAGTGGAGGTGGAGGTTGCAAAGCAAAAACATTGATCCTGACAGATGCGCAACTTCAAAGAGCCACCAGTACAGGGAGTAGGACATTTTTCAAATAGCTCATTTACAGGAGTAAACGGCATTTGGAAATATTCTAAGTGGAGGAGTGGCCTAGTGGTTAGTGCAGTGGACTTTGATCCTGGGGAACTGAGTTCAATTCCCACAACAGCTCCCTGTGACTCTGGGCAAGTCACTTAACTCTCCATTGCCCCTGGTACAAATAAGTACCTGAATATATGCAAACCTCTTTGAATGTAGTTGCAAAAACCTCAGAAAGGCGGTATATCAAGTCCCATTTCCCTTCCCTCCCTTTCCCTATTCTAAAAGGGAAATTATGCATCTAATTGTCAATTTAGAATTTGCGCTTTGTGCACAGTATCCCAGTGCCTTTTAGCTGACCTGTAGAGAATTGCTCCCATTATGCGTGTGTGTGAGTGTATATATACATCCACATCCACACACAAAACAAAGTTTTTAATACATAAAAGTATGATGGCCAACTAAGTATTATACATATTTTTACAGGGTTTGTCTGGAAGAGGTTAGGGTTGGGGTGATTATGACTGTTGGGTTTTCCAAAATCATAGGGGGCCAGTTGAGAGGGGCAAGGCTGAAGGTTTGCCCAGGTTCCCTAATAACCATGTATATCTATGTAAGGATCACACAAAAGTGTGATTCACTCTTAGGAGCCAGAACTGTGGGGGCCAAAGGGTGCTGAGTACCCCCCAATATTGAGCAAGCTCCTTCACTGTGGCTATGGAGGGGTCATTTTAATTGTGTGGGGCACCCCCAATCATTATGCAATGTTGGCACCTATGAATTCACTTCTAAAATAGTAAAGGAAGATACCGTATAGACAAGTACACAAACAGGACTTTGACTGTCAACTGCGGCCTTCAAGAACCATAAACAAGGTTGGCTTTTCCAGGCAGCCAGAACAGGCAAAGCAAACTAGATTCTTACTGGAAACAGGTCTTGTTTTGGGGAACTTGAATGACAATGAATATTCATGAGGTGTTTTTGCATCCAAGTCTCTGGCTGTCCTGAATTCCAAACCTCTCTGTGGTGGCTCTAGTCTGTGCTTGGGATTGTGCCATTGGACTTTGACTTTGGTTCCTGTGGACAAAGAGATCACTTAGGGCTTAAGAGCTTTGGTAAATAATTTCACACACTGCGAAGATGTTTATTAAACAGGTATTTCTACTGATTAATGTGTTGAACCAGCAGGCCGGCCTCCTTTCCATAACGGAACTTATTCTAAAAGACAATGCTTTGTAAAGGAAGACGCTGTGCAGCAAGAGGGAGAGGAAGGCTGAGTTAGTAGACTTTTCCACCTTCATAGATTAGAAAGATAAAGGATTTGGATCTGATGCTACCCACTCATGCAATAACCTTATAATATAAAGTCATCTTTCTTCCTTCCCCTGCTTGCACATTGTAATCTGGCAGTAAAACCTTAACTGCAAATATATCAAGGTATATTGTGACAAGTAAGCTGTAGCATTGCACAATTTAATAAAACCAGGAGTCGTCGTTCCTTATTATCCACCATAATTGCATGTGTTGCATTAGTATTAGCTCCATAAATTTCCCCTGTCACAGTTATCTTCTGTTGTCTGTATGTACATTTGTTTATGAATCGTAATTTGCATCTCTTCTACTTGTGCATCGCTTTGTTAAAACAAGTTATTTATTTTTTCTAAAGATGCCACTGCCGATGGCTCTACGATTTCATGGAAAGAAAACTTTGACTTTGCTTACACCGAGCTTCATGAAATTGGAAGGTAAAAAAAAAAAAAAAAAATTGGGGGAGGGACATAATGAGAGGGGGAGGGGTTGCAGCTTAAAGGTGGATGCAGATAAAAAGGCAAGTGTCCATGATAGGACCGTACATCATAGTGCTAACAGCGCTGGGCTGCTTCCAATCTGCCACCTATGAGACACTGAGCTCTCCCTATATTTAGATCTTGACTGAAGCCACTTTATCTTATGCAGTGCTCTAGAAATCATAAGTACCCGCTATGGAGAAAAGGTATGTTGTAAAAGTGATACCCACTCTGGAGATGCAAGGAAATAAAGTGGGAAGTGGTCCAATAACTTCAGGACATAGAGACTGAGATGATATTCATGAAGCAAACTTTATTGTAGACTCAACACAGTACTGTGTTTCGGCCACAGACCTGCCTCAGGAGTCTTTAACAGTGTAAAAATGTTGTTTAAAAGGTTGCCCGTCTTAGATAACGAAGAAAGAGACTACTTGTCGCTACACTAGCATTGATCTTCATGATCTTTAAGGTTTTTTTGAGACAAAAAAGCATCAGACATTTCCGTGTTAATCCTCTTGGTGCATTTACCCAAGACGGACAACCTTTTAAACAACATTTTTACACTGTTAAAGACTCCTGAGGCAGGCCTGTGGCCGAAACACAGTACTGTGCCGAGTCTACAATAAAGTTTGCTTCGTGAATATCATCTCAGTCTCTATGTCCTGAAGTCATTGGTCCACTTCCCACTTTATTTCCTTGCATCTTCGCTCGTGGGATTTAACGTTCATCCACTCCTGTGGAAACTCTACACCCACTCTGGAGAGCAATTTCTCGCACAAAGCTGAGAGAATACATCTTTCCTTAACATCAGGCTTATTGCAAAGTCTATGCAGTGATATATTCACTTTTCAGCTTACCCTAAAGAAAAGATTTACTTTTGTATGAATTAGCAACGAACAGTTGGTGTTACTCCAGTTCTTGCTTAGTAGGGTGTCAACATTTTTAAGACGGAAAAGGTCAACAAGTAGGCAAATCCAGTACACTAGATGTAGCCAATGAACATTTGGATACTCTCATCTTTATCATTTTTGCAGAAGTTAAAAATATACCAAAATTAACTGTCTTTATCTGAGACATCCATGTTACCAAAGGGCAAAGGTGAATGGATCATTGGTAGGGATATCAAGTAACAGTGCCTCACAGTTGTTGCATTTGAGTGATGCATCAACATTATTCTGATGTACGATGAGACCAAGATGGCGGAGGGGTGAGCGAAAAGAGTCCAAAGTCTTGTCTTCTACTTGCAAGATTCTCGATTAATTTAACTCATATTCTAATGCAGAAACTCTTAATCCAGTCCTCCAAACACACCCAGCCAGTCTGGGTCTCAGGATATCCACAACGAATATGTATGAAAAAGATTGGAAAACAGCAAAGGCTGTTCATAAATGCTCTCTCTCATGCATGTTCATTGTGGATATCCTGAAAACTTGGCTGGTTGTGGTCTCCTCTTCATTTAGGATAGATTTACTAACATGCATGACTGCATTAGCAAACATTAACATGTATTTACCATAGGCCCTATTTTATAGAGTGGAACCTGTTTACTAATAATGCCCATTAACAGCATTAACATGTACTAACGTGATAGTACACTACAGTAAATCTAGTCCTTAGTTACTTTCAAAGTGGCTGTAGAATTTACATTAAACAATGATTTTAAGGCAGTGTTGCCATCATAGAGTGACAGTTTACAACTTAGTCATGTGTGGTTGGCAGCCATCTTTGGCCTGAGTTAAAATAAAAGTCCATTCAGAGCAGTGGGATCCAAGGAGAAATACTATTTATTTTACAATATTTGTTCCCTACCCAGAGCTGCAAAGGGTCAAGTAGAATATACTAAAAATACCCCCTACAAGTAGAAGCTGCCAAGGTCACCTTATTTATAACAAATCAAATATCGTGACTACTAGGAACTGACTGGGAGAAAACCTGAGTAAAATTTCAGCTGCCTTCTGACCTTACAGTAATTGTCCATCTCCTGCAGTTCTGAAGATAACTTATTCCATTCAAATGGCCCTGCCAAGGAGAAAGCTCCACTATGTGTTTCCAACGGGCAACCTACTTCACTGAGATTAGATGTAGAATTCTAACCTCTTCAGATCTTAAGACCGTGGATGACCTATGAGGCTGCCTGCAATCCTGAAGTACCTTGAATATTGTGTTCAATTCTGGTCACCGCATCTCAAAAAAGATATAGTGGAATTAGAAAAGGTACAGAGAAGGGCGACAAAAATGATAAAGCGGATGGGACGACTTCCCTATCAGGAAAGGCTGAAGCGTTTAGGGCTCTTCAGCTTGGAGAAAAGATGGCTGAGGGAACATATGATAGAGGTCTATAAAATAATGAGTAGAGTGGAACAGATAGACGTGAATCTCTTGTTTACTCTTTCCAAATAACTAGGACTAGGGGGCATGCGATGAAGTTACAAAGTAGTAAATTTAATACGAATTGGAGAAATTTTTCTTTACTCAACGTGTAATTAAACTCTGGAATTCATTGCCAGAGAATGTGGTAAAGGCAGTTAGCTTAGGTTTAAAAAAGGTCTGGGCAGCTTCCTAAAGGAAAAGTCCGTAGACCATTATTAAATTGACTTGGGGAAAGTCCACTGCTGTTTCTGGGATACGCAGCATAAAATGTATTGAACGTTTTCGGGATCTTGCCAGGTATTTGTGACCTGGATTGGCTACTGTTGGAAACAGGATGCTGGGCTTGATGGACCTTTCGTCTGGCCCTGTGTGGCAATACTTATGTACTTATGTACTCTAAGATACTGTGGTACTTCATTCGACAGCACTTAATTGGAGTTAGAATAAATGATTGCAAACAATTCTAAAGCATTAGTAAACTGGGGCCTTAATTGACCAATTAGGTGAACTTTAATAATCAAGAAGTAAGAAAAACAAACAAGACAAAATGGATAATTTATTTATTTAATTTCCTATATACTGCCTACAAACTGGAACATTATCAAAGCGGTGTACAATCAGGTACAGTTGTTATTTTTCTGTCTCTGGAGGGCTCACAATCTGAGTTTGCACCTGAGGCAATGGAGGGTTAAGGGGATCTTTTACTAAGTAACACTAGCATTTTTAGGAATATAATGGGCGTCTCGGCATTACTACTATTTAGTATTTCTATAGCGCTACAAGGCGTACGCAGCGCTGCACAAACATTTAGTACCAGCTGATTTGTAGCGTGAGGTAAAAATGCTAGCACACCTTAGCAGTGGCATAGCCACAGGTGGGCCGGGGCCCACCCACTTAGGGCTCAGGCCCACCCAACGTAGCACAAGTTTAGTGAAGACTTCTTCCAGAGGGTAACGAAAACGCTACTCTCCATGATACCGGCACCTGCGTATGTTCAGTTTTCAGCGCATGCCTACTGCAGACTGCCAAGGTGGAAAGAAGCGTTTTCCCACCAGCTGAGATATTTTTTTGGGTGGTGGTTGGGGGGGGGGGGGGGAACAGTTGGTGCCCACCCACTTCTTCCCTAGGCCCACCCAAAAACTGTTGTCTGGCTACGCCCCTGCACCTTAGTAAAAAAAAACCAAAATCTCTAAGATCACGAGGGCCACGGTGAGATTCTAATGTGGATCGCCTGGTTCTGAAACCACTGCTCTAAACATTAGCCTCTGTTCCACTCCAAGAACCTGGCAATAGCCATGTTTCTGCGCATCAAGAGTGTTAATTATGGATACATTAATTTACACCTTTATTACACACACACATATATATTTTTTTTTTAATGGAAAAAATAGCTTTGATTATGCTCCAATATATCACACACAACCTGTACAACATGATGAAATTTATAGCAAACTATGGTTGACTAGAAAATCAAATGCCCAAACTCAGATCCAATGCACTGTAGAAAGAATAGGTGAAACAACCTCAATATCACAGTGAATTAATGTTCAACAACTCTCTAACCCACTTTGTAAGTGGGTGTTAAAGGAGGAAAAAGACCTAATAAATCTGTGGCAAGAATCGCAATTGCCGGCATCAGTGACCCCCTAGCGGTGGTCTCGCGGTACTACCACTAGGGGAGGTCATCTTTCCATATAAGGGCTTTTTTTTTTAACCTGAGGATTGCTCTTACCCACTCCCTAGACCCCCACCCCCCAGGAATTGTTGCAGCTGCAGGTGAGGGGTAGAAAGGGGAAATGGCCCTTCAGGGTGGAGGGGCTGAACAGGAGACATTTCTTTTAACAATTGCTGCTCCCATTAGAGATGGCCTGGAAGCATCAGGCCACTGCTTGGCAGCCAGATGCTCCCAGGCTACTGGAGTGTAACGCTAATTTTCAGATGGCTTGCAAACAATGTTTGCCCTTTACTATGGGAGTCAGCAACCATACCACAAGTAAATCAAGTTGTGGTAAAAGCTCTCTTTTTACCAGGGGCGTAGCCACGGGCGGGCCTGGATGGGCCCAGGCCCAGCCACTTTCCCTCCAGGCGCGCCCCAACATCCTCGTACCAAGGCGGGGCGATCCGCCCCGCCGGCGTCGCAGTCCCCACCTGCCCACCAGCTCCGTAGAGGAACAGACCGACCCTCTTCTGCCACCCGGAACCCAACCTTAAAAGAAGCGCCTCGCGTCTGCTGCTCTCTCTGCGCTGCTGCAGCTGTAAAGCTATTTGCTCGTCGGCCCTTCCTTCACTGCGTCCCGCCCTCTGATGTAACTTCCTATTTCCGCGAGGGCAGGACACAATGAAGGAAGGGCCGACGAGCAAATCGCTTACAGCCGCAGGCAGAACAGGGCAGAGAGAGCAGCAGACGTGAGGCGCTTCACCGATTCTTCTTTTAAGGCTGGGTACCGGGTGGTAGAAGAGGGTCGGTCTGGCCCTCCATCGACGGAGCTGGTGGGCAGGTGGGGACTGGGTCAGGGAGGGGGGCTCAGATGGGGTCTTCATAGTACTCAAGTGTAAATTGCAGGTTTTGCTTTGAATGCATTCACAAATTTCTTCCTCCCTACCCTCCTCCTACCTCCCTCCTTTTCCTCCCTCTGTTACCTGTCCGCTGATATTCTTTGGTGTGATTACCTGATTATTTCTTGTAATTTGTATTTCCTACCCCTGTTATTAAAATTTAATACAAAATTTCTAAAAAAAAAAAAAAAAAGAAACACTACTCACACGTAGTGCCCACCCATATTAGTTCTGGGCCCACCCAAAATGTCAGGTCTGGCTACGCCACTGCTTTTTACCACACCCTGATAACTCTCCCCCTAAGATTCCGGTAATTTGTTGACTGTACGTTAAATTTGCTTGTCTATTAAGAATATTAGTTATGCTATCCACAAATCTTTAGTTCAATGTATTTGGCAGGATCTCACCTTTAATACTCCCCCCCCCCACCACCCAGGGCCGTGCCTAGGGTCTCTGGCGCCCCCCTGCAGACTATCAGTTGGCACCCCCCCCCAGACCTTTAAATTTACCTCCCTCCGACGTCTGTGCAGCGTCAGTGAAAGCGCTGCCTGTCTGACGTCTCTCCACCAGCCTTCCCTTCGCTCGTTCGTTCCCTCTGTGTCCCTCCTTCTTCTGACGTCATTTCCTTGAGGGCGGGACACAGAGGGAATGAACGAGCGAAGGGAAGGCTGGTGGAGAGACGTCAGACAGGCAGCGCTTTCACTGACGCTGCGCAGACGTCGGAGGCGGAGCGAGGTGAATTTAAAGCGCCGGGGAATCGGGGATGGAGCGGAGGAGTAAGGTTTGTTTTTTTAATACAACGCGACGGCACGGCGCCCTTGAAGGCAGGCGCTTACCGCGCTTACCGTGTTGGCACGGCCCTGCCACCACCACCACCTTTCTCTTGTGTGCTGGTATTTCATTCTTCAGTGGGATTTTTTTTTTTAATTTCTGTTTTGCTCCTGTGCAAACAGGTAAACTAGAAACGATTAAGTTGCATTTCTGCATTTCTAACATGCCGTTCTTGTCTCTTTATTCTGACCTGCTCTTCCTTTTGTCCTTCCCAGGGGTCGCTTCTCCATAGTAAAGAAATGCATCCAGAAAGCCACCAAAAAGGATGTAGCAGTAAAATTCATCAGCAAAAAGATGAAGAAGAAGGAGCAGGCGGCACACGAAGCTGCTCTCTTGCAACATCTGCAGCACCCGCAATACATCACGATACATGATACCTATGAATCTCCCACTGCCTACATCCTGGTCCTGGAACTGTAAGTGAGCCCTATGGCTAGTCATTGAAAACGTGCATAGAAGAAAAGGAAAATAGGAGGGCCAGATTGAAGGATAGAGATAGAGAGCTGAAGAAAGAGGTGAAGAAGGCAGAAGGAGAGAAAAAAATGACATATGGACAAGAGACCCTTGGAAAGAGAGTTAAAGGAAGGAGTGTAGGGAGAGAGAAGAGATCCCAAGGAGCTGCAGAATTCAATGCACTTTTGAAAGTCAATAAGCATTGGTAACCACATAGGCACTATTTTATAAAGATACGTGGGCACCTACTCCCAGTCACCAAGCCTCTGTTCTTCCCTCCCTCCCCCCAACCAGTCTCCAATCTCTATCCTTCCTCTAATCTCCCATCTGAGACTGGGAAGAGGGTAAGAGGCAAAAGAGTGGACTGGAGACCAGGGAGGACATGAAATGAGTGACAGGGAAGGAGTTGAGGCTGGTAAGCGAATGAGAGGTGGAGGAAGAAATATTAGGGGGTGAATAAGAGGATGGAAATGGGAGAAATACGGCATAGATGAACGTAGAGGATTTAGGAGGCTGGGGAAGAAGAGAATTGGGGGCAATGGGTGAGGGTGGAAGACGGAAAAATGGTAGATAGGTGAGACGTGAAAAGAGGAGACAGGACTGGAAGGTGAGTCAGGGAGAGAATGAGGGGGAAAACCTAGATTTAGTGCAGAGACACACAGAGAAGAGAAAAATGAAAAGGAAAGATCAATGTGAGAGACATGGAGAGAAAGACAGAGCACATACGAAATGGAAAGGAAACCCTGAAAAAGAATATAGAAGACTGACACAAGGAAAAAGAAAAAGAGAAAGTGAGAACAACAGAATCAGGGATGAACTATGTCAGCTTGGGAAACTGTGCATCTCATCTAATTTTGTGGTTTGCAAAATACTGGAGGAAATGCACTTGCTTCTCTTATCTCAATCTGGGTTTTTTTGGACTTGCAGTTCAGTTTTTGCCTGCACCTTTCTATTTCTGTTTGTGGTCTCTTTTTCTTTATGAGGTGAGATAAGTACATAAGAACATAAGTAATGCCATACTGGGAAAAGACCAAGGGTCCATCGAGCCCAGCATCTTGTCCACGACAGCAGCCAATCCAGGCCAAGGGCACCTGGCAAGCTTCCCAAACGTACAAACATTCTATACATGTTATTCCTGGGATTTTGGATTTTTCCAAGTCCGTTTAGTAGCGGTTTATGGACTTGTCCTTTAGGAAACCGTCCAACCCCTTTTTAAACTATGCTAAGCTAACCGCCTTCACCACATTTTCCGGCAATGAATTCCAGAGTTTAATTACACGTTGGGTGAAGAAAAATTTTCTCCGATTTGTTTTAAATTTACTGCACTGTAGTTTAATCGCATGCCCCCTAGTCCTAGTATTTTTGGAAAGCGTGAACAGACGCTTCACATCCACCTGTTCCAGTTCCACTCCACTCATTATTTTATATACCTCTATCATGTCTCCCCTCAGCCATCTCTTCTCCAAGCTGAATAGCCCTAGCCTCCTTAGGCTTTCTTCATAGGGAAGTCGTCCCATCCCCGCTATCATTTTAGTTGCCCTTCGCTGCACCTTTTCCAATTCTACTATATCTTTCTTGAGATGCGGCGACCAGAATTGAACACAATACTCAAGGTGCGGTCGCACCATGGAGCGATACAACGGCATTATAACATCCTCACACCTGTTTTCCATACCTTTCCTAATAATACCCAACATTCTATTTGCTTTCTTAGCCGCAGCAGCACACTGAGCAGAAGGATTCTGCTAGAGTATATTTCTTGAGTAGGGCTCTATAGTAGTTTGGTTGGTTCTCTCTCCCCAGTAAGAGGACCACGGGTGCTCTAGGACTTGGTGTAAGATCTACCAATTGCTTGTCCAGAGATCTTATCGTTCTACCTTTAAATATTTGTTTCCCTTTTCTCGCAACTGCTTTGTTACTGTTGGTAATTGAACCTTTATAGAATATTATTGTGCTTATACTGACACTATAGAAAGAGGCAGTTTACAATCCCTTTCTTCTTTCTCTAGTTTGGATGATGGACGGCTCTTTGATTATCTTATGAACCACGATGAACTGATGGAAGAAAAGGTAGCCTTCTACATCCGAGACACGATGGAAGCCTTGCAATACCTTCACAATTGTAGAGTGGCTCATTTGGATATAAAGGTGAGACCACCATTTATTCTGTTTTATTGAAAAAATAATTTTACTACTGCGTTAGCCTTGTGTCCTGGTGCCTGGATTTGAGTCTGACTGTTTCTACTCACTGAAGTCATGAGAGCAGAAAGAATGAGCTAATGACGAGGCAGAGGCAGTATTCACAATATCCTGAGGAAGGGAGTTTACTTGTTACATAACAGCAACATCGACCAACTGATTTAAAGGCCGACATATCAGGTTCTAGATGGAATTACAGGAGTGAGAGAACTGCCACTAAACGAGTGGAGGAGTGGCCTCCACTGAGTGCAGTGGGCCATGATCCTGGCAACCTAGGTTCAACTCCTACTACAGCTCCTGGTGACCTTGGGCAAGTCACCTAACTTTCAATTGCCCCAGTTACAAAATCTTAGATTGTGAGCCCTCTAGGGTCAGAGAAAGTACAGTACCATGTAAGTCTAGTAGCACTGTAGAAATGACTCATAGTAAATATGAAAACCATATTTCATGAAATTCATAGTTTGAGGTATCTACAGGGCAGCATTAGCTCTAATCTGTTTTGAGTTCTATTTTCTGTTTCTCCTCTCTGCACCTCTATCCCCTCATAGCTAAATTTCATCAGTCCTCAGTCTCCCTCTTGTCAATTCTAACCTACAAACCCAGCCAGTATAGCAGGGGCGTAGCCAGACAACAGATTTTGGGTGGGCCTAGGCAAGAAGTGGGTGGGCACCAAGTGTTCTCCCCCACCACCAAAAAAAAATCTCTCAGCTGGTGGGATAACACTTCTTTCCACCTTGGCAGTGGCGCTAAAAACTGAGACTGTGCAGGTGCCATTATCCTGGAGAGTAGCGTTTTCGTTACCATCAGCTGGCAGAGATTGGGATCCCCACCAGCTACCACTAAACATGTATTACTGTTGGGTGGGCCTGAGCCCTAAGTGGGTGGGCCCCGGCCCACCCAAGCCCACCTGTGGCTACGCCACTGCAGTATAGACAAATATGTAGACAAAATTGAGTCAAACTATGGGGGAGTGGGAGCAGCAGGCCAGTGGCAGGAACAGTAGGAACAGAGGGGTTGGATTAGGGAACAGGATGACCGTTCTCCACTCTGCTGCTCCCCCCCCCTCCCCGTCCTCCCTTCCTCCCTTCCTCTTTCCCACAGGCTGCATGGACTGCAGCAGACCTCCCCTGCTGCTTTGGATTTGGAGCCTGAAAAGAAATGTGGGGGGAGGGGGGTGCCACTGCATTTCAGTTTAATTACACGTTGAGTGAAAAAATATTTTCTGCAGTTTGTTTTAAATTTACTACTGAGCAGCTTCATTGCGTCACGTGCCCCCTAGTCCTAGTGTTTTTTGAAAGAGTAAACGAGATTCACATCCACTCATTCCACTCCACTCAGTATTTTATAGACCTCTTTCGTATCTCCCCTTAGCCATCTCTTCTCCAAGCTGAAGAGCCCTAGCCGCTTTAACCTTTCCTCGTAATTTATTTGTGGTTTTGAGCAATCTAGGTACAAGCATTTAACTCAGCTCTATGTCTGGTGTAAGTGTAAAATATAGGTGTTTTTTGTCCTGTTACACTAGTCAAACATATAAATGGCAAGTGACTGACTCACCTGCAAATGCGCAGTAGAGACTTCCCTCTCTGTCCCGCCCTCGCGTCAAGACGTGATGGCGTCAGAGGGCGGAACAGAGAAGGGAAATGGAGTCGGAGTCACTGTCGGACGCTGCCGCCTGGAAACAAACATCGTGCGCAACCTCCACCCTCCCCCATCCCATCCCCGCCGCCGCTCCCGCCCTCCTCTGCATCGGGCCCCCTCCACTGACCTAACAGCGCCTTTCATCTCTATGTGGAAGCGCTGCAGGCAGCAGCAGAGCGATCTGCTGCTGCCTGCAACGCTTTCACTCAGAGGTGAGAGGCGCTGTCAGGTCAGTGGAGGGGGAGGGAGCGGCGGCGAGGAGGGTAGCTGGAAATCTCGCCCGTTTTTATGGGCTTAACGGCTAGTATTCTATAAAAGAAAGTCAGTGTCTACTTTTCTTTAAAGAATAAGCTTCAAATAGACACCCCTTTATAGAATTACCCACATGCTGCTGGAATGGGACTTGATGTATCACCTTTTTGTAGTTACAATCAAGGTGGTTTACATATTAAATACAGGTACTTACATTGTACTGGGGCAATGAGTCACAAGGAGCTGCACTGGGAATTGAACCCACTTCATACTAACCACTTGGCTACTCCTCCACTCCACATTCTCCTTATTCCTGTTTCTTCCCTTGTGCATCTTTTATTTTCATCTTGCCTAGGTCAACCTGTATAGGCTGATACAGTCCTGGGTGTTCCCACACTGCATGCATGGAGAAGTAATTGTGAGTTTTCTTAGAAAGATCAGAACTAGAACGCCAAGCATTCAGTGAATCAAACAGGGACTGGCTCTGACTCTTTGGGTTGTTCTGAGCAAGGTTGCGCTCTATCCTTAGGTTAATATTATTTAAAAAAACGGAAAACATTAAACATTTTTTTTTAAAACACGGCACAAAATCATACAATTCCGGAAATGTTCTGAAGGTCATTACCACTGGTGGTGTGTAAATATGACAAAGAGGCTGGAGATATTTTATGGATCAGGTGTTCTCAATCTCAACCCAGTCCTTGGGACACATCCAACTGGTCAGGTTTCAAGGATATCCACAATGAATATCCATGAAATAAATTTGCATGCACTACTTCCATTGAAGTACCATCCAGATACTCTCTCATGCCAGCTGCTTTGATCACCTCACTCCATTATTTCTTCAACATCACTTGACTCCCTATTGCTTTCCGAGTTTTGGTTCAAAATCTTCACCTTCACTCATATAGATTTACATGCCAACTCTCCACCGTCCGTATCTTTCCTCACTTGTCCATCCTTATCTCCCTACTAGAACCCTCCACTCTCTTAATGATCTACGTCTTCAGATCCCCACTGCTCGACAGGTCTATTACGAAACTACAAGCAACTGAACATTTTTCTGTATAGCGCCCTCGCTCTGGAACTCTCTTCCTTATTCATTGCGGCTTGAATCCTCTTCAAAAATTCAGATCCTCCCTGAAAACCTATCTGAGAAAGTTTTCAATCTCTAATCAGGTGTTGGTGAGGCCTTGACGGTCCACTAGCTCCTCCAATCCTCTTTCCTTGTTTCCTTTTGTGATGCTTTCATTCTTACTCTTAGGCCCAAACTCTTAGTGTTTCTATTGTCTCCTTCCTCGTTTTCTTTTTTCCTTCACTCTCCTATTTTAAATTGGCATTCCTTTCTTTGTTTTATATATTTTGAATATTGTACACCATTTTTTGAGGAAAAGTAGTGTATCAAAGCAAACCATAAACCATTGTATGCAAAGTTTTCTTATGCATATTTATTGTGGGTATCCTGAAAGCCTAACTGGCTGGGTGTGTCCCAAGAACTGGGTTGAAAACCACCATAATAGACTAAGGAGTTCATTGAGGCATGAGGCTTTAAGGACAAGAGCATACTTTAGCATCTGAATGTCTTTAAGGTGACACAGGCTTCTTTGTCATTTCTGCTGCTATACCCTACATCATGAACTCCTATGGAAGTCTTTGTCACTGGTTGAGTGAGTCACTTTACATCCTTTGCCTTCTAATATCCAATTACAGTTGAGCAATCTAATCCTTGTGCTTTCCCTTCTTGTTGCTGTGAAGATGTTCATTGACCAGCTTATTTTCGAAAGAGATCGCCGGCCATCTTCCGACACAAATCGGGAGATGGCTGGCCATCTCCTGAACCCAGCCAAATCGGTATAATGGAAAGCCGATTTTGGCCGGCTCCAACTGCTTTCCGTCGCAGAGCCGGCCAAAGTTAAAGGGGGTGTTTCGGAAGGGTATGGGAGGCTGGACAGG
Organism: Microcaecilia unicolor; assembly: GCF_901765095.1. Classification (NCBI taxonomy): domain Eukaryota; kingdom Metazoa; phylum Chordata; class Amphibia; order Gymnophiona; family Siphonopidae; genus Microcaecilia; species Microcaecilia unicolor. Next base: position 279,342,474 of record NC_044037.1, on the reverse strand, counting down.
GGCGTGGTTATGAGATGGCTGGCTTGGCCGATAATGGAAAAAAGATGGCCGGCTCTGACGAGCATTTTTCCGGCTTCACTTGGTCCATTTATTTTTACGACCAAGCCTCAAAAAAGTGCCCCACTTGACCAGAGGACCACCAGAGGGAATGGGGGATGATCTCCCTTACTCCCCCAGTGGTCACCAACCCCCTCCCACCCAAAATAAAAAGTAAAAAACATTTTTTGCCAGCCTCTATGCCAACCTCAAATGTCATACCCAGCTCCCTGACAGCAGTATGCAGGTCCCTGGAGCAGTTTTTTGTGGGTACAGTACACTTCAGGCAGGTGGACCCAGGCCCATCCCCCCTACCTGTTACACTTGTGGTGGTAAATGGGAGCCCTCCAACCCCCCCCAAAAAAAACTCACTGTACCCACATGTAGGTGCCCCCCTTCACCCCTTAGGGCTATGGTAGTGGTGTAGAGTTGTGGAGAGTGGGTTTTGGGGGGGATTTGGGGGGCTCAGTACCCAAGGTAAGGGAGCTATGCACCTGGGACCAATTTTTGAAGTCCACTGCAGTGCTCCCTAGGGTGCCCGGTTGGTGTCCTGGCATGTTAGGGGGACCAGTGCACTACAAATGGTGGCTCCTCCCACAACCAAATACCTTGGATTTGGCCGGGTTTGAGATTGCTGGCATTAGTTTCCATTATGGGCAAAAACTGAAGCCGGTCATCTCAAACCCGGCGATCTCTGACATTTGGCCAGCCCCAACCGTATTATCAAAACGAAAGATAGCCGGCTATCTTTTTTCAATAATATGGTTGTGGCGCTGTTCAGTTATGCCCCTCTGTGTGGTCTGCATAGCATACATATCCTGCTGTGCAGAATGGCTGCATATGTCTCTAAAATATTCAATTGTAACGTGCTCTCAGATCTTCTTTAGATAGAAGTAATTTTATGAATAAAAAATTATCATTATTTTTAAAAATTTGTAATTGCGACACCATTGTACATACCTCATTTTTCATTGTTTTGTTTTTTTTTTCCAAACAGCCAGAAAACCTTCTTGTAGACCTGCGGATCCCAGTGCCCCGTGTGAAATTGATAGATCTAGAGGATGCCGTCCAAATCACTGGCCATTACTATATCCATCAGCTTCTGGGAAACCCTGAGTTTGCAGCTCCTGAAGTGATCCATGGTGCTCCTGTGTCCTTGAGTACAGACATCTGGAGCATGGGAGTCTTGACGTATGTGATGCTAAGTGGAGTGTCCCCATTTCTGGATGAGAGCAAAGAGGAAACCTGCATCAACATCTGTGGGGTGGATTTCAGCTTCCCCCATGAGTATTTCTGTGGTGTGAGCCATGCTGCCAGAGACTTCATCAAGGCGATCCTTCAAGAAGACTTCAGGAGGAGGCCAACAGCAGCCACTTGTCTACAGCACCCGTGGCTCCAGCCTCACAATGGCAGTTATTCCAAAATTCCACTGGACACCACGCGTTTAACATCTTTCATTGAGCGGCGGAAACACCAGAATGATGTGCATCCAGTTCCAAATGTCAAGAGCTTCATTATGAGCAGAATGAACCTAGGGACTTAATGTTCTGAAGGTCTGAAGGATTCAACTGGTTGGCCAAGAACTAGGCATGGGAAAAGGAGCGAGGATGAACCTATGCATATACACTCAGTCACAAGCATTCCACTGTTCATGGCTTCCCAGCCTGAGTAATACAGTGTGTTCCGTAACTGTGGTGCTCACTCTACCCCGATTCTACTATTGTAAGTGGCCATATTGAATCTTGGAGGTTTCAAACTCTTGCTCGAATTGCACATTGCTCTGGAATGATCCTCGGTCATACAGATATTTGCCTCTCGAAAGTGGCACTGTCACATGCTTACTTGGTTTTGGTCCAAATTTTGAGGGAGCTGCACTGTGTTCTTCTAAAAACGTTCCCTCGGGCTAAGCAAACCAACCATTCTTTTTAATCAACACGTTTCTTGCAACCTGTAGAACATTCTACAGGTTCTGGTTTAAATATGGCTGCTGGTACACTTCTGAGCCGCAGCTCACTTTCTGCGTTCTGTTTCATGGCTTTCTGCTACAGAGGGCTAGAGATACTGCCAAGGCACCAGGCTTTAAAATGCGAAAAGAACAGATGCCCAAAATCTTAGCAGGGTTGATCAGGAAAAGAAAAATGCTCTGCAATGACTGAAACAAAAAAACTGGGAATAATTTCAGAAAAATGAATATAGAAAGCAATGTCTGGGGAGGGTAGAGATGAAGAAATAATATTTTAGCAACTTTTTTTTTATACGTCTATAGGATGCACCCACTGCTTTAGAAGAGATTTATGTTGTAAAGAAAATGTTTACAATTCAGTGAGGTCAGAAGCTAAAGATTGTAGCCTTATAGTAAAGAGCTTTAAAAAGGAAAGAAGCCTTAAGGCCTTAGGTGGTATGAAATGTACCTTGCTTAGAAAAAAAAAAAGATGGTTTTGAAAGAGAGCAGTGGATGGAGCCACTGAGACTCACTCCAGTGGCTTTTGCAATTCACCCTTGGTGTGGAGTCTAGATTTACTGTGAGCATTTGTCATGGAGTGTAAATAATGCTATCTCGGTGGAAAATAAGCACATTCGAAGGCCCTGGCATAATACGTTACTCCCAGTACTGAAAAAGTGCGCACCCTTTCACCAGTACTGATGAAGTGATACACTGATTCTGGACAGACTTCTGATGCCTCCCCCCCCCCCCCCCCACCTAAAAAAAACCAAGAATCCTTTCTGCAAGCCTGCTCAGAATTGACATCTTTCTTAGACTAAGCATAATTAGATGAGTGTGGTATTTCTCAGAAGTTGCATTAGTCTATGTATATACTAACGTTTCATGCAACATTTGTTGGCGTGTGGGCAGACTTCATAGGCCGTATGGTCTCTTTTTGCCATCGTTTTCTATGTCTCCAAACTTGTGGGTGCCAGTACCATTCATGTGGCAGATTGTTAGCCTTAGAGTATTGAACATGCTCTCCCCCCCCCCTCAATTTCTTTCATGTTTGAAACTTAACATAAACAAAAGGTTAATAACACAAATGTTCAGGTTCACTTTACCAAAGGGTTTCAACAACTCAAGTACCAACTCTCTTTGAGAATGAACTTAAGCAAGTTTAACATCTGATTCAGGTCTAGTCTCGGGCAATTTATTCAGCAAACAGGTGTTCGCAACTAGGTCCAATTTCAGAGGCATCACATCCCGAGCATTGGGAGGACCAGAGCTAGCCATGGAGTGCTGGATACAAGGAAGAACTCCTAGACATCTCTTATCAAGGTACAGGCCTTAGCTGAGTTCCTCGGGGGGGGGGGGGGGGGGGGGCATGGTCATTGGGGCCCTACATCCAACCCAAAGCCAGGTCTCTTCCCTTGTATCATATAGATTTAACAGTGCCACTCAGGGGCAGGGTTCCAGTTTCCCAGGTAGGATGATACCGATTGACGATTGGCCATGACAAGATGCCAATTAGGGTGCTCTGAACATCATTTCCTCAGGGCACATGGAGGGTAATTTTATAAGGGGGTGCCTAATACTTAGGCGCTATTTTATAGAGATACACGGGTGCCTATAGGACTTTATAAACTATTCGTGCCAGAGGCAGAAACTGCGTCTACATTGCAGGAGTGGATATTTTACACATGCTTGAGAGCCATTGTAAATGGCTGCATCTAGATTAAGTATGTGTGTAAATTAACATATTTTATAATCTATTCACCTACTTGCAAACTCCTCCCATTCTCTACACATGCCTACCAGTGAAATATACACCATCATATGCTAGCTGGAGTTTTATACAGATCATTTATATGCGTGGTATGTAGCCCCAAACCCACTAAAAAAAAGGGATGGGATTTGATACGTAGGAGCCAGCTCTGTGGATGCTGTGGATGCTTGAGCACCCACAATATTGAGAGAATTCCTTGCATGTGTCCAGGGAGGGGTTATTTCCATTGGGCTTAGCACACCCAGTAATTCTGAAAATTGGCTTCTATGATTTGATATACTGTCTTTTCTGTGGTTATAAAATGAAAGCGGTTTACATATTATATACAGGTACTCATTCTGTACCTGGGCAATGGAGGGTTAAGTGACTTACTCAGAGTCACAAGGAGCTGCAGTGGAAATCAAACCCAGGCCATTGCACTGACCATTAGGCTATTCCTGCACGCCAATGACTTCACAATATTACCCCTAAGCTGAAAGCATATTTCCCTGCTGCCAATAAATCTCTAAATATATGTATATTTTGTTACCTCTGGAAATCAATGTTGGATGTGTGTAGGCCAAAAAACTTCAGCTTTTGATTTTTTTCCTGTTTCTTGGGTTATGTTCACACATTTGTTTTAATTACATTTTAATGTACACTAAATTCACTTAAGAAGTGTTCATTTGTAGACTAGTGGGCATTAAATCACTTTAGATTGTAAAGATGCATTAATGGATATCCCTATTAGTTAATGGGGAAAAGAAACGCAATGAATGCCTTGAGCAAGATGAAGAGACAACATGTAAACTTTGGCTATGGTCAAACAAAATGTTACTTTTGATTTTTAGAACTGTTGAGCTAAGGTCTAAAGTTAGAATCCTTTGTGTAGCGACTTGACAGCACCCAGGCGTCTGTCCTACCTTCTGCAGAGTGGAGCAGGCTGAGACACAGGGAGCCAGAGTTCAAACACCACTTCTTCCACTAACGCTGCTCATGGCCTTTGGCTTCATAGGAGCCAACTTTTCAAAACGATTTGATGGAAGGTGTGCTCAACCCAATGGAGATTAACCCAAGGAGTTTGCTTAATATTAGAGGTGCTCAAACACCCACAGCACCCACAGAGTTGGCCCTGTGTTCGGCATACCATTTCACCTGCCAGTGCCTCAGATACAATTTAGATTGTAAATCTACTTAAAATAATTTGTGTAGCTGCTTGTACCACCTTAAACTTGGATTTAGAAATGTGAGGAATCTAAATCCATATAAGATGTCAGTCAGTGACATCCAGATTAGACCAGGCTAGGCAAGGTGTGCTTAATCATTCCGAGAGGGTGATAACAGGCTCACCCTAGACACACTATCATATTTTACCACAGTTTCATCAGTTTAGGCATTAGATTTCAGTATTTTATCTCCCCTGGTTCCCATTGTTCACAGTAGTGATTAAAGATGCACATGGTAGAAGTGCTTGAAGGCGAATGAAAGTAATATATTCCTCTATCACTTGACTGTGAAGGTGTCACCCCTTATTTACTACCTGACGGCCCTTTTACAAAGGTGTGCAAGAGCCTATCAAATCGGAATTACTGCCTGGTTAGCACGTGCACCTGGTGGTAATTTCAAGTTTGGCGCACGCCGAAAACCTGCAGTAGAAAATAATATTCTATTGTCTACCGCGGGGGCATTCCCAGTGGTAAATCAGCAGTTGGCATGCGCTGGACGGTTACCGCACGGATAACGCGTAAGCCCTTACCGCTAAGTCAATGGATGGGGTTAAAGGCGCAGGCCGTAAATAGATGCGTGCTGGTTTTCATTTTGCTGCAAGTCCATTTCTTGCCCCCCCCCCCCCCACCCCAAAACTTTTTTTCCAGACGCAGTGGAGAAATGGTCCATTGCGCATCCAATACACTGCCGCTGGCCATTTTTTGGCGCACGTTTGTAAAAGGGCTCCTGAGTGTCTGCAGTGGGGGATGGCACGTTAAGTACCCATATATAACACCTCAGCAGTAGGGACAACAGTTGGCAGCCACCACAAGCCTACAGCAGTAGGTCAACATATGCACCGTGAGAAAAATGTTTAGGAAAAATTATAAAGTTGATACTTGATACATCAAACTGCCTTTCCCCCTCCAGTGAAAGTTTCAGATGAACAAACAGCTATACCATTACCGTCAGGTATGTTTCAGGGTTTCTACTACTACTACTACTATTTAGCATTTCTATAGCGCTACAAGGCGTATGCAGCGCTGCACAAACATAGAAGAAAGACAGTCCCTGCTCAAAGAGCTATGTAATAAAAGTAAGCCAAGTATAGGACAATCAAGCCATTGTGACATCACTGATGAGGTTGGCTCTTATTGGTGGCCTGAGGCATTATGACATCACAATATTAGCTCTGGTTACAAGAGACTACTACTACTACTATTTATCACTTCTATAGCACTACAAGGCATACGCAGCGCTGCACAAACATAGAAGAAAGACAGTCCCTGCTCAAAGAGCTTACAATCTAATAGACAAAAAATAAATAAAGTAAGCAAATCAAATCAATTAATGTGAACGGGAAGGAAGAGAGGAGGGTAGGTGGAGGTGAGTGGTTACGAGTCAAAAGCAATGTTAAAGAGGTGGGCTTTCAGTCTAGATTTAAAGGTGGCCAAGGATGGGGCAAGACGTAGGGGCTCAGGAAGTTTATTCCAGGCGTAGGGTGCAGCGAGACAGAAGGCGCGAAGCCTGGAGTTGGCAGTAGTGGAGAAGGGAACAGATAAGAAGGATTTCTCTTCCTTTGTGCCTGTGGAGAAAATCCTAATGCAACCAGGCCTGGATTCAGCCTTTTTTTAAACACTGAAATCTTTATTAATTACCAACCAAACAGCAAAAGGGGAGACAATCTGGCAGTCGTTCCAAAACATGTTCAAAGGCCTGCTTGCAGTACTGTCTTATCTAGGCAACCTGAAATAGCCAAAGCATTTAAAGCCCACTCTTCAGTCCATTCGTTGGTGCCCTTGGAGTGATACTATAAATGCATTTTAAAACACCCACAAACAGGGCCCTGCATGGTTCTGCTGCCAGGTGAAAACTGGCAGGAGGACGCAACAGGTAAGAAGCACTGCCTGGTACCACCTCCTGCCCAGTGCCCACTAACGTGTGTTGGGGGGGGGGGGGGGGAGGACAGGAATAATCTTCCCCACACACCACTTACACTCATTCCTTAGGAAATTGGAAGCTCCTACTTTGTAGACCATGAAAATGAAATCTGCTGTAGCAAGAGAACAAGCAGACGGGGGTCAGTTGGTAGGAGAAAAACACCATGAATATGTCATACTTGTACTTAATGCTACATTCCCTGATCATTACTAAAAGAAACCCAGATCATGGCTGGTCAGACATTTGACACATATACTTCCTTTGAATTCATGATGGTACGGCCTGGTTCTCTCCTGATGGACTCGAATTCAAAATTGCAATACACTTTAATTTTCTATTCAAATTGTGTTACATACAGTGCATGGGGGGGGGGGGGGGGGGGGGAGCACATTTCTGGAGCCAGGCTACACTGTGCTGGAAATTTGCAGGTAGGATATGGAAATATTGTCAGATATCAGCCATCACACCCATACAGCAAATAAGCAGGTGAAATGTGTCTTTGTTTTTCTTTTCCTAGTAAGGCATTTTGAATCTCAGGATACATATAAATGGGCCAAAAGAAAAGAAAATGGTCTATTTTAAAGGTTATAAACAAAAATTAAACAAAAGACAGGAAAATAAGGTGACAGCTGCTCTCTTAAGCTTCCTTGCTATCTGGGTCTTGCCACCTCCGAGTCTGAATCTGAATCTGGAAATTCATTGGAACAGTTCTGACTGGGGAGGGGGGAGAAATTTCTGTAGGTCACATTCTGAAATTTTGGGAGGGGAGGAAGAAGACATTTGACCTACAGAAATTCCTCCTCTCTCCAGAGTCAGAACTGTTCGACTTTCCCAACAAAATTCATATTTGTGTCCAATGAACTTTCCTGCCAAAATTCAAATTTGTAACCAACAAGCTTTCCTGCCTCAATTTCCCACTAAAATCTCCCGCCTTCCTGAGGAAACCACCCACCTCAACCTCCAACCAATCAGATTTGAGAACCCACTATATAAAGACAAACTGCAGTGCAGACCTCACAGCATACTTTGAGGAAAGCCACAGCAGGATGGTTGAAACGTCAGTTCCACTTACTCAGACACGGCAAGACTTGGACAACTGCAACATTTATGGCGATACTTTCCTATTGCATTAATTTAATACATTTTTTGACAAGCTTTTTAAAGCGTATCAAAAAATGTATTACGTTCATCCAATAAAAAAGGTATCACCTTATTTTCCTTTCTTTTGTTTTGATTTATTACTAAGCACAACAGCAAAACCCTACAAAGAATTTAGGGCCCTGATTACTAAGGTGCGTTAGTGTTTTTAGCGTGCCTACACTTAGCGCATGTGCTAACCATGTAAGTGCCTATAGGGATATTGTAGGCACATACATGGTTAACGTGCGTTAAAAATTTTAACGCGCTTATAACACTGCTTAGTAAACAGGGCCCTTGGTTATTTCCTGAAGGGTGGGGCTCTAGCAGATGCAATCCTTGATGACATTTGCATAATCTTGGAAAAATCACAGCAAGAAAGAGCACATTCTAAGTTAACCAATCCACTACTACTTAACATTTCTAAAGCACTACTAGGGTTACGCAGCGCTGTACAATTTAACATAGAGGGACTGCCCCTGCTCAAAGAGCTTACAATCTAAGAGACAAGTGAACGGTCAGTCCGATAGGGGCGGTCAAATTGGGGCAGTCTGGATTTAGTGAACGGTAAGAGTTAGGTGCCGAATGCAGCATTGAAGAGGTGGGTTTTAAGCAAAGACTTGAAGATGGGCACTAGATCACTTCCTTGTCACAAAAGAGAATACCTGTAAAGGCCAGAGTCTTAATATATTTTCAGGAGCTTCTGGGTGGTGCGGAAAGTCTGCTTTTTGTTGGGAATACATCATGCACAAACTGGAATCAGCTGTGATGATACTTTAGGAACATCTTCATTTTGCCTAAGTCATTCTCAGGCCACCCACATTCAGGCCTGATCCTGAACCACTGTTGCAGTGTTAGGGGATTAGTTCATTGCCACCAATATACGGTCTTTCATTTTGAAGGTTGTAAAAACATTTTTTTTTCTTTTCTAAGCCATACTGCAACTTGTTTCCATGCTCAGCTGTTGAACCTGGTGCTTTTATGTCTAACTCTGCTGAACTGTCCAAGCTGTTCTGCCCTTGGGGATAGATGCTCTGTTACTACTGAAGATGGCAAAAAAAATAAACACCCCAAAAACTGGTAGCCTGTGAAATGGGACTTGGCATTTTCAGAGGCGAATAATCGCAAGGATTGTGGAGTGGTCTCTATCCCCTTGTGGCAAGGATAAGCATTACAAACAGCTCAGCAGTTCCAAGGTGCAAAACTACTCCACAGCCTTAATTCTTAATTCTTTCACTGTCCTGCTGGTCTGCCTTAAATGTATCATCAGTTCTGCTGCGCTTTTCATTTTGTAATGCTCACAATGTTTTTTTGTAAAGCTTGGTTGTAAAAATACTGGATTTGTAATTTAATTCACTCGTGGTCTGTTGTAAAGTGATCACCTCCTGTTCATATGTCATAATTAATATGTTATGATCTGCAGGCAGCGCTTCAAATGTACATCTGGTTAGTGCATTCCCAGAAATACAGAAGACTCAAGGTGCAACATCTTGTTTCTGTGTACATTGGAGTCTCTTCTCGCACCCAGTATTCACTAGGCGACTGCTCTCGTACACTGTTCACCACACTTTCACTGTCTCGGTCTATTTAAGATATTTTAACCTACACTACGCACTAACGCAGGTTTTGCAAACATGCAAGTTTGTAACCCTGTTGGTCCGTTTGTGTAGGCCTGATCTTTTTATTGTCTTTGGGGCCCTTTTACTAAGCCAAGTAGGCGCCTACCCTCGCCTAATGCATGCCAATTCTGAGTTACCGCCCGACTACCGCGTGGCCTGTGCAGTAATTTTATTTTTGATGCGCGTCTGTTATGCACGCCAGAAAATATTTTATTTTCTGACGCACGGCGAAAATCGGGCGGTAACTCCAACTTGATGCGCATAGGTGATTATCACACAGTTAACACGCGAGACCTTACCGCTAAGTCAATGGCTGGCGGGTAAGGTCTCAGAGCCAAAATGGATGGGCACCAATTTTTATGCTGCCACACGTCCATTTTTGGCACAAATGTTAAAGAAGGCCTTTTTTACAGGTGCGTTGAAAAATGATTCTGTGCGCGCCCATAACATGCGCCTACACTACCACAGCCCATTTTTCAGCGCACCTTAGTAAAAGGACCCTTTTGTCTGCTGGGTGTGGAAATAAACAAAGCAGATCAGAAACAGTAAAAAAAAACCCAGAGAAGTGGTTTATTAACAATTACCCGACGTGCCACGTTTCACCCACAGGCTGCGTCAGGGGTATGACTAAAACAAAACCATACTTGTACTAAGGTGCACTAGCCTTTTTTAGCTCACGCTAAATGCTGAGATGCCCACGGGAATATAATGGGGTTTCAGTATTTAGCGCAGTGGCGTAGCTACATGGGGCCTGAGGGGGCCTGGGCTCCTGTAGATTTCAGTGGGGACCCCCCTCCCGGCGAACCCGCCCCTGCCGCCACCTACCTTCCGTTTTGCTGGCGGGGGACCCCACTCCCCGCCAGCCGACGTCCTCTCTGACCGTAGAACACAGCGGCAGCCGGCAGAGAAAAGTCTTCTTCCTTGCATGCTGATGTCCTGCACATTGTACATGCAAGGAAGAAGACTTTTCTCTGCCGGCTGCCGCTGTGTTCTACGGTCAGAGAGGACGTCGGCTGGCGGGGAGTGGGGTCCCCCGCCAGCAAAACGGAAGGTAGGCTGCGGCGGGGGAGGGTTTGCAGCGGGAGGGGGTTGGCAGAGATGGGGGGCGACAATGGCGGCGGGGGGGCTAAAATGTGCCCCCTCCCCTCGAGCTCTGGACCCCCCTCCCACGGAAGTCTGGCTACGCCCCTGATTTTAGCGCCAGCTAAAAACGCTAGCGCACCTTAGTAAAAAACCTCCATGATAAATAACTTTCAATCAATTAACATAAATAATCAATTAAAATACATTCGAAAGGACATGTATGTAAAAAATATACAAGCCAGCAGGAAAAACACTACTTACGTGTAGAGGAGAGGTATATACAGTGTTGAAACGTGCATAAGAGGAGTCAGAAAGTTGAATTCTATCTTCAAAAACATGAATTAGTATTGCTCCATGCATAATTCAAATTTACTAATATGGATACATTGGTAAAAAGGTGACATGACAAAGCATCTAGTCATGAGTCAGTGCTCAGTGCAAAACAGAGATCAATACAGCATAAATATCCTGAAAGGACACCTGCCTAAAAGGGGTCAATACAACATATGCCCATAATAATCAATTTTACTGCAACCACCTAAAAGTGTAAAAAAATAAGAGGACTAAGAGTATTTCACTCTATAATGAGAATAATACTAATAAAAAAAAAGCGCCACAGTGTGGAATTACTCACACTTCTCTTCAGAAGGACAGCACTTCCTCTCATTAAACAAAGCAGTATAGATATGTCACCCTCACTGTTGCCAACTGCTTTATATTCACTTCCTCAAGGTCAAAGGTTGAAAATGAAATAACATTCTAAAAAAAAAAAACAATTAAAACAAGATAAAACCATCCAAAAACTTTACCATAAGCCTAAAGATGCTGACACAACTTAATTTCATGCTTAAAAAAATGTTTTAACACCATCATAAACACTTTCATGGATCGCTAAGAAGTGCTAAAACTGAAAATAAGCAAAAGTGCCACTAACCTTACTGCTGTGCCAAATAGTCAGAAGCATCCTTAAATCTCTAAAAACAAAAAAACAAACAAAAAAAAAAATTACAATTGCTGCTGAAGTATAAAAAAACATTTTTTAAAAAAATGCTGTAAAATCAATGGGTTCCAGCAACCATGTTTTCTGCATTTGTCATCAGAGCGCCAGGTTGTTCTAAAATAGAAAGGTCAACAATTAAAACAGTTAAAAGCCATCCAAAAACTTTGCCATAAGCCTAAAAATGTTGACACAACTTATTTTTACGTTAAAAAACTGTTTTAATACCATCATAGGAACTTTAATTAATAAATCGCTAAAAAACGCTAAAACTGAAAGTAAGCAAAAGTGCCAGTAACCTCACTGCTGTGTCAAATAAGCTTAAGCATCCTTAAATCGCTAAAAAAAAAACCCATTAAGGGCCCTGTTTACTAAGGTGCACTAGTGTTTTTACCATGTGCTAAATGCTAGAGACAGCCATATATTCCTATGGGCATCTCTAGCTTCAGAATGCTAATTTTAGCACATGCTAAAAATGCTAGCACGCCTATAGCACGGCTTAGTAAACAGGGCCCTAAAATCGCTGCTGGAATGCTGAAAAAAAAATTTTTATGCTGTAAAATCAGTGCGTTTCAGCAGCCATGTTTTGTGCATCCAATGATGTCATAGACATCATCAGTATATAAACAATCATCCACCCAGCTATTTATATCTTTTATCTATTTAGAATATCACTTAAGTCCAACTTCTTTTTGTATTCCAACCATTTTGTAACTTTATTCTTAGAAAATATTTTTCATCATTTATGACATATCTTTAAAACACTTTACAGCTTCACAGTTTGTATCCATTGCATATCCTCCATACATCTCTATATATAAAAGGCACCACCAACGTTCTATGAAGCCTCCAGCCGGAAGTGTGAAGGGGGAGAGATATCCGGTTTCCCATGAGTGTCTGCCCCGCCCTCGCTCTCTCTCTAACACAAACAGTGAAGGAAAAAACACAGCAAAGCACGAAATCAAATCGCTCTCTCTGTAACAGTGAAGGACTCAGAGGGGGGAGGGGAGAGAGGGCAGAGGGCAAGGACACACACACTCCCACACGCACACAGAAGAAAACCTTGCTAGCCCCCGTTTCATTTGCATCAGAAACGGGGCTTTTTTTACTAGTAATTACATAAAATGCAGTGCAGTGGCACGTTTCGTAAATTGCTGCCTCAGGGTGTGGTCCGATCAACTAAAGAATAGAACATTCAGTCAGAATACTTGAAATACATTTGTTGGTCAAAACCATTTCATAAAACAACACATACCTAAAGTACAAGAAGTTTTCTCCACATTGCATCGGTGCCTGCCATCTTTGTGCTTATTCCACTTTTGCTTGCTTTCAGTTTTAGCATTTTTTTAGTGATTTATTAAAGTTCTTATAATAGTATACTATTAAAACAGTTTTTGAGCATAAAAATAAGTTGTGTCAGCATTTTCAGACATGGCAAAGATTTTGGATGGCCTTTTCCTGTTTTTATTGTTTATTAAGAATGTTAATTCATTTTCAACCTTTGACCTTTCTATTTTACAACACCATGGCGCTCTGACAGGTCTGTTCTCTTGAGGCTAGAGTAGCAGACTTGGTGGAGCTGAGGGAGACAGCGAGGTACATAGAGGAGACCTACAGGGACGTTGTAGAGAAGTCCCACCTCCAGTCTGGCAGCCCCTGTGCTGCCTTGGAGAAGGGAGGTCTCCTAGAAGGACAGCATCACCCTGATGAAGTAGGAAGTACTCCTGTAGCCAGGACCTAGCCACCTGGGGATGCACTATCCTCTTTCACTGAAGATATGTCTCTAAGAACCTCTGCCCAAGCGGGAAGGATTAGGACAGTCGTTATAGTTGGTGATTTGATCATTAGGCATGTAGATAACTGGGTGGCTGGTGGACGTGAGGATCGCCTGGTCATTTGCCTGCCTGGTGAGAAGTTGGTGAACCTCATGCATCACCTAGACAAGATCTTAGATACTGCTGGGGAGAAGCTGGTTGTCTTGGTACATGTGGGTACCAATGACATAGGAAAATGTGGGAGGGATGTTCTGGTAGCCAAATTTAGGCTCTTAGGTAGAAAGCTAAAGTCCAAATCCTCCAGGGTAGCATTTTCAGAAATGCTCCCCATTCCACGTGCAGGACCCAAGGGACAGGCAGAGCTCTGAAATCTCAATGCGTGGTTGAGGACGGTGCAGGGATGAGGGATTTAGATTTGTTAGGAACTAGGTGACATTCTGGGAAAGGGGGAGACTGTTCCGAAAGAATGGGCTCCAACTTAACCAAGATGGAACCAGGCTGCTGGAGCTAACTTTAAAAAATGAGATAGAGGTGTTTTAAAACTAGAATCGGGGGGGGGGGGGGGGGGGGGGGGGGGCGGGGAGCTGACAGCCGTCCAGGAGTGCATGTTCAGTGTGGAGTATCCTTAAAGGATACTATTGCAACAGGACATTTAGGGAATCCTAGTAGAGAGGTTTCAACAATGCTGAAAGTAAGCCAGGTGTGGAAGAGTAGCCTAATGGTTAGTGCAGTGGTCTTTGATCCTGGGGAATTGGGTTTGATTCCCACTGCAGCTCCTTGTGACTCTGGGCAAGTCACTTAACCCTCCATTGCCCCAGGTACAAAATACCTGAATATATGTAAACCTCTTTGAATGTAGTTGCAAAAACCTCAGTAAGGCGGTATGTCAAGTCCCATTTCCCTTTCCCTGTTGGAGATTCTACATGGAATGTTGCTACTATTGGAGATTCTACATGGAATGTTGCTACTATTGAGAGTCTGTTGCTACTATTGAGAGTCTGTTGCTACTATTTGAGATTCTACATAGAATGCTGCTATTCCACTAGCAACATTAAATGTAGAAGTCTGCCCTTGTAGATCAGCAATGCGGCCGTGCAGGCTTCTGTTTTTGTGAGTCAGACTCACAGAAACAGAAGCCTGCCCTTGCAGATCAGCAACACGGCTGCGCAGGCTTCTGTTTCTGTGAGTCTGATGTCCTGCACGTATGTGCAGGACGTCAGACTCACAGAAACAGAAGCCTGCGTGGCCGCGTTGTTGATCTGCAAGGGCAGGCTTCTACATGGAATGTTGCTAGTGGAGGAGTGGCCTAGTGGTTAGTGCAGTGGACTCTGATCCTGGGGAACTAAGTTCGATTCTCACTGCAGTTCCTTGTGACTCTGGGTAAGTCACTTAACCCTCCATTGCCCCTGGTACAAAAATAAGTATCTGAATATATGCAAATCACTTTGAATGCGGTTGCAAAAACCTCAGAAAGGCGGTATATCAAGTCCCATTTCCCTTTCCCTATTTGAGGTTCTACATGGAATGTTGCTGTTGCTACTATTTGAGATTCTGGAATGTTGCTACTATTTGAAGATTCTACATTGAATGTTGCTACTATTGAGATTTTGGTGCTACTATTTGAGATTCTACATGGAATGTTGCTATTCCACTAGCAACATTCCACTTAGAAGCCTGCCCTTGCAGATCAGCAACGCGGCCGCGCAGGCTTCTGTTTTCTGTGAGTCTGACGTCCTGCACATACGTGCAGGACGTCAGACTCACAGAAACAGAAGCCTGCGCGGCCGCGTTGCTGATCTGCGAGGGCAGGCTTCTAAGTGGAATGTTGCTAGTGGAGGAGTAGCCTAGTTGCTAGTGGAGGAGTAGCCTGATTTGCAGCGGGCAAGCAGGCGAGCGGTCGGGGGGTGGAGAGAGGAAGGAGAATACCACACCAGTCGGGAAGGGGGACGGGCGCTTATGGCAGCATCCCTTCATGATCGGCACCCGGGGCACACTGCCCCTACTGCCCTGCCCTTAGTAGGCCACTTAACCAACACCAGTGTACTTTGCATTAAGGTAGGTTTGGGGAGGGCCGCGGGGCCCCTGGGAGCATGAGGCCCTAAGCATTCGGCCCTGCACGTAAGTAGTGTTTTTCTTGCTGGCTTGTGTCCTTTTGAATGTATTTTAATTGATTATTGATTGAAGGTTACTTATATTTTTTTATGTATGTTTTTGTTTTAGTCTTACCCTTTACGCAGCCTATGGGCAAAATGTGGCCATGTGGGGTAACTGTTAATAAACCACTTCTCTTTTTCACCTTTTCTGATCTACTTTGTTTGTTTCCATATTATTTGAAGGCAGCCCATTTGCCTCTTTTTGTTTGTTTTCATCTGCTGGGTTGCGAAACTAATCTTCATTACACAGGCTCTAGCAGCACTAATTTTTGGATGTCCTTCTGGGTTTTTCTTCAACCAGCTCCATCAAGAAGGTACTACCTGGCCTCCATTAGTGGATTTGTTTCTTGCTATAATAGTTCTATTGTGATATTTCAAAAATCTAAAGACCTCGGATAGATGCCCACCACGGCCTGGCTGCAAACAGGGCCAGTCCGACCACTAGGCAGCCTATACTGTGACATATGGATCCTCAGGAGCTTAGTCAGGATCGGGAGGCGGGGCTGGTGTTTGGGAGGCGGGGATAGTGCTGGACAGACTTGTACGGTCTGTGCCAGAGCCGGTGGTTGGGAGGCAGGGCTGGTGGTTGGGAGGCGGGGATAGTGCTGGGCAGACTTATACGGTCTGTGCCCTGAAGAGCACAGGTACAAATCAAAGTAGGGTATACACAAAAAGTAGCACATATGAGTTGTCTTGTTGGGCAGACTGGATGGACCGTGCAGGTATTTTTCTGCCGTCATCTACTATGTTACTATGTTACATAGGGTGGCAGCTTCTGAGGAGCAGCAAAGAAAAGCCGCAGTCAAAACAAAACAATACATCCTAAGAGCCACACAGAAAATCAAAGAATCAGCAGTATACACTTTGACTTGCAGGAAGAATGGGTTATTTTTTTAAATGATCCATCTAACCTTGTAAGTTTAATATTTAGAAATAGGATGTCCATGATGTATATTTTTACCAGATTGTTCTGGGAGGGATGGTGCTGAGATGATATTGATTGTTGAGTTTAAACTGTCGAAATCTTGGCAGGTGTGTGTGTGTGTGTGGGGGGGGGGGGGTCTCTAGGGGGTCAAAAAGGGGTACAAGACTGAAGATTTGCCTATGGTACTTAATATCCTTGCACTGGCCCTGGCTGCCAACTGTTTAAGCAAAAAAAATAATCTGCCCAGCAGTGCCCTAGCAGTGTGGAAGACATGGCTTGATTCCCAAGCCAAACGTCTCCCTCAGCTATCAAGGCGTGGAAAGACACTGCTCACAGCTCATGGGAGAAGAGGATTTCACTCACTCAGGGCCATTGCTTGTCACAAATATGAGTCAGAGAGGCCATTGCAGTAAGCTGTGCCAACCTTTACAGCAGCAGTTTACCGCTAGCCTTTCACATGCTAATTTCACTCCTATATGAGAAGTAAAACCACTGTGCTAAAAGGTAGTGCCACAGGCATGCACAAGGCTGAATCCTTAATGGCTCCCAATGTTGAAAAAAAATATGGCACAATGTTTTTATTTATTTATTTATTTGTAGCATTTATACCCCGCTCTTTCCCGCTCGATAGCAGGTTCAGTACGGCTTACAGTGTATGGGTACAGTATATCACAGAGATAACACAATGTTTGGGTAAAAAATATCCTAAAGATAACACAATGTATGGGAGGATACGCATACAGAAGGCCGTTCCCCAAATGTAGGAGGAAGGCGTCTGACGCTAGCCTGTCGTGGGCCTGAAGCCTGGAACAGAACTGAGGCAGCTTGTGATTGGCCTGAGTGGCGAAAAGATCCACCGAGGGGGTGCCCCACTCCCGGAAGATCTTGCGTACCACACTCGAGTTGAGCGACCATTCGTGCGGTTGCATAATTCTGCTCAACCTGTCGGCCAGGCTGTTGTTTACGCCTGCCAGGTACGTGGCTTGGAGAAGAATGCAGTGCCGTCGAGCCCAGCGCCACATCCCGACGGCTTCCTGACACAGGGGACGAGATCCGGTGTACTGCTTGAATTAAACCCATGTAAATGCTTAGGTCTTTTTACCACCTCTCCAAATCTTCATATATCAGTTACCCACGATTTGCAGAGATAAAAGACCAAGGCCGCATCTATGAGAAAGGTAATTTTATTCACTTACCAATTGATACCAGTGGCGTAGCTACGTGGGGCTATGGGGGCCTGGGCCCCCGTAGAGTTGGCCCTGGACCTTCCTGCCGATGACCCTCTCGACCCCCCTCCTGCCGTCAACCCTCCCCCGCCGCCTACCTTTGCTGGCGGGGGACCCCAACCCCCGCCAGACGAGGTCCTCTTCTTCCGGCGCAAGGCTTCGTTCTGTGAGTCTGATGTCCTGCAGAACGAAGGGGGAGGGGGTCGAGAGGGTCATCAGCAGGGGAGTCCAGGGCCAAATCTACGAGGGCCCAGGCCCCCGTGGCCCCACGTAGCTATGTCACTGGTTGTGGGTATTGTTCCATTTTGTATTGACTGTCTTTTTAAGATTTTGGGAAAGACTTTTGTTTAGCGGCAGTGTTTGAACAACTTGGCAATGACCTTGTAACCTTTTTTTTCTGATGGCCTATTATTATTTTTTATAACTTTTTAAATTTAACATATATATTTTTCTTTTAGCATGTTGGCATGTTTCTGTCAGTTTCTTTGATTGGTTTTAAGAATAAGTCACTATTTTTACATTCTACTACTACTACTACTATTTAGCATTTCTATAGCGCTACAAGGCATACGCAGCGCTGTACAAACATAGAAGAAAGACAGTCCCTGCTCAAAGAGCTTACAGTCTAATAGACAAAAAATAAATAAAGTAAGCAAATCAAATCAATTAATGTGAACGGGAAGGAAGAGAGGAGGGGGTAGGTGGAGGCGAGTGGTTACAAGTGGTTACGAGTCAAAAGCAATGTCAAAGAGGTGGGTTTTCAGTCTAGATTTAAAGGTGGCCAAGGATGGGGCAAGACGTAGGGGCTCAGGAAGTTTATTCCAGGCGTAGGGTGCAGCGAGACAGAAGGCGCGAAGTCTGGAGTTGGCAGTAGTGGAGAAGGGAACAGATAAGAAGGATTTATCCATGGAGCGGAGTGCACGGGAAGGGGTGTAGGGAAGGACGAGTGTGGAGAGATACTGGGGAGCAGCAGAGTGAGTACATTTATAGGTTAGTAGAAGAAGTTTGAACAGGATGCGAAAACGGATAGGGAGCCAGTGAAGGGTCTTGAGGAGAGGGGTAGTATGAGTAAAGCGACCCTGGCGGAAGATGAGACGGGCAGCAGAGTTACTGCAATGGCCTCTCTGACTCATATTCTCATATGTTTTGCATCGATGTCAGATATTATGGCTTGGCTGATATAATTTAAGTTTAAAAATTTTTTTGGAGCGATACCTATTTTTGTCAAGGCTTATGTTGTGGGAGGGACCATTTTGTCTAGGGATATTTTGTTAGGGGCTGATTTGTCAAGGGCTATTCTGTTACAAGCTTATTTTGTTGGGGCTATTTTAGCAGGGCTATTATGACGAGGTGCCCTGTCAAAGAAATGATAATGTTGACAGGGATAGTCTCTGACTTTGGTGGACCAGTGATATGCGAGGAGACTGGCTGCAGGAGGGCTGGATGAAGAACTCTGATTGTAAATCGCCTTGATGTGTTACATGGAAGGCCGTATATCAAATTTAATAAACCACAGACTAGCATGCAATTTTTATTCTGAAATTTCAATCATAGTTTACTTTTGGGGGAGAGAGTTTATAACTGCTGTTTCTACTTTCTACCAGCTACAATACTTTTTTTAAGCTGTTGTAGTGATATTCAATTTTTATTTATTTATTTATTTATTGCATTTGTATCCCACATTTTCCCACCTTTTTGCAGGCTCAGTGTGGCTTACAATAGGATATGAATAATAGAAATACATTTGTTACAATTTGGTTATGGATTACATTGTGCAAAGATATACGAGACATTCAAATATCAAATTAGGAATATGACAATGGGACATCAACATAGAAATAATTGGAAGGGGACAATGGGAAGCTAAAGGGTAGTGTTGGACAAAGACATATGGTGTCCATCATCATATATGTCATCATATATTTATATCTACATACGAGAAGCTTTCTAATAAATTAAAAAGCTGTCAAATAAGCAAAAAAAAAAAGAAAGAAATATTTTGGCCTCCAGCTTTTAAGGCACTGGCTATCCAAGATGGCCCACGCTTAAGCAGTCCGTTATTTCTAATAGTCGTTTGCTATTGTTTTGGGTGAACTAAAACGGCACCAAGCTCCGCCTACTGGCTTCAGACCAGATAGTAACACCCCGTCTCCTGTTTTATTCAACCTCCTTGGCGGCCACGACCCACTGCTTCATTCCAATGGAATTGCTAGACGCCTGGCCGCTGGCGAACATGCAACGTAATGACGCTTTGAGTGCGTCTGAAAGCTGCGTCCTCAGAGGGGTGCGGCTGCTGCTCCCGCTAGCCAATCGCCGTGCAGCGCTTTTGGATCCATCCGGCATGGCTTCCGGGGTGGGGTAGTAGCGCGAGTAGCCTCGTGTCTGCGGTTATGGCTTCCCTGTCCTCCTCGCTGGCAGAACTTGCCTGCCGGCTCTATGAAGTGCAGGCGCTGAAATTCGGCTCCTTCACGCTGAAGAGCGGTATCTCGTCTCCCATTTACTTCGATCTGCGAGGGGTCGTGTCGCAGCCGGCGCTAATGAACCAGGTGCGGGTCTAGGGGGAGGGCGGCTTGGAAGATGCTGGTAGAGAGGAGGAGAGCAGAAACTGGTCACCTTCCTGGAGACAAGAGAAAAGATGCCAGGTTACTCGGTTCCGGGCTGGAGATTTGGGGACAATCCTGACCACTCCCTCCTGGTGCATTATTTATTTATTTATTTATTGCATTTGGATCCCACATTATCCCACCTATTTGCAGGCTCAATGTGGCATACAGAGACCTGTTATGGCGACGCCATTCCAGGATATCAAATACAATTGGTAATGCAAAAAGAATAAAGATAGGAAAAGAGATCTAAGCAGATAGTTATCGAAGGATGACTTTCAGAACAGGGTAGTTTGATGAGGTGGTGTTGTTAGGCTATGGGACTCGCAGCACTGATTTCAATGGTCAGTACAAATCCCACGCTGCTTTGGGATGTAAGTTCAAAACCAGGTCTAGTCAAAAGTCTCCAGCCTGGAACTGGGTAACTTGGCGTCTCTGCATGGGCAATTAGTTCTTAAGAGTTTGGCACATCTTTATTGTAGGGTATTGTCAGGGCTCCCTTAACCGTTGGACCAGGTGAGACAGTGGCCCAGGGTGTCGGCACTTAAAAGTGCCAAAATATCCAGGCTTTAACCTCACCTGGTCTACAGGTTAAGCCTTTTCTTCCCCTCCCCTGCCACAGTCCGTCTTTCACTTTCTCCCTTGGGTCCACATTACTGTCTTACTTCGCTCACTCCCCTGTGGTCCTGTAAAGCTGATGTAAACTTTAAGGGATTGCATGCGAGTGAGTGAGGGGAAGGGGAGAGAGAGAGAATGAACCAAGATGCTGGCCCAAAGAAGGGAGAGATGCCAGACCTGGGGGCACCGGAAGTTTGGATTTGGGGTGGGTGCCGCCAAAGCACGCAGGTTTTGAGTGCCACTATCCCTTGAGCCGTCCCTGGGTATTGCAGCTTCGCTTCTTGACCATGAGTGTCTGTTCATATACAACTCTTTTATTTAGAACTGATGAAAGCTCCTAGAAGCTATTTAAAAAATTCATTAAAATAACCTAATAAAATGTTATCTTACTAATTTAGTTTATTAATCTTTATCTTGGCACATTCAGTAGATTAATGGCAATTTGACAACTTTCACCCAGTGTACTGATATTTTCTCAGCTTTTAAGCTTGTATCTAATGGGTAACATAGATGGCAGATACATGACATACTTGATCGGCTTACCAACTAGAAACACATCAGAATCAACACGATCATATCTGAATCTGCACTACCCAAGCTGCAAAGGACTTAAATACAAATCAACTTACGCATCCAGCTTCTCCTACATAAGCACACAACTATGGAATGCATTGCCAAAAGCCTTGAAATCGACGTACGACCACCTCAACTTTCGGAAATCACTAAAAACTAACCTGTTCAAAAAGGCATACCCCACCGATCCAACGTAAATGCCTGCTCCCTGCAACACAACAAAACTAAAGAACGTAATGGACAAAACGCAACTCTTCCGATGCACGTTTCTTCACCTTACCACAACATCACTTTGTATTTGTTCTCACTGGAGTCTGCAAACGCCTCTCCGGTACTATGTAAGCCACATTGAGCCTACAAATAGGTGGGAAAATGTGGGATACAAATGTAACAAATAAATTAAACCTGAACGGTCCATCCAGTCTCCCAGCCAATAGTCACATTATGAGTGCGTGATTAAACCAACAGTGAATGTGGTATAAAAATACTTGATCCTGATCTTTCTTTGCCATTTTTGGGACCTAGACCATAGAAGTCTGCCCTGCAGTGTCCTTATGTACCAGAGTTGCTGTCCAAGCCCTTGCCAGTCTATAATCTGTCTTGTCATACGTGGGACTGTATCTAAAAGTCATTAGATGTGGCCTAGAAAGTGAATAAATGGGCCAATCTTGTTATGACACAGCTCTGTGAGCTTTAACATTAGATAGATATAATCAAGTTTGGCCAGTAAAGTCTGCATGACTGGCATGCTTTTCCTTTTTCAGTTTTTAAGATAAGGTTACCTGTTCTGCTGTAGTCGCTTGCCGCCCCTGTTTAATAAGTCGCATGCTAATGCCGCTGTGTCAGCATTGTTGTGTGGCAGCCGCTAGTAAGGGGGGAGGGGGGTTGTTGGTTGGTTTGGCACCCTTTCTGCACATTGTAGTTTACTTTTTTATGGAATTCCTTTCCTGTACAGCAGAATTAGTTTGATGATTTTAAATAATTAAATACATTAACAATTATTCTTTACTATATTAAGGTTGCAGATCTCTTGTTTCAAACTGGAAAAGCTGCTGCAATCCCCTATGACTGTATCTGTGGGGTTCCTTACACTGCCTTACCGCTGGCTACTGTTATCTGTTCAACCCATCAGATACCGATGCTCATTAGAAGAAAGGAGGCCAAAGATTATGGTAACCTTTACTGTTCTTTTCTTTGATTTAAAAAAAGAAATTATTTAGAAGTATATAGAGATAAACGTTAGAAAAAGAAACTTGCAAAATACAGCTTATTCAATCATTCTTTTTTTTTTTTTTTAATTTTCTCTTCAGTGATTCATGCAAAGATCTTGTATAATGTAAATTTTTGCGTTTCATGAAACTTGTAGAGTATCGTTCATATGTGTTCTATGAATAGTTGACAGTATATAGAATTCCTCTTTTCACATTACCTCTCCCAGTCACTCAGACTGCCCCCCCCCCCCCCCGGCACACATATATAACTTATAAAAGGTTGTCACACTACAAGATTTCTTATTTGAAAGACTTTAAGTGAACTTTTAAGTGTCTGTTTAAAGATATAAAGATTATATAGGATGGTATATTTTGCATTCAAGACTGCCTGTGCCAGTTCGAAGAAGCGAGGGCACAACAGGTAACTGAGGCCTATGGCATTCTATCAGAAAGTTATTTGGGTGGTTGGATGGATTATATGGTCCTTCTCAACCCAGTCCTAGGGACACACCTAACCAGTCAGGTTTTCAGGATATTCATAATGAATATGCATGAGAGAATTTGCAAACAGTGGAGGTAGGGCATGCAGATTTATCTCATGCATATTCATTGTGGGTATTCTGAAAACCTGACTGGCTAGGTGTGTTCAAGGACTGGATTGAGAACCCCTGGTCTAGGGCAAATCTGCTGGAGCAGAACCTGAGGCGGATCACAATAAGTACAAAGGGAATTAGAGGGTGGGGGAATTGAACTGTTGAAGTTATTCATTGCTGTATGATTGACCCATGGAAGAAGAAAATGTGTGCCAGATGATTATAATTTATTGAAGTTACCAAAATGTTTTATTTTATTTGTGGGGGGAGCGTGCTCTCAGCTCTGTCTCTTATACCCTAGGTCTCTGCTTCCACATCCCCTGGCCCACCAGTTCTCAAGATCAGCATGCCTTTGGGTTTGGCTGCCACAGTAGTAAAGGGTTGACTCAACACCCTTTTTAGCTACCATCATACTCTGTTCTCTGTTATAATTCCACATAAATAATTTCAAAGCTGAATTCCCCAAGGACCACAGTCTTAACTGTATCACATCTGTCACCAAAAGCTAATGGAAACTCAGGACTAAGATTCAACATTAGTTAGGATCCTGTATTCCAGTTCCTCTTCTGTAAGTGGCTAGGTAACCACAGGCAGATAAGGTTATCATCGTACCTTGATTTATTAAGGTGTAGCTGGGTCATAATACTTGGAGGAGTGGCCTAGTGGTTAGAGCACTGGTCTTGCTATCCAGAGGTGGCTGGTTCAAATCCCACTGCTGCTTCTTGTGATCTTGGGCAAATCACTTAACCCTCCATTGCCTCAGGTACAAGCTTAGATTTTGAGCCCTCCTGGGACAGAGAAATATCCAGAGTACCTGAATGTAACTCACCTTGAGCTACTACTAAAAAGGTGTGAGCAAAATCTAAATAAATAAATTAATAAATATGATGAGAGAGCAGGAAAGCAAACTTGTTAGTAGCTGTGGTTTGACAAATTGGCAGCTTATTGGTCTCCAGTCTGTCAGTACCACACAGAGCTACCTATTGGCCTCCCTCGGTGTTTCCTTTCTTCATGCAAAGCAGCATGGATAACAATGTGGTAGGCCATCTTAGACCACTTTGTGTTAATAAGAAAATAAGATGATACCTTTTTATACAGAGCAGCATGTCATTGTTCAAGGAGAAAATGATGAGCAAAGCAATTTAATTTTTAATTTTTTTTTCAGGCTTGGCTTGAGTATTTTTCTTAATTTTTGTTTTGGTTGTGCAGGTACTAAACGTCTTGTTGAAGGTAGAGTTAATCCAGGCGAAACTTGTTTGATCATCGAAGATGTGGTCACCAGTGGATCTAGCATCTTGGAGACTGTTGACGTCCTTCGGAAAGAGGGGTTGAAGGTTTCTGATGCTATTGTGCTAGTGAACAGAGAGCAAGGCGGGGACGCCAGGTTACAGGAGTATGGCATCCGCTTGCACTGTGTGTGTACGCTCTCGAAACTCTTAGACATCCTCCATCAGCACAGCAAAATTGACACAGAGATGGTAGATAAAGTGAGGAAGTTCATTCAGGAGACCAGTAGCCTCCCAGTCACACAGCTGAATGGTTCTGTGCCAGTGACGAAAAAGTGCAAAGAAATGGGCTTTGGCGCTCGCTTGCAGCTTCCAGGAATTCACCTTCTGGCAGCTCGGCTCCTCAAAGTGATGGAGAAGAAACAGAGCAACCTGTGTCTCTCTGCTGATGTCACAGACCCCAAAGAACTACTGCAGCTGGCTGACAGCTTGGGGCCCAGCATCTGTATGTTAAAGACTCACATAGACATCCTAAGCAACTTCACACTGGATCTGATGAAGGAGCTGAGAACGCTTGCTGATCGGCATGAATTCCTGATATTTGAAGATCGGAAGTTTGCAGATATTGGGAACACAGTGAAACATCAGTATGAAGGTAATTTGTCTTATTTTTGATCTCTTCTAGTGCAGGGTCTTTCAACCTGTATAAGGGGCTCAGAACCCAGAGGTGGGCTATGAAGGAGTTGTAAGAGGCTCAGAAGATTAAACCTCATTGGAAAACTTGAATGAGATTCAGGATGTGTGGAGCCTTTTAACTTTTAAGAAAAATTGTCAGCTTCTTTGTTTTGAAAATCCAAGCTTTCCAAAGTGCCAAGGCTCCTTCATGGAGCCCACAGACGTGACGCTGGTGGTGCCTGCCTTGGATGCAGTGGTTTTGGCATAGCTCTTGAGGCGGTTCCAGGATGGGGATTTGAAGCTTGAGTTCTGCAGGGGCCTCAGTTTCATTGCTTTTGCTTAGTCTTGTAATAGAAGACTTAATAGACGTGACCTGATGGTTACACACTCAAGGCCCTTTTCAGCTGTCAGATTGGCTTCCACCCGAATATTGCTGCAAATATTTTAAGTATATTAAGCGTTATTGCTGTTTAATTAGCACCTACGTATATGTCATGCTGACCAGTAGCCTATCTGTTCCTTTTCAGGCCCTTTGGTCTTGTCAGAATCTTTTTGTGGTTTCTTCTACTAAGTAGGTACATTTGCGAGATCTGAAAGAGCTTTTTCAGTTGTAGGCCTAGATCTTTGCAGCAACATCCCTAGGACAGTAAAATTCTGGGATAATTCGCAGCACTATTGCAAGTGTTGAGATGTTGCTTTAGATTGTATGCAAGATGTAAAAAAAAGTGGGGTCTAATTTTGCTAACTTTTAGAGAAGTAGCTTTGTGGGGTTTTATAATTTTTTGCAGCTGTTTGTTTTGATATGGAGAGAAGTGTTTTGTTTTGCATTTCATTTAATGTTGCATTTTTTTGTATGTTGTATAATCTTTGTATTTTGTGTCATTTGTATTTGTGATAGGATTTTATGTAAATTGCTGCATGCTATTAGTAGTGAAAATTAACCCCCAAATTCTGTATATGGCGCCCAAAGATACACGCTCAAATCTGCACTCTGTGCTGGGTTGTGCGTGTACATCTTAATTAGTTAAGCTAATTGGTGATCGCTAACAAGCAATTAATAGCACTAATTGGCACTAATGAGGAATTATGCTCACACCTCTCTACGCGTATTCTATAAAGTGCGGTGCACAGTTTGTGAGTCGCACAACTGAAAGGGGGGTATGATCAGGGGGCATGTCTGTTAGTTATGCATCCTATTATGGAATCTGGCCTTAACAGAAAAAATTGTCAACATGAGCTTCAGTTAAGACATGTTATTTTAACGTTAACCCGGGTTATTAGTAACCAGGCCTCATTGTTTACTTTAGCACAGGTCCCATTGATAACTCCCCCCCCCCTTTTAGTGTGAAGCGTTTCATTCACTGGTATCAGAGCTGATTTTGTGATGTCATAATGCCTCATTCCACCAATTCATAAGAGCCAACCTCATCAGTGATGTCACAGTGGCTTTGATTGCCCCATACTTGGCTCACTTTTATTGCATATATATAGCAGTGATTTTCAATTTCTAGATACATTTTTTTTTTCTTTAAGGGAGAAGTTATCAAGGTGGGCTACTGCTAAAAGATTAGAAGGCACAGAATTTGGGGATTTGGTTATGGTGCTGAAATTGGTCCGAAATCATTTTTCAGTCAAAAGGTTATTTTAACTTTCGGCCATGTTTTCTGGGGTTTGGCCAAAAATGACCGTGTGGGTTTGGTGGAAGCCTCCGAACAGGAGTTGCTATTTCTCACAGGCCTAGGGAGGGCCTTTGGGGTCTGTCTTACAATTCCTGATGGTGTAGCGGTGTAGTTAGGAGCAGGAGTGATTCCCTGTTAATCCTGGTCCATTTCGGTTCTGCTCTCAAAATGGCTGCTGTGACTAGGGGATCGCTCCTGCCCTGACTATACCATCAGGAAATGCAAGAAAGTCCTGGGTGGGGGAGCTACTCTTTGTTTTCTTTTTTATTTTGAGTAATGTGATTGCAAGTAACGCATTTACGATCTTGTACAATAGTTTATATGGTAAATAGATTATTCCAAATAAAACGATGTTTAGCAGGAAGTTAAGCCTGTACATTTGGGATGATGTAAGCTCCATAGGAATTTGCCTCTCTATGGAGTTATGTCGGCTGTCACTCCGAGTGTGGTGCAAAGTCAGCCACTGTGAAAGCACCGTGGCTTTTAGTTTCAGTTTTCATTAGCTTCAGTCCATGTTTGTGGAGGCTGCTTTCCTTGGAGTCTTTCATTATTTTAAATTATATTCAGGCTTGAATAGTGTGAGTTTAGCAGAGGAATGCAGACTGAAAGCTTTTCACATTCACACAACCAAACTCAAGGTTTTGGTTTTGGCTGAAACCAGGTGGGTTTCGTCCGAAAGCTTTAATGGTTTCGGTTTCAGCCGAAACTGAGAAAAGCAGTTTGTCGGCCTCTAATTAAGATGTATTATTTTACTGTTAAGCCACGTTATTAGTAACTAGGTCTCATTGAATAAAACGGGATCTGTGCTAAAATAGCACAAGTTAGCAGTAAATGAACATGTCTTAGTGGTAGCCCGTGTTAACTTCCCACCTAAATATTGAGCCATTTCCAGCCACCCCTTAACATCTTCCAATTTCTGTCCAATGATAAATAGAAACATGGTGGCAGATAAAGGCCATATGGCCCATCCTCTGTAACCCCTAGCTCTTCCTTTTTCTAAGCGATCCCACATGCTTATCCCATGCCTTTTTAAATTCTGGAACAGTCCTCGACTCCACAGCCTCCACCGGGAGGCCATTCCGCGCCTCCACCACTGGAAGACAAATCCCAGCTTCAGTCTTGACTCTTTCTTCCCTTTGGGTGAAAAAACATTTGCCTTGCTGTGGTATGAATACAGCAGGTTTAACTTGTGATTTTAATGTCACTTAACTGCTTGCACAGTTTACCTGCTGCATTAAAGACCCATGCTGGATCTTTAAAAATCTCATTCAGATATCATGTGGGATGAGGGTGGAGGGGGGGGGGGGGGTATAAAGGCTTTGTAAGCCTCTGACTAATTTCCCCACTGGAGATGACTGTTAGATTCTTGATGTGCCACCTTTCTGTGGTACAACCAATGTGGTTTATGTATTATATATAATTATTTTCTCTGCGCCTCGTGGGCTCACAATCTTAAGCTTTTGTACCTGGGGTAAGTGGAGGGTTTATTTAAAATGTTTATTTAAATACTGCCAGTGCCAACAAAATAGTGCCTCACAGTGGTTTATAGTATAACATCTGTAAAACCACATGTAAATACACAAATTTAAAAACAAGCAAAAAAAAAAATTCTTTCCATCCCCTGGGAAGACCAAGTGACTCTGTTTGAAAGCCTTAGGGTTGAAAGGCACCGCAAAAATGCAGACTCTTTTGACACGGATAGAGGCAGCTGGTCTTGTGATCTCCAGTTGGGTTACAAATGATATGGTGAGGACTTGTGACCTTTTTCCATTATGGTAATAAGGATGGCATCGTGCAGGCCGGGGCTAGGGGTCTTTTTAATGGCTCTTCCGTTGTCTCCTTTCAGGTGGAATGTTCAGAATTGCTTCCTGGTCCGATGTTGTGAATGCACATGTAGTCCCCGGCCCCGGCGTTCTGGAAGGACTGAAGGAAGTGGGACTTCCTTTACAAAGAGGCTGCCTGTTGATAGCAGAGATGAGCTCCCGCGGGTCTCTGGCCACTGGTGATTACACGAAAGCTGCAGTAAGTGCGGGTTTCCTTTTAGAAGATACTAGACACAGCTGTCTGGTTTGCTGCTTTTCACCCTGTTGAACGACTTGGTGAAAAACAAATACGTTAGTGGATCAGGCTCCAGAATATTAGACAAGATAATGTAGTAACATCTGGGGACAGACTCACCCATGGGCCCATTCAGCCTGCCCAGTTCTTCTTTCCACACTGCTTTTTCATCCTTGCCATCAGACATGGGCACAAGTCAGGTGTTCATGTCTTCTCCTTGGTTCTCTTTTCTTAGTTAATCCAACACCCAGTCATCTTCACGATATCTTTCTCTTCCTTCCCCTCCCCCCCCCCCGCCCACAAATGTCTTACTATCAAGCTTTCTAATGGAAACTGTTGTCCAATCATCCAGCCACCTAGGTCACTGTGACCCCCCTGCAGGACAATATCCTGCCACTTCCCTAGTTTTTGCTTATGGGGAGTTCTCGTGGCCTCTGGTATCCCTGGGTTGTATGTTCATGATTACACTGCTTGTAGCGCTTTGTTTGAAGAACAAGGACTTAAGGGAGTCATTTTATAATAAGATGCCCGGGAAAGTGGGTGAACGTTCTCTGAGGCAGGTATCGTTGTATGCGTAGATTGTCTGTAAAATACACAAACATGAGCTGATTCCACCCCTGCCTCAGCTGCTCTGTACCCTTGAAAATGTCTGTGGCTCTGCTCCTGTCTTGTAGGTCAGTTCTCTGGCAGCTCAGTCAGGTATGTAATAATTAGCCCTAAATACCTTGCTCAAGGTGAGATGGGGATGGGAGATTTGAGTCTGTGCTGTATTCAGAGCTCTGTGTTAAGATATTTGTTTTTCTCATGGGTGAGGGGGGGGGGGGGGGAAGCCTCGTGTCATAATTTTAAAAATTGGCTGCCAGTGTGTATATTGAATATGTGAGGGAAAATCCGCCAGGAAAGCGGAGAACTCAAACACCCCCACGGTAAAAACAAAAATGTAAAAAAAGTGGGAGAGCGACCAAGGATACTAGAAACTGGAGGATGTTCGATAATATACAATTTATTAATAATTTGAAGACTCTGCATCAGGAGTCTTTAAAAACATACATTTATACTGTATATATAAAAAAAGGTGAAAAAAACAAAATATGGTACACGCAAATAAATGAAAACGATAAATATGTAAATTAAATAAACATAAACTTTGAAAGTTTTATGTGTATCAATATAGTTAAACAATTTTTTAAAAAAAATACACAAATACAAGTTAAAGTTTATTTGCGTGTACCATATTTTGTTTTTTTCACCTTTTTTCACTTTTTTTATATATATAAATGTATGTTTTTATAGACTCCTGATGCAGAGTCTTCAAATTATTAATAAATTGTATATTATCGAACATCCTCCAGTTTCTGGTATCCTTGGTCGCTCTCCCACTTTTTTTACATTTATATTGAATATGTAACATACTTTGTCCACCAGTTTCTGTGCTTGGGTGGACGTGGTAGTAGTTGTTTCTGTTTTCCTTCCAGCTTAGTCTGAACCAGTGCTGGGTTTCTGGCAACGGAGCCTTTATTCACAGCTGCCCTGGGGCTTTCCCTCTCTTGCAGTTCAAGCAATTTCCGAGGCTGGAAGACATGTGGCAGGGCAGCTTTTTAAATACTGTACTGCAGACTCCTGAGTGTGGGCAGTAGATGTCGCTCTTTTATGACCGGGGTGGGGGGGGGGGGGTGAATATGGAAGACCAGTTTCACAGTTTGAATAGTGGCATAGCATTACAACTGTGAACCACCAGGCCACCCTAACATAAAAAGATTTTAAAGGTATGGAGGTTAAGGGGAGATGAGCGATGTCAGGACTGCAGGAGGTCAAAATTATTGCTGGACATACTTATATTAATATGAAATCAGTTTGACAATATTAAACCACCTTCTGACCTCTGATAAACTCTCCCCCCTCTCTGAGCACCATTTGGCCCATTTCATCCTCAATGGTTCCTGCAGGAGAGGGGGGAGATGGACATACTTATATTAATATGAAATCAGTTTGACAATATTAAACCACCTTCTGACCTCTGATAAACTCTCCCCCCTCTCTGAGCACCATTTGGCCCATTTCATCCTCAATGGTTCCTGCAGGAGAGGGGGGAGATGGACATACTGATATTAATATGAAATCAGTTTGACAATATTAAACCACCTTCTGACCTCTGATAAACTCTCCCCCCTCTCCTGCAGGAACCATTGAGGATGAAATGGGCCAAATGGTGCTCAGAGAGGCCTGATAGCCCTTTGGTTTCTGCAGGAGAGGGGGGAGAGTTTATCAGAGGTCAGAAGGTGGTTTAATATTGTCAAACTGATTTCATATTAATATAAGTATGTCCAGCAATAATTTTGACCTCCTGCAATCCTGACAAGCGACACAGCTGTATATGTGCAAAAAAAAGTCACAACAGGGGGGACAGTCACTCAAAACTAGATGCATGCAGCTGAAACCAGAGAAATACAGGCACAGTGTCCGAATCAAAGATTCATCCCATACCCCCTTAAGCGGCACGCCTCAGAAGACGCTCACTCAGATACTGCTCAAGATGTAACACGGGAGTCACGGATGATGTCATTGGGAGGTGGGGCTAACGCCGCTCCACATGCAGCTGAGCTGAAGATACCGCATTCAAATTCACTTGCTGTCCCCTCTTCCTTTCGTCGCCCTTGTTATGACTGTTTTGTCTGCACGGCTACAAGGGTTGCTGTTCTTCTGTTTTCTGGTTGTATATGTGCAAAAAGCAGCACTCATCATGTTATGAGGGCAGTGAACCAGCTGAATTGCCTTCTTTTTTTTGTGTGCGTATTCAGGTAAAGATGGCAGAAGAGCATCCGGATTTTGTTTTTGGATTTATTTGCGGTTCCAGGGTGAGCAGTAAACCTGAATTCCTTCACCTGACTCCTGGTGTTCAGATGCAGGCCGGAGGTGAGTGGGTTTGTATCTCTCTGTCTCTGACATAGCGCTATCCGATAAATTATCTGCACTGAAACTCAGATATTCTTAAGGAAAATCCCACTGTAAATGAGGATGTTTGGTGATCCGCTATATTGGATTCTACTGGTGGCTAAACCTGCAATTCGAAATACCTGAAACCAGTGTAAAATGAGAAAACAGATATCATGGTGTAGAGGGTTTTTCAGAATTCAAATCTCTTTAAATTACTGTTTGATCTAGCACCAGCTGTTAATGCTCCTAGATTTAACCTGGTACATTGTGGCAGAAAAACACCAAACTTGGCTCTCTAGCCTTTCCAGGTTAGAAAAAATAGTTTAAATCGGTGCTTCTCAACCCAGTCCTTGGGGCAGCCAGTCAGGTTTTCCGGATATCCACAATGAATATGCATGAGAGAGATTTACATGTGCTGCCTCTTCAGTATGCAAATCTATGTTATACATATTCATTGAGGAATGTGGATATCCTGAAAACCAACTGGCTGCTCCGAGGACTGAGTTGAGAAGCACCGAGTCAAAGTATTGCATTTATAGCTGATCGCATGATAGCCTTGTGCAGTACCCTGTGAAGAGCTGAGATCTATTCCTGGCTTAGATTCTCTGGTCCCCTGGGTCTGCTGGGACTTTGGGATATTGTCGAGGTCCCTGAGGAGGAGGGAGAAGCTCATGGTTTTGGTGTTTCGACTGACTGACTGAGTTTGGGGGAAGGAGCCCTTGGTATACGTGAATAGCAGTGAACACAATGAAGAAGGCGGGAAAACTGCCAGATGAGCTGTATTTAGAGGCCTCTTTACTGAGCTGCCTCAGATGATTAATACAGCATTTAATGAAAGCTAAAAGTACAGCAGTGTGTTAATCATTGCTGCATTAAACATCTAGCGACAGAAATTCATTCTAGAGGATACGGTATGCATGGTAAGTGCACCTTGGTTTAGCTACACCTCTGGACCTTGGTGGTGTTTTCAGCAATGCTGTTAATATGCCGTAGCATCCCCTGCCTTCCCTGTGGTACAGAAACATCTCCAGCAGTTAACACAGAGGTTATATTCCTAATGTGCTTTAACTGTGGTAGCTAATTCATGTGCAGTGTAAAACGTTTAGTGTAGACTAGTGTCTAGGCAGCTAATGATTAAATTTCCATCCAAATAAACAGTAAAAGGATTTAAATTTTATGTTTCAACTTTATTTGAGAAATCAACCAATGACACCTTTCACCAGTCTCTATATAATTGACATAAGTAAACATCCTTCAGACCATTACAGATTCAGAACAGTGTTCCTTAATTTTTTGTGTTTAATTATCTCCCTCCTCCCCCTAACAACCCCTACTTCCATTTCCCAGACTTATCTACCAACCTATTTAGGGGGACTAAGAAATGGCCCCCAAGCATTAACAAAGTTTACTCCTACCACAAGGGAAGGAAATAACAATCATAAATTTATACCCACTTGAAATGCAAACTTGTTACTCTACCCCATACCACCATGCCCTTAGACCTCTCCCAATCTCCAAGGCTCTTGCCCATATGGCTTCCTCCCCCCATCCAAATAACCCCCTTAGTTACCCCTTAATCAAACCAACAATAACCTTACAGTAGACCTCTATCCACCCATCCCCCCACCCCCCTCTCCTTAAGGAAACTAAGAGGTGGTACAGGACCCCTGGCGTTTCTACGGATTCTTGTAAATGTGCCCCTGGCTAAATTCTCCTTCCTTGAGCCCATGTAAATCTAAACGTAATTTATATAATACAGTGAGGTGTATAATTGTGGGGCACTCTGGCTCTGCTCAAAAATAGTAATTTTATTATGTGAAACCTTGATTGAAGATATTTGAGTTAATCTAATTTCATTACAAAATATGTGTATTATGTTTTCAGGGGATAATCTGGGACAGCAGTACTTGACTCCCCAAGAAGTTATCAGTAAAAGAGGCTCTGACATCATCATTGTGGGACGGGGCATCCTGTCAGCACCCAATCGAGTGGCTGCAGCAGAAGCCTACAGGAAAGCTGCGTGGGAGGCCTATATAAGCCGACTCGAGGGCCCTCCTGAGGACTAGGTTTAAATAGTGAACTTGAGAGCAATCAAGGTAGAATTTTTTTTTTTTTTTAAATAATGCACTGACCAACAGTAAAAGCTTTCCATTAAACCAATATCACTGCAACAAAGTTTATTTTTGTAAACAAAATAAACAAATGTCTCTAAGTTTGAATAAGAATATATTTGAAGATATGAAACATACCCTTGGTCTTTGTGGAAAAGAAATGAAGTGGTATGACCCAGGCTGATACGAGAGCAGGGACCAAGGAACCACAATGTCGTCAAAGCTGCTCCAGTAGAAAACTCCAGAAAACGGGCTGTTGTGATCAGATCCAGGCCTGCATTTGTTGCGAAGAGGAGAATGAGACCTTAGTTGCTTCAGTGTTGGTCAGAAGAGCTGCACGTAGCCTGATAAGCACCATTGTCGGTCATGCCCACCGATGGCTTGTCACTGCTCTGGGTTGGTGTGGTGGCTACAAA
Organism: Microcaecilia unicolor; assembly: GCF_901765095.1. Classification (NCBI taxonomy): domain Eukaryota; kingdom Metazoa; phylum Chordata; class Amphibia; order Gymnophiona; family Siphonopidae; genus Microcaecilia; species Microcaecilia unicolor. Next base: position 279,307,987 of record NC_044037.1, on the reverse strand, counting down.
GTGATGAAAGCTTCTAATAAAGTTCTAAGTTTAAAAAAAGAAAAAAAAATCTGCATTCCAGGAGCTTTGCTGTGACAATTATGTCACAGGATTTCTAGAGCCAGTTCTGTAAAGGAGTGAAGGCACTTTCTTTCCTTGATAAAATACTAGTGTAACTGGAAGTATTCGCATGTCATTAGTCATAGAGCTGGTGTAAATGCTGATGCCTGACTGCCAGATCTCTGTGTGTAACCAGCAGTTAGGCATTTATGAGTTCCACCTGCACTTCACGCACGTGTACACCTGCTCTGTGGAATTTGTGCGTACGCTGATATTCTCATAATGTACGCCTGTATTTGGTATGTAAAAGTTTTAGTTTATTCGATACTTGATATACTGTCATTTGAAAGTCCGTCATGGTGATTTACAGTTCCAAAGATGTTTTAATTATTATTATTAGCATTTGTATAGTGCTACCAGACGCACGCAGCGCTGAACACCTGACACAGAGAGACAGTCCCTGCTCAAAAGAGCTTACAATCTAAAAAATACAGACAGACAAGACAATTAAGGGTGAGGGAAGTACTGGGTGAGAAGGAACAAGGGGAGGGCAATTGAGTAGTGGCTAGGAGCCAAAAGCAGTGGTGAAAAGGTGGGTTTTCGGCATAGATTTGAAAACAGAGATGGAGCTAGACGTACAGGCTCAGGAAGTCTATTCCAGGCATAAGGTGCCGCGAGAGAAAAGGAACAAAGCCTGGAGTTAGCAGTGGAGGAGAAGGGGGACGACGAGAGATTTGTCCAGTGAGCGGAGGTCACGGGGAGGAATGTAGGGAGAGATGAGAGTGGAGAGGTAATGGGGGGCTGCAGAATGGATGCATTTAAAGGGTCAGTAAGAGAAGTTTGAATTGTATGCGGAAGTGGACAGGGAGCCAGTGAAGTGACTTGAGGAGTGGGCTAGTGTGGGTATAACGATTTTGGTGGAAAATAAGTCATGCTGCAGAATTTTGGACAGACTGGAGAGGAGAGAGATGGCTGAGTGGAAGACCAGTGAGAAGCAAATTGCAATAATCCAAGCGAGAGGTGACAAGGGTTTGGATAAGGGTTCTGGTAGTGTAATGCGAGTCGGAGAGTAAGAAAAGAAATTACAGTTAGTAAAGAAACATAGGACTGCTGCACCTTTGTTATACAATTACTGCCTTAGGAGGGCAGTTTACTAATTTCTGGTAAAATATCAGATTTTTAGTTTACTGTGGGAGTTACTAACCTGCAATAACTCAGTTCCACGGATTAGTGATCCACTCATGATCTCTCTATATAAAACGCACCTCCAACATTCTAATGAAGCCTCACTTTCCCAACGTTCTAAAAGTGAGGTGGCAGAGACCACTTTTTTGCTCCTTGAGTGTCTGCCCCACCCACGCGTCAAACGTGATGACGTCGGGGACGGAGCAATGACACTCCTCCCCCCTCCCTCAGTCGCTGTCCTCTCACTCTCAGCACCCTCTACCTGCCTTTCTCGGCACTCCAAACTTCATTTTAACACTGCTGCGCTGAAGGCATCCTGCTTTTCTCACTCACCCGAACACTCTCTCTCTCTCTACCATCCAAATCATGAACAGGACCTTATGTCAAAGGAGGAGAGAAACTAAACACAGATGGTTCTGCCAGGTAAAGCAGAATTCCTTCATCACAGTATGCACAGTCACAGAATTTGGCCAGCATGTCAGCATAATATTAACTTCATTTAAATTTCTTATGTACTGCCTGCAAGCTCTTGAAACACTTTACCTCACTCTCTCGCTCTCATACACTCTCTCGGTCTCACAGAGAGTCTGTGTATCGCACACATACTCTCTCACACACACTGTATCTGTGTAAAATACACTCTCTCTCACACTTACTGTGTCTCACATCTGCACTTGCACCCACACATTCACTCTCTCTCTCTCTCACACACACTCTCACATACACACTCCCAGGAAAACCTTGCTAGCGCCCGTTTCATTTGTGTCAGAAACAGGCCTTCTTTACTAGTGCTTCAATAATGCATCTTGGAATCAACCTTGTACATGCTGTTATTCTCCCCAGGAGCACTGGGCCACTGTCCTGGTGTGGCAGCTTTTCATAGAGGCTAATGTTTTTTGAAAGCTGCATGGGGCAGTGGTGAATAGCCGAGGCATGAGCCAGAGTGACCCTGTGCCAGGTATGAAACTAGACGGTGTAGATGGACCTCTTGCTCCTTATTTTGTGTATTCTCAGAGCACTATAAACTAAAGTGCAGTAAGATTTTGCAATCACTGTATGTTAATGGCCAAAATTAGGTGCGGTATTGAGTGGAAAACTTCAGTGTTAAGTGTGTGGGTGTGTTCCCCGGTTTCCCATTCTGTTAATGCAGAACAAATATGATTACTGTTGTTACATGACACAGTTATCAATGAATAGATGTGTATAATGCACGAGGAGTGACCTAGTGGTTAGGGTGGTGGACTTTGGTCCTGGCGAACTGAGTTTGATTCCCACTTCAGGCACAGGCAGCTCCTTGTGACTCTGGGCAAGTCACTTAACCCTCCATTGCCCCATGTAAGCCGCATTGAGCCTGCCATGAGTGGGAAAGCGCAGGATACAAATGTAACAAAAATAAAATAGATACTATTGGAGATTCTAGATGGAATGTTGCTACTATTGGAGATTCTACATGGAATGTCGCTATTCCATTAGCAACATTCCATGTAGAAGGCTGCGCAGGCTTCTTTTTCTGTGAGTACGTAAGTGCAGGACGTCAGACTCAGAGAAGCAGAAGCCTGCGCGGCCACATTGGTGATCTGCAAGGGCCGACTTCTACATGGAATGTTGGAATAGCAACATTCCATGTAGAATCTGAAATAGTAGCAACAGTGGAGGAGTGGCCTAGTGGTTAGGGTGGTGGACTTTGGTCCTGGGGAACTGAGTTGGATTCCCACTTCAGGCACAGGCAGCTCCTTGTGACTCTGGGCAAGTCACTTAACCCTCCATTGCCCCATGTAAGCCGCATTGAGCCTGCCATGAGTGGGAAAGCGCGGGGTACAAATGTAACTAAAATAAAATTATGTTAAAACACAGCAGTGACCTTTGTGTTAACTAAAGCACAGTGTCTGCCCCTCTTCACGTTAGCTATTAACGTAGCAGGTAGCATACATTAATGGGCCGATGATCAGAAGCAAACGTGGGCGCTAGAGGCTGTTAGCACCGTACTGGCACCTGTATTTGCTACCACCCCATGATCAGAGCCCCCGAGCGCATAAAACATGCTCACAGGCTCTGACCGCAACTAGCATGCAAATGCATGCTAAATATATTGCTCCCAAGTGATCAGTGGGCAGCGTGTCAAATCCTGCGCCAGCTTGGAGCTGGTGTTAGAGTTTGCAGAACATTGAGGAAGAATGGTGAGCCCTGTCCAGCATTCATTTGCATGCTAGCAAATGCCCCCCATTCCCCTCAATGGACCCCCCCCCCACCGGAGCAGAAACCCAGACCCCCCACCCCAAGCCAGCGACACAGGGGCTGGAGGTCCGGTGGACCTCCAGTCCCCCAACCCTCCCCTGACACAAGTTCACAGGAGGGGGCTGGAGATCTGGTGGATATCCAGCCCCTCTAACCCCTCCTCACATCCCCAAAAGAAAGCCCTGGTAGCTCAGTGGGCTGCAAACCAAGCCCCCCTAACCTAGTGGTCTAGTGGCCCTCTTCCCTGCCGTACACTGCTTCCTCTTCCAGCGCTGCTTTGAAAATGGCGGCGCCCTGCCCAGTGCATCCTGGGATGTGCTGGGCGGGGCTTCACACCATATAAGGGAGTTTGAAGTCTTGCGCAGTGCATAGCAGGATGCACTGGGCAGAGCTGGGCGCCGCCATTTTTAAGGTGGCACTGGAAGAGGAGGGACTGTACAACTCCCTCCTCCAAAAAAGGTATGGGAGAGGGTGCGGGAAAGAGGTCCGCTAGACCAACAGGTTGGGGGGAGGGGGGTTGGTTTACGGCCCAAAGGGACACCAGGGCTTTTTTGGGGGTGGGGGGGAGGTTAGGGGGGCATCCACCTGATCTCCAGCCCCCTGTGAACTTGTGTTGGGGGGGGGGGCGGGCGACTGGAGGTATTGCTGACTTGGGGAGGGGGCACTAGGCCAGCAGGACCTTCCTGTTTCAGGGGGGGCTGGTGGTCCCACGAACTCTCCAGCCCATGTGTTTGAGAGGTCTGGCCTTTTGACAGCCCGGACCTGTCAAACAAGTGCGAGAGGATTGCGCTCGGCCACAATCCTCCCGCACTTTACCCTATGATCAGAGATAATAGAATTCAAATTTTGCGCTATTATTTCTGATTATAGGGGCGGTAAAGCCCTGAGCTGTTCCAGCGCTATTTTTAGAGCGCTGTTTGGAACAGCGTGGGACTTTCAATTATCTGGGCATAATTGCTGTGGTGACAGCTAACAGTTTAATCAACAGTCCCTGTATGTTTCAATAGCTTTCTGTGCCTTTGCTTATCTGATGATGTGAACTGCCTTGGGAAGGAATGGAAAGCATTAAGTGCATTCTGTTTCTGTTTGTGGTGTACAATTTATTACTAAGTCTCAGGACTGCATTGTATCAACAGTAAACCTCACAGATAACTGTTCTGCTCTTTCTACACTGCTTCATGAGATAAGTAAAACTCTCTGCCACTAGATGGCACTGTATGTTCATTCTCCTGTTGTGTGATTTGTTTTTAAATTAGGGCTGCCATTTCCGATTTGTGCAATTAAAGGTATGTTTGTTTGGTTTTTTTTTCCCCCACTGCAGCTCCATGTGACTCTGGGTTGGTCACTTAGCCCCCCATTGCCCAGAGTCACAAGGAGCTGCTGTGGTAAAAAAAAACAACAACCCCAAAACAGCTTATTTTAATTGAAAAGCCGCCTTAAAAAAAATTAAAGAATAAAAAGTAATGAAAAGACAAATGCAAATTGAAAAATGCCAAATGAAAGAAGCTGTAAACAGCCTTACAGTTTTCATAGCCTACTTCAGAAAAGCAAGCTTGTTTTAAATCTGTTACTGAGGAGTGAAGCAAAGAGGCTTAGGGGATGGAGATGGGCTGTGATTTCGTTTTTTGTGACTTAAAGTAATACAGTAACAGACACATCTAAAGATAGGCAGGGTCCATCTAATCTGCCCAGCAGGTTGGCTAAAGTTGTACCTGCTTCTCTATGCAGAACGTGCCTCTAGGCCTTTGTGGATGGCAGCGGTGGGATTTTTCCCCCCTGTTTTTCTTTTTCTTGCTTAGTTCTAGAAATAAAGCAGCAACAAAGCTTAAAACTCTTAATCATTTTTCTCTTTGGAATTTCTTAGCTTTCGCATTTTATTTAGCAGTAGACAGGTACTGACCTCTCCTCCCTCTTACAAAGGCACAGACAAAATCCCTTGTGCTTGTGACCAGGTTTCCTTCATACCAGGTAAACTAAGACACTGGTTCTCAACCCAGTCCTGGGGCCCATCCAGCCAATCAGATTTTTGAGATAACCACAACGAATGTGCATGAGATAAGTTTGCGTGTAGTGCCTTTTTGCTGTGCGGATCTATCTCTGGCATATTCGTTGTGGCTGTCTTGAAAAGCAGACTACAGTATGGTTTCTGGCCTCTTGTATGGCTTAAAGATCCAAGCTGGGGTGAGCTATGAGCTCAGGACTGTTCCTTGATGATTTAGAGATTAAGGATGTGATGTAATGACCATTGCAAAATTATAGGGACAGGCTTATGAACCTCAACATGTATACCCTGGAAGACAGGAGACATGATAGAAACGTTTAAATATCTCAAGGGCATTTATGTACAGGAAGAGAGCCTTTTTCAAATGAAGGAGAGCTCTGGAATGAGGGGGCATATGACAAAATTAAGAGGGAATAGGCTTAGGAGTAACCTAAGGAAGTATTATTTCACAGAAAGGGTGGTGGAGGCATGGAATGGCCTCCCGGTGGAGGTGGTGGAGTCGAAGACTGTTCCAGAATTTAAAAAGGCATGGGATAAGCATGTGGGATCGCTTAGGAACAGGAAGAATTAGGGGTTACAAAGGATGGGCAGACTGGATGGGTCATGGCTTCCTGCCCTCTCTGTGTCCCGCCTTCCTCTGATGTCATTTCCTTTCGGGCAGGCAGGATGCTGAGGGCAGGAAGCGAAGGACAGAGTCGAGCCTGGCTGCTTGCTGCTGCCTTTACGCCTGCCCATTTACCGCTGCGGGCAAGAAGATTAAGTTGTCGTTTGGGGGGGGGGGCATTGCCCCCCCCCCCCCCAGTCTACACCCATGATCCTGTGTAAATAAGTGTTTGTGTACTCTATTCCCCGGGAAGCCCAAAGCAGCCACATGCTACAGAGGCACAAACCTGGCAAGTTCTGCAGCAACCTATGACTGCAAAATGTGGTTTACAGGTAGTCTCCACTGCATCAAACTGCACAGTTTAAAAAAAAATACAGAAGACTCAAAAGGACAAAGCAGACTTCATGGAAGGATCAAAGAGCCCCTTTATTAAAGTTTGCTGAGCAGTTAGCACATGACTGCAGTAGCCATTACTATTCTGCCATGACAGCATGTATTAATTTATGTGCTAATTCACATGTCAATTGTATAGCTTGTTACGGGGTGGGGAATGGACATGGACAGAAACAAACTATTTCAAATCGAATCTGTTGGTACGAGGCAGTACACTTTATTTTACTCAGAGACGATATTTCATGTGCTCCATTGTCAATCAGTATACACTTTGTGCATCCACTGATCAACCCCTGATGAAGGCTTTTTTAAAAGCCGAAACACGGACCGTGTAGGGTCCTAATAAAGCTTTCCTGGAGCATCTCACCCTGTGTCTCGGATTGATCTCTTGAAGTTGTGTTTTCCACTTCCTTCTTTTTTTGAATGGACATGGACTACACATTGCAGTTACCATGCTGTCACTGGTGCAGATAACATGGTAAGTGCATCTGTGCTCTCAGTACACACTAAAGGACAGGACTTTCCTGTGTTGGAACAATATTGGAAGATGCTGGGAAGACTCCCAACAGTTAACTATACAGCCTTGTGGGCCACCCAACAGGTCCCCTCAATTTGGACTCGGGTGCACCCAGCAGCGGTGGCTGGCAGGGATCCCAAGCTCTGCCAGCTGATGACTCCTGGCATCTCCCTCCATGAAATTGGGGGCTCACTTAATGCCAGTCCCCTGACCCCCCCCCTTTTTTTTACATTCTTTAGTTTTCTGGCAATGAACAGCAACACGTTCCCCCTGTTTACCCTGGCCTGATCCTTCCCTCTGATGCAACTTCCTGTTCATGGGACCAGGAAGTTACATCAGAGGGAAGGCTCAGAGGCAGTGCGAGCAAAGCTACGAGAGAGAGTGAGTGCGTGGGGGGGGGGGGCAGGCAGTGCAGTAAAGTGACCCCCTGATCTCTTAGGCGAGGAGGGGGGTTATTCCCACCCACCTGTTTAGAAGGAATGGATCCACGGAATCTTAGCGGAGATTGGGTGGTGATGCCGGTAATTGAGAAGCAAAACTAGTGCTGGGCAGACTTCTACGGTCTACGCCCTGATCGTGACTGAATAGATATGGATGGGCTTGAGTTAAGGGGCTTCGACGTTAGCTTCAGAACTTTTAGTACAAGAGGAGTGCTGGGCAGACTTCTATGGTCTGTGCCCTGAAAAAGGCACAGACAAATCAAATAGGTGTATATATATATATAAGTATCGCATATCATGTAAAATGAGTTTATCTTGTTGGGCAGACTGGATAGACCAAACAGGTCTGTCGTCATTTACTATGTTACTTTGGGCTCAGGCCTGCCTCATAGTGACGTCTGCAGTGCAGGTGCTGCATCTAGCTCATTTTAGAGCTATGGTTTTTGAGTTGCAGCACCAGTAGTCTGGAATAGCCTGTCACAGGAGGCTGGGCGAGAAGCAGGTAACCCAGACATTTTTCTTCCTTTTTAAAACCACTCTTACACCTCCGTTCAACTGCTCGCTTTGCACTGAAATTCTAGGGCTGTACATACTATGTGACATTTGTACTCTGGCTGGTTAACTTTGTTGTTTTTATATGTGTGGTGTTTTAAATATTAACTACTACACCATTTTGCGCAACTTTCTTGGTCTGGGGAAGCAGTCCGTTTTCTAAATATATAACCACGTCCCCAACAGCACTATCTTGTACAAAGTTTTCATTTGCCTTTTTGTTTGGATGCCTTGTGTTGACTTTGTCCCTTCTCAGGCTCAGACACAACAACCCTGCCACCTTACGTAAGGGTAGAGTGGCAACTGTAAGTGTTGGGAGATTAAGAGCTTGTCATAGGCAGAGAGAGGATCCTCAGTTCTAACGAAACTAGAGCATCCAGATAGGTTTAATAGTCATATTTGATATTATATTTTCTCTGTGTTCTGGTAAAAGCTGATAAACTGAACTCTGATATCTCCTAGTCCAAGCTCCAGTCCTGCACAGGGGGAATTATTATTAGCATTTGTATAGCGCTACCAGACGTACGCAGCGCTGAACACCTGACACAAAGAGATGGTCCCTGCTCAAAAGAGCTTACAATCTAAATAATACAGACAAGACAGTTACGGATGAGGGCAGTACTGGGTGAGAAGGAAGGAAGGAACGAGGGAGGGCAAATGAGTAGAGGCTAGGAGCCAAAAGCAGCAGTGAAAAGGTGGGTTTTCAGCATGGATTTGAAAACAGGAAGAGATGGAGCTAGACGTATAGGTTCAGGAAGTCGATTCCAGGCATAAGGTGCCGCGGGAGAAAAGGAACGAAGTCTGGAGTTAGCAGTAGGGGAGAAGGGGGACGACAAGAGAGATTTGTCCAGTGAGCGGAGTTCATGGGAAGGAATGTAGGGAGAGATGAGAGCGGAGAGGTAATGGGGGGCTGCAGAGTGGATGCACTTAAAGGTCAGTAAGAGAAGTTTAAACTGTATGCGGAAGCGGACAGGGAGCCAGCGAAGTGACTTGAGGAGTGGGCTAGTGTGGGTATAACGATTCTGGCGGAAAATAAGTCGTGCCGCAGAATTTTGCACAGATTGGAGAGGAGAGAGATGGCTGAGCGGAAGACCAGTGAGAAGTAAATTGCAATCGTCCAAACGAGAGGTGACAAGGGTGTGAAGAAGGGTTTTGGTAGTGTAATTAGAAAGGAAGGAGCGGATTTTGCTAATGTTGTAGATAAAGAAACGACAGGTTTTGGCGATCTGTTGAATATGTGCAGAGAAGGAGAGAGAGGAATCAAAGATGACTCCAAGGTTACGAGCCGAGGAGACAGGGAGCATGTGAGAGCCATTAACAGAGATAGAGAAAGGGAGAAGAGGGGAGGTGGGCTTAGGGGGAAAAATGAGAAGTTCAGTTTTGGTCATGTTAAGCTTCAGATGGTGTTGAGACATCCAAGCAGCAATGTCGGACAAGCAGGCTGAAATTTTGTCCTGGATTGAGGTTGATAAAGCCACGTCCCACTGCAAGCTACGGGAAGGGGGCGGAACACATATTCTCTGGTCCGCCGCAGAAAGGTGTCAGTGGTAAATGATGATGCTAACAGTTTACTCATTACTGGATCAATATTCAAAGTGATTTAACTGACCAGAAAAGGCTCCTGGCTGGTTAAGTTACTTGTTTGGGGATAACTGTTCATTTTCAGCAGCACTTAACCGGTTAGAGCCACTGACAACGTCCAGTTAGCGCCTATCTCGCAACCAGCTTTTTTGGGGGGCATGCTGGAGGCGGTGTCAGCACTTGGCTGGTTAAGTGTTGCTATTCAGAACTGAAGGTGCCAGGTTAACGACATAAACATGTTTAATGAAAGTCAGTGATTACAGTTCAAAATCTGATGTCCCCAAAGTTTCTTCCTAAGGCGTTCTTATTTTTATTGGTCTAATCAAACTACATTTCCATTTCTTGCAGTGGCTGGGGTAAAGCCAGGACTGGCTCCTTGGATGTGGGTCACCATAGTCGAGAGCTTCTTTATGCGGTCCTGGGGATCTCCACAGTCAGCTGGGTTCTCAGGATGCCGACTATGTACTGAATATGTATCGAATACATTTGCATAGGTGAAGCCCTTTTAGCTGAGAAGTAAAACTTTGTTATGAGTACTGTCACCTTGCCAAACAAATTTTTGAAAAACGCTACAGAGTAGACAAAACTCATTATTGAAAATTTAAGTCGCGTTTTGCTTGTCTGTCACATCCTATAGAGAAATCATGAAAAGAAAACCAGAGACGAGATTTGTTTCTAGGACAGTAAAACATCTCCTTGTATTGTTCTGTACAACAGAGGATAATATTGCAATGTATACATTAGTACCATCATTAGAGCGTCCACCTGCAGCATGTGCAAACACAAAATACAAAACGTTAAGGTTGTCAAAAGAATGGAAACTCGCTGTGCAAACTGCGCATCTCGGAATTAATACAAACAAAAATGAGATGCAGTCATCCGTTTTCTGCTTTTTATGTTAAATGCAGGTCACGCAGTAGTAGCACTGCAGATGGAACATCGGAGAAAATGTCACTTGTGCACAAAGGTTTTATTTATTTTCACTTTTCTTTTTATAAAGAAAAACCTGCTAAAACTTCCCTCCGTTAACCCTCTGAAGATTAGCTAATCCCTCCTCTAAGGCACGTCCCTCCACCTGATTATTGACTTTTTTCTACCTTGATACGTGGAAAGCTGTAGCAGGGTGCTTCAGCCACAAAACAGGCATTTTCAAAATGGCGGCAAAGAGCGGGTGAAGTTTATGAAGGATTGGACTGAGAAGGAGGTTGCCAACACGTCATCACCTAAACGCACACAGTGAGCCCGGGTGCATGACTTCAGTTCCAGGAGCTGCAAAGCACGCGTCGCTGAGCAATTTGTCTTCAGTGTGCAAATAACAGTCTTCGTTTTGTCATTCAGTCTTGCTTTAAGGGCATTTGCCCTTGGTAAGGGTTGCATGTTCCTTAACTTTTGAAGCAGTAAAGTAGCAGTGCTCTTAGGGTTTCACTGCATCGCCTTGCCCCCATCAGTTCACTGCGCCATTATGAGCCTTGTTGAGTAGATTAAAGACCATGTCAAGACTATGTGTCGAGATAGGCTGTCTGTAGAGTGGATTGGATGCCTGAAAATTTAGTAAGACAAAAAAAAAAGGTGAGCCATGGTATTTACAGATATCACAGATAAGGGCTGTGTTTTGTGCATTATTTAACAACTGGAAAAACGTGTGATGCTTTTGGTGTACTATACCACAGATTAATTTTTATTCCTTTACTTTTCATGGGGGTTATTTCATAAGTCTTTTTATACATAAAGCAATATTTTTCAGGCCTCATTTTATAACTGGATCCCTAAGTGAGAAGTCCCAAAATGGTCCCGTTTTTATAAAGGCAACACAGGTGTTTATGTGCCTTTGTAATATAGACTCCCCAAACTAGCCTCGCTAATGCGCAAAAGCTGACACACACATTGATCCCATAAGTGGGCACATGTACTCGAAGTAGAGGCTGACTGAATTTTGGTTTCAGATTCAGCACCGAAAAGGGTGCAGGTACCTTGTTATGTTTGTGTGCACTTATAATATTTGCTAAAGCAGCGGTAATAGCTAGATTCTTTCTAAACATCAATTTCCTTCCTAGATCTTTTGTGTTCGCCTCTGGTCCACTTTCAGAATTTCTTTTCTCTTTTTCACATAATGTGCGTCAGCTTGCACAGTTGTGTGCATATTGTACTACTTACAAATCTTCATACAGCAGGGATTCTTAACCTTTTTTAGTTTCTGCATACCTTAAACTGATCAATGAAACCCTCATATCCCCATCCTCCTACTACTACTACTTAACATTTCTAGAGTGCTACTAGGGTTACGCAGCGCTGTACAATTTAACAAAGAGAGACAGTCCCTGCTCAAAGAGCTTACAATCTAATAGATAAGAGTGAGACAAATATAGGACAATCAAGCCATTGTGACATCACTGATGAGGTTGGCTCTTAGGCATTGGTGGAATGAGGCATTATGACATCACAATCTCAGCTCTGGTTAAATCACTGCTATATGTAATACTACTACTACTTAACATTTCTAGAGCGCTACTAGGGTTACACAGCGCTGTACAATTTAACAAAGAGAGACAGTCCCTGCTCAAAGAGCTTACAATCTAATAGACAAGTGAACGGTCGGTCCGATAGGGGCAGTCAAATTGGGGCAGTCTGGATTCACTGAACGGTAAGGGTTAGGTGCCGAACGTAGCATTGAAGAGGTGGGCTTTAAGCAAAGACTTGAAGACGGGCAGGGAGGGGGCTTGGCCTAAGGGCTCAGGAAGGTTGTTCCAAGCATGGGGTGAGGCGAGGCAGAATGAGCGGAGCCTGGAGTTGGCGGTGGTGGAGAAGGGTACCGAGAGGAGGGATTTATCCTGCGAACGGAGGTTACGGGCGGGAACGTAAGGGGAGATGAGGGTAGAAAGATAGTGAGGGGCAGCAGACTGAGTGCATCCTAAACCACGTGTCCACTAATGAAAGCTACACATTTTGCTAACATGTCGCTAAAATTACAGCGGTACACAATTATACTACCAATAACTGTCCTAATAACTGCCTTCACTCTGTCTACAAAGTTTCAATACGTTAGCTCAGATTTCAAGACCCTTCACCACACCCCATTTGACCTCTTCCCACACCCTTTGAAGATGCGAGCATTGCCGATTATGAACCCTTGTTCTAGAGTTTCCTGTTCCAATGTTCATGCTGTATTTATACAAGTAAAATAGCTACACACAAACATCTCAAAAAATTACACTCTCTCTGAAAGAATCCTCTAGACATCACAAACAACTGAATTCAAAAAGTATGAGACCATCATATAGGGGCTAAGAGTTTATATGTCGCTCTGCATTTTATAGCTCTGACAACCTGCCTGAAGTTTTTATTTATCTTTAAAATTTCTATCCTGGGTTAGAAGCATAAAACATACATAATATAACCAACATGACATCATTCACCTATCATCATACACATAAAATTATCCGTTGTGTTTGTTTCACTGTTCTTCCACAATATTAATCCAAATCAGGGGTGTATCTGCGTGGGGCCTGGGCCCCCACAGATTTCGCCCTGGCCCCCCTCCCCGCCGTCAACCCTCCCCCGCTGCTTACTTTTGCTGGCGGGGGGCCCCAACCCCCGCCAGCCGAGGTCCGACCCGAAGTCTTCATATTTCGTCTTCCTCCGTGGCCATGCTGCAAGGAAGTAACGCTGCAGTGCTGATTCGTTGAATCCAGTTCGGAGCCTGACGTCGCAGCACGTTGTACGCGCGTACAACGTGCTGTGACGTCAGACTCCGAACTGGATTCAACGAATCAGCAGCGTTACTTCCTTGCAGCATGGCCACGGAGGAGTCGGAGGAAGACGAAATATGAAGACTGCGGGTCGGACCTCGGCTGGCGGGGGTTGGGGCCCCCCGCCAGCAAAAGTAAGCAGCGGGGGAGGGTTGACGGCGGGGAGGGGGGTGGAGAGAGGCGGCGGCGGTGGGGGGGGGGGGGGAGGGAGGTAAAAATGTGCCCCTCCCTCTCTGGCTCTGGCCCCCCCTACCGCCGGATTCCAGATACGCCCCTGATTCCAAATATGCTCTTATACTACTAAACACCATAGCAGCAACAACCCATCTACCATACTGCTACACTTCAATTATAAAATTGTGACTGAACATAGTCTTATGATCGTCTGACGTTGAAAAATACCTGAGCAAACAGATACATTTTTAACAACCTTTTAAACTGCACTGTATTCTTACACAGATGCAGAAACCCTGGCAAAGCATTCCAGGGCCGCCGAGAGGGGGGACAAAATTCCCCAGGCCCAGGCCTCCGGGGGGGCCTGGCGCCGCCGCAGTCCAGCCCGCCCGCCCTCCGTCGCTCCCTGGCATTGAACTTAAAGCGCCTCACCTTTGAAAGCGCAGCAAGCAGCAGCAGACCACTCCTTCCCTCCGTGTCCCGCCCTCGCCTGACGTAACTTCCGTGAGGGAGGCCCTAAGGGAGTGATCTGCCGCTGCTTCTGCTGCGCTTTCGAAGGTGAGGCCCTGTGAGTTCAATGCAGAGGGCCCGGGGGTGGAGGGGGGACCCGGCCCGGTGGCGGGTGGAGGGGGGCCCCGGGGGCGGCCTTGTCCCAGGCCTGGCCCAATCTCTCGGCGGCCCTGAAGCATTCCACAGTACTGGACCGGCCACAGAAAATGCAACCGATCTAGTGTCTGCATAATGCACTTTTCCTAAAGATAATCACATTCTGTCTCTGATCTCAACTTCCTCCTCGGCAAATAGACTGACAAACTGTGGACAAAATACCAGGGTGCTGTAGCATATAAGGTTTGATGGATCATGGATAAGACAGTGGTTCCTAAACCTGGTCCTTGAGGCGCCCTAGCCAGTCACGTTTTCAGGATATTCACAGTGAATATTCATGAGCGAGATTTGCATGCTCGACCTCCTTGGTATGCAAATCTCGCTCATGAATATTCATTGTGGATATCCTGAAAACCTGATCAGCTGGGGTGCCCTCAGGACCAGGTTTGGAAACCACTGCCTTAAACTGCCTCCTTTATCTTACCGGCAGCCAATGTTAACTATTTCAAAATAGGTATAATCCCCTGGATTCTATACAGTGCGCCAACTGTTCCTCGCTGTAATCTAAGCGTATTCTATAACAACGCGCATAACTTAGCGGGATATAAGCCAAGATAGATGTGATGTAATGATAGGCCCCACCATGTAAAAGTATTATGTCAACTTTCGTATCAGAATGTACTGCTTTTCCCAACTGTATTGCTATAACCCCCCCCCCCCCAGATTCTATAAATGGCGTGCAAAATTTCACGCTATCCAGAGATGTGTGCACAATGAAGCTGGCTATGCATCCAATTTTTTCTTACTTAAGTACGCAAATGTGGAATGCATTACCAAAGAGTGTGAAAACGATGCACGACCATCAAAACTTGAGGCAATCTTTAAAGACCTATCTGTTTTGCAAGGCCTACCCTACTGATTCTACTTAAATGCCTCAACTCTACAATGCATCTATACATACATGGCAATGGACATTTTTATTTCTTATTTCCTTGTCCCTTATTGTACCCATTTACCCCTACCTTACCTGACCCTTTTCCTAATTGTATTTGTTTAATACCTACCATACTTGGCATTCATCATTACGGTATTTTGTAAGCCACATTGAGCCTGCTAATAATATGTGGGAAAATGCGGGATACAAATGTTACAAATAAATAAATAAAGATAAATTAATTGGTAACAATTTGGACTTGCTTCCACATCTTGCTAAGCTCTATTCTATAAAGATCCGTAGGCAAATCACAGCACGCAACTCAAAGGAAGGGGTTGGGCACGGGAGGGGCATGGGTGTGACAGGGCATTCACTAAAGACGCAAGCAATATTACTGAATATTGGGGATCTGCACTGAAATGATGCACCAAACATGTAAATCCTCATAGCCAAAGCCCGAATAGCATATTTTACTGTTTGGACAAATAAATGGCACCCAACTTGGAGCGCAATTTATAGAGTAGCGCTCTGTGCAGATTATTTTCGGCAACATTTTTTGAGCGCCATTTACTGAATCTAATCCTAAATGTGTTTGCATTTTGGCCCCCTATGCGCACTCAGGGGTCCATTTACTAAGCTGCGGTAAAAGGGGGCCCTGCGCTAGCATCAGCACGTGCTTTTGATGCATACTGAGGCCCCCCCCCCTTTTACCACAGCGGGTAAAAGGCTTTCCCTATGAAGAAAGACTAAGGAGGCTCAGGTTGGAGAAGAGACGGCTGAGGAGAGACATGATAGAGGTCTATAAAATAATGAGTGGAGTGGAACGGGTGGATGTGAAGCGTCTGTTCACGCTTTCCAAAAATACTAGGACTAGGGGGCATGCGATTAAACTACAGTGTAGTAAATTTAAAACAAATCGGAGAAACGTTTTCTTCACCCAATGCATAATTAAACTCTGGAATTCGTTGCCGGAGAACGTGGTGAAGGCGGTTAGCTTGGCAGAGTTTAAAAAGGGGTTAGATGGTTTCCTAAAGGACAAGTCCATAGACCGCTACTAAATGGACTTGGGAAAAATCCAAAATTCCAGGAATAACATGTATAGAATGTTTGTACGTTTGGAAAGCTTGCCAGGTGCCTTTGGCCTGGATTGGCCGCTGTCGTGGACAGGATGCTGGGCTCGATGGACCCTTGGTCTTTTCCCAGTGTTGCATTACTTATGTACTTAGGTCCTCTACTTGGTTCACTTTTATTACATAGAGCAGTGATTTAACCTATTGTGATGTCATAGTGGCTCATTCCACCAATAAGAGCCAACCTCATTAGTGATGTCACAATGGCTTGATTGTATAGAATGTTTGTACGTTTGGGAAGCTTGCCAGGTGCCCTTGACCTGGATTGGCCGCTGTCGGGGACAGGACGCTGGGCTCGATGGACCTTTGGTCTTTTCCCAGTATGGCATTACTTATGCACTTATGTTTTTTTTCTCAAAAAGAAATGGCCGTGCGGTTCCGGATTAGCACGCGGCAAGCCTGTTGCCAGAACCCAACCCTTTAGTAAAAGGGCCCCTCAATAATATTTAGGACTGGGACAACGCAGGAAGGAGAATCACCTGTGGCCAAGGCCTTTGAGATTCCTAGACCATATTCAGCACTAAAGGATACTGTTTTAAGAAAGACGCTCAGTTCTTGTGCAGGCTTGCGGAATGCTTACCATTTCATATCGGGCCCTGGAGCGCTCACTCTGAAACTTAGCAAATTCCCGTCGATCGTGGATGGTGATAATTAGTTTCCAGATGGCGAGAAGGGCAAATCCTACCAGCAAGATGCTGCCCACAACAGCTAGCAGGACCGTAAGTGCATTCGGGCCACTCCCACATTCTGTGGAGAAACAAAGGAAAAGGTTAAATAAAACATTTATCAGCTGATATTCAGCCCGAAGGGAGGGAGGATGGCTAAGCCCCACAATTGGCTCTGAGCCCGGATATGTACTCACTCTGCTGCTCCCCAGTATCTCTCCACACTCGTCCTTCCCTACACCCCTTCCCGTGCACTCCGCTCCATGGATAAATCCTTCTTATCTGTTCCCTTCTCCACTACTGCCAACTCCAGACTTCGCGCCTTCTGTCTCGCTGCACCCTACGCCTGGAATAAACTTCCTGAGCCCCTACGTCTTGCCCCATCCTTGGCCACCTTTAAATCTAGACTGAAAGCCCACCTCTTTAACATTGCTTTTCACTCGTAACCACTTGTAACCACTCGCCTCCACCTACCCTCCTCTCCTCCTTCCTGTACACATTAATTGATTTGATTTGCTTACTTTATTTATTTTTTGTCTATTAGATTGTAAGCTCTTTGAGCAGGGACTGTCTTTCTTCTATGTTTGTGCAGCGCTGCATATGCCTTGTAGCGCTATAGAAATGCTAAATAGTAGTAGTAGTAGTAATATTCAATGCCGGGCCATTTCCGGTGACCAGCATTGAATATCTGGTTTAAACGTATCCGGCCAAGTCAATATTTAGCGCTGGCTGGTTAAGTTTATAGCGGCTAGGAGGGGCAGAGCCGCGGTCGTATGATGCTCGGTGGGTGCTGCCAGTGGTGTGAAGAAAAGAACACATACTGCCGAATTCTGAAGTGATCGAAGCCGTCGCAGCTGAACCTGAGAGATACCAGCACAAATGGTGGTACAATAATCCTTCTTTGAAGGGGTGAACAAACGTGGATAAAGCCCCTGATGCAGCCCTGCTGGGCGAAGCACGGCCTGTGTCGGGCTGATTTGATCATCTGGTTTTCGTTCAGTAAATTTATGTTTTCCTTCTACTGATCTGCTTTGTTTGTGTTTCCGCTATGGATGTTACTTCCATCAGCGATGTCTGCACTATTGCTACCACCAAAGGAAAGGGAGGACATCTTTTGATCCCGGGCGTCGGTGCAGTCAGTGTGAATATTTTATGTGACTATTTAAATTTGATGTGAATAAAGATTGTTAAACAAATTGTATAATTATGAGTAATTAATATATTGTTATGAGTATTAGTGAAATACCACCCAGAAATGCCAGAAGATCAGCCCGCAAGTTCCTCCATTTGAACTTCCCCAGCTGTAAAGGAATTAAATACAAACAGGCATACGCTACTACCTTTGCGTACAAAAGCACACAGATATGGAATGCACTACCCATGGACTTAAAAGCCACGAACAACTTAACCAGCTTTCGCAAATCTATGAAAAACACATTTCTTCAACAAGGCATACAAAAATAATCCTTAATGAAACAAATCACTCCTTACACCACCCAAATGCTTTAAACACCCCTCACATAACCTTACCTAACACCTTCTAATTAATTATTCTTTTACCTCCAGCCTATTACCGAATGTATCTAAGATTATGTAATGACTAGTAAAAAAGCCCCGTTTCTGATGCAAATGAAACGGGGGCTAGCAAGGTTTTCTTCTGTGTGCATGTGGGAGTGTGTGTGTCCCTGCCCTCTCTCCCCTCCCCCCTCTGAGTCCTTCACTGTTACAGAGAGAGCGATTTGATTTCCTGCTTTGCTGTGTTTTCCTTCACTGTTTGTGTTACAGAGAGAGCGAGGGCGGGGCAGACACTCATGGGGAAACCGGATATCTCTGTCCCTGCTCCCTGCCCTCTGCCCTCTCTCCCCTCCCCCCTCTGAGTCCTTCACTGTTACAGAGAGAGTGATTTGATTTCATGCTTTGCTGTGTTTTCCTTCACTGTTTGTGTTACAGAGAGAGCGAGGGCGGGGCAGACACTCATGGGGAAACCGGATATCTCTCCCCCTTCACACTTCCGGCTGGAGGCTTCATAGAACGTTGGTGGTGCCTTTTATATATAGAGATGATATCATATTAACACCATGTAAGCCACATTGAGCCTGCAAAAAGGTGGGATAATGTGGGGTACAAATGCAATAAATAATAATAATAACCCATATAGGAATATTGTAATGAATATGCATGAGACAGATTGGTATACAAAGGAGGTAAGAGGCATGCAAATCTCTCTCCTGCATATTCATTAAGGATATCCTAAAAACCTGACCTGAGGAAGGCCCCTGAGGACTAGGAGTAGATACCAAGGACATACATGAGTCTAACACACATATCCAGGGAGCCGTCCAGAAATGTAGCAAAATAAAACCTATTATTCCAAGGAATACAGTACAATATGCAATCTCTACGCAACCCCTAATCTTGAAGTCCAAGATTATTTTTCTTTTCAGGCCTCAAACATTTTTTGGGGTTTATCTGGCTGCAGCTGTGTGGATGTTGGGCAATGCTCTGGTGTAAAGAGCTGGCCTGGCCCCAAATACTGTACAATGCGTTCCTTCAGCTTTTCTAAATCTAACCCACAATCTCACAACCACAATAATACAACATCCAAGCAGCTTTTCTTTTCTTTTGGCTTACTGCCAAGCTCATCAAACCATGGTGAAAAGAAAATGTATTTTAATAACCTGGTTCCTTCAGTGCCGTAAGGACAGACTTGCCACTGACATCCTCGGAGTAGGTGAACCGCATCACACAGTCGCTGTCGGTTTTGTAAATACACAAGACGCTGCTGTCCTGTTCATTAGTTCCTGGAAAAGAAACAGAAAGTGATCAGGAGTCCTGAATACTACATCCTGTGCTAGCAATGGAGACACTACAGGGAAGAGCTGGATGGACCCGTTTCACCTGGTGGCAGGGACTCTTGGAAACCCGCTGTTCCTATTCAGCTGTTCATGCCGGGGAATGCAAGAAGCTTCTCTCAAGTGAGATTTGGCATCTGGGCTCCTATTTTCTGGCATTCAGAGGAATTTGAATTCCTTTTACTACAAGGGTTTCCTGCTGTTCTGTAATGGGCTCCATATGTATCAAGTCAAATGCCGAAAGAGAAGAAACTGTTGGCATGCAAAAAACACAAACAACCCCCCCCCCCCCCCACCCCCGTTTTCTATCCTTCTCCTTCTGGTTCATAATCCCTTCAAAACACAAACACTTGGGAGAAAGGGCTAAATATTGGAACTGGTGAACATCTCTAGGTGTTTATGTTTATTAAAAAGCGTGCTGTATCACCAATCTTGGCCATAGCCAAATCAAGGCAATTTACACCATAAAAACATAAAGGAACCCTATTATTAAAAAAGGAAAGGCACACTTGCAACAAGCAAGAGTCATTCACACAAACAATAGATTTGCCAGTTTTGTCCTACTCCCCAGGTTCTAGTAGTCACCGACTGAAATAAATGAGTTTTCAAATTAGCTCTGAATCATTTGTATAAAGATTCTCAGCATAACTCCAGGGGCAAATCATTCCACAATCTGGAAGCCAGAAAAAAAAAGCACGATGTCTAGTTGATTCCCACTGGGTGTGGGAGAACCAATCTATAATCATTAATACAACGTAATAAACACGGAGGAGCATAAGTTATTGTCAGAACTGTCAAATAGTCTGAGACACCCTCACGTAAGGCTTTAAAGGTTAAAGTAAGAATCTTAAATTGAACTCTATACTGCACAGGGAGCCAATGAAGTGAGAGTGACACCTATGTTTTGCCCTACGAAGAAATCCAGGGGCTGTATTCTGTAGTGATTGTAGACGCTTCAAATTGACCTGAGAGATACCTGCATAAATACCATTACAATAGTCCAGCAGAGACTTGGGGCCCTTTTACTAACCTGAGTAAGCGTCTACATGCGCCAAAATGGACTTTCCACCCAACTACCGCGTGGCTCTTGCTGTAACTTCATTTTTGGCGCGCATCCGATATGAGCATCTGAAAAATATTTTTTCTTTTCAGCCACACCTAACAGACACACGCCAAGTGGCATTTGGAGCGTGGGTGGGTCAATTCCGCCTGGTTACCATGTGAGTCTTTACCGCTAGGTCAATGGCTGGCGGTAAGGTCTCAGACCCAAAATGGACATGTAGCAATTTTCATTTTGCCGCACGTCCATTTTCGTCCAAAATTTTTAAAAAGCCTTTTTTTACAGGCGCGCTAAAAAATGGATCGGTGCCCGCCCAAAACCACCGCAAGCCATTTTTCAGCACGCCTTTGTAAAAGGACCCCTCAGTATTCAAAACGTTTCTAAGAGAATGCAACTGACCAAGAGAAAAACCCCCAAACAAAACTGTGTTCAGAAAATGTCAGATGTGACTCAAGTTAACTCCCAAATAGAGAAATGAATCAACTGGTGTAAACTTTTTCCCAAATAAATTAAGACTAGGCATGAAAGACAGAGCATGATCCACCATCCAGCAGAATGACGTTTTCTCTGCATTGGGAATTAATGTGGACATCAATTCAGCTTTTAACTTTTGTCTGTGAGAGTTTTTTTTGAAGACTTCAGGGACTCTGAAAAGAACAATGCATGGATTGGAAAGTGAAATCAAATTTGTCATTCCCTGCTGGCGGAATGCACAGACAGTTGGTATGGAGTTGTCCAAGAACATGATGTGAAAAGTGCTTGTGCGTTCAGTCTCCTGTGGGTACAAGCTACGTAACGATTGGTATACAAAGCATAAAACTTACTGTGCAAAAAGAGCATTCATATAACAAGGTGTGTGTCATTTAGGCTTTGCTTTACAAATACTGTCTATTAACTAGAACTATAACCACCCACTTATGAAGACTTACTTCTTGAACACACTTGTGGTTGTTAGTCTGCAGTGGTTATCGAGCTATGATCATGACAAATCTTTTTTTAGTTTCAGAGGAAAAAGCTTCTGCCTGTCTGTGGTCAAAAGTCAAACATTTGTATGATTCACAGATTTCACTCTTCATCGGCTAAAAAACCTCCGCTTGAATATTTATAAAGAAACTTAAAAATAAAATAAGAACAAAAGGATCTTATAAAATAAAAACATGGTGTTCAGAAGAGGATTTTCAGGAAGTTTGCCTTCTGCTAATGTGGATCTTGCTTGGTTGATTTCAGATAATGGCATATGGCTATGCACATAGATTCCCTTGATAAAGCCTGGAGTCGGAATAGGCGAAACGGGACCCGGGGACCCCGTTGGATGTGGATGTATATTCAAGATAAGTGCTAAATGTGATGAGCTGAGATAATTAAAAGGCAAATTGCAGATAAACATAGAAGGAAAGCATATAAATATTCAAACGGAGGTTTTTTTAGCCGATAAAGAATGAGATCTCTGAATCATGCAAAATTTTTGCCTTTTGACCACGGACAGGAAGAGGCTTTGTCCTCCAAAACTAAAAAAGATTTGTCATGATCATAGCTTGATAACCACTACTACTACTTATCATTTCTATAGCGCTACTAGACGTACGCAGCGCTGTATACTTGAACATGAAGAGACAGTCCCTGCTCGACAGAGCTTACAATCTAATTAGGACAGACAAACAGGACAAACAAGAGATAAGGGAATATTAAAGTGAGGATGATAAAATAAGGGTTCTGAACAAGTGAACAAGGGTTAGGAGTTAAAAGCAGCATCAAAAAGGTGGGCTTTTAGCTTAGATTTGAAGACGGCCAGAGATGGAGTTTGACGTACCGGCTTAGGATGTCTATTCCAGGCATATGGTGCAGCAAGATAAAAGGAACGGAGTCTGGAGTTAGCGGTGGAGGAGAAGGGTGCAGATAAGAGAGATTTACCCAGTGAACGGAGTTCCCGGGGAGGAATGTAGGGAGAGATGAAAGTGGAGAGGTACTGAGGAGCTGCAAAGTGAATGCACTTATAGGTCAATAAGAGGAGTTTGAACTGTATGCGGAAACGGATAGGAAGCCAGTGAAGTGACTTGAGGAGAGGGCTAATATGAGCATAATGACACTGGCGGAATATTAGTCGTGCAGCAGAATTTTGAACAGATTGAAGAGGAGAGAGATGGCTAAGTGAAAGACCTGTGAGAAGCAAGTTGCAATAGTCTAAGCGAGAGGTGATAAGAGTGTGTTCAAGAAGTAGTTTACAAATACTGTCATCAAAAAGCATTCAAACCCTAGTTTTAGAACCTGACCCCTGCCATCTTCACCTTTACCATAGAAACAAAAGTCTAGGCAGCGACCAAGTGTATTCTTATGGCAGCCACAAGGGGCAGGAGTGAGTGGGCTTCACTTCTTCCCCATCAACCCCACTTGGACCCTGGGGGCGGGAGATACCTAGACCACGGGCGGATAGAGGGAATGTTCATGGTGGGAAGTTCTGAATGGCAGCAGACAGGGGGGAGGGGGAGGGAAGGGATGGGATTTTTCGGGGCTGAGAAGAGGATCAGGGGACTTTTTAAAAGAAAAATAGTTATGCGGGTCCCTGCTGATAGTCAGTGCTGAGACTCACATACCTAACCCGGCCAAGTTAAGACAGCTTTCGAGGTGTCCTAACTTGGCCAGATTAACTAGGTGGGTCATGCAACTGAATATTGCCGGCACCCGCATAACCACTGGCTCCTCCCTAGTACCACCCCTGACCTGCCCACTTTTAACATGGGCAGTCAGAGATGATATTCAGCAGGTCTGCCTGGTTTAGTGCCGCTGGTTATCAGTGGTTGGGCGGCTCACCATGCTTTAAGCAGGCCAGAGCTTTTCCTGCCCTCTTAAACTGTTCTAAATATCGGCCAGATTCTTCTTTGGCCATCCAGTTGATGTTACCTCTAGAAGCAGGGGAGCCAATTTTCAAAATTATTGGGGGTGCTAAACCAAATGGAAATGACCTCTCCCTGGAAACTGTCAAGGAATTTGTTCAATATTGGGGGTGCTCAAGCACCCACAGAGCCAGCTCCTATGTCTAGAAGTGTACTCTACTACTATTATTAGTCATCTACATGTACAGAACTCCAGTCTCACTGCTGAGCTACCCAGGGGCATAGCCAGACCTCGAGGTGGGAGGGAGCCAGAGCCCAAGGTGGTGGGGGACGGGACGGGACATTTTGGTCACTCCCCCGCCATCTCGCCGCCCACTGCCACCATTGTACATCTTGGTTGGCAGGGGTCCCCAACCCCTGCCAGCTGAAACATCACCGCTGCGAATGTCTTGGCTGGCAGGAGTCCCCAACCCTCGCCAGCTGAAGACTTCGTCCAGTGCTGGTCTCCTGCGCCGCTGCATTGCCTGCCCTCTCTTCCCCTCACGTCTGGCACACGCTCTTTTTAGCGAAACTAAGCATGCTCAATTTTACTAAAAGGTGCGTGCCTGACGTGGGCGGAAGAGAGAGCAAGGCAGGCCAATGCGGCGGCACTGCCGCAGACCAGCGCTGGATGAAGTCTTCAGCTGGCGGAGGTTGGGGACCCCCGACAGCCAACCAGGGGCCAAGAGTAAATCTGGGGGGCCCAGGCCCCCGTGGCCCCACCTAGCTATGCCACTGGAGCTACCTACACTACGAGGTGTGATGTGGGAATGAGAAAGAAGAAACTTGCATGACACCTACTTAGTAGCTGACTTTGTAGAGCAGCAAAACCAAATCCATTGTAATAGACACACTTTCTCATTCAGATGCAACTGGTGCTCACAAATGTTTCGCATTCCTCCAATGCCTTATGTTGAGCTTCCTCTGTAGGCTTATACATTACCGAAGAATTTACGTATACATTGGCCAGCATTGTTGGCAAAATATTATATTTTTCAAGGTCCTTGCATGAGAGAAGACAGTTAGCAGTTGACACACTGGGCTGTTTTCCAAGACTATTAGGAATTCATATTTCTATCTGTATTCCATATCTGCTGTGTCCTCGGAATGTGCTGATTTTGTCTGGGCGGAGGGAAGCAGAGAGCCAGGTTTTAAATATAGGCTTTGTTTACGACTTTACTGCTCTGTATAGAGGAGGCTGCGACTGGTGGGAGTTGTGGCAGTCTGACCTTGACACTGGCCATGCTGGGAGAAGTTAAAGTTTAAGTGCAGCGTCACAGGCTGACTTTAGGCTTCCCTAGGCTCCTGGGACCAAGTCGCAAAACAGAAGCAAGAAGTGGGAATGTAGGTAGATTGTTTGAAAGAAACAAAACCAATAAATTCTCTGAAGATAATCATAACTATTTATGAGCATGAAAAGTAATCATTCTGTTTCATATGTGTAATACCCCATGGGAACTGGTATTACTAGATTTTTCCAGAGCCCGGGGTGGGGGGGGGGGGGGGGGGGGGGGAGGGCTGGAGTAGTAGGATGCCCCTGGATGGGAGGACGCTCATCACATGGGGAGTGGTTTTGAAATCAAACACAGGAGAAAAGAGTTGCCTTTGTGAGAATGAGGGGAGGGGGAAAGGAGTTGCAAAGGGGATAAAGGTTGGAATTATGCCCAGAGAGGGGGTCTTTGGTTGCCTGATGGTCCCCTGCCAACAGACCAGGAGGAGAAAAGGGGAATCCTGAGTGAGGAGTGTGACTCTTGGCTGTAAAGGAAGGTTGTGGCTCCAGAAAGCGGCAACTGGGATACCGTGAGTGCTACGGGTGGGCAGAGGAGAGACCCAGCCTGGGAGCAGGGGATTGGAGCTAGGGAAAGCTCAGTCCCAGGACCAGAGTAGATCCAGAAGGGGGGGGGGTCACTGCTGGAAGAGGGTCAGACCAGAGAAGGGTCTGAGCCTGCAGAGATTGGATGTGTGCTGAGAGGAGGAGAAACAGCCACTGACAATAGCAGTGCCTTACAGGGTAGGCATGGACAATTGAATTGTATATATGTACATATTTGTGCCCACGAGGTATCCCTGCAAATATACCTGAGAAGACAAGTGGTATAGGAGTTCCTCTGAGGAACACCAGAAGGATTGGATCTAAGTTGGAGTTTATATGTTGTTTAGACTGCTTAATAAAGGTTTGAAGTACTGCCTGTTCGAAGGGTTACCATATTTTCCCTGACAAAAAAAAGAGGACACCATTAGCCACACCCTCACTACTCCATCATGCCCCCTCCCCAACCACACGCCATGCAGTCACCTTGAGTTGACCCTCTCCAAAAGAAAGCCACCCCCTTCTATATATATTTCCCTTCCCTCCAAAATCTTTTTCCAGCCTCCCTCCACCCAATTTTTTTTTTACAGCTCCCTCACCCCCCTACTCTCTACCCACATTCCACATCCCCTCTCCTAACTTACCTTATCGTCCCCTGGTGGTCTATTGGCCTCTTCAGGGCAGGAAAGGAGCCCACTCTTTCCTGCCTGGCGATGTCGCTGCCTGCTCGCTGCAACCACTGGTTCAAAATGGCTGCTGACACTTCAAGCGGTGACCTCGCAAGACTTCTTGTGAGGCTGCCGCTTGAAGTCTCGGCAGCCATTTTGAAACGGCGCTGGTAGCAAGCTTTAAGCCGTGGGGCTGCGGGAGACCTACTTGGCCTCTTTTTGAGGACACTGTGGGACGTCCGATTCCAGCCTGCCCACTTGTCCGCAAACCTGGACAAACGGGCAGGCTGGAAAAACCCGCCCGGATGTCCCCCAGTGTCCTCATAAAGAAGACATGTCCGGGTAAAACCGGACATATGTTGCAGAGTTTGAATAAATAAACAGTTTGAGTTTGCATAAGCTGTGACTACAGTATATCTTTGAGCACGAGAGTACAAATAGGGTTACCACATGTTCCACCCCTGTCCCGCCCCTTTCACATCCTTGCCCCGCCCCTGTCACATATTCTCCTCCCCCGGGTCACATATTCCCCTCCCCTGCCCCCCCGTCATCTCCCCTCCCCCTTGTCACATATTCCCCTCCCCTGCCCCCCCCTCCCCCTTGTCACATATTCCCCTCCCCTCCCCTTACTTACTATTTACTGCCCTGGTGGTCTAGTGACCTCTTCGGGGCAGGAACGAGCCCCCTCTTTCCTGCCCGAACCGCTGCCTTGCCCTGCATCCTTCTCGGTCTCAGCTTGGGATTCAAAATGGCCACCGAGAGTTGAAGTCCAGCAAGGCCGCTTCAACTCTCGGCGGACATTTTGAATCCTGAGCCGAGACCCGAGACTGAGAAGGATGCAGGGCAAGGGCAGGCAGTGCTCTGGGCAGGAAAGAGGGGGCTCGTTCCTGCCCCGAAGAGGTCACTAGACCACCAGGGCAGTAAATAGTAAGTAAGGGGAGGGGAGGGGAATATGTGACAAGGGGGAGGGGGGGGCAGGGGAGGGGAATAAATAGTAAGTAAGGGGAGGGGAGACCCATGGCGCCGCTCACCTGTCCACCCGCCCACCCGCTTGTCCAGAAATCCGGACAAACGGGCAAAACCCCCCCCCCCCCGGACATGTCCTCAAAAAGAGGACATATCCGGAGAAATCCGCACATATGGTAACCCTAAGTACAAATGCCTCCCAAACCCCCAGATTGTTATTCTGGACCATAGACCCACTCCCAAACTCGACTGCAGGCGAGCTGGAATTGACGAGTCAGGTGACAGTGGCCCTGAATGTGAAACTGAACTGATATGCTTTGTGGCCTGTGGCCGGAGCTAGCACATGGCCGAGACCCGGGTTACTCATGTTTTTCATAGAGATATTTCCAAAACTGGAACAGAGAATCTTTATTACTATCACTGTTAGGCATGTTTAAAAAAAAAAAAAAAAAAGAAGAGAAAGCCTATTGCTGACTCTGCATCCCATTTGTTTGCCTATACACATCTGTGGTTGTACATGCGTGGCCAGAGAAACACAGAAAGTGAGACACGGTAGGAGCTGGAAGCTGCAGATACGACAAGGAGTCCAGGCCCTGCCACTCAAAGAGGTCTCAAAACGGCAGAGAATCCACATCTCACTACCCAAACAGGTTCTCAGTTCTAACCCCTATACCCTTTACTTCATCCACTCATTTGCTGTCTTCATAGGACATGAGCGATTCCCATTCCCAGTCGATCCAGCACTGGCTCCTGTGGCCGCCATTATCAAAGTGGAAATTGTAAGAACTGTGAAGCGACACTACAATTCAATTGCTTTACAAATCCAGCAGGTGGCAGAATCTATCCATTGACTACAAAAAGGGGTCAGCAAAATGGCAACTGTGACACAGGAAGCTATGGGTGGGCAGCGGAGAGACCCATCCCAGGAGCGTGGGATCGGAGCCAGGGAGTGCCCATCCCAGGACCAGGGTGAGCCAACGGAAAGGTCACCTTGGAGGGAGGTCAGGCCAGGAGGGTCTGGACCTATAAAAGTGAGGAGCACAGCCTTTGGGTCAATATTCTCTGGGATAGGCATGGACAACAGCCTTGTGAACATGTATATAAACCCTGAAAGAAAGTGCTGTGTAAATATACTACTAACAATCATTTCTAAAGCGCTACTAGGGTTACACAGCGCTGTACAATTCAAACATAGAAGGACAGTCCCTGCTCAAAGAGCTTACAATCTAAAAGACAAGAGAACAATCTAAAGACAAGTGAACAATCTAGAGGACGAGTGAACAGTTAATCTGATAGGGTGGATAGATTGGGGCATCCTATATTTCTCAAGCAGTTAGGCGCCGAAGGCAGCATTGAAGAGATGAGTTTTAAGCAGAGATTTGAAGATGGGTAGGGAGGGGGCATGGCGTATGGGTGAGGGAAGATTGTTCCAGGCATAGGGTGAGGCAAGGCAGAATGCGTGGAGCCTGGAGTTGGCAGTGGTGGAGAAGGATACTGGGAGAAGGGCCTTGTCCTGTGAGCGGAGGTTGCGGGCGGGAACATAGGGGGAGATGAGGGTGGAGAGGTAGTGAGGAGCTGCAGACTGAGTGCATTTGTAGGTAAGGAGGAGGAGCTTGAATTGTATGCGATATCTGATCGGAAGCCAATGAAGTGATTTAAGGAGAGGGGTGATATGAGTATATCGGTTCTGGCGGAATATGAGACGTGCAGCAGAGTTCTGAACAGATTGAAGGGGGGATAGATGGCTAAGTGGGAGGCCGGTGAGGAGTAAGTTGCAGTAATCAAGGCGAGAGGTAATGAGAGCATGGACGAGAGTTCTGGTGGTATGCTCAGAGAGGAAAGGGCGAATTTTGCTGATGTTAAAGAGGAAGAAGCAACAGGTCTTGGCAGTCTGTTGGATATGCGCAGAGAAGGAGAGGGAGGAGTCGAAGATGACTCCGAGGCTGCGGGCAGATGGGACAGGGAGGATGAGGGTGTTATCAACAGAGATAGAGAGTGGAGGAAGAGAAGTGGGTTTAGGAGGAAAGACAAGGAGCTCGGTCTTGAACATGTTCAGCTTCAGGTGGCGGTTGGACATCCATGCCGCAATGTCGGATAAACAGGCCGATACCTTGGCCTGAGTCTCCACGGTGATGTCAGGTGTGGAGAGGTATAGCTGGGTGTCATCAGCATAAAGATGATACTGAAAACCATGAGACGAGATCAGCGAGCCCAGGGAAGAGGTGTAGATTGAGAAGAGAAGGGGTCCAAGGACAGATCCCTGGGGAACTCCAACAGATAGTGGGATGGGAGTGGAGGAAGATCCATGGGAGTGTACCCTGAAGGTGTGGTGGGAGAGATAAGAGGAGAACTAGGAGAGGACAGGGCCTTGGAACCCAAAAGAGGACAGCGTGGCAAGAAGTAAATCATAATTGACAGTGTCAAACGCGGCGGAAAGATCGAGGAGGATGAGGATGGAGTAGTGACCTCTGGATTTGGCCAGGAGCAGGTCATTGCAAACTTTAGAGAGTGCCGTTTCAGTCGAGTGCAGAGGGCGAAAAATATACCTGAGGAGAATAGTGGAAAAGGTGTTCACTCTGGAAATAACAGAAGTCCGTTCTCTTGAGGCTAGAGTAGCAGACTTGATGGAGCTGAGGGAGACAGAGAGGTACATAGAGGAGACCTACAGGGATGTTGTAGAGAAGTCCCACCTCCAGTCAGGTAGCCCCTGTGCTACCTTGGAGGAGGGAGGTCTCCTAGAAGGAGAGCATCACCCTGGTGAAGTAGGAAGTACTCCTGTAGCCAGGACCTGCCCACCAGGGGATGTATTATCCTTTCGCACCGAGGATATATCTCCAAATGTTGCCCGGGAGGGAAAGGTTAGGACAGCTGTTGTACTTGGTGATTCAATCATTAGGCATATAGATAGCTGGGTGGCTGGTGGACGTGAGGATCGCCTGGTGACTTGCCTGCCTGGTGCGAAGGTGGCGGACCTCACGCGTCATCTAGATAGGATTTTATATAGTGCTGGGGAGGAGACGGCTGTCTTGGTACATGTGGGTACTAATGACATAGGAAAATGTGGGAGAGAGGTTCTGGAAGCAAAATTTAGGCTCTTAGGTAGAAAGCTGAAATCCAGATCCTCCAGGGTAGCATTTTCTGAAATGCTACCTGTGCCACGCGCAGGGCCCAGGAGACAGGCAGAGCTCCAGAGTCTCAATGCGTGGATGAGACGATGGTGCAGGGAGGAGGGCTTTAGATTTGTTAGGAACTGGGCAACATTCTGGGGAAGGGGGAGCCTATTCCGAAAGGATGGGCTCCATCTTAACCAGAGTGGGACCAGGCTGCTGGCATCGGCGTTTAAGAAGGAGATAGAGCAGCTTTTAAACTAGAAATGGGGGGAAGGCCGACAGTCGCTCAAAAGAGCATGGTTCGGGATAAGGTATCTTTCAAAGATATCACCATAACAGGGAAGATAGAGTATCCTGATAGTGAGGTTGCAAAAGAGATTGTAGTAGATCGGGTATCTTAAATAACAATAAAAATCAGACAAAAGATTGCCAATTAATACTGTCAAGTACTAAGCATGATGTACTTAGGAACAACAAACATAGTTTGAAATGTCTATATGCGAATGCCAGGAGAATAAGAAATAAGATGGGGGAGTTAGAATATATTGCACTAAATGAAAAATTAGATATAATAGGCATCTCTGAGACCTGGTGGAAGGAGGATAACCAGTGGGACACTGTCATACCGGGGTACAAATTATATCGTAGTGATAGGGTGAATCGGATTGGTGGAGGGGTAGCATTGTATATTAACGAGAGCCTTGAATCAAATAGATTGAAAATTCTGCAGGAAACAAAACACTCCTTGGAATCACTGTGGATTGAAATTCCATGTGCAAAGGGGAAAAGGATAGTGATAGGAGTGTACTACCGTCCGCCTGGCCAGGACGAACAGACTGATGCGGAAATGTTAAAGGAAATCAGGGACGCAAACAAACTGGGCAACACAATAATAATGGGGGATTTCAATTACCCGCATATAGACTGGGTTAATGTAACATCTGTACACGCAAGGGACATAAGATTTCTTGATGAAATCAAGGACAGCTTCATGGAACAGCTAGTTCAGGAGCCGACAAGAGAAGGAAAAATACTAGACTTAGTCCTTAGTGGTGCTCATGATCTAGTGCAGGGGGTAACGATACGAGGGCCGCTTGATAACAGTGATCATAATATGATCGGTTTTGATATTGGCATTGAAGGAAGTGAAACTAGGAAATCAAGTACGCTAGCATTTAACTATAGAAAAGGTGATTACGACAAAATGAGAAAAATGGTGAAAAAAAGACTGAAAGGAGCAGCTCGCAGAGTAAAAAACTTGCATCAGGCGTGGATGCTGTTTAAAAACACCATCCTGGAGGTTCAGGACAAATATATTCCACGTATTAGAAAAAAGGGAAAAAAGACTAAACGTCAGCCGGCGTGGCTAAACAGTAAGATAAAGGAAATCATTAGAGCCAAAAAACAATCCTTCAGAAAGTGGAGAAGAGAACCAACTGAAAGTAACAGGATAGATCATAAGGAATGCCAAGCCAAATGCAAAGCGGAGATAAGGAGGGCAAAAAAGGACTTTGAGAAGAAATTAGCGTTGGAAGCAAAAATACCTAGTAAAAATTTTTTTAGATACATTAAAAGCAGGAAACCGGCCAAAGAGTCGGTTGGGCCGCTGGACGAAAATGGTGTTAAAGGGGCGATCAAGGAGGACAAAGCCGTAGCGGAGAAATTAAATGAATTCTTTGCTTCGGTCTTCACCGAGGAGGATTTGGGGGGGGGACACCGGTGCCGGAAAGAATATTTGAAGCGGGGGAGTCGGAGAAACTAAACAAATTCTCTGTAACCTTGGAGGATGTAATGGGTCAGTTCAGCAAGCTGAAGAGTAGTAAATCACCGGGACCTGATGGTATTCATCCCAGAGTATTAATAGAACTAAAAAATGAACTTGCGGAGCTACTGTTAGAAATATGCAATCTGTCCCTAAAATCGAGTGTAATACCGGAAGACTGGAGGGTAGCCAATGTTTACTCCGATTTTTAAGAAGGGTTCCAGAGGAGATCCGGGAAATTATAGACCGGTGAGTCTGACGTCGGTGCCGGGCAAGATGGTGGAGGCTATTATTAAGAATAAAATTGCAGAGCATATACAAAAACATGGACTGATGAGACAAAGTCAGCACGGATTTAGTGAAGGGAAGTCTTGCCTCACCAATCTAATGCATTTTTTTGAGGGGGTAAGCAAACATGTGGACAATGGGGAGCCGGTTGATATTGTATATCTGGATTTTCAGAAGGCGTTTGACAAAGTGCCGCACGAAAGACTCCTGAAGAAATTGCAGAGTCATGGAATCGGAGGTAGGGTACTATTATGGATTAAGAACTGGTTGAAAGATAGGAAGCAGAGAGTAGGATTGCGTGGCCAGTATTCTCAGTGGAGGAGGGTAGTTAGTGGGGTCCCGCAGGGGTCTGTGCTGGGTCCGTTGCTTTTTAATTTATTTATAAATGACCTAGAGATGGGAATAACTAGTGAGGTAATTAAATTCGCCGATGACACAAAATTATTCAGGGTCGTCAAGTCGCAGGAGGAATGTGAACGATTACAGGAGGACCTTGCGAGACTGGGAGAATGGGCGTGCAAGTGGCAGATGAAGTTCAATGTTGACAAGTGCAAAGTGATGCATGTGGGTAAGAGGAACCCGAATTATAGCTACGTCGTGCAAGGTTCCACGTTAGGAGTTACGGATCAAGAAAGGGATCTGGGTGTCGTCGTCGATGATACGCTGAAACCTTCTGCTCAGTGTGCTGCTGCGGCTAGGAAAGCGAATAGAATGTTGGGTGTTATTAGGAAGGGTATGGAGTCCAGGTGTGCGGATGTTATAATGCTGTTGTATCGCTCCATGGTGCGACCGCACCTGGAGTATTGTGTTCAGTACTGGTCTCCGTATCTCAAAAAAGATATAGTAGAATTGGAAAAGGTACAGCGAAGGGCGACGAAAATGATAGTGGGGATGGGACGACTTTCCTATGAAGAGAGGCTGAGAAGGCTAGGGCTTTTCAGCTTGGAGAAGAGACGGCTGAGGGGAGATATGATAGAAGTGTATAAAATAATGAGTGGAATGGATCGGGTGGATGTGAAGCGACTGTTCACGCTATCCAAAAATACTAGGACTAGAGGGCATGAGTTGAAGCTACAGTGTGGTAAATTTAAAATGAATCGGAGAAAATTTTTCTTCACCCAACGTGTAATTAGACTCTGGAATTCATTGCCGGAGAACGTGGTACGGGCGGTTAGCTTGACGGAGTTTAAAAAGGGGTTAGATAGATTCCTAAAGGACAAGTCCATAGACCGCTATTAAATGGACTTGGAAAAATTCCGCATTTTTAGGTATAACTTGTCTGGAATGTTTTTACGTTTAGGGAGCGTGCCAGGTGCCCTTGACCTGGATTGGCCACTGTCGGTGACAGGATGCTGGGCTAGATGGACCTTTGGTCTTTCCCAGTATGGCACTACTTATGTACTTATGTACTTATGTACTAATTGTACTGGAGTTACAAAGCGACTGTAAGAAGATTAAAGTTAAAAGTCTGCCTGTTGCCGAGGTTGCAATAAAGGTTAAGGGCCCCTTTTACTAAGCCACGTAAGGCTCTACATGCGCCAAAACGGACTTACCACCCAACTACCGCGTGGCTTTTGCGGTAATTTCATTTTTGGCGCTCGTCTGAAAAATATATTTTATTTTCGGATGCGCGCCAAGTGGCACCTCACGCGCGTAGGTCATTACCGCCCAAATTCTTTATCGCTAGGTCTATGGCCGGCGGTAAGGTCTCAGACCCAAAATGGACGTGCGGCAATTTTCATTTTGCCGCACGCCCATTTTCGGCAAAAAATAAAAAAGGCATTTTTTGTAGGTGCGCTGAAAAATAATTCTGCGCGCGCCCGAAACCTGTGCCTACACTACCGCAGGCCACTTTTTACCGCGCCTTTGTAAAAGGACCCCCCCCCCCCCCCAAGTTTGTTATTAAGCCTTCAGGAGTACAGTGTGCTTCCTGGACTGAAGAGCTGAATGGGACCCAGAATTGGAAAGTGTCTCCCAAACCTCTGCATCACTATTCCAGACCATTGACTCGCCCCGGCTCGACTATACGTGGACTGGTAATGAGGCGTGTGGTAAAAGTGGCCTGAGAGTGAGCGAAGACTGTGAGGTTTGTGTAAAGGATTTTCTTTTGTGGCCTGGGGCCAGAGCTGGCACCAGGGTTGCCATATAAAAAAAAAAAATTCCCACACAAAACAGCCCAAAAACCGCACACACCCCACCCCCGACGTCATCACCCCCGCCCCTTCCGTCATCACCCCCACCCCCATCAACCCCGCCCCTTCCGTCATCACCCCACCCCGCCGTCATCAGCCCTGCCCCCACCGTCATCGCCCCGCTCAAAACGTTGGCAAACCCCGCCCAAAATGTCACAAACCCCGCCTCTGTCACCATTTGCCCCACCCCCCGCCGGCCGAAAAAACGCCCCAAAACCTGCACAAAAAAACCCAAAACCAGCCCAAAAAACCGCAACCCGCCGTGGGCAAAAGTTTCCCGCGGCGGGTTGCGGAAAACCGCCCAATTGGCCGGGAAAACCGCCCACCTGGCAACGCTGGCTGGCACGCAGGTGAGACCTGGGTTAGATTAGTGTTACATCTTTATTTGCCTCTAGAACCCAAATATTGTTTAAAATTTATTGTTTAGTTTTTAACACTTTGGAAGGTTGCTCTCCGGAGAGTTTACCTCTTTTACTGTGATCATTTTCTCCAGAACACAGATCACTTTTTATTGGGTTTCCCTTCTGTAAAAGGCTTGAGATTCAAAGCTTTTCATAAGAACTCCTTTATGTATCAACCAGTTAAAGTTTGGAATTCTTTACTATTGGAAACTCATTTAAGTTCTTGATATCTCCAGTTTTGGAAACAATTGAAAATCTCATCTGTTCGGGAAATGTTTGTTACAATAACCTGTACATTTGATCCTTATTTATATCCATGTAATTATCCTGATATCGGTGTTTATCAGCTTTAAAGATTGTTACCCAATCTATAGGAGTGGCCTAGTGGTTAGGGTGGTGGACTTTGGTCCTGAGGAACTGAGTTCGATTCCCACTTCAGGCACAGGCAGCTCCTTGTGACTCTGGGCAGGTCACTTAACTCTCCATTGCCCCATGTAAGCCGCATTGAGCCTGCCATGAGTGGGAAAGCACAGGGTACAAATGTAACAAAAATAAAATAGATACTATTGGAGATTCTACATGGAATGTTGCTACTATTGGAGATTCTACATGGAATGTTGCTATTCCACTAGCAACATTCCATGTAGAAGGCTGCGCAGGCTTCTGTTTCTGTGAGTCTGACGTCCTGCACGTACGTGCAGGACGTCAGACTCACAGAAGCAGAAGCCTGCGCGGCCAAATTGGTGATCTACAATAGCAACATTCCATGTACAATCTCAAATAGTAGCAACAGTTGAGGAGTGGCCTAGTGGTTAGGGTGGTGGACTTTGGTCCTGAGGAACTGAGTTCAATTCCCACTTCAGGCACAGGCAGCTCCTTGTGACTCTGGGCAAGTCACTTAATCCTTCATTGCCCCAGGTACAAATAAGTACCTGTATACAATATGTAAGCCGCATTGAGCCTGCCATGAGTGGGAAAATGCAGGGGACAAATGTAACAAAAATAAAATAACCTTGACTTTTGGGATCAAATGGGTTAAAATACTTAACATAAGATAACATAACATCTAAGATTTGTTTGAAAATGGCATTAGGTTCGCTGTGCGGCAGTAGCGTACCCAGAGTTTAATTTTTAGATGGGCCTGGAGGTGGACTGGGTGGGCACAGGCCTCGCATTTCCTCTCCACCCGCTACCACCCCCCCCCCCCCCCCCCACCGCCGCATTTCCTCTCCATCCGTTACCCCCCCCCCGCCACAGCCCCCTGCACATGGTCAGTTCTGGTCATTTTTACTGACCTGAAGCGCCGTTCTCCCTCCAGCACCGGCGATTCCCATAGCCAGCCTTCTGCCAGCGCGCGTCGTCGGAGCCTCTTCTCAGGCGCGTCCCGCCTACTCTGCAACTTCCTGCGTCCCACCTTTGCGGAAAACAGGAAGTTGCAGAGTAGGCGGGACGCGCCTGAGAAGAGGCCCCGACGACACGCGCTGGCAGAAGGCTGGCTATGGGAATCGCCGGTGCTGGAGGGAGAACAGCGCTTCAGGGCAGCAAAAGTGAGCAGACCACACGGACGGGGAGAGCGGGCAGAAGAGGCTGGGCGGGCCTGGAGCAAAAGTGGCTGGGCCTGGGCCTGTCCAGGCCCACCCGTGGCTACGCCCCTGCTGTGCGGCAAAGCAAGAAAAGTAACAACTCCTGGAGTGGATTGAAAAAGAGAACATGAATAAAACGGAACTGAATTAACTAAAAGTGGTTTTCCTTATCCGTCTGCTTTAATAAACTTCTCATACATGCTTCCTCCTGGGCTGAGGGTGGGTCAGGAACAGGGAGGAGCGGCCTGGTGGAAACCTGTGAAAAAGCTCAATTTCTCCCCTTGTGACTTTTTCATGAAAAATACTACTTTCATTTTACTCTCTCAAATCATAGAAACACATTATCTCTGCCCCACCATTTCCACAGTACGTTCCAAGAAAATCTGTTCCGTTCGTGACAACCCAAGCTTCGGAACTGAATCTGGTGACAGAAGGTGTCTACAAAGGAAAGAAGGGGCAAACCCTCACCCACTTCATCGCAAAACGAAAACATCAAAAAGAACAAAAAGCAACATTAAACACCTTTCTTGCTTTGTTCTAAGGGCTTTAGTACCTGTTATTCTTTTAACCTAGATTTGACTTTCTGCATATCCTCAGACCCGAAGACGGGCATCGGAAGAATCTCGTGAGCAGGGGCGTAGCCAGATGGTCAATTTTGGGTGGGCCTGAGCACAAGGTGGGTGGGCATGGAATTTGCCCCCTCCCCGGTCCCCCTCTAGTTTGCTCCTCTCTCCACCCCTCCCTTTCCACAAATCTACTATAATAAAACTCACCCTCAACGTTCTGAAGATAACGTTCTGAAGTCACTCAGTCACTCACTGAAGGGTTCATGGATTCATGGTGGTGAAGCCACAACACTGACCATGTCTCTCTGCCCCGCCCTCGCATGACGGACCAATCAGAAAAAACACCCTCAACATTCTGAAACACAAAGGACCATCACAACACCGTTCCCAGGCAACACTAGGCAACGTAAGACGGACCAATCAGAGGAAACTACATGACAATAAGGGAGGAGCATTCCCCAGCAGAATGGCTCATTATCTGTGCAGCACGGAGAGCACAGAACCACCGCTGGAACGAGAGAAGAATATTCCTGCTGTGGGTATGTGCAAAAATAGACCGGGGGAGGGGGGGAGAAATTTTTAAATGCCTAATGCCAGTACTGAAGAGTGCCAGAGGGCCTATAGCACAGACTATATTTGGGATCGCTTGACATGGAGTCAGAGGAGCCGGAAAACATGCCCGTCACCATCTGGGACGTGGGCGAACAGGACAAGCTGCGGCCCAGCTGGAAGGATTACCCGTGACCCAGCCAGCAGCAAACAGCGACCAAGGAAGGGGGAGGAGTACTCCTTCCCTGCCTAGGAATTGCTGGAGACTGGCTGCCAAACTAACGAAAAAACCGCACACCGACGCACCACCTCCATCATCAACAACCTGCACACACACCGCACCCTCACACACACACACACAAAAAATAACTCTGTGACACATACACACACAAAAAAAAAACCACATGCTAGCGCCCGTTTCGTTGGTTTCGGAAACGGGCCTTTTTTACTAGTATTAAATACTTGAGCTGGCAGGGATCCCCAAACCCTCCTTGAGCAGCCAGCACTCTTTCAAACGGCAGCAGGTAGTATGTGTGAAAACTGAGCATGTGCAGAAGGGACGGTCTCAGTGTACGCTCAAGGCAAGTGCTGCTGGCTTGCATTTGGAAGAGTGCAGGCTGCCCAAGGAGAGAAAACCTTCAACTAGCGAGGTTTGGGGATCTCCACTAGCCACAGCATGAGTGTCACAATTTTGGGTGGGCCTGAGTCCAAAGTGGGTGGGTCCCAGCCCACCCAGGCCCACCTGTGGCTACGCCACTGCTCATGAGAGGGCAGGATGATAGGATGGATTAGGCTGGGAGAGAAGGAGAACGATCCCTAACACCCACAGTAACTACACAGCTCAGTCTGCACAACTTTACAGCCTGGAGCCATTCTGAGACTTTACCACCTTCCCTTGCAAGCAACCTTCCATTTTACAAACAACTGCTCTTACAGTTGTTACAGCAGGAGACCAGCCTGTAATTTAGGATAACATCAGAGATCCCCAGGGCTGACATTACTGGTGTTAAGTACAGTTTGTAATGAGAGAAAACAGAACAGGAACAGTTTAGTTCAGAATGTAAAATTAGTACAGCCAACAAATGTTTGTTTTGAGGGTGGTGGAAGATCTAACCAGGGTATTGTCCTGTGAATTTAGGATTAACATTCTTCTTGGTTAATATATCTTTTGATTATGTTTATTTAGTCTTGATATACCGCCATTACTGGCTACGCAGATCAAAACGGTGTAAAATCATAGAAAAGAACTCCGTCGATATAATAGGAAAGTATTCATTCACGACAAGGAACAGGCAGGGGGGCCGTATCAGTCCTACTTCTGCAAGCAAAGGAATTTTCAGACCTTCAGTGATTTCCCCCCCCTCCGCACAGGACTTACCAAGGTCATCCACAGTAACGATTTCATCCTTACAAAGCTTTTGGCAGGTATGATTGTCAGCCAGTCTCCCTGAGTTAAATAGTCTGCACTCAATACAGTCCCTGCAAGCAAAGGCAAACAAAAGCATCTTTAAGCATTTTATATTTCTGAAGCTTTATACAATATCAGTCAAGAACAAGCTTGATTCAACCAAGAAAACAGAAAAAGAAAACATGAAGTAGGCAAAATTCAAGCTTGGCATGTCCACCACATTAGCCCACAATGTAAAGAAGGGGAGATCCTTCACCAGTTTGTTTGTTTCATTTATACCCCCCATTCTCCCACCTATTTGCAGGCTCAATGTGGCTTACAAAGTACCGTAAAGGCGTTTGCCATTATGGTTGACAACAAATACAAGATTGCGCTGTGGCCAGGGGTGTATCTGCGTGGGGCCACAGGGGCCTGGGCCCCCGCAGATTTCGCCCTGGACCCCCCTACCTTTGCTGGCGGGGGACCCCAACCCCCCGCCAGCCGACGTCCGCTTCCTCCTGCCTTTAAAAATATTCCTTCAGCTGGCGGGGTCTTCTGTTCTTCTTCGTCCTCCGTGGCGTGCTGTTCATTCAAAGAGCTGCAATCCAGTTTCGGAGTCTGACGTCGCTGCACGTTGTACGTGCAGGACGTCTGTGAGTCTGATGTCCTGCACATACAATGTGCAGCGATGTCAGACTCTAAAACTGGATTGCAGCTCTTTGAATGAACAGCACGCCACGGAGGACGAAGAAGAACTTGAAGACCTCGGCTGGCAGGGGTTAGGGTCCCCCACCAGCTGAAGGAATATTTTTAAAGGCAGGAGGAAGCGGACGTCGAATGGCGGGGGGTTGGGTTCCCCCGCCAGCAAAGGTAGGTGACGGCGGCAGGGGGGTCGGTAATGGTGGCGGCAGGGGGGCTTTAATGTGCCCCCTCACTCTGGCCCTGGCCCCCCCTACTGCCGAACCTCAGATATGCCCCTGGCTGTGGCCACACGAGGCAGAAGTATATCAGGCGTCATGGGGTCAAGGGGGAAGAGGAAGTAACCTGTCCAGCACGATCCTTGACCATGTTGTGTTGCTGGGCGCGGGGGCCCACGCTGGATCGGCGGGATAAGCCCCCCCCCCCCCGAAGAGGCGGGCCTACAATGGTTTCCTGAAGTCCAGGCGGCCATGTACCACTCCCACTACAAACGGGAGTCCAATCCATAGCTGTGCGCCCATGCAGGAGGAGCTAGATGCGCGAGTAGCTCCGCCCCCTAGCCCCCTACAGCCTGGGCAATGCAGGTCCAGGCATGACATTGCTGATCCGAGTCCGTCACTAGCTGGCAGATCAGCGAGGTCAGCCATGCATCCTGGGACCATGCCGCGAACGATCCCGTGGACCGAAGTGCAGATCCCAAAGACGATCCGCTCTCTGGCTGGGAGCCAGTGCAGCTTTTCTCGAAATAGCAATAGCAGAGCACTCACAAAAGAATAATTATAATACTAAAGAAATGAAGACAAATGGGCAGTAATGACATCTCTTGTGTCTCACTATTCGGGAATCTACAGTCATCCTACCCAGAGAAGCCTTAGCACTGAGAAAACTTCTACGCTGTTTAGGATCATTTATATAGTTCTGCGCCCAAAGTCTAAGATTCTTGACACCTAGCCATAAAGTTCTCTCTTAATCTGGGTGCTCCTAGCAACATCTTGGAACACTCAGAACTCCTCTCCAAGAAACAATTTAGACTTATGCAAAGTCCAATCTCTATCAGGTTCTAACACTCAGGAAACATGAAGGGCTCCTTTTACAAAACTGCAGCAGTGTTTCCTGTACGGCAAATGCGACAAACTCGAAAGGAATTGAACAGACTTTGTTGCATTTGCCGCGCCGGGAATCACTACACTACCGCGGCTTAGTAAAAGGAGCTCGAAATATCCTAGTTCCCATTTCTTCATTTTAGATACTTAAAATTTTAGAAACTCTGAAATTTTCAAAATATCCATTCCCGAGCCATCCTTAGATTTTAAAGCTTGGTCTCACATCAACTTCTTCCCAGGTATATTTATTTATTTAGTAGGATTTAAGTACATAAGTATTGCCACATTGGGACAGACCAAAGGTCCATCAAGCCCAGCATCCTGTTTCCAACAGTGGCCAATCCAGGTCAACAAATACCTGGCAAGATCCCAAAAACAGTTCAATACGTTTTATGCTACTTATCCCAGAAATAAGCAGTGGATTTTTCCCCAAGTCAATTTAATAATGGTCTATGGACTTTTCCTTTAGGAAGCCGTCCAGACCTTTTTTAAACCACGCTAAGCTAACCGCCTTTACCACATTCTCTGGCAACGAATTTAATTACACATTGAGTGAAGAAACATTTTCTCCGATTCGTATTAAATTTACTACTTTGTAGCTTCATCGCATGAACAGTAAGAATAGATCAAACATGAGCAATAGGCAATTACAGCAGTAAACATATTCAAATAACAATGCAAAGTATGGCACAGTATACTACTTACAATGTCAACACAATACGTAATAGAACATTTTAATTGATAGTGAAGGGTAAAGTAAAGATGAAACATATAGATAGGTAAGAGAGTAAGAGGAGTTAGAAAGTAAGGCGACTAATTTAAAGAAAGTTGCACATGAGGTCAGAGAGATGGTTAAATACTATCTCAGATAGGGTAGGAGTGGATAAACAGAGGTATATAATAAACCTGAGAGATTGCTGGTAGTGCATTGGAGAGCATCTTCAATACGGTTGATATTCAAAGCGATTTAACCAGGTTATATCACCTGTGCGGGGCTAACTGGAGATATTCAGTGGCACTTAACCAGATGGTGCTGCTTAATATCCCCTCTAACTGTCTAATCTGAAATCGGCCATGTTTTGGGTGGTCTGGGGTGGGGCGGAAATGGGGTGGAGTTGGCACTTCTATAGTTAAGTGTCAACATTCAGCACTTGTTCTGTCCTCTGACAGCCTTGCACTAGTTTATAATATGATCCTAAAATGTATGTAATGCCTTTACT
The DNA here is from genome assembly GCF_901765095.1 of Microcaecilia unicolor. Classification (NCBI taxonomy): domain Eukaryota; kingdom Metazoa; phylum Chordata; class Amphibia; order Gymnophiona; family Siphonopidae; genus Microcaecilia; species Microcaecilia unicolor. Next base: position 279,266,098 of record NC_044037.1, on the reverse strand, counting down.
GCTATTCTCATTTCTAAGGATTATCATTGCTTCAGTTCTCACTCTGCAAAGATACATAAGCAAGGCATTGTGTGTAATGTAGTTCACGGGCAAAGCAGCCACCCTTGTCTGTCTGTATAAGAACGGTTACCACTGGTTGTGAGGCTGCCCAGACCTTCTCTCTCTCTCAGCCAAGCTTGGCCCCTTTGTCTACCTGCTATCACTTCCTGGTCATTCTTACTATATCTGTCCTGAAAGGTCAGCCAGGTATTATCTTTCCCTCCAATCGAGGGCCGTCCTCTAGCACCTCCCTTGCCACCCGGTGGCAGGCTCTGTCCCTATTGGTCCTTACCTGCTCCTCCCTGAGCCTGTGTGAGGCTTTTTGACCTCCTTGTCCCTTTCGCCATGAGGCATTCACCATCTTGCTACAGACATGAGGCATTCACCATCTTGCTTCAGGCAGCACTGTCCTGCTGAAACTCCCTGCAATGAACTTGGTTTTTTTACCTTGAAAATATCTCCTCCCTAATGAGATATCGCACATTCAAGTCACCCAGCTTTGAACCACTTCTATCTGCTCAACTATTTCTCCCCTGCAATAAAGCTACCTCTCTTCAGATCTCCACCTCCAACCACTGAAACAGCTCTCAGAATTACGGAGTCTCTGTGCCCTGGGGCAGCACTTCTGAACATCTGACTGTGAATAAATTACCTGTGCTTTATTCAATAAAAGAGACTTCTTAAAAATAATAGAGACTTCAGGCGTGACTGGTGTGCCAAGGTTATACTTTCAAGATATCATAGACTTTACAGTAACAAGTCTATGAGAGGCTTGAACAGCACTTAACCACATAAGGTAACCAAGCAAATTGGACCATATAAAACACAGTCCTATCTCTGTTTGGTTTCACTTATCCAGTTAAGGGCTAAATATTGGCTTTAAGCAGATAAATGCCGACCAGCCACACCTACTTGGATATTCAATGTTGATGCGCAGACATGGCCTGGTACTGAATATCCAGGCATAAGGCCAGTGACAGCTAAAAAAAAAAAAATCATTCACTGCTACTGGCTAAGTATTTACCCCCAATCCAACAATACGCTCAATATTCAAAGCGATTAAACTGGGCAGAAGAGGCTCCTTTCCAGTTAAATCACACTGAGCGGCTCAGGAAGGGAGATTCAGCAGCACTTAATATTTCCTCTGACCACCATGGCACTGTCCAGGCAGTGTCGGAGTGGTCGTAGAACAGCCAACATTCAGGGGCCCTTTTTCTAAGGTGCACTGAAAAATGGCCTGCGCTGGTGCAGACGCATGTATGGGACGCACGCAGGTCCATTTTTCAGCACGCCTGCAAAAAAAGCCCTTTTTTTGGGGCCGAAAATAGACATGCGGCAAAATTAAAAATTGGTGCGCGTCAATTTTGGCCCTGAGACCTTACCGCCACCCATTGACTTAGTGGCAAGGTCTCACACATTAACCGGGCAGTAATTGTCAGCGTACACTGCCGATTTCCTCCCAGCTAGTGCCGCGCGGTAGAAAATGAAAAAAAATATTTTCCAACGACCATATCGGAAGCTTGATCTCACGGATGTGCAATCCTTCACTTCCTTTTTAACATCTACAGCTGCTCATTCTGGGCCTGGAGTAAAGTCTGCTGTTCTTGGAGTGGAGCAAGCATATTATTTGATTCAGAGACTTTTCAAATGACTGCCTTCTCTAAAGCAGCGATTGCCATCCAAACCGTATCCAAAATCACCAGCTCTGGTTTCACCAAAGAAAGTCTGCCCCGAACCCTGGGGTGACTGATGTCCACTATCCAACCTTAGGAGGTCTGGTACAGTTCCAGCTGTTCCATCTGAGCATAACTGAGACAGATATTGTTCGCTCTCTTGACCTCCTGGTGAAATCATCTCTCCAACTGCCACAGGACCGCCAATTCCACCATCATTTTCACGCTTGCAATATGAATGCATCTGGACAGCAGAAGTGCATACCCAAGTACCTTGCAACCAGGAATCCCCAGTCTTTCTCCTCCACATCTCCTTGCCCCTGTCTCCTCCCCTTAGATCCCTTCTTCCTCTCCCTCCTCTGAAATCTGCTCTCCTTTTCCTGTTCCATTCCCCAGACCCCCTCCTCTGCTCCTATTTACTATCTCTCTTCTCTCTTCCCAGCACTGATCACTAGCATCCCCTTTTCCCATAAATAGCGTGAAAAACTGAACTGGGCACACAAGAAATGGCAAAAGATGACTAATTTTTATTTTATTTTAATCATTTATTTATAATTTTTCATTTTACAAGGGTCACTTGCAAACAGTAATACAGAGATGACTGCACAATAATACAATATTAGAAGAAAACAATCTCAACTAGATAAATAGATTATATACAATCTTTCTCTTTCTTAGAGCACAAAATAAATAGGAAGAGTGAAACAAGACAAGGAGATCAATTAAACAACAGTAAACAAAGAAAGCGTGGTATTAACCTGATTATCCCCAGTTATTATTTATCTGAATCATTATTCAAAAGATGACTATTTTTATAAAGTTTAGAAAAATAATATATATATATATATTTGTTAATTTAAACTTTTTGTTTTCATAGACGTGCCAAAACACAAATACAACATAACATAGTAACCCCACCCCCTAAAAACCCTAGTCCCTTTTAACAAAGACCAAAATCCAATCCTCTTTACAAACAAATCTATTGACAAAAGAAATCTAGTGAAGCCCAGAGCTTTCTAAACACTGAAAATCTCTGTCTCTTAACTGTAGCAATTTTGTTCGTATTTCCTCATGAGACACACAGCAGTCCACCACACCTTATAATTGAGCTCAGTGCAAATTCCTAACACATTTATAATTCTATCCCAAAATTGTTTTTAATTCATACAGGCAAACATCACATGAGAGGGAGTTCCCGCAGCAAACCCACAAGACTAGCATTTATTAGAAATACCAGCCCCTAATTTTTCAACTTTGGAAGGGGTCTATAAGTATGAGACCAAGTGACCGCTGTGATAGCGATGGCCTGCACCCTTTAGTCCAAAACGTTTCCCAATGTGGCTCGGGAAGACCCTTCCCCAAATCAAACTGCCAAACTCACTCAAGCGCAACATAGCTATACCCCTTGCAAGACTTCATAATATGTAAATACTAGTAAGAAATGCCCGTTTCGGGAAGAAATGAAACGGGCGCTAGCAGGGTAATCCCCCCCCCCCAATCCTCCCTCTCGAGTTCCAGACCCCCCCTCCGTCCGTTCCTTCCGAGTTGCAACCCCCCCTCTCCCTCCGTCCCTCCCTCACTCAGTGACTCACTTGATTGCGATTTAGCGATGAAAGTTCGCAGCGCTCTCGCCGCAGCGCTGCTGTAACTGAATCTGTGTGAGTCGCGCGTTGTGCCTTCGCTGCTCCGCCCTCGACATCATCGCGTTTTGACGCGAGGGCGGAGCTACAGTGACTGCAGTGCAGGCCAAACCGGATATCTCGGGCGCCTCATCCGGCTTGAGGCGTCATTGGAACGTTGGAGGTGCCTTTTATATATATAGAAGATATGCAAGTTCACAGAAACGTGCCAGATAATTGCCGCAGGATCTTGAAGGTCTGCTGCATGAAACCAGGGCTGTGATAATAAAGATCTTTCACAATTGTTACCAGTCTGAGGAATCCTTCATTTGCTTCTGCCGAAAACATTCAATCCGTCCCACCTTGGGGGAGTTAATAACATTTGCTCACTTTTGATTTTCATTCCACTGCCAGATATTTTGCAGACTAACACAAAACTCTGCAACAAGACACGCAGAAGCTACATAGCAATCTTATAAAAGTCCTAATTCCCAGGTCTCAAACCGCAGCCATGCCGCCTATGAAAAGGCCGAAGTGTAAATATTACGCTGAGCCTTAGAACACCAATACAGCTGCCACTGGGAAACTAGACTGCTATAGGGACCACTTGCTAGCAGAATCCCTCATATCAGTCACACACACAAACCCTCACCCAGTACAGAATAAGGGGCTACAAACCGGTAACAGAAACATGCAGACATAAACTGAAAAGGAAGCACAATACTTGAAAATGAGACACAGAAATGCATTTTTTCCCCCTACTGTGCAAAATACAAAAATAGAACGATGCACATTTTCCAAAGCTAACCAATTCCAATTCCTACAAATAGCATGTTATTTTTCTTATTGGGTCCAGTCTCTTTTCCACTTTCCATGTGCCATTTTCTCCTAAATTCTTTATTTGGGATATCTTTTCCATTTCTTCTCTCACTTCCAGTCTTCTTCCCTTCCTTCTCCACATCTGTCTGATATTAATCTCCCCTCTCCTCTTCTTCTCCACATTTTATCTCTTATTTTTCTCTCTTCTCTCATCTAACAATTCTTAGTCTCCCTCTTTTTACCTCTCACCTACTTACTAGCTTTCCATCTCCCACTTTCAAGTCCTTTCTAGCCCTCATTGTCTTCATCTCTCTCTCCCCCTCCTGTTCCCAGCATATTCTCCCTCCATCTCTCACTCGCCCCCCCCCCCCCATTTCCATCCTCTATACTCACAGCCAGATGGGGTTCACACCTTCCACAGAAACGGAACACAAACAGAAATAGGGTGGAAAGGAACCAGTATCAAGTGATCAGTCACCGCATCTTACCTTGATGTGGTGACTGATCACTTGATACTGGTTCCTTTCCACCCTATTTCTGTTTGCATCCTCTATACTCACCATCTCTCAAGCCCTCATTTATCTTTCTCTCATTGCCTTACAGCCCCAGCTCCTTCCCTGTCACTCAACTCCTCCTGGTATCAGGTTCTTTCTTCTTTCTCTTACACAGAGAAACAATATAGAAAATGATGGCAGATAAAGACCACATGGCCCATCCATACCATCCACTATATCTCTCTCTCCTTTAGAGGTCCTATACATCCATTATCCCTTCCTCGCCCTTAGATATCCTATGGGTTTGTCCTATGTCTTCTTGAATTTGGACACAGTCTTGGTTTGCACCACCTTCACCAAGAGGCTGTTCCATGTATCCACCACTCTTTCTGTAAAGAGGTATTTTCTTAAATTACTTCTGAGTCTATTCACTTTCACCTCCATCCTATGCCCCCTCGGTCTCAAGCTTCCTTTCAGTTAAAAAAAGACTCACCTCCTGTATATTTAAGCCATGGGGGTATTTGAATGTATCGTATCTCCCCTCTCCTGCCTTTCTCCAAAAGCATACATACTGAGATCTTTAAGTCTGTCCCATACACGTTATGATGAAGACCATTTTAGTAGCCACCCTCTGTACTGACTCCATCCTGGAGGTGCGGTCTCCAGAACTGAACACAGTACTCTAAATGTGGTCTTACTCAAAACTTACATAGAGATACTGTCACTTCTTTTTTCCTGCTGGCCACTCCTTATCTTGTTGGTAGTATATGGGCCCAATCATTCTGACTCTCAGTTTTTCAGACATTTATTACAACTTTGCTCTGATCATATGGGCAGACCTATTTTTGTCTTGGGGGACTTGGTGATGAATGCGATCTGTTTCTTCTAACCTATGTCTTGGGGAGCAGAGGAGGAGTTTGAGAACTTTTTGTCAAGCTTTGGATTTGGAGAATCCATGGTGTCTTTTACATCCTCATGTTCGAGATCCATCTTTTCTCCTGCTCATGATTCTCTTTCACAGTTGGATTATATATTGACATCCGCTCATTGTTTTCCTAAAATATGGGGACAGCACTGAGTAGATGGCAAGCACTCCCCATATCTCTCATGGGGAGGGTAGCTCTATATAATATGATTTTGTTCCCAGCCTGGGTTTATACATACCAAATGATGCCCATGTTTTTGCGAGGTAAGGATGAGAGATGGCTGCATGCAAAATTAAACAATTTCCTCTGGCAGGGAAAACGTGCTCGCATGACAATAACGAGAGCAATGTTACCTCGGGATAAGGGGGGACTGGGCTTACTGAATCTGCACCTACTTTCAATAGCGAGTTGCATGTGCCATCTCTCGGACTGGTTTAGGAATACTGGGTATTTTTCTAATACACCATCAGAAACACAGTGGTTTAGGGGTCGACATTTTGCGAGCTGGCTCCAGGCACCAGTGGGTTCGGCGTTAAGTTTGGGCCCAGTGTCTCCCATATTCAAGGCCATTGCGGCAAACATGGAGATGGCTGTGTATATTTTTTACACTTAACAACTCGGCCTCTCCTCTGCTGCCCATTAGGGGGAATCCAGAGTTCCCAGTGGGGAATACCTCCAGAACATTTCGGTCTTGGGCAACTCAAGGGGTAAGCTATCCGCCATATTTTCGAAAGAGAAAGACGCCCATATTTTGACCCAAATCGGGAGATGGGCGTCTTTCTCCCGTGGGCACCCAAATCGGTATATTCGAAAGCTGATTTTGGGCGTCTTCAACTGCACTCCATCGTGGAAACGGGCAAAGTTGACGGGGGCGTGTTGAAGGCGTGGTGAAGGCGGGACTGGGACGTGTTTATCGGCCGAGGAGAGATGGGCATCCTCGGCCGATAATCAAAAAAAGAAAGGCATTTTTAGCGCGAATTTGGGTCACTTTTTTGGACCCTGTTTTTTCACGAACAAGTCCCAAAAAAGTGCCCTAAATGATCAGATGACCACCGGAGGGAATCGGGGATGACCACCCCTGACTCCCCCAGTGGTCACTAACCCCCTCCCACCCAAACAAAACAACTTTTAAAACTTTTTTTTCCCAGCCTGTATGCCAGCCTCAAATGTCATACCCAGCTCCATCACAGCAGTATGCAGGTCCCTGGAGCAGTTGTTAGTGGGTGCAGTGGACTTCAGGCAGGTGGACCCAGGCCCATCCCCCCCGCCTGCTACACTTGTGGTGGTAAATGGGAGCCCTCCAAACCGCCCCCAAAATCCACTGTACCCACATCTAGGTGCCCCCCTTCAGCCATAAGTGCTATGGTAATGGTGTAGAGTTGTGGGGAGTGGGTTTTTGGGGGGGATTTGGGGGGCTCAGCACCCAAGGGAAGGGAGCTATGGACTTGGGAGGTAGTTAACTTTTATTTTTAATTGTTACAAGTGCCCCCTAGGGTGCCCGGTTGGTGTCCTGGCATGTCAGAGGGACCAGTGCACTACGAATCCTGGCCCCTCCCACGACCCAATGCCTTGGATTTGGTCGTTTTTGAGCTGGGCGCCTTCGGTTTCCATTATCGCTGAAAAACGATACTGCCCAGCTCAAATCCGCACAAATCCGATACATTTGGATGGCACAAACTGTATTATCGAAACAAAGATGGACACCCATTTTTTTTTCGAAAATACGGTTTGTCCCGCCCCTTCACGTACCCGTTCTCGGAGATAGACGCCCATGGAGATGGGCGTTCGATTATGCCCCTCCATGTGTACCATGTTGTAAACGAGCAGGGAACGATAAAACCTTTCACTGAACTTTGCAAGGAGTTCAAGCTGCCCAAGAGTGATACCTTTGCTTACTTACAATTACAACATTATGTACAATCACTGCCGAGAGAGGCTTTGACTCTGGAAACTTGGGAAAGCTTTAACGTTATGTTTGGATTGGATGCTCAGTCCCGCATACCTCTGACATACTTCCATGCTCATCTAAGAGAACATATCAAACAGACTGACTATACTGAAGTGGCTCAACAATGGAGTGTAGAGCTGGGAGTACAAGTCACTCAGGAACAATTTGGAAACAAGCATTAAGAGGATTTACAAATTAACTGAAAATGTGAGCTGGTGGGAAACCCAGTATAAATTCATATTTTGTCTTTATATTTCAGCGCACAGAGCATACCGGGCCACGCTGCGAGAGACAGATTCTTGCCCAAAATGTGGAAGGACAAATGCACATTTGGGCCACATGTTTTGGACATGTCCTAAAATACATAGGTTCTGGAATAATGTAGCTGAGTATGTATCAGCAATGTGGAAAACCAAGTGGCACCATTCCCCAAAGCAATTATTTAATACTAGTAAAAAAGGCCCGTTTCTGACACAAATGAAGCGGGCGCTAGCAAGGTTTTCCTCGGAGTGTGTATGTTTGAGAGAGTGTGTGTGAGAGTGACTGTGTATGAGAGAGTGAAAGTGTGAGTGTGTGTGTGTGTGTGAGAGAGAGAGAGTGAGTCTGGGTGTGAGTGTGTGAGAATGAGAGTGTGTGCAAGTGCGTATGTGAGACACAGTGTGAGAGTGACTGTGTGTGAGAGAGAGAGTGAATGTGTGAGTGTGTGAGAGAGAGAGAGTGAGTCTGGGTGCGAGTGTGTCTGTGAGAGAGAGAGAGAGAGTGTGTGTGTGAGATGAGAGTGTGTGCAAGTGCATATGTGAGACACAGTGTGAGAGAGAGTGTTTCACACAGATACAGTTTGTGCGAGAGAGAGAGTGTGTATGAGTCACAGACTCTCTGTGAGACTGAGTGTATGAGACCAAGAGAGTGTGTGAGTGACCGTCTGTGTGACACTTAGAGAGTGAATGTGATACAGTGTGAAACATAGAGTATGTGAGAGACAGTGTGTGAGAGAAAAAGACATTGACTGTGAGAGAGAGAGAGTGTGTGTGAGAGAGATATCTCCCCCCCCCCTCTCTGGTGTCAGGCTCCCCTCCCTCCCTTCCTCTCTCTGGTGTCTGAGCGTTACTGTGCAGGACGCTGAGCTCTGGCTGTGCTTCAAGGAACTGACCAATCCTATTTAATAGAATGCACCTCCAATATTCTGAAGCCGAGAAACCTCATGTGGTTGGTCAGTTCTGCTTGTGACCAATCCGGAAGTACGTGATGTCAATTCAGGAGATGGATACAGAGAGCAGGAATGCCTCAGCCATGCAGTCAGCTTCAGAATGTTGGAGGTGCCTTTTATTATATAGGATGTTTACCATACAAGGACAAGTGCCTTCTGGAGCGAAGGCTGTTCTGCAGAGGGCAAGCTTGATGGGGAAAAAAGCAATTTTACAAGTTTGGCTAGCAGCAGAACCCCACGGTTAGCCAATGGCGCTCCCTAATGATTCAAATGTGCTCGTTAGAACGTAAAAGTGTAACGGACCTCTCTTCGGAAAAAGGGGACTTATTTTGTAAAATTTGGTCTCCATACTGGGACACCCTGACATCAGTGGCAAGGAGCAGAGTATTGAATTCCTGAGGGAAGAGGGGTGGGGGGAGAGAGGGGAGGGAAGTGGAAAGGGGGGGGGGGGGGGAGGGAGGGGAGAAAATATGGAAAAACTGTTGGAACATTTATCTGTACAAATGGTAATGGAAATGGACATGCATAAAATATTGTTTTGTAAGTTTCAAGTGTACTGAGAATGGATAATAAATATGATTATTAAAAAAAAAAAATTACCAGCACACCACTGTGTATAGGCCACAGAAAACAGATGGCAACGTGGGCTTCATGTTCAGGTTTTACCAGGCGCGTGCAGGAGCCGAGTTTACCATGGAACTCTTCTGCGCCTGCGCCAACCTCAATCCTCCCACGCCAAAGCACAATCCTCCCACTGAATTCCCTAATGCTCAACGCTATGAGTGCGCCAATATTTGCATCTCATTAGTGTTGAGCATTAGGGCGTTGTTCTGCGCTGTTCCGGTGGTATTTTTATGGTGCTTTTTGGAATAGTGCTGGAGTTTTGAGCATTGGGGCCCATGTGAGGAAGTTGCCAAATTAAGCCAAGTATGCCTGAAGAACAAAAGACAGTAGAAAAATATCCTAGGGCTATACCTGAAGGTCTGTCTGGATAATTGACAATTAGACAAATATAAAACAAGATTCCTTTTATCCTTTTATCAGTGAAAAACTCAGTAAGGAATGTGCATAGAAACAATGTCATTACACTTTGAATTCATGATGTTTCTACCATTTCATTTTTCCTGTACATTATTTTATTTTGCTGGTTTAGCAGGGGCTATATTTGTGTGTGTACTTTACTAACACAGCAGGCAAAAAAAAACCCAACACAGTAGCGCAAGCAGTGTTTTGTGTCCTTTCAAATGGGACACAAAATGAAATAACCATTGCCAGAGAATGTGGTAAAGGCGATTAGCTTAGCAGGGTTTAAAAAAGATTTGGACGTCTTCCTAAAGGAAAAGATCATAGACCATTATTAAAATGACTTGGGGAAAATTCACTGCTTATTTCTGGGATAAGCAACATAAAATGTATTGAACTTTTTTGGGATCTTGCCAGGTATTTGTGACCTGGATTTGCCACTGTTGGAAACAGGACAATGGGCTTGATGGACCTTTGGTCTGTCCCAGTGTGGCAATACTTATGTACTTATTCCATTCTATGACTGAGGCACATCTTCAAATTCTCAGTGCAGTCCCTACCTTTTAGCAGTACAGGCATCCGGACACGTGGGGCACTTCTCGCACGTCTCTCCAAAGGCTCCTGGGTGAGTGCACTGGCAGCTCCCACAAACACAGCTGCCCTTGCCACTGCACATCTGTCCGTCACTAGAGATGCACCGATCTGTTTCTGTTGAGCAATTACAGTTGTCCCCGATAAAACCAGCGTGGCATTTGCACTCCCCACAAACACATTCTCCGTGACCTAGACAAACGAAAGCAAACAGTGCTGTAAGCACACTGAGTATCTCACACACCAATGAAACTATGGTTTATAACCAAACTGAAATGACTCCAATTAAACACTTGAAAGAAAACAATGACCCTATGGTTTAAAAGCATAGCTAACCACATGTTCAATAAAATATCCCTTCCCTTACGCTCCCCAAGAGTAGACACAAGTACCAATGAAAGCATCCTAGCAATGCCGTCAGTGGCGTAGCCAAGGGTGGGCTCAGTATCAGCACACCTAAGATGTGGCTGGAATGGATCCCCAAGTCCCACCAGCCGAAAACTCTCAACAACTGTCCCTCCTTACATACCTGTTAAATAGCAGATCTTTGCCTGCAGTGAGCAGCGACTGATACATACTGCCTGCACTGGCCCCATAACCTTCCCTCTGATGTATTCCCGCCTATGCAGAAACAGGAAGTTACATCAGAGGGAAGGCTGTGGGGCCAACATGAGCAGTGTGTATTAGTTGCTGCTCGCTGTCGGTGAAAATCTGCTATTTAAAAGGTATGCAGGGGAGGGGGAATGTTTGAGATACCATATGGCATGCGGGCGAGAGAAGGAGAGACCGAGAGGCATATTTTCAAAGCACTTTGGGAGGCTAAGTTCCATAGGTTTCTATGGAACTTTGGGAGGCTAAGTGCTTTGAAAATGAGCCTGTACAAATCACTTGTGGGACAAGGCGGAGTTCTTCTGCCCACCCATCTTGGGCTCAGGCCCATCCAAAGTTGGCCATCTGGCTACGCCCCTGAATGCCGTCAACAGGGGTGGTGACACAACGCTTTGCTCTAAAGGTTGGTTCCTGTGTAGCAGTATTGTGTTGCATATCATTGTGAAAGACTTGACACTGCATCTACATTCCGACAAACCTTTCTCATTTATATACAGTGTTACCCCTCTTCTTTCTTAACAAAGGGAACGGAATCTCATGCTTCTCTGGAATATTGACTACTTTTCCAAGCTTTGAGCAATACTTAAGGAAGCTTAATCCTACCATCAGCCTGGACTTTCCTTTCCCTGCACATTCCTTAGGAATATACCCCTCCCCCTTCCCTGCATCACATGTCTCTTACATTTTAACCCTGGAGGACTTTAGTGCCCTTTCCGGCACTGGTGTAAAAAGCTTTCAACTCTGAAAACTATGGTCCTGGGACCAGACACTGGTAGGTGCTGTTTGTTACACACTTTTTGCACTCCGATAGTTTAGTGTTTACTTTCCTGTTAAGATTCTTAACCCATGTGACTAAAACAGTTTATCTTTTAGGTGGTGAATTACTGTGAGGCATATTTTCAAAGCACTTTGGGAGGCTAAGTTCCACAGGTTTCTATGGAACTTTGGGAGGCTAAGTGCTTTGAAAATATGCCTCTGTGTATTACTGAATTCTGCATCGTCAAAGGGTCATGGATTTGATATACCACCTTTTATGGTTCAACAAGTAGAACTGGGGGTTACAGAGGATGGGCAGACTGGATGGGCCATATGGCCTTTATCTGCCGTCATGTTTCTATGTTTCTACATGTATTACACAATGCAACAATGATTTTGCTACTGAGAGAAAAACATGTGATTTATACTAAATTGAACCCGCTGATTCCAAATATGAACTCCGAATTTGCCTGACACGTCTAGATTTTAAGTTATACACGCAATGCCTATTCACTTATAATATTAATGCTTGGGACGCATTTGTGCTAGTAGTGCAGAGTTTCCTTGGGAACAGACGAGCTGAAAACTATGCTGAACTAGTAGACAACATGCTTAAAGCATACGAACAACTTGGCTGCCGAATGTCATTGGAAATGCATTTCTTACATTCCCATCTTGACTTTTTCCCACCCAATTTGGGACACGTAAGTGATGAACATAGAGAGGTTCCATAAAGACATTTCTACAATGGAGAACAGATATCAAGGCCGCTGGAATCCCAACATGATGGGGGACCACTGCTGGTTTTTGCAACGGAAAAATATGGGCAGACTGTTGTTGGGCAGACTGGATGGACCGTGCAGGTCTTTTTCTGCCGTCATCTACTATATGACCGGTCACAAATGCAAAAGCAGATGCCTGAAGCTCTTTTAACAGTACTGGGCCTTGCTGAAGTAAGACTTTTAAACTGGAATACGAGACTTTTTTGAAATGTTGTTATTCCATTCCATTTTCATGTACTGTTTACTACGAAAACTTTGATGTAGATCAGGTAATTGTTGGAGTAAAACTCGTTCTGTAAAAAAATTATTCAATGCTTTTCAAGTGCTTAATTCATTTGGGCAAACTTATGCATAACAAAGTTTCCTGACGTGTTACAACAATTCTGACTTCGGATGTGGAAAACGCACACTGAATTTAGTATAGGACAAATGGTTTTTGTCCAGTAGCACACGAAAAAATTTTTTTTATAGGCAGATTCTTTCTCTGTCCCTAGTGGGCTCACAATCTAAGCTTGCTACTGGAGTCCAATAGTTTGATTTACTTTATGGCTTGTAGGGAAAATTGCCAACAATTTCTTAAATACGACTTAAGAATTACAAATCTGTCAGATAAAACACCCTTCGAAGCCTATTTTGGCTTTCATTAGAGGTTTATTGTTGCAGGAAAATAGCTCAGAACAGTTATACTACTACTACTACTTGACATTTCTAAAGCGCTACCAGGGTTACGCAGCGCTGTACAATTTAACATAGAAGGACAGTCCCTGCTCAAAGGAGCTTACAATCTAAAAGACAGGTGTACAATCTAAAAACAAGTATAGAGTATAGAGTCCGTCTGATAGGGAATACTATAATTCACAAAAGGTTAGGTGCCGAAAGCAGCATTGAAGAGGTGAGTTTTAAGCAGAGATTTGAAGATGGGTAGGGAGGGGGCTTGGCGTAGGGGTTGAGGAAGATTGTTCCAGGCAAAGGGTGAGGCAAGGCAGAATGAGCGGAGCCTGGAGTTGGCAGTGGTGGAGAAGGGAACTGAGAGGAGGGATTTGTCCTGTGAGCGGAGGTTACGGGTGGGAACATAGGGGGAGATGAGGGAGGAGAGGTAGTGAGGAGCCGCAGAGCGGGTGCATTTGTAGGTAAGGAGGAGAAGCTTGAATTGTATGCGGTATCTGATCAGAAGCCAGTGAAGTGACTTGAGGAGAGGGGTGATGTGAGTATATCTGTTCTGGCGGAATATTAGACGTGCGGCAGCGTTCTGAATGGATTGAAGGGGGGATAGATGGCTAAGTGAGAGGCCGGTGAGGAGTAAGTTGCAGTAGTCAAGGCGAGAGGTAATGAGAGCGTGGACGAGAGTTCGTGTGGTGTGCTCAGATAGGAAGGGGCGAATTTTGCTGATGTTGAAGAGGAAGAAGCGACAGGTCTTGGCAGTCTGTTGGATATGCTCAGAGAAGGAGCGGGAGGAGTCGAAGATGACTCCGAGGTTGCGGGCAGATGGGACAGGGAGGATGAGGGTGTTATCAACTGAGATGGAGAGTGGAGGAAGAGGAGAGGTGGGTTTAGGTGGAAAGACGATGAGCTCGGTTTTGGACATGTTCAGCTTCAGGTGGCGGTTGGACATCCAGGCAGCAATGTCGGATAAGCAGGCCGATACCTTGGCCTAGGTCTCCGCGGTGATGTCTGGTGTGGAGAGATATAGCTGGGTGTCATCAGCATAAAGATTATACTGAAAACCATGAGATGAGATCAGTGAGCCTAGGGAGGAGGTGTAGATTGAGAAGAGAAGGGGTCCAAGGACAGATCCCTGGGGAACTCCAACAGATAGTGGGATGGGAGTGGAGGAAGATCCATGAGAGTGTACTCTGAAGGTGCGGTGGGAGAGATAAGAGGAGAACCAGGAAAGTACAGAGCCCTGGAACCCAAAAGAAGACAATGTGGCAAGAAGTAGATCATGATTGACAGTGTCAAATGCAGCGGATAGATCGAGGAGGATGAGGATGGAATAGTGGCCTCTGGATTTGGCGAGGAGCAGGTCGTTGCAGACTTTAGAGAGTGCTGTCTCTGTCGAGTGTAGAGGGCGAAAGCCGGATTGAAGTGGATCTAGGATGGCATGAGAGGAGAGAAAATCAAGGCAGCGACTGTGGCGCGTTCAAGTATTTTGGAGAGGAAGGGGAGGAGAGAGATGGGGCGGTAATTGGAGGGGCAGGTAGGGTCAAGTGATGGTTTTTTTAAGAGAGGTGTGACTACGGCATGCTTGAAGGTGTCAGGGACAGTTGCAGTGGAGAGAGAAAGGTTAAGGATGTGACAGATGGAGGGGGTGACAGTATGGGAGATGGTGTTAAGTAGGTTGGTGGGGATGGGATCAGAGGAACAGGTGGTGCATTTCGAGGAGGAAAGAAGGCGGGAGGTTTCATCCTCGGTGATCTCAGGAAAGGAGGAGAAAGAGGCAATGGTTGGTTGGTTGTTGGATAGGGCTACAGGCTGAAGAGGAGGTGGCTTGGTAGTGAACTCAAGGTTGATTTTTTGTACCTTGTCGCGGAAGTAGTTAGCCAGTGATTGAGGAGAGAGTGAGGGGGGAGTTGGAGCGGGGGGCACTTTGAGGAGGGAGTTAAGGGTGGTGAAGAGACGACGAGGGTTGGAGCTGAGAGAATTGGTCAATTGGGTGTAATAGTCCTGTTTTGCAAGGAATAGGGAGGAATGGAAGGAGGATAGCATGAATTTGTAGTGAAGGAAGTCTGAATGGGTACGAGATTTCCTCCAAAGGCGTTCAGCGGATCGGGTGCAGGAGCGAAGGTAGCGGATGCAAGGGGTCAGCCAAGGCTGGGGACTAGAACGCTTCGTGGGACGGAAGGTGGATGGAGCGAGGGTGTCCAAAGCAGAGGAGAGAGCAGAGGAGTTATATGGAGGGACATTTTCGATATGACGTCTAAGTCAGACTTTGGTTGTTTTGTGCTAAACATCCAAAACCCAAACAAGAAATATGTTCATTTTCGAAAATGCATTATGTTTTTTTTTTTAAATACCATTTGTTTATTTTTTTTCCGGCCATTAAAAAAAAATGTACAAGTGAAAAACAGAGAAAATCAAGCCATTGGGATGTAGGAGGGGCCAGTATTTTTATCAGACTGGCCCCCCAGGCATCCCAGGAGAGCAATGGGGCATCCTAGGGGGCTCTGCTGTACACTTCATATAAATGCTTCCAGGTACACATCTCACCCATTGCTCCCTTATCTTGTCTGTTGAGCCCTCCATAACCCACCCCAAACCCACTACTGTACACCACTACAATAGCCCTTATGGGTGAAGGGGGTAATTATATGTGGGTACAGTGGGTTTCTGGTGAGTTTTAGAGGGCTCACAGTTTCCACCACAAATGTAGCAGGTAGCGGGAGGTATTGGCCTGGGTCCACCTGCAAACTGCTCTAATGGACCTGGCTATAACATCTGAGGCTGTCATAGAGGCTGGTGAGTACTATTCTTATTCACATTTTTGTGGAGTGGGAGGGGGGGGTCAGTGACCACTGGGGGAGTAAGGGGGTCTTTCCTGATTCCGTGTTCATCTGGTCAGTTACGGCATTTTTTGTGCCTTACTTATTATAAATCACACTTTACTTTTCTCAGTCCCAGCTATTATTTCTCTCACCACTCCATCTTCACTCTTCAGTTTTCTCACAAACAATTTCTAAACAGCCGGGAGGCAAAACATGCATGTCGGACATCTTTGAGCCCCTAGTCCGTACGTACTTAAGATAAGTACCTTAAAGAAGTTTATAAAATGAATTGAAGCCTATGAAGAATTGAGTGCTGTTTTAATTGCCATAAATCATTGTTGGACAATTAGCACTACTGAGGCAAGAGTTAAATTGTTTAGAAATTGTTTGTGAGAAAACTGAAGAGTGAAGATGGAGTGGTGAGAGGAATAATAGCTGGGACTGAGAAAAGTAAAGTGTGATTGGAGATTAAGGTTCCAGTAAAGGATTGATATTTAACACTGTCTGCATTCAGTAGATTACTTATTATACTACTACTACTATTTAGCATTTCTATAGCGCTACAAGGCATACGCAGCGCTGCACAAACATAGAAGAAAGACAGTCCCTGCTCAAAGAGCTATGTAATAAAAGTAAGCCAAGTATAGGACAATCAAGCCATTGTGACATCACTGATGAGGTTGGCTCTTATTGGTGGCCTGAGGCATTATGACATCACAATATTAGCTCTGGTTACAAGAGACTACTACTACTACTATTTATCACTTCTATAGCACTACAAGGCATACGCAGCGCTGCACAAACATAGAAGAAAGACAGTCCCTGCTCAAAGAGCTTACAATCTAATAGACAAAAGATAAGGTAAGCAAATCAAATCAATTAATGTGTACAGGAAGGAGGAGAGGAGGGTAGGTGGAGGCGAGTGGTTACAAGTGGTTACGAGTCAAAAGCAATGTTAAAGAGGTGGGCTTTTAGTCTAGATTTAAAGGTGGCCAAGGATGGGGCAAGACGTAGGGGCTCAGGAAGTTTATTCCAGGCGTAGGGTGCAGCGAGACAGAAGGCACAAAGTCTGGAGTTGGCAGTAGTGGAGAAGGGAACAGATAAGAAGGATTTATCCATGGAGCGGAGTGCACGGGAGTGCAGGTCTAGACCAAAACTTTGAAGTTTTCACCCTAGACATTTTCATTTTGTTCCATTATGGCTATAACATATCCACGTGTTAGGCACAACCCTAAGCCCGCCCAAATCCCACTTTCGAAAGACCCCCAACATGCCCCCTTGTGATTTGGATGCATTGCAGACAAAATGCATAGATAAACATCTGCAAAATGGGTTTCAAAAATACCAATTTGGACATTTTGAGAATAAATCTGTCCAAATGGTGCTTTTTCTCTTTCGAAAATGAGCCCCAAAGTATGTTAGCACTGCTTTCAGTTTCTTGTTTTGTACTGAAAATATAGCTCCGTATCCAGAAATTTTAAATCACCATTATGTCCAGCTCCTCTCTACCTGCACTTATAGTTAAGACTGCTGGCTTAAATACTCAGCATAAAAGGCCAATCTTATGACTGGGACCTGTTGCTCAGAGGCCTGGTTCCTGGTCTGTTAGTAGCCAAACAGTACCAATGACTGTGGTAGGAGACATATTCACAAACAAGAAAAGAGCAACACTGGGCTTTCAGGATTGAGAAAATAAATGTCCTCCTTTATTGAAAGATTGACCCGAAACGGGCCGTGTTTCGGCGCTTAAGCGCCTGCCTCAGGGGTCAGAAAATCCTGTTCGTATCTTTCTCAGAGATGTAGGTACAACCAAAAAAGCGGGGTACAATGCCTCTAATATAGGCAGTGTATTTCTCTGTTCAAAGAATGCTGTCAATGCAAAAAACACTGTTGGCACAAAAAAAAGCCCGCCAATACACTGCCTGTACTTGCAGGACGTCAGAAACAGAAGGAAGCCTTTTGCGGGAAGAAGAGGATCTCGGCTGGCGGGGGTTGGGGTCCCCCGCTAGCAAAGGCGACGGCGGGAGGGGGGGTTGAGAGGGTCGTCGGCAGGGGGGTCCAGGGCCAAATCTACGGGACCCCAGGCCCCTCCTGGCCCCATGTAGCTATGCCACCATGCATCATTTCCTCTCCACCATGCATCATTTCTTCACATTAAAGTTTAACTACCTGCAGTCTTACTAGTCGGTGCTTCCTATATCTGTCCCTCGTCTTGTCACCTCTCCCTTTGTTTCCGCACGGAATAGAGCGAAGGGTGAGTTGCAACCTTCCAACCCTATATGCACATTGTCTGCAACATCTCTCTCTTGAATTTATTTATTTTAAAATATTTACAGCCCACTTATTAACAAGTGCAGTAATTTAATTTAATTCTGGAAGGATATTCCTGGTATCGCCTATCCTCTCAGTATAGAAGCTTTTTCTCATGTGTCTTCATCCCTCTGACATCTTTGACATTCTCTTTATAGGGAAAATTCCCTCTTCCTGTGATTTAGTGAAGCCATGGGACAAGGCAACATGTAAGTACAATTTGTGTCCAATTTTGGAGGCATCTTGTCAAGAATGTACAAAGACTTGAGGTGGTACAAAAATGGTATGGGATTTATGTTGCAAACTACATGAGGAAAAACTGATCTGAACATGTATACCCCTGGAGGACAGGAGAAACGGGTGACAAGACACAGATGTTCAAATATTTGAAAGGTTTTAATCTGCAAAACAAACGCCTTCTAGAGACGAGAAGGTGGTAGAACTAGAGGACATGAACTGAGGTTGAAGGGGGGCAGATTCAGGAATAATGTCAGGACGTATTTTTTCACGGAGAGGGTTGTAGATGCTTAGAATGCCCTCCTGCGAGAGGTGGTGGAGATGTAAACGGTAACGGAATTCAAAAATGTGTGGGATAAGCACAAGGAATCCTGTTTAGAAGGAATGGATCCACGGAATCTTAACGAACATTGAGCGGCAACACCGGTAACTGGGAAGCAAAGCCAGTGCTGGGCAGACTTCTACGGTCTGCGCCCTGAAAATGGCAAGGACAGCAAGACAAATATACCTACGAAGTATCACATACCATGTGTAATGAGTTTTATCATGTTGGGCAGATTGGATGGACCACACAAGTCTTTATCTGCCATCATAGACTATGACTATAATTAAAAAACCGAAAAAAAAGAAAACATATTAAGTCATCAGCAAATGAACATTTAAGATTTTCCATAAAACAAAATATTAACGGCCCTTTTACTAAGCTGCACTAAAAGGTGACCTGTACTATGAGTAGCTCGTGGGTTTCCCCGCATGCTGGGGCCACTTTTAGCATGGCTGTAAAATGACCGGTTTTCCATTTCTTCAATGAATGGCCATGCGCTAATTTCTCAATTAGCATGTGGCTATTAGTGCAGGAGCCCTTACCGACACCTATTTACTTGCTGGTAAGGACTCATACGCTAACCATGCGCTAATCAGTTGATATATGGCAATGTAGCTGCGCTGATTAACGCTGGGCAAGCTTACTCTCTGCCCCCGAAACACGCCCCCAGAATGGGAAGTGTGCGCAGATGCCAAAACTACCACGGGACGCCTGAGTGCAGCCCGCAGTAATGAATTCTCTCAAAATTTCGAAATCTAATTTAGACGCTGAGAGATATTGCCAGCGTCGGTTTAAGACCAAACCCTGATGCGGCACTGCAAACCATGTCATGTTGGCGTTGGGTCGGAGACAGTGAAATAATTGTGAAGCTGATTAAGAAAAAGTGATTTTAAGAAACCTATCTAGGGGAATTTGTCATTAGAAAGTGCTTATTAAAGTATTTTGAGTTACAAATTTCTGTGACACGTTTTGAGACCGATGATGGTATTAGTGAGTTGTCGGGCAGTGAAACGAGTCACTGCCGAGGTCTCCTGTTTCACAGTTTAACTTTGTTTATCTATATTAGATTTTTTTTTTTTGTTACTGCGCTGGGCTTAATTTATATGTATCTTTCAATGATACAGCAGTAGCTAGCTTGCCACAAAACAGATCCTAGTAGCTGATGTACGGACACTGCCAAGAAAAACAGCCAGAAGCTGCACAGTACATGCTGTGGACTTGACCTAACGGTGACCAGCATTTTTTTCTGTCTCCCTAAACAGTGCTACCAAAGTATCATGGGTAACATGAGCCACAATTAAGTGCTTGATTAAAAGGATAACACAGCTGTTAAGGACTCAAATTGATCTCAACAGAGAAACCTAAGGCCTGCTATATGTATCATATCCCACGGAGCCGCTGTGGCTGCGTCTGCTGCCAGAGCCCATCAGAAACCACATGGAACAGCCCGGTTAGAAAAAGAAAGGCATTTGCTGGTGAGCCTTCAGCTGTACCTAACCCCACTAAGCCATCTCTCTCCCCTTCGATCTGCTGCGCGACTTATATTCCGCCAGTGTCGTTATGCTCATATTAGCCCTCTCCTCAAGTCACTTCATTGGTTCCCTGTTTCCGCCTTCAACCTCCTGTTATTCACTTACAAGTGCATGCACTCTGCAGCTCCTCAGTACCTCTCCACTCTTATCTCTCCCTAAACTCCTCCCCAGGAACCCCATTCACTGGGTAAATCTCTCTTAACTGCACCCTTCTTCTCCACTGCTAACTCCAGGTTCCTTTTATCTTGCTGCACCATATGCAGGGCTTTTTTTTGAGGGGATACTTGGGGGTACTGAGTACTGGCACCTTTTCCACTGTCTGCTAAACTTGACCCGTGGTTCTCGTATTTTAATGAAAGAGCTCAGGTTCTACATACAAATTCTGCCTTGTCATAGATTCTATGACTGGTTGCAGGGGTCCTGGCTATTGTGGGGTGGGGTCCCTCAATGATCACTCCACCCCCGAAGGGTGGCCTGGCATTTGAGTACCGGCACCTTTTTTGCTAGACAAAATGCACTGACCATATGCCTGCAACAGGCTTCCTGAGCCAGTACATCAAACTCCATCTCTAGCTGTCTTCAAATCTAGGCTAAAAGCCCACCTTTTTGATGCTGTTTTTAACTCCTAACCCTTACTCACTTCTTCAGTACCCATGTTTTATCATGTTTGTCTGTCCTAATTAGATTGTAAGCTCTGTCGAGCAGGGACTGTCTCTTCATGTTCAAGTGTACAGCGCTGCGTACGGCTAGTAGCAATATAGAAGTGATAAGTAGTAGTAGTAGATCAGGAAGCTGCTCCTTACGCTCAAGGCAGAACCAAGATCCCAACCACAGTCCTTGGAGAAACTGTTCAGCTAACGCGCTGGGAGTCTGATCTGTATGAGATTTCTGAATTTGAGTGAAAATATATGTCCCCTAAGGCACCCAGTCATAATAGCCCTGACAAAACAGCCTTGTAACAAAATAACCCTTGACACTTCACACCCTAACAAAATAGCCCTTGACAAAACAGCTCCCCTAAGAAAAATAACACCTCACAAAAAATATAATAAACTACAACTGAAATCTTCACTGATAAAGACTCCTTCCAGCATTAATTGCATAAAGCATCTTATATAATAAAACTCACCCTCAACGTTCTGAAGACACTGACGTCACTTCCGTCACTTCCTTCAAGACAGGTTCGAAGGGTTCGTGGTGGTGAAGCCACTGAAATCGCCAAGTCTCGGGGCCCCGCCCTCGCGTCAAACGTGATGTTGAGGGCGGAGCAATGGCGTCACACACCGAGGGCGGAGCAATGGCGTACGGTGCGTTCAGGAGGTGCGGAGCAATGGCGTCAGAACGACGAAGGGGTCAGTGGGTAGATAGGGAGGGAGGGAGAAGGGGGGGGGGTGTTGGGGAGGAAAACCTTGCTAGCACCCGTTTCATTTGCTCCAGAAACGGGCCTCTTTTACTACTATATAAATAAACAAAATTCTATAGCTACAAACTGGTATTCATGATTTGTTCTGCTATTTAAAGAAACTATTCTTCCATCAACAAGCTAATTTAAAAAATATATATATATTGTCATCATTTTCATAGTCTTTTTTTTAACTTTATGTATTTTATTCAATGTTTTAATATCAATACAAAGTACTCAACAGATACAATAATAACTTTGCTGATCTCAAATACAGCCAATAAAACAACTGTTGTACAATCGCTATATATTCTATAACCTCTTATAATATACTGTTATATTGTAAATCCCTATTCCCCCCTCCCCCTGCCTTTCCTAGCCATTTTCATAGTCTTACCAACCTTATCCTGTTTGGCAAGCAGTGGAGTAGCCACAGGTGGGCCTGGGTGGGCTGGGGCCCACCCAATTAAGGCTCAGGCCCACCCAACAGTAGCACACGTTTAGCGGTAGCTGGTGAGGATCCCAAGCTCTGCCAGCTGAAGACTTTCTCCTGATGGTAATGAAAACGCTATTCTCCACGATACTGGCACCTGCGCATGCTCAGTTTTCAGACTACTAAGGTGGAAAGAAGCGTTTTCCAACCAGCTGAGATTTTTTTTGGTGGTGGGTGAAGGGCAGAACACTTGATGCCCACCCACTTCTTGCCTAGGCCCACCCAAAATCTGTTGTCTGGCTACGCCCCTGTTGGCAAGGTAAGATTATTAGGAAAAAAATGCAGTCCCATATTCTGGGCAGCCTGATCGGGCCCTTTTGTCGGGGGTGGGGGGGGGGGCCTAACTTGTCAAGGATTATATTGTGGGCAGGCCATTTTGACAGTGGCTGTTATGTCAGGGACTATTATGTTGGGAGTTTTTTTTGTTTGGAGCTTCACATCTACCCGTTCAACTCCACTCATTATTTTATACACCTCTATCATATCTCCTCTCAGCTGCCTTTTCTCCAAGCTGAAGAGCCCTAGCCGCTTTAGCCTTTCCTCATAGGGAAGTCGTCCCATCCCCATTATCATTTTCGTCGCCCTTCTCTGTACCTTTTCTAATTCCACTATATCTTTTTTGAGATGCGGCGACCAGAACTGAACACAATATTCGAGGTGCGGTCGCACTATGGAGCGATACAAAGGCATCATAACATCCTCATTTTTGTTTTCCATTCCTTTCCTAATAATACCTAACATTCTATTTGCTTTCTTAGCCGCAGCAGCACACTGAGCAGAAGGTTTCAACATATCATCAACAACGACACCTAGATTCCATAATGGCTTAGATGTGCCCTGCAGCTATGATAGAATTGGCACTAAGCGTATCCCATTATGGCACCTACATTTTAAGTTTATACCTGAGGCAACGGAGGATTGAGGGGCCCTTTTACTAAGACGTGTAGGCGCTTACGCACGTCCAATGCACGTCAAATTGGAACTACTGCTTGGCTACCGCCTGGTAATTCCCTTTTTGATGTGCGTCCAAAGTACGCGGTAGAAAATATTTTCTACCGCGTGGTGCTTACCTGGCGGTAATCGGCAGTGTTTGCACGCTGACACTTACCACCTGGTTAGCGCATGAGACTTTACCGCTAAGTCAACGGGTGGCGGTAAGGTCTCAGGCCGAAAACAGACGCGCGCTGGTTTTAATTTTGCTGCACGTCCATTTTCAGCCACACACACAAAAAAAGCCTTTTTTCCAGGCACGCTGAAAAATGGACCTGCGCACATCCAAAAACACACACCTACACTAGCGCAGGCCAATTTTCGGCGTGCCTTAGTAAAAAAGCCCCTAAATGATTTGCCCAAGGTTGCAAGTGGTTGCAGCTGGATTTGAATCCTGATGTTATTGTTCTGGGTCCTCTGCTCTGACAATTGGGCTACCTTCCACCCCTGGGAATGTGTGCTATAAAATTTTACAGCCCCTAATGCAGAACAAGCTAATGACGGGTGGCTCTAATGGAGGGAAGTTTACTAAGTTTGTTAGTTTCTGTTTCCGGAACTGTATTTTTATGGCCACATTAGGGAGTGCTGTGCCATCACAAGTCTTTAACAAGAAACTGAGAAGGCATGTAAAAGGATGAACATTTCCCAACAGCAGAACTGAAAGTGGTCAGCAAGTGCTTAGACAGGGCAGAATTTGTGGGCTAGGTGGGTTTCCAGCTTCCTAGCTCGCAAAAAAAAAAAAATCTAAGCTGTGTTGTAATAATAACACTCTGCATTGTCTTAATGCTACACTATAGATTTCCTTTCATCTTTTTGCTAATTTGGCAGTTTACACTGAGAAGTATCAAGTGTGTGTGCATTTGTGTGTATGTTAGACTACATAAGTATGACTGTGTGTGAGCAGTTGTGCAGATGGAATTCTTAAGGTCATTTAACCAAAGCAGTTGGAATTTGGCATCACCAGCTTCGAGTGCCATACCCGAAAAAGCTCTTGGTGACGAGGGGGGGGGGGGGGGGGGAGGAGAGGCAGGAGCAGAAAGAAAGGAAGGCCTGAGGTATACGGATATCTGGAGGGACAGAGGGGAGAAAAAGGGAAAGTAAAACCAGAAGAAAAGTAGAACATGATTATGTTCCAGTTTCTTCCCTCTGCTAAAAAAAAATATAAAAAAATAAAAAACCCAAGCCAAAAGAAACAAAAACATAAAATAAAATTCTCTCTCTTAAAAAACCCTGTGGCCAAAGCCTAACATTTCAAAATATTTTTCCAGTCCTGCATATGCTACTGATTTGTAATTTCAGAGCTGCAGAGGGAGTCTAATATCTGAAATCTTAAAAGCACTCTAGCCTGTTAAAAACAGGGCACTGAAAGGTGATGGATCCAAGATGGCTGCTGCCTGGAAAGATGAGAAAGGCAGCGTGGGACCTTCTGGTTTTAAACTTTTTCCTTCTGACTATTTGACTGATTGTTTACCTAAGAGATGCTTGTTTACTTAAGAACACATCCAATTATGGCACCTACATTTTAAGTTTATACCTGAGGCAATGGAGGATTGAAGGGTCCTTTTACTAAGGCGTGTAGGCGGATGGAAGATAAGGACCTAGCTACCTAAATCCCTGGTCGGCAAGCAGCCTTTAATTACATCATTCATCGCTTCTCCCCCAATAGCGTCTCCAAGGCAAGAACCACTAAAAGAGAAGGCTTTGGTTCACCAACTCCTGGAGTGCTCTCTGAGCCCAGACACACAGAACCCACCTCTCCGCTGATCTCCAGCCGACAGGAGACGCAGGGCGCCACTCTGATTGCTGAGGAGTGGATGGGTTGTGCTGGATTCCAGTGTTGCAGGAAATTTGCTGGCTTTAGCGTCTGCCTCGGGAGAGAAAACCACTGCAGTTCCCAGTAAAAGCGGGGAGGTTCTATCTGCTAATAATCTGAAGGGGGAACTGGTTTTGTCATCTGTGGGATTAGATCATCTGTCCCAGACTGGGTTGTACTAGTCCAGCTGGGTACCTCAGTAAATAAAAATTCAGAGGAGCTTGATGCAATTTCTAATGAGTTGGAAGCAAATAAACGTTTTTACTGAAATATCGGAAAAGGTGGAGAAATTGGAACAGAACAACATGCTAGTTTGCTTAATGTGGTTGCACAAGATAAGTTATCCTCACAAAGGAGATTGGAAGTGATGGAAAATAAACAAAGAAGTGTCAATTTGAGATTCATGAACTTCCCCAAAGTGTCTTTCCAGTTACCTAGGAACACTTTGAAGAAATAAGTACATAAGCATTGCCATACTGGAAAAGACCAAAGGTCCATCAAGGCCAGCATCCTGTTTCCAACAGTGGCCAATCCAGGTCACAAATACCCGCCAAGATCCCAAAAAAGTACAAAACATTTTATACTGCTTACCCCAGAAATAGTGGATTTTCCCCAAGTCCATTTACAAACGGTCTATGGACTTTTCTGTTAGGAAGTCGTCTAAACCATTTTAAAACTCCGCTAAGCTAACTGCCTTTACCACATTCTCTGGCAACGAAATCCAGAGTTTAATTACACATTGAGTGAAGAAAAATGTTCTCAGATTCGTTTTAAATTTACTACATTGTAGCTTCATCGCATGCCCCCTAGTCCTAGTATTTTTGGAAAGTGTGAACAGACGCTTCACATCTACCCATTCAACTCCACTCATTATTTTATAGACCTCTATCATACCTCCTCTCAGCCGCCTTTTCTCCAAGCTGAAGAGCCCTAGCCGCTTTAGCCTTTCCTCATAGGGAAGTCGTCCCATCCCCTTTATCATTTTCGTCGCCCTTCTCTACAAATACTTTGTAGAGATGTTAAAGATCCCACCTTTTGCACCCTCCTGTTCCAAAGTGCTATTTCTTGCCAGTGAGGTCTGGGCAAGGGAGAACTTAAATTTCCAAGGATAGTTTCAATGTATCAGCCATCCTAGACAGATCGTTGGATAAAGAGACATACAGAGTTACCGTCTTGCTAACATTTGTGTTTGAGCAAGACAAAGATAGCATTTTTACTTTGTGTTGTCATAATCGGTCTGCTTTGTTTCTAGTACAGAAATCGTGGGTATTTCTTGATTTGTGAGAATAACACAAGAGAGCAGGAAGAAATTTTTAGCTACATACTAGGAAGCATGCATGCTGGGAATGCAGGTGTTCATAAGATTGCCTTGTAAATGTATTGCGATTAGTGATTCTCATAGGTATATTTTCTTTGAACCCTCACAATTTCAGAGTTTCATTGATAATAAGAGGTTGCTCCGGTCTGGAAGTCATCCAGGATAGTCATGAGATATATTACTGGGGTTTGCTTCAAATAATAAGATTTTTGGTGTGCTCATTTAGGTAGTGGGGAAAGACAGGCTTTTTCCTGTTTAAGGGGCCCCTTTTACAATGCTGCGGAAGAGCTACTGCGATGTTGGCGCACACCAATCTGGCACTATAGCTGGCCCACAGCTCCAGTTGTGAACTCCAACCCTCACCTGGATGGGAAGAAAGGAGTCTAGTTGGCCTCTTTGTCCCTAGCCCTGTTTGCTTCATCAGGCCCTCACTCCCATCAGGCCATGCTCTCCTTTCTTGAGTTTTGTGCCTACAGCGAGTACCTGGAAAGAACAAAAAGACAAAATCCCCCACCCCCCAAAAAACTCCCTAGGTTATCTACTCTAACACAACATCAGTGTATTAAATATCTCCTCCCATATTCCTAATGAGGAACACATTTTACATAACCAATCCCACCCTCAGCCTGCCTTCAGGGACAAAGGTACCTCTGAAGAACAAGAATGCCATTTGCTATCGGAAACCGAGTTGATCTTTGAGGCTGTAATACAAAAATTCTTAGGGTGTTTA
This sequence comes from Microcaecilia unicolor, assembly GCF_901765095.1. Taxonomy (NCBI): domain Eukaryota; kingdom Metazoa; phylum Chordata; class Amphibia; order Gymnophiona; family Siphonopidae; genus Microcaecilia; species Microcaecilia unicolor. The sequence continues at coordinate 279,238,980 of NC_044037.1, read as the reverse complement.
GTAATCTAGGTCAAGACAGCTTTTCTGCTACTCTTGCAGAGAAATTTCTGGCCTAGTGGGATGAAGGGAAAAAAACTGGAATAATTTCCCTTCTCCCCCATCCAAGTGAGGGTTGGAACTCACAGCTGGAGATGCCAGACTTACTGGAGTGTGGTCTGGTGGTCGCGATGCTACTGGTTTAGAGAATAAGTTCAAAGAACTTTGGCTACTGTGTTTTTGCTCTGAAAACCTTCTTGAGTAGGGTCAGTGCTCAAGGTAAGTGGCAGGACTTTCAGAGAGGGGTTCCGAGTGCTGAGGTGACCAATGGACTGAAGATTGAAGAACCGAGATTTCTGTTGTTTAGGGGTTTGTGTTTCATTACACCTCATGGATCCCTCAGCCACAAGCATAAGGACATTTTTGGGAATTGTGTTCCCAAGAATCCCCAGTGGGTTCACAGGACCTAGAGGAAGCAGAAGGAGCGAAGGAATTGGGAGTTTTGCTTGTGAAAAAGTGTCTTCCATGTTCTAGATGTTGGAGTATCCAGAGGTGACAGAGCAGACCCATCTGTTTGAACAGATAAGCACTCTGCTTCAGGCAGTGATGAGAGAGTCTGAAGCTTCACAGAAGAGAAGAAGATGATGAAGGTCAGAGAGAAGAAGGTTTCAGGAAGAGTGAGCCAAATGGTTTCAACATGCATTACCTTTATTTGTGCAATCTGAATAGCATTTTTCCATTTTTGAGTTTATCACCCAGGAATGACTTTACTTTTATTCAATCAAAACCTAGACTGGATTTTGGATTTCTTTGGGTGGGTGAGTGAAGTGAAAGGAGAATGACTCCTTGGAGTTGAAGAGAATCCTTAGGAAAAGTGTCTTCCCCTGCCACCCCTCTTGAGTCCAGAAGTGAAGTATGTACCAAGGAGGCATGAAATATACATTTATAGCTGCAATTATAATATCAAAATCTTTATCAACAGTAGAACATATCACTCAACAGATGATACATAATAATCCTGGGCCTTCACAGCAAGGAGCTATAAAATGGGACCCCACTATAAAAATAAACCAAATCCCATTGTTACCACAGCGACACCCGAATGATACAGTGGTGGAAATAAGTATTTGATCCCTTGCTGATTTTGTAAGTTTGCCCACTGACAAAGACATGAGCAGCCCATAATTGAAGGGTAGGTTATTGGTAACAGTGAGAGATAGCACATCACAAATTAAATCCGGAAAATCACATTGTGGAAAGTATATGAATTTATTTGCATTCTGCAGAGGGAAATAAGTATTTAATCCCTCTGGCAAACAAGACCTAATACTTGGTGGCAAAACCCTTGTTGGCAAGCACAGCGGTCAGACGTCTTCTGTAGTTGATGATGAGGTTTGCACACATGTCAGGAGGAATTTTGGTCCACTCCTCTTTGCAGATCATCTCTAAATCATTAAGAGTTCTGGGCTGTCGCTTGGCAACTCGCAGCTTCAGCTCCCTCCATAAGTTTTCAATGGGATTAAGGTCTGGTGACTGGCTAGGCCACTCCATGACCCTAATGTGCTTCTTCCTGAGCCACTCCTTTGTTGCCTTGGCTGTATGTTTTGGGTCATTGTCGTGCTGGAAGACCCAGCCACGACCCATTTTTAAGGCCCTGGCGGGGGGAAGGAGGTTGTCACTCAGAATTGTACGGTACATGGCCCCATCCATTCTCCCATTGATGCGGTGAAGTAGTCCTGTGCCCTTAGCAGAGAAACACCCCCAAAACATAACATTTCCACCTCCATGCTTGACAGTGGGGACGGTATTCTTTGGGTCATAGGCAGCATTTCTCTTCCTCCAAACACGGCGAGTTGAGTTCATGCCAAAGAGCTCAATTTTTGTCTCATCTGACCACAGCACCTTCTCCCAATCACTCTCGGCATCATCCAGGTGTTCACTGGCAAACTTCAGACGGGCCGTCACATGTGCCTTCCGGAGCAGGGGGACCTTGCGGGCACTGCAGGATTGCAATCCGTTATGTCGTAATGTGTTACCAATGGTTTTCGTGGTGACAGTGGTCCCAGCTGCCTTGAGATCATTGACAAGTTCCCCCCTTGTAGTTGTAGGCTGATTTCTAACCTTCCTCATGATCAAGGATACCCCACGAGGTGAGATTTTGCGTGGAGCCCCAGATCTTTGTCGATTGACAGTCATTTTGTACTTCTTCCATTTTCTTACTATGGCACCAACAGTTGTCTCCTTCTCACCCAGCGTCTTACTGATGGTTTTGTAGCCCATTCCAGCCTTGTGCAGGTGTATGATCTTGTCCCTGACATCCTTAGACAGCTCCTTGCTCTTGGCCATTTTGTAGAGGTTAGAGTCTGACTGATTCACTGAGTCTGTGGACAGGTGTCTTTCATACAGGTGACCATTGCCGACAGCTGTCTGTCATGCAGGTAACGAGTTGATTTGGAGCATCTACCTGGTCTGTAGGGGCCAGATCTCTTACTGGTTGGTGGGGGATCAAATACTTATTTCCCTCTGCAGAATGCAAATAAATTCATATACTTTCCACAATGTGATTTTCCGGATTTAATTTGTGATGTGCTATCTCTCACTGTTACCAATAACCTACCCTTCAATTATGGGCTGCTCATGTCTTTGTCAGTGGGCAAACTTACAAAATCAGCAAGGGATCAAATACTTATTTCCACCACTGTATGTCATAAAGTTAAACTTCCCCATGGTATTGGAGCCATTGTTGGGTCAGGTTCTGATTGAGCTGGAAGCTTAAAAGAAACAACAGTAAGCCATCAAAGCTCCTTGGGATGTTTCCAACTAAGTCGAAAGATTTTGAACAGCAGCATTACAAACTTCATTCAGGGCAGGAAGTACTATTGAGAGCCTGAATTATTACTCTCCCCATTCTGTGTCTACGGGAAAAAAAACCCAGCTCAGTTAATCAGGCTTTGATGTTATAATGCCGTTGTATCGCTCCATGGTGCGACCGCACCTTGAGTATTGTGTTCAATTCTGGTCGCCGCATCTCAAGAAAGATATAGTAGAATTGGAAAAGGTGCAGCGAAGGGCGACTAAAATGATAGCGGGGATGGGACGACTTCCCTATGAAGAAAGACTAAGGAGGCTATGGCTTTTCAGCTTGGAGAAGAGACGGCTGAGGGGAGACATGATAGAGGTATATAAAATAATGAGTGGAGTGGAACAGGTGGATGTGAAGCGTCTGTTCACGCTTTCCAAAAATACTAGGACTAGGGGGCATGCGATGAAACTACAGTGTAGTAAATGTAAAACAAATCGGAGAAAATGTTTCTTCACCCAACGTATAATTAAACTCTGGAATTCGTTGCCGGAGAAAGTGGTGAAGGCGGTTAGCTTAGCAGAGTTTAAAAAGGGGTTGGACGGTTTCCTAAAGGACAAGTCCATAAACCGCTACTAAATGGACTTGGGAAAAATCCACAATTCCAGGAATAACATGTATAGAATGTTTGTACATTTGGGAAGCTTGCCAGGTGCCCTTGGCCTGGATTGGCCGCTGTCGTGGACAGGATGCTGGGCTCGATGGACCCTTGGTCTTTTCCCAGTATGGCATTACTTATGTACTTACTGTCAATATACCATGGAAGGAGCTGGCAAATGATTGACCTCAAACATGTTGGATGGGTTTCCAAATCAAGGAGTAAAGCTCATTCTATGTCTCACTCTCTCCTTCTTTGCAATTATAAATCTAACTCATACATTAAGTATCCCACATAAACCGTCAATATCATTCAATTATTACATTTATATATTTCCAGATCTGCAACGTACCACAAGGAGCACAGAGGAAACAAAACAAATTCTGCTTTAAGACAGAACAGAATGTGCTGAACAAGTGAGCAGAGCCTGGCTCGTGTGAAACTGTAACCACAAAGGAAAGAGTCTGACCAAACACAAAGCTTCCACTACGACAGATGAGGACATAAGCTCTTAACGCACCTGAGCAGAGGACGCCCTTGTACCTGGGGCAGGAGAAATCGTCACACTCACAGAAGGGGCCGCCGATCTTGCCAAAATCACTCTCATAGCAAACGCACTGGTTACAGCTGCACTCTCCCCGGCCGCTGCACAGAGGTTTCCCTTCTGCTTCCCGGCACATGCTCTGGTACGTGTTCACATTGTCTCCCTCCCGGCATTCGCATTTTGCTCCTAAGTACCCAGCGTCGCACATGCATAGGCCACACGTGTAGGTGCCGTTGTCGCTGCACTTGGTGCTGTTCGGTTCCATCTGGGCAGCGCAACCACAGCTGCAGTTGTAGGTAACCGTCACCTCCAGGGTGTCGCGGAACCCTACGGGCTTGAGAATGAAGGCGTGTTTGGTGTCCGTAGCAGGGCAGCTACTCGCCTGGACAGACACATCAAAGGAAACCTGCAGGAAAATGAGAACAGGTCAGCCTTTAACTTGGGTAGCCTTTAGCAATTTTCCACACTCTTCAGTCAATGGAACGGATGAATGTTAGCATTTAAATAAAAAATGGACCTGCCATTCTGCCTGTCCGGCCTTCCCGCCCTGGCGTGCATGCACGTTTTTTTTAGGAAATTGAGCATCACAAAGGCCATTTTTTTACTGCAGTTTGGTAAAAGGGCCCCTGTGCCTTTTGAGTTACTGGATATAAGGTGCGCTGAAAAATGGCCTGTGGTAGTTTAGGTGCGTGTTTTGGGCGTGTGCAGATCCATTTTTCAGTGTGCCTGCAAAAAATTGCCTTTTTAAATTTTTGCCGAAAACGGATGTGCGGCAAAATCAAAATTGGCGTGCATCCATTTTGGGTCTGAGACCTTACCGCCAGCCATTGACCTAGTGGTAAAGTCTCACGCAGTAACCGGGTGGTAATGACCTACGCATGCCAAATAACACTTGGCGCGCCTAGTGGACGCGCGCCAGAAAATAAAAATGATTTTTCAGACGCGCGTATCGGACACAGGCCAAAAATAAAATTACCGCAAGAGCTACGTGGTAGCCAGGCGGTAACTCCATTTTGGCGCACGTTGGCCGTGCGTAGACGCTTATGCGGCTCAGTAAAAGGGCCCCTCATTTTTGCAATACCAAAAACTAGGATCTAGTATAAACATATTACACTTTCGGAAATTTGAAAGTTACTGAAGAACAAAGCAGATATATGTTTAGCTAGGAAAACCAGCCATATAAACGGTCTACTCAAATGTTCTAGAAAGAAAATCCAGAAAAACCTTTGTATGTGTAAGTCACAGAGGAAATAGTGAAACCTATCAGGCTTATTTTCGAAAGAGAAGGACGCCCATCTTTCGACACAAATCGCAAGATGGGCATCCTTCTCCCAGGGTCGCCCAACTCGGCATAATCAAAAGCCGATTTTGGGCGTCCCAAACTGCTTTCCATTGTGGGGACTATCAAAGTTCCTGGGGGGGGGGGGGGGGTCGGAGGCATAGTGAAGGCGGGACTTGGACGTGGGAGTCCTCGACTCATAATCGAAAAAAGAAGGGTGTCCCTGATGAGCACTTGGACGACTACTTGGTCCTTTTTTTGTTACGACCAAGCCAAGAATAGGTGCCCGAACTGACCAGATGACCACCGGAGGGAATCAGAGATGACCTCCCCGTACTCCCCCAGTGATCACTAACCCCCTCCCACCCTCAAAAAAAATAGTTTAAAAATATTTTTTGCCAGCCTCTATGCCAGCCTCAAATGTCATACTCAGGTCCATCGCAGCAGTATGCCGGTCCCTGGAGCAGTTTTAGTTGGTGCAGTGCACTTCAGACAGGCGGACCCAGGCCCACCCCCCCCTACCTGTTACACTTGTGGTGGTAAATGTGAGCCCTCCAAAACCCACCAGAAACCCACTGTACCCAGATCTAGGTGCCCCCTTCACCCCTTAGGGCTATGGTAGTGTTGTACAGTTGTGGGGAGTGGGTTTTGGGGGGGCTCAGCACACAAGGTAATCTGGGAGCAATTTGTGAAGTCCACTGCAGTGCCCCCTAGGGTGCCCGGTTGGTGTCCTGGCATGTGAGGGGGACTAGTGCACTACGAATGCTGGCTCCTCCCATGACCAAAGGGCTTGGATTTTTTCGTTTCTGAGATGGGCGTACTCAGTTTCCATTATTGCTGAAAATCAAAAACGACCAGGACGACCATCTCTAAGGTCAACCTAAATTTCCAGATTTGGGCGTCCCCGACCGTATTATCGAAACGAAAGATGGACGTCCATCTTGTTTCGATAATACGGGTTTCCCCACCCCTTCACGGGGACGTCCTGCAAGGACATCCTCAGAAAAGCTTGGGCCTCCCTTTCGATTATGCCCCTCCACGTGTCCTAGAGGACAGGAGATATGATAGAGACATTCAAATACTTCAAAAGTATCACTCAGGCAGAAGAAACAAACTTTTTCAAAACTGAAAATGGTCTAGAACCAGAGGACATGATATGAGGCTCTGAGGAAGGATTAGATTCAAGAATAACATTGGAAAATACGTCCATGCTGAAAGGGTGGTGGATGAATGGACTCCCATCAGAGGTGATGGCAATAAATACAGTAAAGAAATTTAAAAATTATGGGATGATATATTCTCAATACAATAATACTTGAGGCAGTAGGAATCAAAATTCAATATACATCCTAAAGGGAAATCTGCAATTAAATCACCCAATGTTAGAGATCTGAACACACCTAAATTTTGTAAACACCAGCTTCAAATGAAACTGAATCTTAGTGCTAAAGACCCTTCACAGGAGCCAATGCTCCAAACTAGAGACTACAGCTAAATAATCATTGGTTCAAAGGTTTCATTAAAGTGTCACAAAATAATGTTTTCATTTCAAATTAAACTGTTCCCATGTTCTACTATTGTGGAGAAAAAAAAGCTCCATTGAATCAGATCTCCCAACACTGGATGAATGTTAAGTCTGTCCCAAACAATATTATCCAACGTTATTTGCAGACATTGACATTCTTACAAACATTGTCAAATGTTTATCCAGACCGATCGATGTCCAATATTCATCCAAACATGTCTCATAAACTTATCCGTGTTCCCTTCAGACTAAAAAATGCCACCAAAATTCACTCGGGCCCCTTGTTTCGCATTTGATGCATCAGGGGTTAGGGGTTGTAATCCAGGCAACTAATAAAGGCTTAATACAGCCAACACATGGTGTCTCTATATAATCAATGCAGGTTGGTCAATGCAGGAGTAAATGGGAACACCTAAATATACATTAATATTGGGCACTCACAAATGTGCACAATTATTCAATAAGGACACTTGAGTGTTGAAGTGTCCATACAGAATAGACCCTCACCCCGTATTACCAAGGAGCCTAAATGAAGGAGCCCTGTTTTAGAGCTGTACCCTAGAACAGTACTTCTCAACCCCTACTACTACTACTATAAATCACTTCTATAGCGCTACCAGTCGTACGCAGCGCTTTACAATTGAACATGAAGAAGACAGTCCCTGCTCAAAAGAGCTTACAATCTAAATCAGGACAAACAGACAGGACCAAAAAGGAGAAGGGAAGGACAGACAGAAGGACACATAAGATAAAAGTTACAAGTCAGGAGTCGAAAGCAGCATCAGACAGGTAGGCCTTTAGCCCGGATTTGAAGGCAGCCAGGGATGGAACTAGACGTAATGGCTCAGGAAGCCTATTCCAGGCATAAGGTGCGGCGAGATAGAAGGAGAAGGGTGCAGTTAGGAGAGATTTGCCTAGTGAATGGAGTTCTAGGGAAGGAGTGTAGGGAGAGATGAGGGTGGAGAGGTAGTGAGGGGCTGCAGAGTGAATGCACTTATAGGTCAACAAGAGGAGCTTGAATTGTATACGGAAACGGATAGGGAACCAATGAAGTGATTTCAGGAGAGGGCTGATATGGGCATAACGACTTTGGCGAAATATTAGTCGTGTGGCACAGTTTTGAACAGATTGAAGAGGAGAGAGAGGCTGAGTGGAAGACCTGAGAGAAGCAAGTTGCAGTAGTCTAAGCGAGAGGTGATGAGAGTGTGGATGAGGGTTCTGATAGCGTGTTCAGAAAGGAAAGAGCGAATTCTGGTGATGTTATAAAGGAAGAAATGACAGATTTTAGCAATCTGTTGAATATGGGCAGAGAAGGAGAGGGAGGAGGCACACCTAGCCAGTCAGGTTTTCAAGTCTACCTCAATAGGTATCCAGTATATGCAGATTTATCTCATACATACTCATTGTGGGTAATCCTGATAACCTGACTGGCTGTGTAAGACTTCAGGAGATGGTTGACAACTCCTGATGTAGGGGTTCAAGTCAGTCATATGGTTTGTAGCCTTAGCCAAGTGGAAGAAGAGTAATTCTAGTTATAAACTGACCACTAGCAGTCAAACTGCTGGGCGTTCAGTGAGTGTGGATTTTGAGGCTGAAAGAAAATGTTTACCTGCTGGGTTCTTCCTTCATCCACATTGATATTAGACACCCATTTAAGTTGGTTGTGTATTCGTTCTTACACCTGACGATATTATTAACAGTAACATGTGTAAACCCTGGGTAGAGTTTAAGAGGCTCACCTTTAGGGGCTGCAGCCAAAACTCCCCACTGCCGTGTCTGGAAACAGCTTACCAGGAACCGGACTGGCTATATGCTGGGAAGACTTTCATTTAGGGCTACAGCAGGGCTTCCCAAACCCTTCCTAGGGACCCCAATAGCCAGTTGGGTTTTCAGGATATCTATAATAAATATGCATGAGATCATTTTACATATACTGAGTCCCCAATGCATGGAAAAATATCTTATGCATATTCATTGTGTATATCCTGAAAACTGGACTGGCTGTGTGGTCCCTAGGACAGACTTGGGAAGCCCTGGGCTAGAGGATCACTCACTCTATGCCTTCCGCATAAGAAATACGTATATATTTGCAACCCCAATTTTGTTCCAAACCAGAAAAAACTGTAATGCAGAAGCCAAATCAAAACAGTAGAGCAGAGTAGGACCATTTAAGATGAACTCAGGAAACAAAAATGTGCATATCCCACAGTTTCCACTGCTCAATGTTCTCTCACTTTCCAAGCAGAAAAGCACATGAGGTCCATTGGCTGGCTATCTCAAACCTCTAGTAGTGAGTTACTGAGATGAGACCTGGGGCTCCCCCTCTTCCCTCCGAGGTTTTCCACTCTTCCTCCCAGGACAGAGCACAAATTTCTTCTACAGGCAAGGGTTCACTAAAATGAGGCAATGTCCTCCTTAAATTAGTCACTCACACTCCTCAAACTCCTTCCACACTCTCTTATCCGTCTATGGGGCTCATTTTCAAAGGAGAAAAATGTTTAAGAAGTGTCAGAACGAAGCATTTGGAAGAAAATCTTCTCAACACATCCAAATCAGCATTTTGAAAACCTGTTTTGCAAATGTCCATATACACAGTTCATCTGCAATGTGTCCCAATCATAAGGGGGCGTGTCAGGGGTGCTTTGAAGACGGGCTTACAGCACGCCTAACGCTTGGATGTTTTACAGCCATAATGAAACAAAACAAAAACGTCCAGAGCAAAAATCTAAACACTTTGGTCTAAACCTGTGTTTTTACGAATAAGGCACAAAAAGTGACCTAAATGACCAGATGACCACTGGAGGGAATCAGAGATGACCCCCTCCCACCCCCCAAAAATGTGAATAAACATATTACCTACCAGCCTTTATGACAGTCTCAGATATTATAACCAGGTCTATTAAAGCAGCATGCAAGTCCCCGGAGTAGTATAGTGGTGGGTGCAGTGCACTGTTGAGAAAAGGACTCAGGCCCATATCCCACTCTAACTGTTATACTTGTGGTGGAAACTGTGAGCTCTCCAAAACTCACCAGAAACCTACTGTACCTACATAAAGGTGACCCCTTCACCCATAAGGGCTATTATGTTTTGTGTTGACATTGTAGGTAGTATACTATGCCATACTTTGTATTGTTTTGAATATTTTTACTGCTGTAATTGCCTATAGCTCATGTTTGATCTATTCTTACTGTACACTGCCTTGAGTGAATGCCTTCAAAAAGGCGGTAAATAAATCCTAATAAATAAAATAAATAATTGTGTACAGTTGGGGGCAGTGGGTTTTAGAGGGCTCAGCAGACAAGACAAGGGAGCAATGGTGAGATGTGTACCTGGGAGCATTTATATGAAGTCCACAGCAGTGCCCCCTAGGTTGGTCCATTGCTCTCCTGGGAGATCTGGGGGACCAGTCTACTAAAAATGGTGGCTCTGCAGCCGCTCCTCCTCTCGCCTCTCACGTCGCTGCGCTCCTCCGGGGTCTTACTCCAGGGACAGTGACGTGGAGGAGAGAGGAGCGGCTGCAGAACCGACAGGCAATGCCTGATGGCTGTCTGTGGTGCCACGCTTGATGTTTTAAAACATTTATGGCTTTTTTTCTTTTTGTAGCGGCCGCTGCTGCTCAACAGGAGAAGCAGCAGCGGCCGGACAGGGTTACCAGTGGCAGCTGCGGGTGGCGAGGGGGTTGATGTGCTTCAGGGGGGGGGGGGGGGGGGGTGTTTGATGTGCTGGGGGGGGGCTTGGGTGATGCGCCGAGGGGGTGTTTGAGCGGCGCACTCACAGCTGATTCCCAGGCAGGGGGAGGAGTAGGGAAACACGCGGAGCAACTTGCTCCACGTGTTTCCCTACTCCTCCCCCTGCCTGGGAATCAGCTGTGAGTGACGTCAGCCTGGCTACGGAGCCTAGCTCAGCAACTCCAGGAGCCACGGACACAGGCAGCTACGTTAGAACACTGGTGGTGACAATTATTATATAGGATAACAACACTTTGTATTTGTTCTCACCGGAGCCTGCAAACACCTCTCCGATACTATGTAAGCCACATTGAGCCTACAAATAGGTGGGAAAATGTGGGATACAAATGTAACAAATAAATAAATAATAAAATAAATACTCTAATCCTGGAGTACCATAAAGGATTTTAATTACTAAGAGTAGATTTTTGAGTTCTTTCAGTGTTTGAAATCAGCCTCCCTGCTGCTATCCATTGCACCTGTTTTTTTATGCTGCTCTTCTATCTCTGCAGCGTAGGTTTGGACAGACAGACTGACTCCACAGCACAAACTCTAGCAAATCCAAATTCACGGGGAACTGCAGTTCCAAGATCCTTGAATTCCTTTAAGCAGCTGAAACTGTGGAAATTTTTTAGCTCTCTGCTTCTGCTCCTGCAATAATTATGTAGCCACAGGTGGGCTCGGGGCGCACCCACTTTGGGCTCAGGTCCATTCAACAGAAGCTAGTGAGGAACCCCAAGGCCAGCTGGAGAATTCCTTGAAAGCGCCTTGAACTCCTTCCAGTGCAGCTCAGGGGCGTAGCCAGACTTTGGCGAGAGGGGGGTCCAGAGCCCGAGGTGAGGGGGCACATTTTAGCTCCCCCTGGCACCACCGACCCCCCCCCCCCTGCCATTTTGACCCCCCCCCAGCGCCAACCCTTTTGACCCCCTCTTCCCCCCGCCGCCAACCCTCCCCCACCACTGCCGTCGGGTACCTTTGCTGGCGGGGGTCCCCAACCCCCGCCAGCCGAAGTCCTCTTCTCTGGCGCGGCCACGTTGCTGATCTGCAAGGGCAGGCTTCTTCCTGCCTGCTTCCGGGTCTGTCCTCTCCTGCTCCTGCATGCCGCCCAGAACCTGGATGATCACATTAACGATATCGCGCTAATGCAATCATCCGGGTCCTGATTCCTGGCACACAGGCGCACTGGAGCAGGAGAGATCAGCGCAGCAGTGACTCAGAGACAGAAACGTAAGGGGGCAGCCCGGGGGGGGGGGATGCGGCAGCCCTTGCACCCCACCTAGCTATGTCTCTGGGTGGTGGGGGCACGAAGGAGATGGAGAGCAGGGTATTGTACCCATTCATTCTCTGACATACCAAGTTACCGATCTCTAGGCTGGAGATTTCGGGACAGTCCTGATTTTGAACTTACATCCCAAAGCACTGTGGGATTTGTAGTGCTTTTTTTTCCAAAATCTCCAGCCTGGAGCTGGGTAACTTGGCATTTCTGGACACAGTTCCACAACCTTGGCAGAAGATAACTTTCCTAACAGTTTCTTCTGGGATAGAGGAAAGAAAAGGGGGACTGGGAAAACACGGTCTGATAAGAAACAGTTAAATAAATGTACTGAAGAGAGTGAAGGCATACTATGAAGCCTTCTCAACTGTTACATTCATCTGCACTGCAGGCCTAAGACCCATCAAAGGCCACAACAGACCAAATAATGTCATTGCCACAGGCCCAAGAAAATCTCAAATAGCAAAAGTATTTCTCTGTTTATCACCCTCCTCTCACCTACCAACACTCATCCTGTTAGAATATCAATGAAATGCTTTGATGCAGTGGCGTACCAAGGGGGGGGGGGGGGGGGGGGGGCGGTCCACCCCGGGTGCATGCCGCTGGGGGGGTGCTGCGCGCTGGTCAGTGTCGTTGGTTTCCATGCTCCCTCTGCCCCGGAACAGGAAGTAACCTGTTCCGGGGCAGAGGGAGCATGGAAACCAACGACACTGACCAGCGCGCGGCACCCCCCCCCAGCGGCGTGCACCCGGGTGGGGGGGGGGGTTCTTTCGCTGGGGTGGGGTGTCCCTTCGCCGGGGGGGGGGGGGGGGTTGCACTGCACGGGGGGGGTGCTGCACCCGGGGGGGCGGGCCGCATCGGCGATCCGCCCCGGGTGTCAGCGCCCCTCGGAACGCCACTGCTTTGATGTCCCCAAGCATACCTCCTACCCACCCCCACCCTGTCAGAGTAATGCTTTGATGTTTCTCTTATATATGCTATCTGCTACCACATTTGCTTGTTTCCGATCTGACGAAGAAGGGCAACCTTCGAAAGCTAATCAAAAAATGTATTAAGTTATGTCCAATAAAAAAGGTATCATCTTATTTTATTTTCCATGTTTTATTTTGTTTGATTTCTATTGATAACCTTTCGAGGAATAATCACTGTTTCTGCAAAGCAGGTTTTTTTTCAGATTGCTTAAATTAGGTTTCCTCAAATCCCATTTCAACACTTAAAAATTCACATGACCCCAGATGATGATGAGAACAAAATCAAACCTCCACTGTCCTCATTTACTTACACAAAGCATGAAGACTTCAGCAATAACAGCATTTAACGCAGGGCCCTGTGTGTTACCCGATCCTAGGCCAGTCCTCCAAAGTAGTGTGGGATTGTAGGGCCTGATCCTGCCCATTGAAAACAGTGCTGCAAGTCCCATAATGCACCAGGATGGGGCTGATCAGAAATCCAGGACTGTCCCAAAATCTCCAGCCTGGAACTGGGTAACTTGGCATCTCTGGCGCCAGAGTTAGGGTTACCATATGGCTCCAGAAAAAGGAGGACGGATTGAGCCATCCGGGTTTTACTTCCATTGCTGTCAATGGAAAGCAATTGCGCCAGCCGGGTTTTACTTCCATTGAAAGCAATGGAAGTAAAACCCGGCTGGCTCAATCCGTCCTCCTTTTTCTGGAGCCATATGGTAACCCTAGAGTACGTTCCCAGACTCCAGTACTTTGCACTGGTCTCTAGTTTAACAGAACGTTCACGCCAGTGGGGCCACGGGGGCCTGGGCCCCCGTAGATTTGGCCCTGGACCCCCCTGCCGACGACCCTCTCGACCCCCCTCCCGCCGCCAACCCCAGCCGCCGCCGTGGGCTACCTTTGCTGGCGGGGGACCCTAACCCCCGCCAGCCGAGGTCCTCTTCCTCCCGCACAAGGCTTCGATCTTGCCGGGTATTTGTGACCTGGATTGGCCACTGTTGGAAACAGGATGCTGGGCTCGATGGATCTTTGGTCTTTCCAAGTATGGCAATACTTATGTACTTATGTTCTGTTTCTGACATCCTGCACGTTGTACGTGCAGGACGTCAGAAACAGAACGAAGCCTTGCGCGGGAAGAAGAGGGCCTCGGCTGGTGGGGATTGGGGTCCCCTGCCAGCAAAGGTAGGCAACGGCGGCGGCAGGGGGGTGGGTCAAAGTTGTTGTTGGTGGTGGTAGCGGCGGCAGGGGGGGCGGCAATGGCGGAGGTGCCGGGGGGGGGGGGGACTAAAATGTGCCCCCTCACCTCGGGCTCTGGACCCCCCTCCCGCCGAAGTCTGGCTATGCCCCTGGTTCAGGCATGCTAACTGCCACTACGGGGATATGGGCCTGAGGCCTTTTCTCAACAGTGCACTGTGGAGACCCAGAGGGAGGGGAGCAGCCCTATTTCTGTGACCCCATTTGGTGTCCTTCTGACCAACAGATTGGGAACCACTGGCTTACATAGTTTTGAAGTAATCTTTCAGAGCTGTTCACCATTTCTGAACGTGCAGTGTGCCAAGTGCAGTAAACAGAATGACTAGCTCAACTGGCACACGCAGATCATGTGACCAGGGCTCATTCGGCAAAAAGACGCTAAAACGTTCAGAGCTGTGAAAAGAAACCTATAGCTTCTCAGCTATGAGGAAGTGCTCTGGATGTTCAACTACATGTGAACACTGCTAGGCACCTCCTCTCCCCCTCCAAGACTCTTACCACTTCAGGTTTCAAGAAACCCGCTGAGGGTGACCAGACATCAGCTGTGGACTGGCATCTTCCTCACTCACCCTCCCCACTGAGAAAAGACAAGGCTGGAGAATTTAGAAACAGAAGACGTGGTAATTCAGACCTGCAGTACACAGATGTAACCACAAGTGCCCCAAACAATCTGATTTCTGGCGACGTTTGTGGTCTGGTCCACAAAATATCGAGGTTATACCAAACTCTGTAACAAAGCTAACATAAGCCCCTATATACACGTATATAAATATATAACTATTTCAGTTTTAGGGCCGCACGCGTTGAATATGGATGGTTTGCCGAGCAATTTCAGAATCACTAACTTACTGCTTATTTTTATGACGTTAGAAGCCTTGAGAAATTAGAAGTTTACAAGGACGTTAGAAATTTTTAAGGTTCCAGTTTTAGGATCAATCTGTACAAAAGCAAAGTCAAGTCAGCAGAGAAAATGAACTTTTTCAGCTTGTGTTGCATATCTGGAGCAGACCCAAGTATCTAATTCAAGGCCACTATTCTCCACCACAGTCCCTTCCCCTGCATGACCAGGAGAATTAATGAACGGCAGTGACCCCTCCAACAGCCCCTCTCCCCTGAAGGGGGGGGGGGGGTGTGTCTCAGGATAGGAGAAATCTTGTGGGTCTGGGCCGACTGCTGAAGCTATAATCCCTGCCGAGTCGAGTTGGGTTAGAGGCACGAGGGGAAAGAATCATTCATGAGAACTGTCTGCTGCTGAGCAAGTGTGTTTTTCTCTGTGGTCTACAACTCTGCTTACTTTTCAGAATTGGTGATTTACAACAGCAAAACAGCTTCCACAGACCCACCGGCACAGGAAGTGAAACTCTACTGGGAAAGGGGAAGTGTAAACCTAGAGAATGCCCTGATGGGTTGATGATCAAAGGCAAACATGGGCACTAGAGGCCATTAATGCCAGACTAGCGCCCGTGTTTGCCAGCGCCCGATGATCAGAGCTGGCGAGCGCGTATAATAACGAACTCGCCGGCTCTCAATGCTAACTGCATGCAAATGCACGCTAAACAAGGGAATTAATATTCCTCCCCAACGCTCAGCGGGCAGTGCTCCAAAGGTGCTGTTCCCACGGTAAATGCTACGCCAGCTCGGAGCTGGTGTTAGGGTTTGCCAGGGCATTGGGGAGGAATGGGGAGAACCTGTCCAGCATGTATTTGCTTGTTTCCATGCCCTCCCCCCCACCTCCCCATCCAAACACAAAGGACTGGAGGTCCGGTAGACCTCCAGACCCCCTACCCACCATAAAAAATCCCCCAACAATTTAAAAAACCTGGTGGTCTAGTGGGACCCCTACTAGTCCCCCACTCACCCGGGGGCTGGCCTGATGGTCTAGTGCCCCCCAGGTTCCCCTGTACTTTGAAATAGGAGGAGGGAGTAGCACTACCTCCCTCCAATGAGCGCCACCTCAAAATGGTGGTGCCCTGCCCTGCCTACTGCATCCTGGGATGGCTGGGTAGGGCTTCACTACCATGTAAGGGCCACATCCAGCGCATCTCAGGATGCACCAAGCAGGACAGAGCACACTCATTTTGAGGTGGCGCTCACTGGAGGGAGGGAGTGCTACTCCCTCCTCCTGTTTCAAGGTATGGGGGTTTCTGGGGGGTTTAGGAGTCTGGAGGGGCTAGGGGAGGCTAGTAAAGTTTATTGTTGGTGGGGGAGGGAATTTGGGGGAGGTAGGGGGTCTGGAGGTCCACTGGACCTCCAGGCCCTTGTGCCTGGGGGCTTGGCCTTAGGTTTGAAAGGTCCGGGGTTTTTTTTTTTTGTTTTTTACAACCTGGACCTGTCAAGCCTCTTCTGCGGGAGGACTGTGTCTGAGCACATGCCCAAGCACAATCCTTCCACAGAAGTCCCCCGATGATCAGAACTAATAACGTGCATAAATTTACATGTTATTAGTGCTGATCATAGGGAAGTTCATTTTCTGTACTGTTCTGGCAGTATTTTTCCCTGCGGCGCTATTCAGAACAGCACGGGAAACTGATCATCAGGGCCTGAATGCTGGAATTTCTAAACCCAAAGATAAATGTGTCAACTTGTACATTGCCTGCTGTATAACAGATAACATGAAGGCTTCCCAACTACAAGACAGACTCTTTTCCAATTACTGTCCTGTCCTGGGTGTGGTGTGAGGTATGGAGAATAGTTAATGTCCACCACTACTTGAGAGACACGTGCGGGAAGGGGGCAGGGAGGGGGGATTTTATAACACAATACCTAGGAAAAATGCAAAAAAAAATGTACCTTTAGTATGTTTATTACATAAAGGCTGATCCTTCTACCATCAGTCCATATTAGCTTCACTGATGATAGCCCTTCAATATTAGCCTTGAGGTTTTCTGCAAATCATTTTGAATTTATTCTTAAGGTTTTGTTGTTTTTTTTAAATTTGATTTTGTGCGACTCGTTTTGGTATTTTATAAAGGCAACATACAGTATGTACCTTTATCAAACA
Organism: Microcaecilia unicolor; assembly: GCF_901765095.1. Lineage (NCBI taxonomy): Eukaryota > Metazoa > Chordata > Amphibia > Gymnophiona > Siphonopidae > Microcaecilia > Microcaecilia unicolor. Next base: position 279,221,979 of record NC_044037.1, on the reverse strand, counting down.
GACTATTAGATGAATCCCCAGTAGGGCACAAATGTTTGCACCCAGTCAGGTGTAAATCTGTGCATGTATGTGCCTATTCACCCTTATTACATCTACTGTTTTATATGATACCTTTACGTTCATCATTTTACATTGTATATAGTGTTTAATTGTACTATTCTGAACTGTAGTTTTCCCTACGGTCTTGTGTAAGCCACATTGAGCCTGCTTCTGGTGGGAAAATGTGGGGTATAAATGTGTTAAATAAATAAAGGCAATTTCCCCCTCCTGAATACCGACAGCATTTCAACTAACGTTACCCGCATCGGCCCCTGTGTCTTTATTTCAACACTAGGAAAGAAGGCCCATTTCTCAGAGCAATGAAACAGGCGCTAGCTTTTTTTGGAGGGGGGGGGGGTGACTCACACGCGAAGAACAGTGGCGATTTTCCTGGGCCGCCCCGTGGCTCGTTGCGGTTGTAGCTGGTTTGTGCGCCGCCGCTGTTGTTAGCGTTGTCGTAGCTCTGTGTGGGTGGCGATTTTCCTGGGCCGCCCTCGACGTCATCGCGTTTTGACGCGAGGGCGGAGCACAGGTACAGTAATAAAACTCACCCTCAACGTTTGCTCCGCCCTCGATGTCATGACGTTTGACGCGAGGGCGGGGCCCGGTGGCTTCACCACCATGAACCTGAAGGAACTGAAGTCAGTGGCTTGGCTTCACTGACGTCAGTGTCCTCAGAACGTTGAGGGTGAGTTTTATTATAGTAGATTTGCTATACCGCTATATTGAACACAGACCTAAGCAGTTTACAGGCTAATTTAAAAAAAAAAGTTAGAAAAGAACTAAAGTGTAAGATAGGAAAACGCCCCTTGAGGAAACAAGAAGTTATGTCAAAGGAGGGGCCGGGGAGCGGCAGAAGGAAGATATTAGGGCTGATGCAGGTAGTGTTAGGTGAAACGCTGTCTGTGTTTGAATTATGAGAGTGACAGACCAAAGGAGAAGCAGACACATGATGGGAAGGGGCAAGGGGGTGGCAGTGGCCTGAGTTGGGGGGGGGGGGGCAAGGCCGGTGGCCCAAATGGAGAGGGGCGGTAGCTGCAGTGGCCCTGTCCGGGCTCTGTCTTTTGGTGGCCCTGCATATTAAGTGATATAAAACTAAAGATAATTTTCTGCAAATGTACCTGTTAACTAGAAAGCCTACCCAGGAGCCAACGCCGGAAACTGGGGCATAGCGGGTCTTGTTTGTGGTCAAATTCTCTTGAGTGCCAGGAAATCACCCATGACATTATATTGTAACCCACAGAACCCTCTATTTTAGGACATTTCCATCTGTCCTGAAGGCAGGCTTAGGATAAAGAATCTGCATCGCTGCTGACTGACTTCTCACTGCCGGTTATGTAACACCAGCGTGTAACCTTGCCATAGGCCACTGCGTGCTACTTAAAGGCTGATCATGCTAGTTCCCTCTACAGCCAGCATTTCCTTCATTATTTGAGTCAGAATTAAGGAACTACTACTATTTAGCATTTCTATAGCGCTACAAGGCGTACGCAGCGCTGCACAAACATAGAAGAAAGACAGTCCCTGCTCAAAGAGCTTACAATCTAATAGACAAAAAATAAATAAAGTAAGCAAATCAAATCAATTAATGTGAACGGGAAGGAAGAGAGGAGGGTAGGTGGAGGCGAGTGGTTACAAGTGGTTACGAGTCAAAAGCAATGTCAAAGAGGTGGGCTTTCAGTCTAGATTTAAAGGTGGCCAAGGATGGGGCAAGACATAGGGGCTCAGGAAGTTTATTCCAGGCGTAGGGTGCAGCGAGACAGAAGGCGCGAAGTCTGGAGTTGGCAGTAGTGGAGAAGGGAACAGATAAGAAGGATTTATCCATGGAGCGGAGTGCACGGGAAGGGGTGTAGGGAAGGACGAGTGTGGAGAGATACTGGGGAGCAGCAGAGTGAGTACATTTATAGGTTAGTAGAAGAAGTTTGAACAGGATGCGAAAACGGATAGGGAGCCAGTGAAGGGTCTTGAGGAGAGGGGTAGTATGAGTAAAGAAATTAACAGCAAAAACAGAAACAAGGATCTGCACTCTGCACAAAGTAAACAAAACAGAGGAGTGGACAAGAAATGCAGGAAATCTTTTACTAACAGTTCGTCGATCTGACACAACACGGACCCTGTTTTGGCGACAGGGCCTGTGTCAGGAGTCTACAGTTATATCAATATACATAAAATGCAGCATAATAAAACCCATAGAAATGATGACTAACATCAAATATACATTTATATGAAATTCAAATGAATGTTGACCCACAAATTGTCAACCACATAAAATAATACACAATAAAATTTAAAAAGTAGAAAATGATGGTGTGTCGGGAGAATACAACAAAGTCCATATCAAAAATGATTTATATCAATTTTACATATGTATAAAAGAATTAAGGGCCTCTTTTATCAAGCCGCACAAGCAGTTCCTGTGTGGCAAAGTGAATAGGATTTGTTGGCATTACCACACCAGGAGCCGCTTGCGTGGCCTGATAATAGAGGCCCTAAATGACTAGTTAAAACCAACAGCAAGAACTGTTGTGCCAAGAAAATATACAAATGTATAAAACACATAAAATATACAATACATATAGGTATGAAATCTCTCTATATAAAAGGCAACCTCAACGTTCTATGAAGCCTCCACGGAAGTTGAGGCGCCCGAGATATCCGGTGTGCCCTGGAGTGTCTGCACCGCCCTCGCGTCAAAACGTCATGACGTCGAGGGCGGAGCTATGACACTCGAGGGCCGAAACGGAAATGCCACAGGCACGGCCACGGAGGCGCAGCAAAAAAAAAAACCAACAAAACCCTCCCCCCACACAGCGACGCAAACCCCGAGCAAGGCAAGTAGCTCGGAGGGACGGAGGGAGGGGGCCCCTTGCTAGCGCCCGTTTCATTGCGCTCAGAAACGGGCATTTTTTCCTAGTTTTATATATTTCATACATTTGTATATTTTCGTATTTGTATTTTGACTCCTGACGCAGGCCCTGTCGTGAAACACGGTCTGTGTGGAGTCAGATCGAAGAACTGTTAATAAAAGATTTCCTGCCTTTCTCGTCCGCTCCACTGGTTTTGTAAGAAAATAACTGCAGCACACCATTAAAAAAATACCTTACAGGAATTATTTATTTTAGTTACATTTGTACCCCGCGCTTTCCCACTCATGGCAGGCTCAATGCGGCTTACATGGGGCAATGGAGGGTTAAGTGACTTGCCCAGAGTCACAAGGAGCTGCCTGTGCCTGAAGTGGGAATCGAACTCAGTTCCTCAGTTCCCCAGGACCAAAGTCCACCACCCTAACCACTAGCCCACTCCTCCACTATTAGGGTTGAAAGAATCCCTCAAGAGGTCACCTGGTCCAACCCCTGCAAGATCCACTCCACCTGAATTTATACCAATAGCTGATCATTTAGGGGTCCTTTCACCAAGTTGTGGTAAAAGGGGCCCTACAGTGACGTCAGCACGTGGATTTGCCGTGCACCGAGGCCCCCTTTTACCGCAGTGGGTAAAAGAAGGTTTAAAAAAAAAAAAAAAAAGGAAATGGCCATGTAGTAAATATTTAGGACGTCAGACTCAGAAACAGTATGTGCAGGACGTCAGACTCAGAAACCGAACGAAGCCTTGCGCCTGAAGAAGAGGACCTCGGCTGGCGGGGGTTGGGGTCCCCCGCCAGCAGAGGTAGGCGATGGCGGGTTGGCGACGGGAGGGGGGAGGTCGAGAGGGTCATCGGCAGGGGGGTCCAGGGCCAAATCTATGGGGGCCCAGGCCCCCATGTAGCTACGCCACTGCTTAATATCCACATATCAGCACCTGATATCCTGGTATAGCGCTGATACAGATCTGGATAACTTAGGGGTCCTTTTACTACGCTATGGGAAAAAGGGTCCTGCGGGTAAAAAGCTCCCCAAAAAATGGCCATGCGGCAAGATAACTCTTACCGTGTGGCCATGCGGCGTGGAGTACTTACCCCCATTGAGGTGGCGGTAAGGGCTTCTGCGGCAACCCAGCAGTAACCGGGCAGCATGTAGCAATGCACAATTATTGCTGCGCTAGAAAAACAAATTCTTTTTTACGGTGCACCGGAAATGGCACACGCTGGAGCCAGAACTACCGCCAGTGGCCAAGTTGGGTCAGCAGTAGTTCCGATTTTGTGTGCGATAAGCCCGCATTGGGCTTACCGATGCTTTGTAAAAGGACCCCTTAGAAAGGCTCTTCCTTGTCCCAAGTTATCTGTATTATATCTGGGTACTGGTGTCGAACATTGTCAGCCTGCATGGTCGCCAAGAGACAAAGCCAGGCCCGGGGCAGGGCCGCAGCAGCCGCCCCTCCCCCCCAACTGGGGCCTCCACACCCTGCCCCCCCCCCCCACCCTCTTACCGCCACATCTGCTCCTCCCTCCGTCTGTCACTCTCCTGCTCCTATGTACCGGGACCCAGGTTATCATGTTAACGCAATCACTCTGGTCCCGACACACAGAAGCAGGAGAGAGACAGAGTCCTGTGCTGAGCCTCGGCCCAGGGAATCTTGCATTCCCCCCCCCCCCCCCCAGCCATTCCAGTCTGTGGTAATTCTGCTGAAAATCTGTGATTGATTCTGGTCAGGGCCTCCTATCCAGTGCTGATACCCAGATGAGTAGCTTTGAATATGGGGTACTATGGAGGCAATTCAGTAAAGTGGTACTTGATTTTGCCCAATTCTATTACAGTTTCGGGGTCCACCTAAGCTGCTACTACAGAACAGTAGTGTATATCGGTGGCAAGTGTAAGAGGGCACACCTAAGCACACCTTGCAATGCACATAACTGATAGTATTTTATAAGTTGTGTGTGTCTCAAGGTGATACAATACCCCCCCCCCCCCACCATGGGGATGAGGGTCCCACCCAGCTTGGGTTCCATGCGAGCAACAGAATGTCCCAGTTGCTTGGAATCTTTGCATACTATGGGGTCAATATTCAGCTGGCAGTGGTCAGCAAGGTTTTGGCCACTGCTGACAGTATCCCTGGATATTCAATCCAGGCCATGTCCAGTTTGTATCCAGCATATTCTGTTTGGTGCTACGTGATCAGTGAGTTGACAACACATATACAAGTAGGACTCTTCGTTAAGCATTCATTACTTGGTGTATTTATTGACCCCTGATGCAGACGCTTTTTAGCGTCGAAACACGGCCTGTGTCGGGTCGCTATCTCTGATATAATAAAGACTGTTGGACTCACGTCTCCAGTGGTGAATCGTCTATTAGTCTCTACTTTTGCCTTCTGTGATTCGTCATCGTAGAGAACTTTTCCTGTTTTATAGGTTATAAGACCAGTCAGATCCATTTTGCAGGCTATCAAGCAATCCACAAGATGGATAATCCTCGTAAAGCTCTCTAATAATAATCTCATTGTGTAAATGTGAGACTGATGTCTATTACATGTTTCGTAATATTTGGAAACTTTTAATAAAAATAAAGATAAAAGAAAAACTCACAGTGTCTCCAATTTTGAGATCCTCACACTTCCGGAGTCCGGGATGGGACAAACCATCTTGACAAGTGGCTGTGAAGGCCAGGCTGAGATCCTCAGGGTTGTCCCAGACCGTCAGCTCCACTTTGGATCGGATACTCTAAAAACCAAGCGACGGAAAGAATAAAATAAAGCAAAGCAGTGGTTCTTGTTTTTCTTACCTTATGGATTCATTGGCTGTTTGTGCCAGTGCCCTGGTTCCAGCATTCTATTCCTCTCATGATAGGTCAGGCCCAGTGTCCCTCCACATGCTTTAGAAAAAGGCAAATTACATGACTGGGAAGTAAAACTGTTCACTCAAACTCACTGCTCTGAGCTACACTACTCTTTGAACTGTGATCCATCTCGGCACCCAACCGCAGACCAACCAAAAATCTGCAGGACGGAGCACACCAGACCATACGAATTAATAGTTTGTGGAAATACAGGTCAACAAACACACACACTGTACATTAGCAGTTCCCTCTTCCAGTCCTCAAGGGCCACCAATGGGTCAGGTTTTCAAGATATCCTTAATGAATGTGCATCAGAGACATTTAAGAACATACATAAGAACATAAGGGTTGCCATACTAGGACCGACCGAAGGACCATCAAGCCCAGTATCCTGTTTCCAAGTGGCCAATCCAAGTCACAAGTACCTGGCAAGATCCCAAAACAGTACAATACATTTTATGCTGCTTATCCTAGAAATAAGCAGTGGATATTTCCCAGTCCATCTTAATAATGGCCTATGGACTTTTCTTTTAGGAAGTGAAATCCCGCTAAGCTAGCTGCTTTTACCACATTCTCTGGCAACGAATTCCAGAGTTTAATTGCACATTAGGGGCCCTGTTTACTAAGTAGCGTTATAGGCGTGTTAACATTTTTAATGTGCGTTAACCATGGACGTGCCTACAATATCCCTATAGGTGCCTACATGGTTAACGCACGCTAAGTGGAGGCGCGTTAAAAACACTAACGCACCTTAATAAACAGGGCCCTAAGTGAAGAAATATTTTCTCTGATTTCTTTTACATTTACTACTTTGTAAATTGAGGTAGTAGGCATGCAAATCCCTTTCATGCATATTCATTAGGGATAATCTGAAAATATGATCTGTTGGTGGCCCTTGAGGACTAGAACTACTGCCAGTGGATGATACCATTTTATTGGTCCAACTTAATTGACCTTAGCCGTACTTTCAAGAGTTATTCTCTCTTTATCATCATCAGTCATGATGACAGGATAACTCTCGAAAGCCGGCCACAGATATAATAAGTTGGGCCAACAAAAGAAATTTGCTAAGAGTGTGTTAAGGCAATAACATGCATTATTTGACCCTTAATGCATGCTAAGGACCAGATTCTGTATAAGGTGCCTAAAAAAAATCTACTTGGTAAACGTTTCCACCTAAGCGTGTTCTATTAGCGGTGCCTAGATTTAGACGCGGTATATAGAATATGCTTAATTGAAATCTCAGTGTCTAAAACTATGCACCTCCATTTACACCAACAAAAATGTGGCGTAAATTCACGTGCGTAGATTTACACAAACTGGGCCATATTCTATAACTTTGTGTGTAACTTTGGGAATGCCCATGGAACCCCCATTTCCCTGCCCATAGCCACACCCCTTTTTGAACTGTGCACATTAGAATTTAGGCGCAGTTCATTACAAAATATGCTTAGCAAGTTGTGTGCGTAAATTCTAATTATTGCCAATTAGTGCTCTTTATTACTTGTTAAGTGCTGTTATCAATGCTGATTAGCTTGTTAAACCAAATTAATTTACGCATATTGTTATAGAATATGCCTGGAATTTGGCATGTATCTCTAGGCACACTATATAGAATCCAGCAGTAAATGGTAATAAAGTGTGTTATATTACCTGTCACGAAACGCCTAGCCACCTGTCTGGGGCCACTTAGAAGGTCTATCCCCAGCACAGCTCAGGTCCACCTGCACCTGCCGCTTGTGCTCTATACTAGCATCCTCCTCCCACCGACTGGGTCACAACCATCTCTGGGTATGTCTACCAATCTCAAATTCTCCCCAGTGATTTCTAGGTTACTGGGGCCACACTCCCAGTGCCCCCACAGTTCCTAGAAAGCACTCACAGACCCAACATACAAACCACCAGGATTCTTAATCAGTCCAGACAAGCAGAGTCAATAAACTAAAATTGTTTATTGTCTGAAAAATGAAGACAATGAACAGAAAAGGTTCAATCAGCAAAACAATAACAGGTAACTGAAATATGGATCAATTATAACACTAACTAAAAATTTGTATACTATCTAAATAGTACCTGGGGAGATCAGGATATATACTTCCTCACAAGTTATCAACTATAACTGTCCATAAGGCTTCAGCAAAGAGATCTCTTTCTCTCTCTTCTCCCTGGCTGAAACTGGAGCAAAAGCCAGTAACTCCTGGGTAACTTCAAACCAGAAGTGTAGCCAGGTTGAAGACTCCAGGGGAACAGAGAGTGGACTGCCGCCGGCGCCTGTTTTAAATGCAACACATTGAGTAAAAAATAGGCGCTGGCACCAGCGGAAGACTGTTTGGGGGAGCGGCCGCTCCCCTGGCGTCCCACCTAGCTACGCCTCTGCTTCAAACTCCAGGCCAATCAGAGCCCAGAACAACAATATTTGAAAATAGCTGGCCACATCACTGCAGTCACTTCCTCTCTGTGCTTAAACTAAAGGAGGAATCATTCACTTTTTTGCAACAGCTTAAAACACAGCATGCACCAAACTAGAGAAATACATTGCAGGAAAATATCAAAATAATTATCACACGCTTAAAAACCCATTGTTCTATCACAATACCATATTACCACTGGGGTTAGCAGTCCAAAGCTCCTGGAGAGGATAAATAACGCAGCTTGCGAGGTTGATCACAAGTTGCACCATTCAAATACTGCAGCAGTCACTAACCTGCAGATACCACAGCTTAGAGACACCCCTGGTAGTGTTAAAAGGTCAACTTTTATCCCACCTTAAAAACTACCCCCTTCTTTCCACATATTGAAGTAACATAGTAGATGATGGCAGAAAAAGACCTGCACAGTCCATCCAGTCTGCCCAACAAGATAATGTCACATGTGCTACTTTTTGTGTATACCTTACCTTGATTTGTATCTGCCATTGTCAGGGCACAGACCATGTTAGTCTGCCCAGCACTAGCCCCGCCTCCCAACCACCAGCCCCGCCTCCCACCACCGGCTCTGCCTCCCAATCTTGGCAGATTAACATGGCAAGCACAATAATATTTTGAAAATGTACAATGACAAAGAATTTCCCCACACATAAAAGCAGATAATGAGTGTTGAATAGGGACTGACAGCTCATAGAACCAACGTTAGCACTGGGAAATGACTCACAAGAAACCAAGACCTGCAAAACAATTCCATGCTGAAGGCACAGAACTTGGATGTGTCTTATATATTATGTAAGTATTAGGATTTATTTACCACCTTTTCGAAGGAATTCACTCAAGGAGGTGTACAGCAAGAATAATCAATAATAAAGGTGAGTCGGTTGATATTGTGTATCTGGATTTTCAGAAGGCATTTGACAAAGTACCTCATGAAAGACTCCAGAGGAAATTGGAGAGTCATGGGATAGGAGGTAGTGTTCTATTGTGGATTAAAAACTGGTTAAAAGAGAGAAAACAGAGAGTAGGGTTAAACGGTCAGTATTCTCAATGGAGAAGGATAGTTAGTGGGGTTTCCCAGGGGTCTGTGCTGGGACCGCTGCTTTTTAACATATTTATAAACTAGTAAAAAAGGCCCGTTTCTGACACAAATGAAACGGGCGCTAGCAAGGTTTTCCTCGAAGTGTGTATGTTTGGGAGAGTGTATGTGAGAGTGACTGTTTGAGAGTCAGAGTGAAAGTGTGAGTGTGTGTGAGAGAGAGTGAGTCTGGGTGTGAGTGTGTTTGTGAGAGAGTGTGTGTGTGAGAATGAGAGTGTGTGCAAGTGTGTATGTGAGACACAGTATGAAAGAGAGTGTGTGTTTGTGGGCGAGAGAAAGAGTGTGTGTGAGACACAGATTCTCTGTGAGAGTGAGTGTATGAGACCAAGCGAGTGTGTGAGTGACTGTGTGGCACATAGAGAGTGAATGTGATACAGTGTGAGACAGAGTGTGTGAGAGAGTCAGAAAGACATTGTATATGAGAGAGAGAGTGTGAGCCCTGCCCTCCCAATCCATGGCCATCTGTCCCCTGCCCCCTCCATTCATCCTTTTCCAGCAATTCCCCTCTCTCCCTGAGCCCTGCCCTCCCAATCAATGCCCATCCATGCTCCTCTGTCACCTGTCCCCTCCATTCATCCCTATCCAGCAATTCCCCTCTCTCCCTGAGCCCTGCCCTCCCAATCCATGCCCATCCATGCTCCTCTGTCCCCTGCCCCCTCCATTCATCCCTTTCCAGCAATTCCCCTCTCTCCCTGAGCCCTGCCCTCCCAATCCATGGCCATCCATGTTACTCTGTCACCTGCCCCCTCCATTCATCCCTATCCAGCAATTCCCCTCTCTGCCTGAGCCCTGCCCTGCAATCCATATCCATCCATGCCCATCTGTCCCCTCCATTCATCCCTATCCAGCAATTCCCCTCTCCATGAGTCCTGCCCTTCCAATCCATGCCCATCCATGCTCCTCTGTCACCTGGCCCCTCCATTCATCCCTATCCAGCAATTCCCCTCTCTCCCTGAGCCCTGCCCTGCAATCCATATCCATCCATGCCCATCTGTCCCCTCTATTCATCCCTATCCAGCAATTTCCCTCTCTCCCTGAGTCCTGCCCTCCCAATCCATGCCCATCCATGCTCCTCTGTCCCCTGCCCCCTCCATTCATCCCTTTCCAGCAATTCCCCTCTCTCCCTGAGCCCTGCCCTCCCAATCCATGCCCATCCATGCTCCTCTGTCCCCTGCCGCCTCCATTCATCCTTTCCCAGCAAGTCCCCTCTCTCCCTTCCATGACCTCCCCCCTCACATCCATGCTCCTCTCTCTCCCATGTCCCAGCCTGGCCCGCCCTCTTCTCCCCCCCCCTTCGCATCCATGCCCCCCCCTTCGCATCCATGCCCCCCCCTTCACATCCATGCTGTCGCATCCATGCATCCCTTTTTGTTTTTTTTCTTCTTTTTAAATTTACCTCCGTGGCGGTTCCGGCAGCGAAGCGTCAGGAAAGGAGGCGGCGCTCCCGACGTCTAGCTTTCCCTTCGCTGTGTTTCGCCTTCTTTTGACGTCATCCTTGACGTCAGAAGAAGGCGGAACACAGCGAAGGGAAGGCTAGACGTCGGGAGCGCCGCCTCCTTCCCTGACGCTTCGCTGCCGGATTTTTTTTTTTTTTTTCCGCCCTCGACGTCATGACGTTTGACGCGAGGGCGGGGCAGAGACGGCTGGCTGGCTTGAAGGCTTCACACCACGAATCCACGAACCCTTCAGCCTGGGAGTGACGTCAGATGGCTTCATGGCTTCAGAACATTGTCCTCTGAAAGTTGAGGGTGCGTTTTATTATATTAGATGACCTAGAGATGGGAGCAACTAGTGAGGTAATTAAATTTGCTGATGACACAAAAAGTTATTCAAAGTCGTTAAATTTCGACAGGATTGTGAAAAATTGCAAGAGGACCTTACGAAACTGGGAGACTAAATGGCAGATGACATTTAATGTGAGCAAGTGCAAGTGCAAAGTTATGCATGTGGGAAAAAGGAACCCGAATTATAGCTAAGTCATGCAAGGTTCCATGTTAGGAGTCAGTGTGCTGCTGTGGCTAAGAAAGCAAATAGAATGTTAGGTATTATTAGGAAAGGAATAGAAAACAAAAATGAGGATGTTATAATGCCTTTGTATCGCTCCATGGTACGACTGCACCTCGAATATTGTGTTCAATTCTGGTCGCCGTATCTCAAAAAAGATATAGTGGAATTAGAAAAGGTGCAAAGTAGGGCGACGAAAATGATAAAGGGGATGGGACGACTTCCCTATGAGGAAAGGCTAAAGTGGCTAGGGCTCTTCAGCTTGGAGAAAAGGCAGCTGAGAGGAGATATGATAGAGGTGTATAAAATAATGAGTGGAGTTTAATGGGTAGATGTGAAGCATCTGTTTACGTTTTCCAAAAATACTAGGACTAGGGGGCATGCGATGAAGCTACAATATAGTAAATTTAAAACAAATCAGAGAAATTTTTCTTCACTCAAAGTGTAATTAAACTCTGGAATTCATTGCCAGAGAATGTGGTAAAGGCAGTTAGCTTAGCGGAGTTTAAAACAAGGTTTGGACAGCTTCCCAAAGGAAAAGTCCATAGGCCATTATTAAATGGACTTCGGGAAAATCCACTATTTCTGGGATAAGCAGTATAAAATGTTTTGTACTTTTTTGGGATCTTGCCAAGTATACGTGACCTGGATTGGCCACTGTTGGAGACAGGATGCTGGGCTCGATGGACCTTTGGTCTTTCCCAGTGTGGCAGAACTTTTGTACTTATGTATAAGCAATAGACAATTATGGCAGTAAAACTATTCAAATAATAACACAAAGTATGACATATGCTACATTACAATGTCAACACAATAAGCGATAAAACGTCTTAATAGACAGCATAGGGTGGAAGCAAAGAAGGAACACATGGGTATGTAAGGTAAGAGTAACAGGAGAAAATAAGGTAGCTGCTTTACACAGCTGAGAAGTGAAATGCTGACCACCACACTAGTAGAGACAGAAAGAAAAATAAGGTCTTTCTAAACACCAAAGTGAGCCAAATGTCTAGCATTAATCTGAAGCTAGTAATCATTAATCTCACTTATCTGCTCTCAAAAAAGGGTGCAGAGAAGGAGCTACTGTAACATAACAGCAAATCCTGAAAGACAAATGCTTCCAGTGCCAAAAGGGCACATGCCGGAAGAGACAGATGGCAGCGGTCTTAAAAGCTTACACTTAAAAATGTTTGCTGGCTTAATAAAGGAAAGCATCCCTCCCCCACGTATTGCTTTTCGGGTTTCCTTTTAAACAAATCTAGTTGTTGAATAACAGTACGCTTTTTTTTTTTTTGCTGTCTGAAAGAATTTACAGTGCACAACTAAGGCTGAAAATCCCATGTAAAGTCAAAAAGAAAAAAAAATTCTAAATGTCAATATTAACCTTTTTTTCCCTTAAACTGCTGCAACAAAAGAAACGTTTATTCATAAGTTACAAAGAATGCCTCAGGAACTGAGAGCCAGATGCACAAAGCCTAATGAGCCCACAACTTGCGTTTTAAACTGGTTCCAGGCAGTTTAAAACGCAAGTAGTTTACCGGGGGGGGGCATACACTAAGGGCATTTTTCCTGTCACAGTAGCAGGCAACGAAAACGGAATGCAAATTATCCAAAGGATATTATAATGAGCTGCAGTACCGTTTTTCCGATTCCCTTACCGTGGAAACCCTAACGTGAGGTCTACACCTCTCGTTAGGGCTCCTGTGACGGAATCGGAAAGGAAAAGAGCCCCAAAAAAATTAAAAAAGGAAGAAAAAAAAGCAGCCTGCGCTTGTGAGGGACGTCTTTTCGCCGTTTTTTTTAGTTTTGTCTCCCCTGCGCTGCTCACCTTCTGTAGCAGCGAGGAGAAGGAATTAGGGAATCGGGGACCTGCGACTCAAGTCGATCCGGAGTTCAGGACGTCCCTTTCCATTATGCTCCTCTTCCAGGTCTCTTCAGCCAATCAGAGTGCGTGTAGCTGACACCAGCAAGCTAGATGCGCTTTGATTGGCTGAAGAGACCCAAGAAGAGGAGCATAACCGAATGGGATGTCCCGATTCTCCGACTGGCTACCAAGGTAATGGTGAATGCAACGGAGCTACAATGAGTAGCTCATTTGCATTCCCTTTCCTTAGTGAATTCCCGTTCCCTACTGATTCGCTATGGAATCGGTAGGGAACGGGAATTACCGACAACTTTAGTGCATCTTCCTCTGAATGGCTCAGCAGCAGCCCTCTGCGTTGTCATGTTGGAGATCTGGGTTCAATTCTCAGGCTTAGCATCTGCTGCCTGAGGCACCCGGGACTGGGGATGCTAGGCGCTAGTCACTGGAGGAGAGATACCAGGTCACTGCATAACAGTGGCACCCAGTGGCCAGACTCAGATTACACACATACCAGACTCCTGCGAGCTAAGGCTTGTCATTGTGAAACATAGAAAAATGAAGACAGATAAAGGCCATATGGCCTATCCAGTCTGCCCATCCATGCCATCTACTATCCCTTCCTCTCTCTTAGAGATCTTATGTACCCGTCCCAAGATTTCTCGGATCAGATAGAGTTTTCATCTCTACCAACTCCACCAAGAGGCCATTCCATGAACTGACTAACCTTTTCATGAAAAAGTATTTCCTCAGGTTACTTCTGAATCTATCCCCTTTCACCTTCATCCTATGCCCCCTCATTCCAGAGCTTCCTTTGAATTGAAACTGACTTGCCTCCTGTGCATTACTGCCATGCATCTATTTAAATGTCTCTATCGTATCTCTCGCCTTTCTTCCAAAGGCCTTTCTCACACGTTGAGATCTTTAAGTCTCTCCACATACGGTTTATGATGAAGGCCACTGCCCATTTCAGTAGTCACCCTCTGGACCGACTCCATCCTGTTTATATCTTTCAGACAGTGCGGTCTCTAGAATTACACCCAATATTCTAAATGAGGTTTAGAGGCATATTTTCAAAGCATTTAGACTTACAAAGTTCCATAGTAACCTATGGAGCTTTGTAAGTCTAAGCACTTTGAAAACGAGCCCCTTAGCATCTGTGAGCAACGGGGTTCATGTGCAACAGGGGTACCACCTATCCTTGGTGAGAATGTACATGGAGAAGGCTTTCCCCACTTGGAAGGCCTTGGGAAGAGTTATGATGAAACTTGATGATGTAATGCAGCAGTACACAATCTAATGTTCAGCAGGGAATTTGGGCCTTTCACCATTTTTTTTTTACCTCTTCTATACCAGGGGCAATGGAGGGTTAAGTGACTTGTCCAGAGTCACAAGGAGCTGCAGTGGGAACTGAACTCACTTATCGGCATTTGGTCTTACTGCTGGGATGGTAAATCTCACTCATTTGGATGGAGCACCCTTCTCTGCAGGGACCTCCCTCTGAGTCCCAACAAACCTCAGGAAAGACAAATGTGCATACGAATCACCATACTAGGACAGACTAAAGGTTCACCAAGCCCAATATCCTGTTTCCAATAGTCACAAGTACCTATAGTAAGATCTTAAAAGAGTAAAACAGATTTTTTGCTGCTTATGGTGTATGGACCTTTCTTTCAGGAACTTGGCCAAACCTTTTTTAAACCCTGCTAATCTAACTGCTTTTAACACATTCTCTGGCAACAAATTCCAGAATTTAATTACATGTTGCGTGAAAAAATTATTTTCTCTGATTTGTTTTAAAATTACTACTTAGTAGCTTCATTGTAAGCTCTTTGAGCAGGGACTGTCTTTCTTCTATGTTTGTGCAGCGCTGTGTACGCCTTGTAGCGCTATAGAAATGCTAAATAGTAGTAGTAGTAGTAATGCCCCTTAGTCCTTGTATTTTTGGAAAGAGTAAACAATTGATTCACATCTACTTCTTCCATTCCAATCAGTATTTTATAGATCTCTACAATGTCTCCCCTCAGCTGTTTGTTCTCCAAACTGAAGAGCCCTAGCCACTTCAACCTTTTCTCATGAGGAAGCTGTCTCATCCTCTTTCATTTTCATTGTCCTTCTCTGTACTGTTTCTAATTATACTGGTTACCACTACTGCACACAATACTCAAGGTGCGGTCGCACCATGGAGCAATACAAGGATATTATAATATTTTCATTTTTATTTTCCATTCCTTTCCTAATGATTCCTAACATTCTATTTGCTTTCTTAGCCAATGCTGCACACTGAGCAGAGGGTTTCAACGTATCATCAATGACACCTAAATCCTTTTCCTGGGTGGTGACTCCTAATGTGGAAACATCACGTAGCTGTAGTTTGGGTTCCTCTTTCCCACATGCATCACTTTGCGCTTGCTCACATTATATGTCATCTGCCATTTGGATGCCCAGTTTCCCTGTCTCGTAAGGTCCTCTTGTAATTTTTCACAATCCTCTTGTGATTTAACAACTTCGAATAGCTTGGTGTCATCAGCAAATTTGATCACCTAACTTGTTATTCCCATTTCCAGATCATTTATAAATATGTTAAAAAGCAGCGGTCCCAGTAGAGACCCCTGGGGAACCCCATTATCTACCCTTCTCCATTGGGGATAATGACCATTTAATCCTACTCTCTGTTTTGTTAAACATATACCTCCCCTAGGAAACTACTATACAGTAACCCCTTCTCCTCTCACTATTAACGGGGTACTCACAGAACCTGTGTAAACTCTGAAGTCCTTTTAGTACTGGAGAACTTGGTAACTCCTTTGCATGTTTACTTGTTAAGAACCCTTATGTTATCATCCTCACTTTAATATTCCCTTATCTCTTGTTTGTCTGTCCTAATTAGATTGTAAGCTCTGTCGAGCAGGGACTGTCTCTTCATGTTCAAGTGTACAGCGCTGCATACGTCTAGTAGCACTATAGAAATGATAAGTAGTAATCTTTGGGATTCCGGAATCTTGCTACTCTTTAGGATTCTGCACGGAATCTTGCTATTGTTTGGGATTCTGGAATCTTGCTACTCTTTGTCCTTATCCCTTATTTGTCCTGTTTGTCTGTCCTAATTAGATTGTAAGTTCTGTCGAGCAAGGACTGTCTCTTCATGTTCAGGTGTACAGCGCTGCGTACGTCTAGCAGCGCTACAGAAATGATAAGTAGTAGTAGTAGTAGTCTTTGGGATTCCAGAATCTTGCTACTCTTTGGGATTCTGCACGGAATCTTGCTATTGTTTGGGATTTCGGAATCTTCCTACTCTTTGTCCTTATCCCTTATTTGTCCTGTTTGTCTGTCCTAATTAGATTGTAAGCTCTGTCGAGCAGGGACTGTCTCTTCATGCTCAAGTGTACAGCGCTGCGTACGTCTAGTAGCGCTATAGAAATGATTAGTAGTAGTAGTAGTAAGTAGTATGTTTATCCACAAGGCTAACTAGGAGCCCTTGTGGTAATGTCATGGGTGAAGCTGTACCCACAGTTAGTCGTTGTGAATGATTCATCAACCTTCATGTCCTGCTGCTGGGAAATGGAAGAGAATGTTTCTTTTTTTCACGCTCCTCTGCATTCAAATAAATGTATAAATAACCCATGTCCATGTAATACAGAGTCTAGGAAAGAAAAGAAACTCAGGAACTGATTCAAACTTCTAAAAATGATTAACATCTTTGCACTGTGGCAGCACTTGTAGCAGATATAAATATATTATGAGAAACATTTTTCCTGCTGGAATTTTCCCTTGTTGTGAGTGAATTTTCTTTGAGTATGGTTTTGAGCCAGCTTTCCGTTCTAGTAGAGGCAGGGCTGGGTGCCGCCACTTTCAAGGTATAGGGGGGGGGGGGGGGGGCGAGGAAGAGAGCCACTAGACCACCAGATTGGTTTGCGGCCCACAGGGCCACCAGGGCTTTTTGGAGGGGTGCAAGGGGGGGAGGGGTTAGGGGGCTGGAGATCCAGTGGATCTCCAGCCCTCCCCCTGTGAACTTGTGTTGGGGGGCCGGAGATCCAGTGGCTTGGGGTGGAGGTTCGGTGGGGGCACTAGGCCAGCAGGGTCTTGCTGTTTCAGGGGGTCTGGTGGTCCCGCGGACCTTCAACCCTTGTGTTTGACAGCCCAGATCTTACAAACAATTGTGGGAGGATTGTGCCTGAGAATGATCCTCCCGAACTTCACCCTATGATCAGAGATTATGGCGCACATAAATTTGCATGCTGTTATCTCTGATCATAGGTAATTTTGATCATCTGGGCATGCGAGTTCCCTCTTATTTCTACATTTCCCCTTTCCTCTGTGTTCTTTCTGGGTATTACCGGGAAGGGGCTCAGTCTTTGCAATGGTCACTTTTGCAATGGTTACTTCTTCCCATTGAGAAGCACAAGGTGTAGATCCTTCAAAGGGGGGAAAGGGATTTATCACTTCACGTCCCAAGATGTAAATAACCCTTCTACCTATAATAGTAACCTTAGGTGTGTGCTCTATATGTCCCCCACTGTACAGCACTACAATAGCCCTTATGGGTGAAAAGGGCACCTATATATGGGTACAGCAGGGTTTTGGTGACTTTGGGAGGAGACTCAGTTTCCAGCACAAGTGTAACAGGTAGAAGGAGATAGGGACCTGGGTCCCCCACTGTGTACTGTACTGACCACTACACTACTCCAGGGACCTGCATGCACCTCTAATAGACCGCCCTTAACATCTAAGGCTGTAATAGAGGGTAGTAAGTCATATTTTTATTTGCATTTTTGGGGGTGGGAGGGTGTCAGTGACCACTGGGGGGGGTATTGGGGGATCACCCCTGATTTCTTCCAGTGGTCATTTAGGGCACCTTTTTGTTCCTTATTCATTTTTTTTTTTTTTTTAAAGATAATTTAATATACATAATATTCAAACAAGAATAATAATACACAATTTATGAAATATCATAAGGAAATAAAAAAGAAATTAACACTCTTCCATCGTCCACAATTTAACAAGAAATGATCCAAGAATTTAGAAAATTATCAAGCTATGAAAAAACCATGCGCCTTGCCCTGTGGACTCACTCCAAATTGCTATACAGTGTTACATTCAGGTCTAAAGTCTCACAACAACACTCTCTTTACTTTTAAGAAAATTATCCAACTGATTAGGTTCAAAAAAACTGATATTGCTTAGTGTGGAGTAAAATCCTACACACACAAGGAAATTTCAAAAGAAAGTTTGCTCCCAGGGCTATTGCCCTTGGACGCAAAGCAAGAAATGTCTTACGTCGCTTTTGGGTTTCCCTAGATAAATCTGGGAAAACCCGTACTTTTGAACCTAGAAATAAAGAATTCAAATGTCTTAGGGAGAGTCTGAGAACTGCATCTTCATTTTGAAAACAGGTCTAGACCAAAACATCTTGGTTTTAGTCATGAACATTTTTGTTTTGTTCCATTATGGCTCTAAAATGTCCAAGTACATAAGTACTGCCATACTGGAACAGACCAACAGGCTTATTTTCGAAAGAGAAGGCCGCCCATCTTTCGACACAAATCGCAAGATGGGCGTCCTTCTCACAGAGTCGTCCAAATCGGTATAATCGAAAGCCGATTTTGGACGTCCCCAACTGCTTTCCGTCGCGGGGACGGCCAAAGTTCACAGGAGCGTGTCGGAGGCGTTAGGAAGGCGGGACTTGGGCATGCCTAACACATGGACATCCTCGACCCATAATGGAAAAAAAAAGGGCGTCCCTGACGAGCACTTGGACGACTTTACCTGGTCCTGTTTTTCTTACGACCAAGGCACAAAAAGCTGCCTGAACTGACCAGATGACCACTGGAGAGAATTGGGGATGACCTCCCCTTACTCCCCCAGTGGTCACTAACCCTCTCCCACCCTCAAAAAAATTTCTTTAAAAATATTTTGTGCCAGCCTCTATGCCAGCCTCAAATGTCATACTCAGGTCCATCGCAGCAGTACGCAGGTCCCTGGAGAAGTTTTAGTGAGTGCAGTGCACTTCAGGCAGGTGAACCCAGGCCCATCCCTCCCACCTGTTATGTTTGTGGTGGTAAAAGTGAGCCCTCCAAAAGCCACCACAAACCCACTGTACCCACATCTAGGTGCCTCCCTTCACCCGTAAGGGCTATGGTAGTGGTGTACAGTTGTGGGTAGTGGGTTTACTAGCATACATGCAAAAGAATGCGTGTGCATGTAGGCGCTTGAACTTACATCAGCCCAAGGGCTGTTGCAAACGCCCACATGTACGTGAATACATTAAGGAATGCTATAATCTAGACTCTGCTCATGGTCTGCCCAAACTCCACCTCATGCATGCAAACAGTGGAAGTATTCCTCATGACACTTATATCTGTACTTTCATGCTACATGGAAATGTATAAAAGGATATTTAAGTGTGTAAGTGGACATTTATGTTTATCAACAATTATCGTTCAGTAAAATTTTTTATACCAACTGGCTGTATATGATCATGGTGGTTTACAACATAGAATAATAATTAAAATAGACAAGAATGCCACAGAAAATTAAGACAGCCCTATAACATTCATCCAAGTTTATTTTAACATGAGAAAAGATAAAAGAAGTTACAGAAACATCCCAGAAATACCCCACAATCAGCTCCCCCTCCCTCTGAAATGTCAGATGACCCAATCGCATGGACAAGAAAATATGTTTTCAACTGTCTTTTAAGTCAAAGATTCCAATGCAGGTACTTCAACTGGAAGCTGATTCCGAGGAACAGGTGCCAGACATTCACTGGACACGCTTACAAGAGCTGAGCCGACCACACAACTCTTGTGGGCACACGCCAAGAACGTTTGGACCCCTTTACCAACCAATGCTCAGCACTAACAGTGTGCATATAATTTGCATGCTGTTAGTATTGAGCATTGGTCGCTAAAAAATAATCGGTGTTCCAGCCAGTGTTTTTTCCCCAGAGTAAGAGTCCATCAATATTTTATTTCTGTTACATTTGTACCCCGCGCTTTCCCACTCATGGCAGGCTCAATGCGGCTTACATGGGGCAATGGAGGGTTAAGTGACTTGCCCAAAGTCACAAGGAGCTGCCTGTGCCGGGAATCGAACTCAGTTCCTCAGGACCAAAGTCCACCACCCTAACCACTGGGCCACTCCTCCACTGTTGGTACTATTTGAGATTCTACATGGAATGTTGCTATTCCACTAGCAACATTCCATGTAGAAGTCGGCCCTTGCAGATCACCAATGTGGCCACGCAGGACGTCAGACTCACAGAAACAGAAGCCTGCGCAGCCTTCTACATGGAATGTTGCTAGTGGAATAGCAACATTCCATATAGAATCTCCAATAGTAGCAACATTCCATGTAGAATCTTCAATAGTATCTATTTTATTTTTGTTACATTTGTACCCCGCGCTTTCCCACTCAAGGCAGGCTCAATGCAGCTTACATGGGGCAATGGAGGGTTAAGTGACTTGCCCAGAGTCACAAGGAGCTGCCTGTGCTGGGAATCAAACTCAGTTCCTCAGGACCAAAGTCCACCACCCTAACCACTAGGCCACTCCTCCACTGTTGCTACTATTTGAGATTCTACATGGAATGTTGCTATTCCAACATTCCATGTAGAAGTCGGCCCTTGCAGATCACCAATGTGGCCGTGCAGGCTTCTGCTTCTGTGAGTCTGACGTCCTGCACGTATGTGCAGGACGTCAGACTCACAGAAACAGAAGCCTGCGCAGCCTTCTACATGGAATGTTGCTAGTGGAACAGCAACATTCCATGTAGAATCTCCAATAGTAGCAACATTCCATGTAGAATCTCCAATAGTATCTATTTTATTTTTGTTACATTTGTACCCTGCGCTTTCCCACTCATGGCAGGCTCAATGCGGCTTACATGGGGCAATGGAGGGTTAAGTGACTTGCCCAGAGTCACAAGGAGCTGCCTGTGCCTGAAGTGGGAATCGACCTCAGTTCCTCAGTTCCCCAGGACCAAAGTCCACCACCCTAACCACTAGGCCACTCCTAGATTTTGCAAAACAAAGAATCTGACTAGCACACTAAAATATGATAACACAAACAAAACTAGCAAAGAACGTGTATGATCATGCTTAAGAATTTTAATGCAAACTACTGGCTATTTTTGCATCAGTTGTTTTAAAGTAGCAAAGTGATTTAAGAACAGCAAAATTACGAGAAGAAAATCATGCAATTTTGCGATTTTTTTTAGTGAATCTTAACTACATCTCGAGGACTGGTAGTTAAGTTTATTTGATCAGAAAGACTGTGATCGCACATAGGGGCCCATTCACTAAGCTAAGTCAAAAAGTGGCCAGTGCTGTCCCCAGCACGTATCGGACGCACGCCAAGTGGCATTTGGCGCACATAGGTCATTACCGCTCGGTTACCGCGTGAGTCTTTCCCGCTAGGTCAATGGCTGGCGGTAAGGTCGCAGACCCAAAATGGACGCGTGGCAATTTGACTTTGCCGCAAAAAGGCCTTTTTACCAGGTGAGCTGAAAAATAGATCGGCGTGCGCACAAAACCCGTGCCTACACTACCGCAAGCCATTTTTCAGCGCACCTTAGTAAAAGGACCCCTTAGTGTGGCAGTAAAATGTCTAATTTTCCATTATTCCCATTAATAGCCACATGCTAATTTTTCATTAGCGTGTGGCCATTAGTGCGTGAGAACCTACCGACACCTATTTTCTAGCTGGTAAGGGCTCACACGCTAACCACGAACTAATCGGTTAGTGCGCAGCGATGAAGCTGCACTAACCGATTAGCCCAGTACACGCCTACTCTCTGCCCCCCAGACACACCCCCAGTGCTAAGAAATAAAATCTATTTTTTAGCACGAGGGAAGCACAAGCAGAACCCAAAACTACCACGGGATGCCTGCGTGTGCCCCGCGGAAGTGCTTTTTAACCTTCTGTAAGCGCACATTAGTGCTTACGGCAGCTTAGTAAAAGGGTCCCATAGATTTTCGTGCAGAAAAATAGTACAAATCTCATTTTTATAACGTTTATCATGAGAAAAACGTAGAGGTACCAGCTCTTTTCTGCAAACAGATCTGCAGGTTAATACATTCGTATTTAAGTATGCAAACGGCACAGAAAGCACAAGAAGAAAAAGAAACTTACGTTGTATGCGTTGATTATCAGCTGGATAATATTTTTGGAGTCTTGATCTAAAATCTCCACTGTTGTTCCAGGTATCAACGAAGTAAAATTCTTTCAAACAAAATTTGCAGTGGATTGTTATTAAATACAGATATAAACAGCTATTAAAGCAAATAATGATTAAGATAACTCATATGAGTTGCAATCCAGCTGGAGAAGTGCTATATTTATTGCTTAGTTAAAACAAGTTCTATCTACAGCTTGGCAGCACCTCTGTCACTGCTCATCTTTGATGCCAGGCTACCTGCCAACAGTTTGCACCTCCTAACCTGCTCATCAACTTTAAGCTTTTAATTTCAAAGGAACAGGAAAAACTCAGTGCAAAAGTATTTCTAGCTGTTTCTTTTTTTTTTTTTTGCATTAAACCACAACATCATTCTCCAAGTCCACACACAGTAGCTACATCTGTGCACATCCTTTCAGGGCTCCACCTATAAGTGGCTCTTAATCAGGCATACTGTTCCCTCTAAACTGCCAGTGGGGGCTGATACTTCAATATTGCGTTTTCAATCACTAAGGACAGACAAGTTCCCTTGAGTCCTACAGAGTCCTCCTTCTCTACTCATATCCAGCAGATCGCCAAGACCTGTAGTTTCTTTCTTTACAACATGCGTAAAATCCGCCCCTTTCTTTCCGAGCACTCTACCAAAACCCTCATCCACACCCTCGTCACCTCTCGTTTAGACTACTGCAATCTGCTTCTTGCTGGCCTCCCACTTAGTCACCTCTCCCCTCTCCAGTCGGTTCAAAACTCTGCTGCCCGTCTCATCTTCCGCCAGAGTCGCTTTACTCATACTACCCCTCTCCTCAGGTCGCTTCACAGGCTCCCTATCTGTTTTCGCATCTTGTTTAAACTTCTTCTACTGACCTATAAATGTATTCACTCTGCTGCTCCCCAGTATCTCTCCACACTCGTCCTTCCCTACTCCCCTTCCCGTGCGCTCCGATCCATGGATAAATCCTTCTTATCTGTTCCCTTCTCCACTACTGCCAACTCCAGACTTTGCTCCTTCTGTCTCGCTGCACCCTACGCCTGGAATAAACTTCCTGAGCCCCTACATCTTGCCCCATCCTTGACCATCTTTAAATCTAGATTGAAAGCCCACCTCTTCAACATTGCTTTTGACTTGCGAGAGGTACCTCTCGCTTCTACCTACCCTCTTCTCCTCTTTCCTCTACACATTAATTGAATTACTTACTTTATATTTTTTGTCTATTAGATTGTAAGCTCTTTGAGCAGGGACTGTCTTTCTTCTATGTTTGTGCAGCACTGTGTACGCTTTGTAGCGCTATATAAATGCTAAATAGTAGTAGTAGTAGAGCTTGAATGTCCCTCATTATTGAAAATGTGATAGTGAAACAGCACCCCCCACTGGCAGAAATGTAGGTGGAGGACTCCCGCTCAGGCACCTGTGGGAGTCTGAAGAACAGGGTTATAGGGAGGGGAAGGAGACAGAAGAATTGAGGAGACATGAGACGTGAAAGGAATGGGATTCTGACCCACAGACACCTAAAAAAAAACATGCAGACCTCTGTGGAAATCTCTGGGCAGTCAACGGAAGGCTGACTAGAAAGTCAGTCATTAGGGATAGGCATTCGTCAAATTTCATTTTCAGTTCATTTGGCCTTCTTTCCTAATTTTAGGATTCTTTTTTTAATTTCAGTTTGTTTCACATAAAAATTTCAGTGCACATTAGAACTTTTTAACCTGCAGCTTTTCAGTATGTGCTGCAGGCAGCCATTTTGTTTGCCCACTAGGGACTGGACAGCTTACCTTGTAGAGCATATAATGAGATTTTGTCACTGCAAAGATGAGATAAATGTTGTTCTCAGCCAGTTTCTCTCCAAGAAGTGCAAGGGATGGATAATCCTAAGAAAACACAGAAGAGGTTGGCTACAACTATTTCTAAATTACAACTACAGAACTGCATTATTAACAATGCCTTAGATAAGGGGAAAGAAGCAATTCCTCCTATCTGCATTGTGTTTCTAAAAAAGAGATCTACAACCTATACTCCAGGAGGATGAATTACTGAAAGAGATATTCCCATCCCCACCAGTACTGGCCTTCCGACAGCCACCCAACTTAAAACACAAGCTAATCAGAAGTAAACTTCCATCACAGACTGAAAAGGAACAGAAGGGCACACTTCCCTGTAATTTATCCAGTTGCAAACTATGCCAAAATATTTCACAGGACCCCAAAGTCATCCACAAAGGAAAGATATTCAACATAAAGGGATCTTTCACTTGCTCATCTTCCAATGTGGTATATATCATTCAGTGTAAAAAATGTAACGAAGGATGCTATATTGGAGAAACAGGCCAGATGCTTAAGACAAGATTCAATTTACATAGACATCACATGAACAATACTGGTGCCAGTAGGGCTCCCACCCCTGTTGGTCAGCATTTTACAGGACCAGGACACTGTACCAGTGATTTCACAGTGAGAATCCTGAAAGGTAACTTTAAAACCATACAAGAACGTAAGACCTTTGAAGTCAGAATGATTGAATATTTTAACACCCAACAGAAAGGACTTAACAAGGACCTGGGGTTCCTAGCCCATTATAAACCATAAAGCTGTATTTCTCTTTTGATCACCCCACCCCTCACCTATCCACACCCATCCTGTTAGAATATCAGTGATATGCTTTGATGTCCCCATGCATACCTCCGACCCACCCCCATCCTCCCACCCTGTCAGACTGTCATAGTAATGCTTGAATGTTTTCACTTATATACACTGTCAGCTAGCACATTTGCTTATTTCCGATCTGAGGAAGAAGGGCAACCTTCGAAAGCTAATCAAGAAATGTATTAAGTTATGTCCAATAAAAAGGTATCATCTTATTTTCTTTTCCATGTTTTATTTTGTTTGATTTCTATAGATTCTACATGGAATGTTGCTATTCCACTAGCAACATTCCATGTAGAAGTCGGCCCTTGCGGATCACCAACGTGGCCGCGCAGGCTTCTGCTTCTGTGAGTCTGACGTCCTGCACGTACGTGCAGGACGTCAGACTCACAGAAACAGAAGCCTGCGCAGCCTTCTACCTGGAATGTTGCTAGTGGAATAGCAACATTCCATGTAGAATCTCCAATAGTAGCAACATTCCATGTAGAATCTCCAATGGTATCTATTTTACTGTCACAGTAATGCTTGAATGTTTTCACTTATATACACTGTCAGCTAGCACATTTGCTTATTTCCGATCTGACGAAGAAGGGCAACCTTCGAAAGCTAATCAAGAAATGTATTAAGTTATGTCCAATAAAAAAGGTATCATCTTATTTTCTTTTCCATGTTGTATTTTGTTTGATTTCTATAGATTCTACATGGAATGTTGCTATTCCACTAGCAACATTCCATGTAGAAGTCGGCCCTTGTGGATCACCAATGTGGCCGCGCAGGCTTCTGCTTCTGTGAGTCTGACGTCCTGCACGTACGTGCAGGACGTCAGACTCACAGAAACAGAAGCCTGCGCAGCCTTCTACCTGGAATGTTGCTAGTGGAATAGCAACATTCCATGTAGAATCTCCAATAGTAGCAACATTCCATGTAGAATCTCCAATGGTATCTATTTTACTGTCATAGTAATGCTTGAATGTTTTCACTTCTATACACTGTCAGCTAGCACATTTGCTTATTTCCGATCTGACGAAGAAGGGCAACCTTCGAAAGCTAATCAAGAAATGTATTAAGTTATGTCCAATAAAAAAGCTATCATCTTATTTTCTTTTCCATGTTTTATTTTGTTTGATTTCTATAGATTCTACATGGAATGTTGCTATTCCACTAGCAACATTCCATGTAGAAGTCGGCCCTTGTAGATCACCAATGTGGCCGCGCAGGCTTCTGCTTCTGTGAGTCTGACGTCCTGCACGTACGTGCAGGACGTCAGACTCACAGAAACAGAAGCCTGCGCAGCCTTCTACCTGGAATGTTGCTAGTGGAATAGCAACATTCCATGTAGAATCTCCAATAGTAGCAACATTCCATGTAGAATCTCCAGTAGTATCTATTTTACTGTCATAGTAATGCTTGAATGTTTTCACTTATATACACTGTCAGCCAGCACATTTGCTTATTTCCGATCTGAGGAAGAAGGGCAACCTTCGAAAGCTAATCAAGAAATGTATTAAGTTATGTCCAATAAAAAAGGTATCGTCTTATTTTCTTTTCCATGTTTTATTTTGTTTGATTTCTATAGATTCTACATGGAATGTTGCTATTCCACTAGCAACATTCCATGTAGAAGTCGGCCCTTGCGGATCACCAACGTGGCCGCGCAGGCTTCTGCTTCTGTGAGTCTGACGTCCTACACGTACGTGCAGGACGTCAGACTCACAGAAACAGAAGCCTGCGCAGCCTTCTACATGGAATGTTGCTAGTGGAATAGCAACATTCCATGTAGAATCTCCAATAGTAGCAACATTCCATGTAGAATCTCCAATGGTATCTATTTTACTGTCATAGTAATGCTTGAATGTTTTCACTTCTATACACTGTCAGCTAGCACATTTGCTTATTTCCGATCGGACGAAGAAGGGCAACCTTCGAAAGCTAATCAAGAAATGTCTTAAGTTATGTCCAATAAAAAAGGTATCATCTTATTTTCTTTTCCATGTTTTATTTTGTTTGATTTCTATAGATTCTACATGGAATGTTGCTATTCCACTAGCAACATTCCATGTAGAAGTCGGCCCTTGCGGATCACCAACGTGGCCGCGCAGGCTTCTGCTTCTGTGAGTCTGACGTCCTGCACGTACGTGCAGGACGTCAGACTCACAGAAACAGAAGCCTGCGCAGCCTTCTACATGGAATGTTGCTAGTGGAATAGCAACATTCCATGTAGAATCTCCAATAGTAGCAACATTCCATGTAGAATCTCCAATGGTATCTATTTTACTGTCATAGTAATGCTTGAATGTTTTCACTTATATACACTGTCAGCTAGCACATTTGCTTATTTCCGATCTGACCAAGAAGGGCGACCTTCGAAAGCTAATCAAGAAATGTATTAAATTATGTCCAATAAAAAAGGTATCATCTTATTTTCTTTTCCATGTTTTATTTTGTTTGATTTCTATAGATTCTACATGGAATGTTGCTATTCCACTAGCAACATTCCATGTAGAAGTCGGCCCTTGCGGATCACCAACGTGGCCGCGCAGGCTTCTGCTTCTGTGAGTCTGACATCCTGCACGTACGTGCAGGACGTCAGACTCACAGAAACAGAAGCCTGCGCAGCCTTCTACCTGGAATGTTGCTAGTGGAATAGCAACATTCCATGTAGAATCTCCAATAGTAGCAACATTCCATGTAGAATCTCCAATGGTATCTATTTTACTGTCATAGTAATGCTTGAATATTTTCACTTATATACACTGTCAGCTAGCACATTTGCTTATTTCCGATCTGACGAAGAAGGGCAACCTTCGAAAGCTAATCAAGAAATGTATTAAGTTATGTCCAATAAAAAAGCTATCATCTTATTTTCTTTTCCATGTTTTATTTTGTTTGATTTCTATAGATTCTACATGGAATGTTGCTATTCCACTAGCAACATTCCATGTAGAAGTCGGCCCTTGTAGATCACCAATGTGGCCGCGCAGGCTTCTGCTTCTGTGAGTCTGACGTCCTGCACGTACGTGCAGGACGTCAGACTCACAGAAACAGAAGCCTGCGCAGCCTTCTACCTGGAATGTTGCTAGTGGAATAGCAACATTCCATGTAGAATCTCCAATAGTAGCAACATTCCATGTAGAATCTCCAGTAGTATCTATTTTACTGTCATAGTAATGCTTGAATGTTTTCACTTATATACACTGTCAGCCAGCACATTTGCTTATTTCCGATCTGAGGAAGAAGGGCAACCTTCGAAAGCTAATCAAGAAATGTATTAAGTTATGTCCAATAAAAAAGGTATCGTCTTATTTTCTTTTCCATGTTTTATTTTGTTTGATTTCTATAGATTCTACATGGAATGTTGCTATTCCACTAGCAACATTCCATGTAGAAGTCGGCCCTTGCGGATCACCAACGTGGCCGCGCAGGCTTCTGCTTCTGTGAGTCTGACGTCCTACACGTACGTGCAGGACGTCAGACTCACAGAAACAGAAGCCTGCGCAGCCTTCTACATGGAATGTTGCTAGTGGAATAGCAACATTCCATGTAGAATCTCCAATAGTAGCAACATTCCATGTAGAATCTCCAATGGTATCTATTTTACTGTCATAGTAATGCTTGAATGTTTTCACTTCTATACACTGTCAGCTAGCACATTTGCTTATTTCCGATCGGACGAAGAAGGGCAACCTTCGAAAGCTAATCAAGAAATGTCTTAAGTTATGTCCAATAAAAAAGGTATCATCTTATTTTCTTTTCCATGTTTATTTTGTTTGATTTCTATAGATTCTACATGGAATGTTGCTATTCCACTAGCAACATTCCATGTAGAAGTCGGCCCTTGCGGATCACCAACGTGGCCGCGCAGGCTTCTGCTTCTGTGAGTCTGACGTCCTGCACGTACGTGCAGGACGTCAGACTCACAGAAACAGAAGCCTGCGCAGCCTTCTACATGGAATGTTGCTAGTGGAATAGCAACATTCCATGTAGAATCTCCAATAGTAGCAACATTCCATGTAGAATCTCCAATGGTATCTATTTTACTGTCATAGTAATGCTTGAATGTTTTCACTTATATACACTGTCAGCTAGCACATTTGCTTATTTCCGATCTGACCAAGAAGGGCGACCTTCGAAAGCTAATCAAGAAATGTATTAAATTATGTCCAATAAAAAAGGTATCATCTTATTTTCTTTTCCATGTTTTATTTTGTTTGATTTCTATAGATTCTACATGGAATGTTGCTATTCCACTAGCAACATTCCATGTAGAAGTCGGCCCTTGCGGATCACCAACGTGGCCGCGCAGGCTTCTGCTTCTGTGAGTCTGACATCCTGCACGTACGTGCAGGACGTCAGACTCACAGAAACAGAAGCCTGCGCAGCCTTCTACCTGGAATGTTGCTAGTGGAATAGCAACATTCCATGTAGAATCTCCAATAGTAGCAACATTCCATGTAGAATCTCCAATGGTATCTATTTTACTGTCATAGTAATGCTTGAATGTTTTCACTTATATACACTGTCAGCTAGCACATTTGCTTATTTCCGATCTGAGGAAGAAGGGCAACCTTCGAAAGCTAATCAAGAAATGTATTAAGTTATGTCGAATAAAAAAGGTATCATCTTATTTTCTTTTCCATGTTTTATTTTGTTTGATTTCTATAGATTCTACATGGAATGTTGCTATTCCACTAGCAACATTCCATGTAGAAGTCGGCCCTTGCGGATCACCAACGTGGCCGCGCAGGCTTCTGCTTCTGTGAGTCTGACATCCTGCACGTACGTGCAGGACGTCAGACTCACAGAAACAGAAGCCTGCGCAGCCTTCTACATGGAATGTTGCTAGTGGAATAGCAACATTCCATGTAGAATCTCCAATAGTAGCAACATTCCATGTAGAATCTCCAATGGTATCTATTTTACTGTCATAGTAATGCTTGAATGTTTTCACTTATATACACTGTCAGCTAGCACATTTGCTTATTTCCGATCTGAGGAAGAAGGGCAACCTTCGAAAGCTAATCAAGAAATGTATTAAGTTATGTCGAATAAAAAAGGTATCATCTTATTTTCTTTTCCATGTTTTATTTTGTTTGATTTCTATAGATTCTACATGGAATGTTGCTATTCCACTAGCAACATTCCATGTAGAAGTCGGCCCTTGCGGATCACCAACGTGGCCGCGCAGGCTTCTGCTTCTGTGAGTCTGACGTCCTGCACGTACGTGCAGGACGTCAGACTCACAGAAACAGAAGCCTGCGCAGCCTTCTACATGGAATGTTGCTAGTGGAATAGCAACATTCCATGTAGAATCTCCAATAGTAGCAACATTCCATGTAGAATCTCCAATGGTATCTATTTTACTGTCATAGTAATGCTTGAATGTTTTCACTTATATACACTGTCAGCTAGCACATTTGCTTATTTCCGATCTGAGGAAGAAGGGCAACCTTCGAAAGCTAATCAAGAAATGTATTAAGTTATGTCCAATAAAAAAGGTATCATCTTATTTTCTTTTCCATGTTTTATTTTGTTTGATTTCTATAGATTCTACATGGAATGTTGCTATTCCACTAGCAACATTCCATGTAGAAGTCGGCCCTTGCGGATCACCAACGTGGCCGCGCAGGCTTCTGCTTCTGTGAGTCTGACGTCCTGCACGTACGTGCAGGACGTCAGACTCACAGAAACAGAAGCCTGCGCAGCCTTCTACCTGGAATGTTGCTAGTGGAATAGCAACATTCCATGTAGAATCTCCAATAGTAGCAACATTCCATGTAGAATCTCCAATGGTATCTATTTTACTGTCATAGTAATGCTTGAATGTTTTCACTTATATACACTGTCAGCTAGCACATTTGCTTATTTCCGATCGGACGAAGAAGGGCAACCTTCGAAAGCTAATCAAGAAATGTCTTAAGTTATGTCCAATAAAAAAGGTATCATCTTATTTTCTTTTCCATGTTTTATTTTGTTTGATTTCTATTGTTTCTAAAAAAAGAAATCAGCAAAGAGTTTAAATTCTTTAAAACATTAAAAAAAATATTCATAAACAACCAAAATAAGATTTTAGGGCTTTAGCTCATTACTTTCATTCTTCTAGTTCTTCTTCTGGGCCCTCTAGATTAAGGATGCATTGTAGACTTGGCCAGAGAAAAGATTATACAGCCCCGAGAGAGTTCCCACTGTGTGTGCTTAGCTGCTGGATACAGGAGACAATCCAGCTTATAATCGAACGACAAAAACGCCCAAGTTCCGACCTAAATCGGGAGATGGGCGTTTATCTCACAAAAACGAATAACGCGGTATAATCAAAAGCCGAATTTGGGACGCTTTCAACTGCACTCCGTCGCGGATGCGGACAAAGTGGACGGGGGCGTGTCGAAGGCGTGTCGAAGGCGGAACTGGGGCGTGGTTATCACCCGAACAGAGATGGGCGCCCTTCGCCGATAATGGACGCGTTTGTAGCTAGAATTTAGGGCACTTTTCCTGGACCCTGTTTTTTCACGAATAAGGCCCCAAAAAGTGCCCTAAATGACCAGATTACCCCCAGAGGGAATCGGGGATGACCTCCCCTGACTCCCCCAGTGGTCACTAACCCCCTCCCACCACAAAAAAATGATGTTTCACAACTTTTTATTTTCACCCTCAAATGTCATACCCTCCTCCCAGGCAGCAGTATGCAGGTCCCTGGAGCAGTTGTTAGGGGGTGCAGTGGACGTCAGGCAGGTGGACCCAGGCCCATCCCCCCTACCTGTTACAATTGTGCTGCTTAATGCTTATTAGTCGTCCAACCCCCCCAAACCCACTGTACCCACATGTAGGTGCCCCTCTTCACCCCTTAGGGCTATAGTAATGGTGTAGACTTGTGGGCAGTGGGTTTTGAGGGGGATTTGGGGGGCTCAAAACACAAGGGAAGGGTGCTATGCACCTGGGAGCTCTTTTACCTTTTTTATTGTTTTTGTAAAAGTGCCCCCTAGGGTGCCCGGTTGGTGTCCTGGCATGTGAGGGGGACCAGTGCACTACGAATCCTGGCCCCTCCCACGAACAAATGCCTTGGATTTATTCGTTTTTGAGCTGGGCACTTTCCTTTTCCATTATCGCTGAAAAGCAAAAACGCCCAGCTCACACATTGGCGAATAAAACATGGGCGTCTATTTTTTATCGATAATACCCCTTCACGGACCCGTTCTCGGAGATTAACGCCCATGGAGATAGGCGTTTCTGTTCCATTATGCCCCTCAATATGGGAACTCCAAAGTACATGTTCCGGGGCGGGGGGAGCGGGGAGCCAGCGGGGCCGTTACCCCCCGAGCGCGTGCACCCGGGGCGGACCGCCCCTCCCGCCCCCCCCCCCCTTCCTACGCCACTGCTCTGCCCTATCCCACAAGTGCCTTGGTCTCTCCCTCTCTCGCCTTTATACTATGTGGTCTCTCAGACACCCCCCCTAACCTTTTGAGTGGCGGACTTTCGCCGGCGGCGAGCGGCGGCTGGTGCGCGCTGCTCGTGTTGGCCCCGCAGCCTTCCCTCTGATGCAACTTCCTGTTTCCGCATAGGTGGGAACACATCGGGGGGAGGACTGTGGGGCCGGTGCGGGCGGTGTGTGTCGGTCGCTGCTCGCTGCGGGCGAGGGTCTGCTATTTGCAAGGTAAGCAGGAGGGACAGTTGGGAGTTTTCGGCTGGTGGGGCTAGGGGATCCCTGCCAGCCACATCATAGGTGTGCTGCTACTGGGTGGGCCTAGGCCCAAAGTGGGTGGGCCTGGGCCCACCCTTGGCTACGCCACTTATTTGATTTACTGTGTGCTGCCCACACAGTCCGTTCACTTTGAATGAACTCTGTCAGCACTACCGGGCAGCTTAGTAAACAGGGGTATTAGTGACTGCAACCTATTTGCTTCCATTTTCATCTCTATGTTTGAGAGTTACTGTTGCATTAAGACATAGGGAGACTATGCCTGATCAGAAAGGTCAGTTCTTCTAATCTAACATGTTATAATTCAAAGAGATGAGCAAAATCTGTTTTGCCTGTGGAATTAACTCTAGATACAAACCAGGTGATGTTCCACTTATTTGATTTACTGCGGCCTAAATTGTTTTGTTAAATGATCATCCTGTTCAAACTTCTTCTACTCACTCTGCTGCTCCCCAGTATCTCTCCACACTCGTCCTTCCCTACACCCCTTCCCGTGCACTCCGCTCCATGGATAAATCCTTCTTTTCTGTTCCCTTCTCCACTACTGCCAACTCCAGACTTCGCGCCTTCTGTCTCGCTGCACCCTACGCCTGGAATAAACTTCCTGAGCCCCTACGTCTTGCCCCATCCTTGGCCACCTTTAAATCTAGACTGAAAACCCACCTCTTTAACATTGCTTTTGACTCGTAACCACTTGTAACCTCCTCTCCTCCTTCCTGTACACATTAATTGATTTGATTTGCTTACTTTATTTTTTGTCTATTAGATTGTAAGCTCTTTGAGCAGGGACTGTCTTTCTTCTATGTTTGTGCAGCGCTGCGTATGCCTTGTAGCGCTATAGAAGTGATAAATAGTAGTAGTACATGTCAACATCAACATAACAGTCTTTACTGAATCCAAGAAGATTTTTCCATGGACATGGAAAATAACCTCTTGATACCACTGATCACTAAGTTCTGCCAAGAGAACTGTTTAGTATATTTTTCTATGGAATTTTATCCCTTGTGAAGGATGCCAAATAAGAAATAGAAACCCTCCGTTTATCGATGGCACAAGAGCAACATGGGCAACAGCAGTGGAACCTTCCCTCCACCGTTGGTATGTGCAAATATTACTTTGCAGGGCCCATTTCTAAAAGTGAGAGGGTAATTTAGTCTTCATCCCGGCACGAGTTTTGGTCCCTCAGTTGAGACTGCCAACAGTGGTGTCAATCGGTAGCAAATTGTGACGGTGGTTTCTATGGACACCATTCCCAGGAAGTGGACTGAGACCACAACTCGGTTCACAATGGCCATCTCTTTCGGTTCTTACTGACCTGAACCATATTTAAATCAATGAACTAGAGAGTGAAAAGTTCTGTAATTCTGTTACAAATTCTCGATGGCCTAGGAACATCTATTTTTTTATTCCACCATCTCTTTTTTAATATTATCTTTGTGGTATGTCTTATTTTTCTGGTACAAATTTCCTTGAGCCATTCAGTCCTTCAAACCCAACATCTTATTTCGCCTACCTCTAGAACCCTCACCCAAACTAGTTTGATGATGGGAATAAAGAATTAAAGTTAGTCAATTATGGAAATGTTTAAGGAAAAATATAGCATAATGATCCTGTGATTCAGCTCTCACCATCTCACTGGAGGCACTGTATTCATTCGCTTCATTCAGGTGACACTGGCCATCATGGGGCTGTACCAGACCTCCTAGCTTTCCATCCAAAGCAAGGTGCGGCACATCATCTGTAGTGAACACCAACAAGTGGGAAGCCTCTTTCCGCCAACCAATCTTTTCCTATACACATAGAAGAACACCATAAATATTTTTAACGGATAAGACAATTTTGCACCAACTGTACCTTCAGCATCTCTGTAGTACAGAAGAAACGATGACCTGGATTTTACAAAGGAATAAATGACAAAATATCTACTACAAATCCATACCTTCAGCTTGTTTGGTTGACTACAAGTGAGATAGTAACTCTGGTAGATATACTATCAGGGTTTTTTTTGAGGGGGTACTTGAGTACCAGCACCTTTTCCACTGTCTGCTAAACTTGACCCATGGTTCTCATATTTTAATGAAAGAGCTCAGGTTCTACATACAAATTCCGCCTTGTCATAGATTCTGTGTCTGGTTGCAGGGGGCCTGGCTATTGTGGGGTGGGTCCCTCAATGATCACTCCATCCCTGAAGGGTGGCCTGACATTTGAGTACCGGCACCTTTTTTGCTAGACAAAATGCACTGTATACTATATAGATATTCTGAAAATCCTATGTCCCCCTGTGTTCACAGTTTTGTTCCTTATGTACATTTTTGAGGGTGGGAGTAGCTTGGAAGTTTCCACTTACTCTACTGAAATGTTTGCCCTGTGCACATCCATATGCATGAGAAAGATGTGTACACACAGCTTCCATTTTATGTAAATCTATCTCATGCATATTCATTGCAGATATCCTAAAAATAGGACTGGGTGAGTCCCAAAGGCTGGGTTGAAAATCGCTACCTTAACGATCACACATGACATGCATGCTACCAGTATTTTAAGCAAATGTACGTGAGCAGCATGCTACCTGGACTAGCTTGCTGCCTTGCTGCACAACAACCTCGACGGGAAGGAGGGCCAGAGCCCAAGGTGGAAGGGCATATTTTGGCCCACCTCCCTGCCACCGCGCCCCCCCCCCCCTCCAGCACCACTGCCACATGATGGTACCTTGGTTGGCGGGGTCCCCAACCCCTACTACTACTTATCACTTCTACAGCGCTACAAGGCATACGCAGCCAGTTGAAGCGTTTGTCCCGCGCTGGTCGTGCATTGCCTGCCCTGCTCTGTCCTCAGTCGAATCGTGCATGCTCGTTTTTAACAAAACTGAGCATGCGCGAAGCGTCACGCATGCTCAGTTTCACTAAAACAAACGTGCATGGTGCGACTGAGAAGAGCAGGGTAGGCAATGTGACGAGATCAGCGCGAGACAAATGATTCAGCTGGTGGGGGGGTTTTGGACACCCACTAATCAAACCAGGGGCCCCCAGACCCAATTTGGGGGGACCCAAATCCTCATGGCCCTCCGTAACTACGCCACTGGCACACCCTGTAACTCAGACCAGTTCCTCATATTTGTTTAACCGTACAAAGATTTTGCTTCGAATTTAGCCATGCATCTATTTATCCCAAATGACTCTATACTACCCATCGTGTCCCCATCTATATTTCTGCACGTGGCATCTCAGCTACGTAGAAAAAACATTAGCATCATATCTATGCTATTTGAATGTTCTATTGTGTTGCATATTAGGTGTTTCATTGGTATTATGCTGACATTGTATTATATTTGTGTTATTTGAATATTCCTTCATGCCATCTATTATTTATTTATTTTATTTGTTGCATTTGTACCCCACATTTTCCCACCTATTTGCAGGCTCAACGTGGCTTACATAGTACCGTCAATGGCGTTTGCCCAGTCGGTTGATAACAAATACAAGGTTGTATAGTAATCGAATGAGGTATATGTGGAGGGTCGGAAGGGGTGAAGATTGTATGTTATCTAGTACGATCATTAGTCATTAGTTAGTACAATACAAATGGTATTGTTTGTATTGTACTGACATCATATTTCTAAGTTTATCTCATTTTTTTGTATTTATGTTTATATTTTGTTATAGTACTATTGTTATGCTGATAACAACATTGTAAGTTTTATGTTAAACTGGACCTGCTGTACGCCGCCTTGGGTGAATCTGTTCATAAAGGCAGTTAATAAATCCCAACAAATAAGTAAATAAAATACCTTTACTGCAGGGGTGTTCAAACTCGGCTCTTGCCAGGTCGGGTTTTCAGGATTTCCTCGATGAACATGAGATCAGTTTGTATACAATGGAGGCAGTGCATGCAAATAGATCTTATGCATATTCATTGGGGAAATCCTGAAAACCCAACTGGATTGCAGCCCTCAAGGACCGAGTTTGGACAACCCTGCTCTGTTGTATACAAATCAATATCATGCATATTTATTAGGGATATCCTGTGAACATCACAGCTCCTGTGCATCATGGTATTTGTAGTTCCTTCTTCTGACATTTGGAATCAGTGCAGCTAGCACCAGAGGAATCAGGATGTGGGTTGTCAGAAATCCAGGAGTAGTCCAAATGCTTCCTTCTGGAACTGGGTCATTTGGAATCTCTGTTTTTGGTGAGCACACATTTATAACCAGACCATACTGGCAACAGGCAGACTCTAAAGTGGAATGGTCTCCTTCAGACAACTATTTGTCTATGTTAATGGAGGCTGTTTTATCTGCAGACATCCTAGGACATGTTCCTCCAACCTTTTGGCATAAGAATCCAAAGAATTACGCACCAGCCTGAAGGAATTAAGGCCTGGCTTTATGAACCAAGGAAGGTTTGACAATAAAAGTGATTATTGAGCTCTTCAAAGGGATATCCTTTTCCAAGAGACTGCAGACAAGCTCTCATTAAAGGATGAACCCTTTTTTTTAATTTCATTTTCTTACTCAGAACAAGTTAAAGCTGTTTTAGAAATGACTCCAAGGGAGACAGCATGATATTTAGCCAGCTAAGGCAGACTGGAGACTCTGAGATCTATTTGCTGAACTAGGTGGGTGCTAGTGCAGAGCGATAACACATATTAAAACAGCGTGAAAAGCACTAGTGCAAGTTGGTGAATACTGATTTTTCATGAAATTGGCATTAACATGGATCCCTGCGCTAAAGTTCATTAGCATACAAAGGCATGCTGATGAGCTCACTGGTATGTTAACCTGGTTGGGTTAATGCTGTTGATGAGTGAAAGCTAACTACAGCTCAAGCACCAGCTGAGCCTCAGCATGTTAATGTGGGTCACAAAGGGTAAAAGGGCCCCTGAGTTTTGGCCCCTTCCCAGATTAAAGCACCTCCCTCCCACACACATCACAGCCAGTCCTTCTACTACTACTACTAATTATAATTTCTACAGCGCTACTAGACAAACACAGCGTTATACACTTGGACATGAAGAGACAGTCCCTGCTCGACAGAGCTTACAATCTAATCAAGACAGACAAACAGGACAAATAAGGGATAAGGACAAAGAGTAGCAAGATTCCAGAATCCCAAACAATAGCAAGGTTCTGGAATCCCAAAGACTACTACTACTACTTATCATTTCTATAGCGCTACTAGACGTAAGCAGTGCTGTACAGTTGAACATGAAGAGACAGTCCCTGCTCGACAGAGCTTACAATCTAATCAAGACAGACAAACAGGACAAATAAGGGATAAGGACAAAGAGTAGCAAGATTCCAGAATCCCAAACAATAGCAAGGTTCTGGAATCCCAAAGATTACTACTACTACTTATCATTTCTATAGTGCTACTAGACGTACATAGCGCTGTACACTTGAACATGAAGAGACAGTCCCTGCTCGACAGAGCTTACAATCTAATTAGGACAGACAAACAGGACAAATAAGAGATAAGGGAATTACTAAGGTGGGAAGTTAAAGCACCTATTTCCTATATCACAGGCTTCCTACCCTGGCCCACAACCTCAGCACAGTACCTCCTGAAAGCCCCAGTCTCTCTCCAAATCATACTTCTGGGGCTCCCGATTTTAGGTTTTAATCAGTAAACACTCTGGATAAACATTAAAATAGGTGTTTATTAGATAAATACTCTCCCACCCCTTCCCTAGTATTCTCCAGTCCGGTTTTGTGTCTTATCTGCACTGACACTGCCTAAGTGACACAAACACACAGATTTGATTCCACTTGAAAAAAGGACCCATCAATACAGTATCTGTCACACAAAAACATCAATAATACTCTGATGTTTTTTGTACCCCCAGATTACCCCCTAATCAGCTAGAAAATAAATAAAATAAGGCAGGCCCCTGTATGAAAGTACAATGTCAAATGACTTATGGGGGCTTCCACTTGCGTGACGGTTTTGCCATTGCCTTCCCTCGGCTAAGGCCGAGAACTCATTTACTGACTGAAAGCGGACGAAAGACTGAGTTGGCCAGAGGCCATTTACCTGACAGAAATCCCAGTGTGGGATCTGAATTCAGGGTGCGGGACAGTACGCATGCTACCTATCAGTTACATCACAAAACATCCTTACAGCGAGAAAATAAGCACCTAAATTTATGATTTATAAACACCTATGAATAGAAGCCCTAGCTTACCAGACCACCATAATAAGGACCCTCTTCTTGTGAAAGCCCTACCCCTCCTGAAAGCACGAATCCTCTCCCCCTTTACCCCAAGAAACCTCAGGATCCATAGAGGGTCAGGAGCAATCCCCAAATCCTTCTGCTCCACTGGTGCCACAATTCAGAGTGTTGGCTCGCCCAGGGGTTTCTTTTACTAAGGTGAATTAATGGATTTAGCGTGCGCTAATGATTAGTGTGCACTAAATGATAAGACACTACCTTAGCAAAAGGACCCCTTAGTGAATACTGCAGCCACTAAGAGTATTCAAATTCACACGTTAAAGTGCATTTCCCCCCGGATTCTACATATAGTGACTACAGTTGCGTGCACAAATCAACGTGCATTGCTGATCTGAACACGCAGCTTAATTGATTAATAAGCCAATCAGCAGCAATATTTGGCTGCTAATAACCAATTATTGCCTTAATTGGAATTTACGCATGGATTGTGTTCTATTATGATCCACACTTAAATCCTAGGGTGCATATTTTTTGGGGGGTGTGCTTAGGGGATGTTCTTATGAGTTATGTGCATTCTTATAGATCAATCACCAAGTGGAGGAATGTTGAACACTACGAAAAGTAGTCAGGGCAGAAGGAGTAGTATAGTCAACATAAAAATACAAATGATAATCCTATATAATAATTCTCACCTCTAACGTTCTATGGGTCTTGCTGCCTGTGTTTGTGACTTCTTCGGAGTTGGTGTGCTAGGCTCTGTAGCACAGGCTGATGTCACCGTAGCCATTATGATGTAACCCACGAAAAAAGAAAAAAAAAAACAACACATGCATGCCTCACAGCTGATTCCCCCCCCCCCCCACCCCGCAAACTGGCTCGCGCATATTTGAACCACCATACAGCTTGACAGCAAAAGAAAAAAAAAAGTGGCTCGAGCCTGCCTGACGCCACTGACGCGCTCAACAGCCGCCCTCCTGACTTACCGCAGTGGCTCAAGCCTGCCTGCCTCGGGAATTAGTCGCCCTCCCGGTTAATGAGTGACGAGACACGACCCGACGAGGTAAGTGAAGATGACTTTTAAAATTCTTAGGGAGGGGGCCTGGAACTGGAAGGGAGGGAGGGACAATGATCCTGGAACTGGGAGGGAGGGGGGACCCTGAAACCGGGAGGGAGGAAGGGAGGGGGGACCCTGAAACTCGGAGGGAAGGAGGGGCCCTGAAACTCGGAGGGAGGCAGGGAGGGAGGGAGGGGACAACCTTGAAACTCGGAGGGATGGAGGGGACGACCCTGGAACTCAGAGGGAGGGGGGATGACCCTGGAACTCGGAGGGAGGGAGGAAGGGGGGCCCCTGGCATACACTCTCATTCTCACACACACACACTCTCTCTCTCACAGACACACTCGCATCCAGTCTCACACTCTCTCTGTCACACACACACACTTGCACATTCACTCTCTCTCTCTCACAGAGTCACTTTCACACACACTCTCTCAAACATACACACTCCGAGGAAAACCTTGCTAGCGCCCATTTCATTTGTGTCAGAAATGGGCCTTTTTTACTAGTACAATATAATATAAAGACTAAGGGGGTCTTTTACAAAGTGTCAGTAAGCCCAATGCGGGTTTACTGAAAGCTAAATCGGGACTGCTGCTGGCCCAACGTGGCTGCTGGCAGTAGTTCCGCCCCGAGCAGGCGCCACTTCCGAGGAAAAAAGAAAACCCCAGAAATAGTTTGCGTGGCGGTAACACAGCAGTAACCCGGCAGTAATTGGGCATCACCATGTGCTGCCTGGTTACCACCAGGGGTTGTTACCACTACCTCAACGGGTGGCGGTAAGAGCTCCCCGCCGCATGGCCAGGCGATGAGCTCTCTTACCGCATGGCAATGTTTGTCTGGGGGCTTTTTACCCGCTGTAGTAAAAAGGGCTCTGGTGCGCGGGAAAAATGGCCCCCGCCGCTGGCGCAGGGCTCTTTTTCTTGCAGCTTGGTGAAAGGATCCCTAAAATACATAACAGAATGCAAATGAAAATGAATATAATTTCCATAAAAACCTATAAAAGACCGATAATGCGACGTCAGACTCCGAACTGGATTCAACAGCTTTCAACAGCAGCATGGCCACGGAGGACGAAGAAGAACTTTAAAGACCTTGGGTCGGCTGGCGTGGGTTGGGGTCCCACGCCAGCTGAAGAAATATTTTTAAAGGCAGCGGCAGGTGGAAGCGGACCTCAGCTGACGGGGGCTGGGGTCCCCCACCAGCAAAGGTAAGCAACGGCAGCGGGGGAGGGTTGACGGTGGTAGGGGGGTCCATGGTGAAATCTGCGGGGGCCCAGGCCCCTGTGGCCCCACGCAGATATGCCCCTGGTATACTTGAATGTAACTCACCTTGAGCTACCACTGAAAAGGTGTGAGCAAAATCCAAATAAATAAATAAATAAATAAATAGGATACAAAGGTATTTAAGGGAGGGGACTATTAGAAAATACAAGAACAAGCTTTTAATGCTAAAAAACTGTACAAACTTAAATGTGGAAAATGACCTCATAAAAGTGTTGATGGTAATAGAAATGACTTGTATTTTTGTCTTTATGTTATATGTATTATTTATCCCTTGTAATTTTATGTTTTTACAAATGTGATTTTATTTTGAGACTCCTGAGGCAGGCACACATGCCAAAACACAGTGTCATGTTGAGTCCTTTTTATGAAATAAACTTATGCTTGATACATCCTCATCTCCCACATGTGTTTTCTGGAAGTCTCCTGTTGACTACACTATTCGTGCATTCTTATAGAACACGCCCAATCCGCGCCTGATTTAGGCGCCGGCATTTAAACCTGCTTTCAGCAGGTATAAATGCAGGCGACTTAAGTTAGATATGGATTAGGCACTTGGGTGCTATTTTATAAAGTGCGGATAAAATTCTGCTCAATGCATAATTTTTCTGCATTGACTTTTTGGCATGATTTACTGAATCTAGTCCTTTATGCATATTAGTAAATATGCCTCTATATTAGTTATTTTTTTTATTTTCATTGGATCATTTTTATTCAGTGTGAAATCCTGAGCCCAATAACTCTGCCCAATCGGCAACAATTGTAC
The DNA here is from genome assembly GCF_901765095.1 of Microcaecilia unicolor. Taxonomy (NCBI): domain Eukaryota; kingdom Metazoa; phylum Chordata; class Amphibia; order Gymnophiona; family Siphonopidae; genus Microcaecilia; species Microcaecilia unicolor. The sequence continues at coordinate 279,180,070 of NC_044037.1, read as the reverse complement.
CATGGTGTCACGAAATGCCTAGCCACCTGCCTGGGGTTACCATGCAGCCACGTAGAGGGTCTATCCCCAGCACAGCTCAGGTCAGCCTGCACCTGCCACTTGTGCTCTACACTAGCACCTTTCTCCCACAGACTAGGTCACAACCGCCTCTGGGCAAGTCTCCCGCTCTCCAATTATCCCCAGTGATTTCTAGGTTACTGGAGCCACACTCCCAGTGGTCCCACAGTTCCCAGAAAGCACTCACAGACCCAACACACAAACCACCAGGATTCTTTAGTAGTCTAGACAGAGAGGCAATAAACTAAATATTGTTTATTGTCTTTTAAAAATTGAACAGTGGAACAAAATAGTGCAATTAGCAAACAATAACAGGTAACTGAAATATGGAGCAATTATAACACTAACTAAACATTTGCATACTTACTAGAAAGTACCTGGGGAGATCATGAAATATAATTCACCAAGCCTCAGCAAAGAGATCTGTCTCTCTTTTCTCCCAGGATAAGACTGAAGCAACAACCAGTACTACTGCTTAATTTTTCATACTCCAAGCCAATCAGAGCCCAGTCAACAAGTTTTAAAAGTATACTGCTGCTTGCTTGCTTCCTGCTTGTGTTAATGAAAAAGAACATACAGTTCCCTACAATAGCTTTACAGCAAAGAAACACCACCCGCTGGCCAAATAGGAGAAATACACTTCAGGACATAATTAAAACAGGAAAATATCTAATACTTTTTATAGGCTTAAAACACACTGTTTCTTCACACATGGCCAGAGTGTAGAGTAAATATTTTGTCAATCTCTTAATAGATGTGGCAGGTGAGTAATTTTTTTTTTGTTGGGGGGGGGGGGGGTCATCACAGCTTTCTTTCAAGGCCAGTGTCTCCAAACCAAAAGCACAGCGGAGAGAAAAATAGAAATCCACATGTCCTTACTGCACTTGGAAAGTAAATCAATAATGTGTTCCCCCAAATTTCAAAGATGTGAGGGATGACATTACAATTTGGTTTTTTTTTTCCTTTTTTTTTTTTTTTTTTCTTTTTTGACAAGAAGAAAATTCTCAGTCTTCTTGTAAAGTGAACACCCTGCATGTTCCTCTCATCCACATAATACACTGTTTATGTTCCCTTGGAGAAAGTAACCTTTTTATTGAAAATCATGTGATACAGTTAACCATAAAAATAAATAGTGCAATGGAAAAATGTAACTATTCAAAGCTAGTTGACTAATCTGGGTAACATTTTCTGCTCAGTAGAAAGTGGAATTATTTGGTGTGGATTACTTACTGCACTGTGCCAAAGAAAGACTGTGTCTCAGAGTTTATTTTCCTATGGCATCATCTTAAAATACATTATCTATAATAATGTATTTATTAATATATTTTAAGATGATGCTATAGAAAATAAACTCTGAGATAATGTCTTCCTTTGGCACGGTGCAGTAAGTAATCCAAAACCAAATAATTCCACTCTCTACTGTGAAACAGCATTCTACTAATTCTAAAATAAATATGTCTGCTTAAAATAATAGAGAATAAGGCTATCCAAAAGCTCTTCAGAAGTATTTCTGGGGACAACTTTCGAAACATTAAAATAGCCCACACTCTTTGTCAGTAGTAAACAACATTTTCTGGAAACATTAAGAGGCTGTGAAACCCTGGCAGATCCCTGCAGGGCAAAAACACGCAGAACAACATGCCTGCATGCCACATGCCCAGGTTGCGCAAATATGCATGCCAACGTACTTTGGGTAGGACAGGGTGGGGTATAAATGTAGTAGAGCACAGAACAGTAAATGTTCTTCCATTGCACAGTAAGGAATGAAAGTGAAGATAAAATACACCGCTCATCCACTGCTAGGCTTCTTCGCCTGCAGTAATCAAATCTAGGAATGTGCATTTGTTAGGGTGCATTCGGGTATTTAGTCGCCATAATAAATTGAGGGGCATGTTTACTAAACAGCGTTAGGTTTTTACATATACCGCAGGTCAACAGCCAAACGCAATGCACCTCCCCCCTAATTCTAGAGTAGAGAGGCGTGGTAGCCGTGTTAGTCCACTTTTAAAGGTAATCAATAGAAATAAAACAAAATAAAACATGGAAAAGAAAATAAGATGATATCTTTTTTATTGGACATAACTTAATACATTTCTTGATTAGCTTTCGAAGGTTGCCCAGTTCTTCGTCAGATCGGAAATAAGCAAATGTTGGTAGATGACAGTATATATAAGTGAAACATCAAAGCATTTCAGTGACAGTCTAACAGGATGGGGGTGGCTAGGTGAGAGTCAGGGAGACAGGAAGGTGACAGAGCAATACAATTTACAAAGCAATACAAAACAATTGCATAAAATGCATATCTCCCGGTCTCTCACCTATCCACCCCCATCCTATTAGAGAGCAAAAAAATTCTACCAAACACATTTCAATAGTGCTATGTGCTTCTTTTACCATATTTCTGATAAAAGATGGGTTCTACAGTTAAGGCACATATCTTGCTCAAAATTTTCAAAGTCGGGCTTTTAATTATCTATGTATTTATTTTTTTCGTGGTGAATAAATTGAACATATTGTACATTTTGCACATCTTTGGAGTTTTTTGGGCTTTTTTTTTTTTTTAGATCCAATGCTTCTTTTTTCCAAACCCTGGAAGGATCCAGGAAAATCCTTCAGCAATTGTAAGTGGCTGACATCTTAACATATAGTAACATAGTAACATAGTAGATGACGGCAGAAAAAGACCTGCACGGTCCATCCAGTCTGCCCAATAAGATAAACTCATATGTGCTACTTTTTGTGTATACCTTACCTTGATTTGTACCTGTCCTTTTCAGGGCCCAGACCGTATAAGTCTGCCCAGCACTAACCCCGCCTCCCAACCACCAGCCCCTTGATTTGTATCTGTCTTTTTCAGGGCACAGACCGTATAAGTCTGCCCAGCACTATCCCCGCCTCCCAACCAGCAGTCCCGCCTCCCACCACCGGCTCTGGGAGAAGATGAACAACATACTAGTTAAGCGCCTTAATTCACAACAAACTCTGGGGTGGCAGCATGGGATAAGGGGCAAATGACTTCAGTGACTCTCTCAACACCGGCAGGAAGGCCCCACGGGAGACATACAGAAAGTACCGATGCAGTACAGATAGATGTTGATTATTAATCTGTACAGGATTATCAAGAAATATGTTTGGTGATTTTTCTGCCTTTTATTGTTGCTTAGTTTTTTTTATCCTTTGTGACTATATTTTCTTACTGCTCCATAGGTAATTACTGTGATTCTTCTACATAAGCTGTTTCTTTATGGATAATGATACAATGGAGGGATGGAGCGGACAATCTACTGATAATATTGGTGGACTCTCCTAAATTGTTATACCGTGTATACTGAAATATTAGTCCCGGCGCTGGCGGGCAATACCTCCCACTGCTAGTTTTATGACCTTTTCAAGATTGGGTCATAGGGGGAGTAGGGGGTTGGGAAAAGGGGATGAGGAGGAACTCCAGGGGAGAGGTGATTGAGCAGGGTTGAAAGTAGGTCAAGCTTACTGTTCACTGTTATATGTATTTATACAATCGAGTTCCCCGGGGATGAGGAGGAACTCCAGGGGAGAGGTGATTGAGCAGGGTTGAAAGTAGGTCAAGCTTACTGTTCACTGTTATATGTATTTATACAATCGAGTTCCTCTGTATGACATTGTATAAGTGGCACAGCATTCTAGAATAATGTCTAGAACAACTTTAATTTTAAAAACCTGACATTTTTACAGTCAGATTTGAAGACGCGCATTGTTGCTTCAAAGGTCTTTTTCAAGACCAATCCATTGAATTATAGTCTGGAGATTTGTGAGATCCATTTATTTATTTATTTGTTACATTTGTATCCCACATTTTCCCACTTATTTGCAGGTTCAATGTGGCTTACATAGTACCGTAAAGGCGTTCGCCATCTCCGGTAGACCAGTGGCGTAGCCAGACAGCCAATTTTGGGTGGGCCTGAGCCCAAAGTAGGTGGACACAACATTTTTCTGTCTCCGCCCCCTTCCTCTTCCCACTCTCCACCTTTCCCCTGGCACCTCCCAACTCAAAATATATTTTGGCGCATGAGGATCCTCAAGCTCTGTCAGCTGAAGACTTCCTGCGAAAATGGCCAGAACTCCTTTTCACCAAGATTAGCAGGCAGCAGAAGCATTGATGCCGGCACTCCCCACATGCTTGTTAGTGGCTCAAGGATGCTGCCACGGTCTGCCAAGCTTAGTAGAAGGGAGTTTTGGCTGCCTTCAGAGGTCCTCAGCTGATGGAGCTTGGGGATCCCCACCAGCTACTGCAAGGGACAGGACTAGTGTTAGACATGCTAGGGCCCAGTACAGAAAATAAAGAAGCCCTTCCCCCTCCCCTCCCCCCCCCCCCCCCCCCCACACACACAATTTTCTCTCTTCACTGCCTCCCCTCCAATCTTACCACCTACCATTACAATCACACAGACAGAATCTCACCAAATACAGAACAAGGGATCACAAATTAGAAATAAAAATATATTGACAAAAACTGAACTAGGAACCTTGCCATGTACTGCAACAGTGGAGAAATAAAAATAGAAATGTATGTCTTTTTCTATTGAACATAATAGAATGACATCCGCTATGCATATTTCTCAAGCTAACATACTTTAGTTAGTAAATTAAAAATAAATGCCTTTTCTACCTTTGTTGTCTGGTAATTTTTTTCCCATCATGTTGGTTTCAGTTTCTCTTTTCCACTTTCCTGTCTTTCTGTTCATTCTCCTTCAAGCAGCTGCTGTTCATTTGTCTTTTCTCCACTCTCATCCCATCACTACACTTGCCTTTGACATATTGATATTTCACATTTTTTTCTTTCCTGCTCTTTGTCCACTCAGATTTTACCCTCTTTCTAACCCTTTTCCTTCTTTTTACTTTTCAGACACTTATCAGATTTCCATCTCCTTCTTTCACCCACTAGCTCTCCTATTCCTCATCTCACTCCTTCCCCAACCTTCCATTCCCTTCCATCTTCAACCTACTCTCTGTTATCATATTTCTACTCCCTGTAATCACTATCCTCCTCTCATTAATTTCTTTACCACCCCCTTGGCCTCTCTCACATGGTACCACTATCCCAGTGTCTCCCTCCTTCCAACCCTTTTAGCCCAGTATCTGCATCCTCTTTCTCTTCCCCCCACCCTCTACCCCCTCCCAGCATCTTCCTGTTCCTTCTCTCTTTCCTCTTGTCCCCTCATCTGGGAGCCAGCATTTTCCCTCTCTTCCCTCCCACCCATATTCCAGCATTTCTCCCTCACTCCTTTCTACCCCTGGATCCAACATCTCCCTCCTTCTTCTCCCCTTCCGTGCAGCATCTCTCCTTTCCTCTCCTCCACCCTCATGTTCTACATTGTTCCCTCTTTTTCTTTTTCCCTCTTTTCCATTGACCACCATCTCTCGCTCTCTTTCTTTCTCTATTTCTCTCTCTCTTACCCTTGCATCCTAAGTCTAACATCTCTCCCCCCATGCAGCATCTCTCCATCTCTTCCTCCCCTCCACTACCATGTCCAATATTTCTCCTTCATCCCTCTTTCCCTTGTGCAGCATCTCTCCCTCCCTTCCCAGTCCAACATTTCTTCTTCCCTTATCCTTCACCCCTCCTGTGCAGCATCTCTCCTGTCCTCCCCACCCTACATTCAACAATTATCCCACTCTCTCCCCACTCCTTGCAGCATCTCTCCCTCTCTCCCCCCCCCCCCATGTCCAATAATGATCCCTCTCTTCTACCTGCCCATGCAGCATCTCTCCCTTACCTCCCAGGTCCAACAATTTTCCCTCTCTCCTTCACTCCCTGTGCAGCATCTCTCCTTCCCCTCCACTCCCATGCCCAACAATTTTCCCTGTTTCCTACACACCCCCATGCAGCATCTCTCATTTTCTTCCTCCCCTCCACTTCCATGCCCAATAAGCTTCCCTATCTCCAGCCCCCATTTCCAACAAGTTTCCCTCTCTCCAGCCCCCCCTGCCTAACAATTTTCCCTCTCTCCTAAACCCACCCCCAAGCAGCATCTCTCCTTTTCACCCTCCCCTCCATTCCACTCCCATGCCCAACAAGTTTCCCTCTTTCCACCCCCACCCCCATGAAGCATTGGGAGCACTTCAAACTTTTAAATACACAGGATCTCCCAAGAAATTACATCATATTTGGGGGGGGGGGGAAGACGCAGCAGAGGGAAGGCTTCCTTACAGTGGACTTGATAGGCTGGCTCACTTGCACTACACTCCCGAGGTTGCAGCGGTGAACTGGCGGGCGGGGCGCTACTCTCCAGTAGTAAAATCTACAAGCCGGCAGGTTCAAGTCCGTCCTTCGCTTCCCTGCCCTCTCTGCGTCCTGCCCAAAAGGAAATGACATCAGAGGAAGGCGGGACGCAGAGAGGGCAGGGAAGCGAAGGACGGACTCGAACCTGCCGGCTTTCTGCTTTTACTACTGGAGAGCGGCGAACTGGCGCCCCGCCCGCCAGTTCATCGCTGCGGACGAGGATTCGAAGATACGGATGGACTCGGGGTGGGTGGGCGGCCGGGCGGGCCTAAGGCTAAATTGGGTGGGCCTGGGCCCATCCAGGCGCACCCGTAGCTACGCCCCTGCGGTAGACAAACAAATACAAAGTGATGTTGTGGTCGAATAAGGTTAATGTGTTATAGACACACTGGGGAATTGTAGAGAGGAAGAGTTACTGTATGCAGTGTCCATTACAAACTTTGGTTTCGTTGTGTTGCAGGGCTTAGGCACTTAAGTTGGGTCGGTAGGGTATGCCTTTTTGAACAGGTTGGTTTTTAGTGATTTCCGGAAGTTTAGGTGGTCATACATTGATTTGTTATAAAAAAAAGACTCCTGAGGCAGGCCTTTGGCCAAAACACAGTACTGTGTCGAGTCTTTGATCAATAAACCTTCTCAAGCTTTAAGATTGTTCTTTTCGTCTCTGGAGTCCATGGACATTTTCCCACTATCTCCCCTTCTATCTATTTTCTAACGAAAAAATGGGCCAGATTCTATATTTGGCGCCGAACAGAACTGTCACGGATGGAAATTATGCCTTCATTTATTCTATAAACCGTGTCTCCACAGTTAGGTGCAGTTTATAGAATACGCGTAGCACCATCCACTTGATTAAAATTTAGGTGCTGTCAGTTACGCCACTGAAAAGCAGGTGTAAATGCCCATGACTAACTTTAGGTGCGGAACTGGCTATTCTATAACACTGCGAGTACATTTTAGGAACGCCCACGACCCGCCCATGACCCGCCCATGCTCCTCCCATGGCCACACCCCTTTTGAGATCTGCACGGTAGAATTTACGCGGACTAATTTGTAAACTGCACTTAGCGAGTAGTGCACATAAATTCTAATTCGTGCCAATTATCGGCGCTGACTGGCTTGTTAAACCAATTGAGTTGCACGGGCAAATCAGAATATGTACAGACTTGTGCACGCAACTCAAATCACACCACAAGACTGAGTAATAGTAACGGTGGTTTTGAACCACACAAGAACATCCTGTAAAGACAATAATCTCTCAGAAACTGTTGTATAGAAGACGTGGCACAGCGCCAAGCAGTGATCCCAGGACTTCTTTTTATATAACCCTGTCTAAGTCTCTGTGGCTGTTTGATCACTCACAGTAAAATAGATTTGTGTGGCTTCCTTCCAGTCCCACTGGCACACAGGAAAGAGGAATATATTTAAGTTATCTAATGCTTTCCTCTTTTTTCCTAGGCACGAAGGACATGTATTCATTGCAGCCTGCCTGTGTGTGTGTTTTGCATAAGCTTTGAAAAAAAATTGTTTCACACACAGAACTCTCCCCACTTACCACTCAAGTATTAATTGACTAGCAGCCAGATAGAACACTTACTTGGCTATCATACTGGCTATACAATATTTCTGAGCACGTCATCATTTTTTGAATTTTGTTGAATGTTTATAACAAATTTTTTTCGTATATTTGGTGAATTTATTTTCTAGTTATACTGAGCAGTGGCATAGCTACAGGTGGGCCTCAGCAGCGGCACACCACATCAACTCTCTCCTCCTCCATGACTATATTTCAGTAACGCCAAGAATGTTTGGATGACATTGATTAAAAATATCAAGTACTAATGGGCATTTTGAGCAAAAGTGAATGATAAAGGGGATGGAACTCCTCCTATATGAGGAAAGGCTAAAGAGGTTAGGGCTCTTCAGCCTGGAAAAGAGGCAGCTGAAGGGGGATATGATTGAGGTCTTTAAAATCCAGAGAGGTGAAGAGCGGTTAGAAGTGAATCGATTTTTCACTCTTTCAAAAAGTAAAAAGACCAGGGGACACTCAATGAAATGACATGGAAATACTTTTAAAACAAATAGGAGGAAATATTTTTTCACTCAAAGAATAATTAAGCTCCGAAACTCGCTGCCCTTAATTAGCCCAAGAGTTCAGCTAGAATGGCCAGGTTCTTCACTGAAAGGAGACATGTCATCGCTCATCAACTGGCCATATAAAAGGAAACCGCTTTTCGGATGCCACCACAGAACCAGCCTGAATCAAAACCAAGCTTTTACCAGACATGCCATGGAATCTGCCAGACTCACAGACCAAGCTCAGAACCTACTGCCAAGGGCTGCAGGCAACATCTGTCCTATTGTTCCAGGAAAAGATGCTTCACTGGGATCACGAAGAAACTGCACTGTTACCACTGCGTTGCAGCATCAGTAAATAGTTGATTACCGAGGCAGATGAGGTCTCAGCCAGCATATGAGAACAATTTTCTTTTATTTCCATTGCCGTACTTGCTCTTCCAAAACATTAGTCAGAGTGAAACCGAGCAGACTAAAAGCACAAACCAATGAAACAAACATTATTGCACCATGAGTGGAGGCCAGTGCTATTGGCCCTGGCCCCCACACCTGCCCAAAGCTGAAAGAGAAACAGGCAGCCTGCTGATGGGGCTTGGGGCCCTTTTCCAAATTTCTGTCCTAGACCCCAGCATATGTATCATAAGCGTTGCCATCGTTAAAACATAACCTTACATGAAAAAACACACAGTAAAAAAATAAAGGGAATAATTGAATAAGGAGCCCCCTAGTTTTAAGCAGAGGAATGCATGTAAGCTGCTCAGATGACTTGTCTGATGGGTAGGATAGTAAATTACGAATAAACTTTAAACTTGAAAAGGTCTAAAATATAAACTAATGCACGTGTCAAACTTTACCTACTTGAGCACACAGTTATGAAACGCACTGCCGCGCAACTTAAAAACGATCTACGAACTAACGAACTTCCGCAAACTACTGAAGACCCATCTCTTTAACAAGGCATACCACAAAGACCAACCAATGTGAATACACACAACTCCTCCACATATATTCAGGACTATCTTACAGTATCTGCTTGTTATATTACTATCATGTTTTATCATTATCATGTTGACCAAGATCCTCCTATAACACTAAATATGTATTTTCTAATATATTTCCACCACTCATGATGTATTGTAAGCCACATTGAGCCTGCAAAAAGGTGGGAAATGTGGGATACAAATGCAATAAATAAATAAATAAATAAATAAGTGATATCTTATAGAATACTGTCTAGGACTGATAAAAGTGGTCACATTAAAACATAGGCACATTTTCTGCCATGTGCTGGTATTCTATAAAGAAAAGGGGAAGGGATCTGATATACTGCCTTTCTATGGTACAACCAAAGCGGTTAACATATTGTATACAGGCCCCTAGTGGGTCATAATCTAAGTAGGATCATACTTTTCTTTAACTCAAACGAGTGAAACCTTTTTTCCCCCGAGGGAAATATTTCGCAACTTGGTACAATCTATGGTGCTAAGCCACCTGGACTACTGCAATGGAATCTATGCGGGATGCAAAGAACAAATGATAAAGAAACTTCAAACTGCTCAAAACACAGCAACCAGGCTTATATTTGGAAAAAACGAGATTCAAAAGCGCCAAACCCCTACGAGAAAAACTACACTGGCTCCAAATCAAAGAACGTATTGCGTTCAAAATCTGCACCCTGGTTTCATAAAATCATCAACGGAGAAGCCCCGGGATACATGACAGACCTTATAAACCTACCAACCAGAAACACATCAAGATCAACATGAACATACCTAAATATCCATCACCCAAGCAGCAAAGGTCTCAAGTACAAATCAACCTATGCATCCAGCTTTTCCTATATAAGCACACAACTATGGAACGCAATACCAAACGCCGTGAGAACAACATTTGACCACCTGAACTTCCGGAAACTACTAAAAACTACCTTGTTCAAAAAGTCATACCCCAACAATCCAACTTAAATGCCTTAACCCAGCAGCACAACAAAACCAAAGCTCATACTGGACATTAACTCTTCCTCCTTATGACTCACATAGAGGCATATTTTCAAAGCACTTTGGGAGGCTAAGTTCCATAGGTTTCTATGGAACTTTGGAAGGCTAAGTGCTTTGAAAATGAGCCTCATAGTAACTTTACCACAACCTCATTTTGTATTTGTTCAAACCGGTATTGGCGATCGCCTCTACGGTACTATGTAAGCCACATTGAGCCTGCAAATAGGTGGGAAAATGTGGGATACAAATGTAACAAAGAAAGAAAAAGAAAGAAAGAAAGAAAGAAAGACAGACAGAAAGAAAGAAAGAAAGAAAGAAAAGGCTCATAATAGGTGCTATAAACATAGAGGATCACATACACATAAAATAACCTACACCACATAATTAATTACAAAACCCTTGACCTGGCAATAGATAAAAACAAAGCTGCTGGCCATTTAAATTGCCGATCCGGGGCTAACTGGACATTTTCAGCAGCAACTAACCGGATAGTGTCGCTAAAAATGTCCAGTTAGTGCTCAAGCCGAAACCGGATATTTTGGGGGCATAACAGGGGTGGTGTCGGCACTTAGCTGGTTAAGTGCCAATATTTGGAACTTAACCAGTTAAGAAAACAGCATCAACAGGACTGAATCAAAGTCAGTCCTATCTTTATGCAGTCCTTCATTGCCGGTCCAGTTGCCAAATTTCTCACTGAGGGTCCCTTTTACTAAGTGACAGTAAGCCCAATGCGGGCTTACCACTCGCTAAACAGGAAGTACCGCCAGGCTACCACAGCAGCCCGACAGTACTTCCCACCCCTAGCGTGGCATCATATCCGGCGCTACAAAAATATATACCAATTCATCACGGTCTTACCTGAATCTCCATTACCCAAATTGCAAAGGACTAAAATACAAGACAACCCATGCGTCCAACTTCTCTTACATAAGCACACGCCTGTGGAACGCACTGCCACAAGTGGTGAAAACAACTTACGATCACCTAAAATTCAGAAAATTATTAAAGACTCACCTATTCGGAAAGGCATATCCGACTGACCCAACTGAAATGACTCAACCCTTCAACACTTCACTATCAAAGATTGTATTGAACATTGACAAACCCTTCTACCTCAAACCCAACTTGATTGAATCTTATCTTCCCTATCCCACTACAACATTTTGTACTTATCCTGTACCGGACTTGGCGAATGCCTTCACGGTGTTATGTAAGCCACATTGAGCCTGCAAATATGGGGGAAAATGTGGGATACAAATGTAACAAATAATAATAATATTTATTTTTGTAGCGCCGCAGTGTACCCAGCAGTAATCCGGCAGTACTGCGTGCTGCCCGGTTACCTCCAGGTTAGCGTGGGAGCCCTTACCGCCACCTCCATGGGTGCGGTAAGGGCCCCCCCCCCCCATGAAATGGTCACGTGGCAAGTGCTTTATGAGCCGCACGGCCATTTCCTGCAGCTGTAAAAGGACAGCGCAGGCCCCCTTTTGCCACAGCTTGGTCAATGTTAGCCAGCTCTCTATACCTGGAAATTCAATGTGTTGCCTGGACATGGCCTGGCACTGAATTTTGGGGTTTAACACTGGTGGCCGTCAGAAAGACACTGATCACCCCCAGCTGAATATTATTCCATCATTGTTTGCATCACATTTTTATTTATGTACTAGTAAAAAAAGGCCCGTTTCTGGAGCCAATGAAACGGGCGCTAGCAAGGCTTTCCTGTGCCCCCCCCCCCCACCGAACGCACCTTGGTTGTTAGTGACGGCATTGCGCCGCCGTGGCCGCCGTCGATGTGTGACTGTGGCCCCCCCCACCCAACGCACCTTCGTCGTCAGTGGGTGGCCCATTGCGGCGCCCTGGCCGTCGTCGATGTGAGTGAATTGCTCCGCCTCCGCCCTCAACGTCATAACGTTTGACGCGAGGGCGGGGCCCCGAGGCTGTGAGCTTCTTGGCTTCAGAGCTTCGAACTTACGAACCTTGGCTTCAGTGACGACATCCGACAATAGAACGTTGAGGGTGAGTTTTATATATATAGATACTGAGCCATCACCTTCTGGAGCGGATCAAATCTGAGAAAACAAACTGTGCCTGCCACATAATATGCATTTACTACTTGCTCTTCCTCCTCCTTCATGCCTGTGGCTTGATATTTCTCAGGACAGGCTACTTAGGTCTATACCGTAATACCTTGGTTTTCGTTGACTTCGGTTATTGTCGGTTTCGGTTTTCATCGATTTTTTTCTGCAAAAAAGTTGTCTCGGATTTCATAGTCGTGCCCACATGACCTCGCTGTTAATTTTGCGAAAACAAAGGGCGACCCATGCGTTCTCCTGCTCAGTGTGGCGTTGTTTCTCTTTGTGTGAGCATCACCCCGCACGTCTAGCCAAACAATTCAATTGCTTATCAGTGTTTTTGTGCTTTTTTTTTATTGATTGCGAGTGCTAATACACAGTGTTACTAGGCACGGCGAAGGTGCGAGTTCGGACAAGACTGAGGCCGAAAACTTTGTGTCTGAATTCAAAGATTAAGTATAGGCTGAAGGATTCATCCCCCAACAAGTCTTCAACTGTGATGAAACTAGCCTCTTTTGGAAGAAAATGCCAAAGAGGACGTTCATTACACAGGAGGAAAAGGCACTGCCAGGACATAAGCCTATGAAAGATAGGCTAACTCTTTTGTTGTGTGGTAATGCTAGTGGTGATTGTAAAGTGGTTTACCATTCATGAGAGAGATTTTGAAGGGTTTGAGCCTTCCCCTGATGACCCTACACATGTGGTGCAGTCAACTGTCGATTTGGGGAAGTCCATGGGTTTGGAGGTGAGTGCCATGTTAAATGTTCATTTTTTCTTTACATAAGTCTTTTATATTCATTTTATATTAATTTCTTATTGTTTTAAGTATTAAACAATATATTTATTCTCTATAAAATGTGTTTTTGGTATGTATTTTGGAGTATCTAGAACGAATTAATTGGATTTACATTGATTCATATGGAAATAATTGCCTCGGTTTTCGTCGGTTTCGGATTTTGTTTTCGGACGGATTATCGACGAAAACTGAGGTATCACTGTACTTATGAAAATCCTTTCCTACTGACATCCACGCAGAACCATCATTATTTAAAGTTCAAAACTTTGCCTATTTATAACCCTCCCCTATCCAGAGTGAGGTACAATATACACTCATAAAAAATTCATAAAACATGCCAAACAAAATTAAACAGAACCTAAACTAACATCAATATTCATAAACAGATGATCAAAAACTTCAAAAAATCAGCCTTATACTTAGTTAGCATAAGCATAAAAAGCCAGGCACAACAAATGTCTCTTCAAATTTTCGATTAAATGTCAGTAAATGGGTCTCATGCATAGAAGCCAGCTCTTTGGGTGCTGTGGGTGCTTGAGAATCCCCAATATTGAGCAAACTCATTGACTGTCCAAGGAGGGGAAATTTCCACTGGGTTTAGCACCTCTAATAATTTTGAAAAGTTGGCTCCTATGGTCTCATGCTTCAGTCCAGCTGGCAAACGATTCCATTCAAAAGGCCCAGCAATGGAAAAGGACCCTCTCCTTATCATATCTAGATGGAATTGATTCATAGCAGGTACTATTAAATTTCCAGCATTCATTGATTGCAAATGTCTTTGTGGAACGTAACACTGAATAGCGCTCTTCAAGTACATAGTAGTGACATGAAACAAAACATGATGAACCAGCATTAAGAATTTACATTTTAGCCTAAATGCTACCGGTAACCATCCCAACCACTTTAGATGAGCTGAAACAAGATCGTATTTCAATAAACCGAAAGCAAGGCGCACCGCTGAACTCTGCACAATTTGCAGCAAATGAATACAAGCTGTAGGTAGCCATAGATACACAATATTACAGTAATCTAAGCCACAAAACCCATTGTTGAAAGCAAATGACTCAATCTACTCAAAAGATATCATTTAGAGATGCTACTTTCTTTTTTTTTAATTATTTTTATTTTTTTATTTTATTTATATCAACTTTTACAAGCACTAAAATAACCTGCCAGAAATACAGACAAAATAATACAAGAATTATTTCAATCAGGTAATTATAAACTCTTCCTTAGACCACAAAATAGGGAGAGTGAAACAAGACAAGGAGATCGATTAAACAACAGTAAACAAAGAAAACGTGGTATTAACCTGATTATCCCCATTATTCCACATTGATCATCTGGTTGACTTCTTCAAACCCAAAACGGTGTATAGTCAATTTATTTCATTGGAAACATACTTATTGTCCAGTGTTAGTGGAAATAATACACCTGATTTCATTTTTTTCTCTTTTAAAACCAGAAATTATTAACAATACAAAGATGAAATCCAGGAAGTAGGGGTGGACTAAAAATTCTTCACAGCCTGAGGTTGATAAAAGCAACTTTATTCAGCACCACGAGGTTCTTTTCTGATGTTTCTCCAGGCTTTTTGATCACCAATTCTAATATTCTGCACCCATATTTTTTTGATACAGTCTCTTTTATCATTTTTTTAAATCATTGTTTATATATTTAATACTGTTTTATTTATTTCTACTGTTTTGTCGTATTTGGTCTTCTGCGTTTTTTGTTTTATTTTTGAATGTTAAAATCAATTGGTTGTTCTTATTGTTTTTTTTATTGTTGTAATGTATGATACATATATGTATTTTCTATACAGCGTCAGACCCCTGAAGCAGATAGTTATTTCCGTCGAAACACAGCCCCGTGTCGGGTCATACACTTGTGTGGTGCTGAATAAAGTTGCTTTTATCGACCTCAGGCTATTTTACTATGTTACCTCAAAGCATCCTAAGGCTAAATATATTGCATTTATTCTATCTCAGAATGATTCCAGATTGATTCTCGACCACCTTTATAAATAACTTTTCAATCAGGCAGGATACTTGCCGACATAAGTGTGGCTGCAGAACGAAATACCCTACAGATCTTCAGAAACTGAATTGTGTTAAGTGAGAAAATGTGCAACCAAAAAAATCAGAGAGAGACACTCACTTTGCATACAGCTGCCTGCAGGATTGCATCAAAGCCCCCCTCTGGGGCATCCCTGTTCCGGGACACCTTTTGCTTCTGGACTTCCTGGTTGAAGCTGTCAACCTTATCTGTCAGGGAGAGCAGATGGCGAAATCCAAAGGATGGCACGCAGTTTGGAAAAAACTTGTACCTAAAAACAGAGATTTGAAAAGTACTTGTTGGAACATTATGAAGCAAAAGAAATCTTCAGTGAACACTTAGCCCTTCACTCCTTGAATCATGTCTTCTCTATGGAATGTTACCTCTTCTACTACTGATCTGTAAAGTGACGACGTACACTGCACCGAAAATGATAAAACTACTGACCGGGAAGTAAACCATCACCCTAATGAGTCTGCATTGCGGTGGTTCTCGAGGGACTACATTTAATTATTTATTTTTTGCTAGAGTTGTACAGAGGAAAACAATGTTTAGTTTACTTACAAGGTCTTTTATCTAGGTCTAGGAGTGGAGGAGTAGCCAAGTGGTTAGTGCAGTGGACTTTGATCCTGGGGAACTGGATTCGATTCCCACTGCAGTTCCTTGTGACTCTGGGCAAGTCACTTAACCCTCCATTGCCCCTGGTACAAAATAAGTACCTGAATATATGTAAACCGCTTTGGATGTAGTTGCAAAAACCTCAGAAAGGCAGTATATCAAGTCCCATTTCCCTTTCCTTATTTGAGGTTCTACATGGAATGTTGCAGTTGCTACTATTTGAGATTCTGGAATGTTGCTACTATTTGAGATTCTACATGGAATGTTGCTAGTGGAGGAGTAGCCTAGTGGTTAGTGCAGTGGACTTTGATCCTGGGGAACTGGGTTCAATTCCCACTGCAGCTCCTTGTGACTCTGGGCAAGTCACTTAACCCTCCATTGCCCCTGGTACAAAATAAGTGCCTGAATATACTAGTGTAAACCGCTTTGAATGTAGTTGCAAAATACCACAGAAAGGTGGTATATCAAGTCCCATTTCCCTTTTACAAAGGCACAGTAGCATTTTTAGTGTACGTTAATGATTAGCGCACATTAAATCCTAGAGATGCCCATATTAGGGCCCTTTTACTAAGCTGTGTAAGCATCTACATGCGCCCAACACATGCCAAAATGGAGTTACCACCCGACTACCATGTGGCTCTTGCGGTAATTTCATTTTTTGGCGTACATCCGATATGCGCATCTGAAAAATTATTTTCGGGTGCGTGTAATGGACGCACGCCAAGTGGCATTTGGTGCACTTAGGTCATTACCACCCGGATTCTTTATCACTAGATCAGACTCAGAAACAGAATGAAGGAAGAAGAGGACCTCAGCTGGCAGGGGTTGGGGTCCCCCGCCAGCAAAGGTAGGCGACGGCAGGGGAGGGTTGGCGGCAGGAGGGGGGGTCTAGAGGGTCGTCAGCAGGGGGGGTCAAAGTTGTTGGTGGTGGTGGCGGGGGGTGTCTGCAATGGCGGGGGGGGGGGGGGGCTAAAATGTGCCCCCTTACCTCAGGCTCTGGACTCCCCTCCCGCCGAAGTTTGGCTACGCCCCTGGCAAAGACTATAATAAAGAACAAATTTACTCTACATATACATAGACGTGAATGAGACAAAAGCCAATATGGATTTAGTCAAAGGAATTCTTGCCTCACCAATCTGCTACATTTCTTTGAAGGGGTGAATAAGTATGTGGATAAGGGTGAGCTGGTTGGCAGTGTCCTATTGTGGATTAAGAACTGTTAAAACATAGAAAACTGAAAGCAGGGTTAAATGGTTAATATTCTCAATGGAGGAGGGTAGATAGTGGGGTTCACTAGGGGGTCTGAGCTGGGACTGCTGCTTTTTAATATATTTATAAATAATCTAGAGATGGGAATAACTAGTGAGGTAATTAAATTTGCGGATGACACAAATTTATGTAAGAGAATTGTGAATATTGCAAGAGGACCTTACAAGACTGGGAGATGGGGCATCCACATGACGGATGACATTTAATGTGAACAAGTGCAAAGTGATGCATGTAGAAAAGAGGAACCCAAACTACAGTTACTTGATGTAAGGTTCCACATTAGGAGTCTCCGTCCAGGAGAAGGATCTAGGAGTCATCATTGATGATATGTTGAAAACCCTCTGCTCAGTGTGCAGTGGCAGCTGAGAGGGCAAATAGAATGTTAAGCATTATTAGGAAAGAAATGGAGAACAAAACAGAGTATTATAATGCTTTTGTATCACTCCATGGTGCAACCACATCTTGAATATTGTGTGCAATTCTGCTCATTGCATCTCAAAAACGATACAGCTGAATTAGAAAAGGTACAGAGAAGGGCAACAAAAATGATAAAGGGGATGGGATGACTTCCCTATGAGGAAAGGCTAAAGCAGCTTGGTAAAGAGACAGCTGAGGAGAGATATGATAGAGGTCTATAAAATACTGAGTGAACTGGAATGGGTAGAGGTGAATCAATTGTTTACTCTTTTCAAAAATGCAAGGATCAGGGAGCATGCAATGAAGCTACTATATAGGGATAAGCAGCATAAAATCTCTTTTACTCTTTTGGAATCTGTTTGGAAACAGGATAATGGAATTGATGGACATTCTGTCTGTCCCAGTACGGCAAAGCTTATGTTCTTAATATGCATGTTAGAACTTTTTAACATGTGCAAATTGACATTACATGCATTAAATCAATTTTGCATGCACCATATTTTTTAAGGTATGCTAATGAAAATGTTTTGTAAGCCACACTGAACCCGCAAATAGGTGGGGAAAATGTGGGATACAAATGCAATAAATAAATAAATAAAAACCCAACACAGGCATATCCCTAACACACATCATGATGGGAGCTAAAGATTGCAAAGCCCATGGTTTTGACCTACTTTCCCTTCCAGTTGTGAAACCACACGGTCTACCTAATCTTTCCCAATAATGGAACCACCAAGCATGTATGAACTAGTCACATTATTATTATTTATTGCATTTGTACCCCACATTATCCCACCTATTTGCAGGCTCAATGTGGCTTACAGAGTGTTGTTATGACATTGTCATGACTGGATCTAGATACAATCAATATTAAGCAGAAGATGGAAGAGGGATAAGAGAAGGAAAGGTTATGTAGGGTGGTGTAGGGTATGTTTTAATTCTTAGGTGGGTTGGGTGGTGATAGTGTCATTAAGGGTTCATTTTGTAGGCTTTGTTGAAGAAATATGTCTTCAAGGATTTGCGAAAGTTGGTTAGATTGTCCATGGTTTTCAGGGCTGTGGGCAGTGCATTCCATAACTGTGTACTCCTGTACGAGAAGGTAGTGGCGTATGCCTGCTTATATTTAATTCCTTTACAGCTGGGGAAGTTCAAATTGAGGAATTTGCGGGCTGATCTTTTGGCGTTTCTGGGTGGTAGGTCCACTAGGTTTAACATGTAGAGTGGGGCATCTGCGTGAATGATTTTGTGTACGGTCGTGCAGATTTTAAACTCAATGCTTTCCTTAAGAGGGTTCACAAGCAGCTTGTGGACAGGAAGAGCAATACCATCTTTGGGAACATCACAGAATGTCGGCCACCCCATGCAGAAATTTCAGAAATGTAGTTTCTTTCTGGTGAGGAGGCAGCCTCTGGCTGTCGAGATGAATCGGAGGCAATGGCTGTGGCTTTCTTTCAGGCTTAAAAAAGGTCCATGGAAATCTAATTCACTACCCAAGCTCTATGGCAAGGGAATGAAGTATAAAATGAGAGCGACTGTTTCCTGGTGCAGAGATGGAGGAATATCAGCTCATAAAATTTGGACTATTTCCATCACTGCAGTGGTGAATCTGGTTGGAGTGGTGAGCGGGGTGTGGTACACTGTCCACAGCTTGTTTGGAAGATGCCCAGGGTACGGAACAATCAGTTCCGTGTGTTTTGTTAGCTCCATGTGCAAACTTGTGCACACATGCCTACCCTATCAGAAAAAGAGTGCACCCTCTTCCAGAAATAGTGTGTACTATTTCCAAAGAAGATAATCGCTGAATGAAAAAGCAGGAAAATGGCCAAATGAAAATGAATACAATCGAAATTCCCAGAAATGGCACAGGAAACTACATGAAATGGTCATCTGCTGGATGCCCAATGCC
Source organism: Microcaecilia unicolor (assembly GCF_901765095.1). NCBI lineage: Eukaryota > Metazoa > Chordata > Amphibia > Gymnophiona > Siphonopidae > Microcaecilia > Microcaecilia unicolor. The sequence continues at coordinate 279,160,548 of NC_044037.1, read as the reverse complement.
CATCCCTGTTCTAGAATACCATCTGGGCGTACAGATTCTGATATAGAATACTACCGTAACTTGGCATTGATGTGCCACCTTGCATTTAGGTGCCCAAAATTCATACCTAACACCGGAGAATCTTATGTGAAATTTCTATAGTGTATTTATTAGTCATAATTCCTGGAACATGACTAATTTATGGACCTCATGGACTCTATTACCCTTCCCCTCTTTTCCCTCGTCCCTTGTAATTACTATACTTCCTATTCACCTTACTATATTTTGTCTGTTTACCGGATTGGCGATTGTCTATACGGACTGATGTTAGCCACACTGAGCCTGCCAATGGGTGGGAAAATGCGGGGTATAAATGTTATAAATAAAATAAAATAAAATAAATATTTGGTTTCAGACTATTATTCAGCCAAATACAAATAATATATTTGGTGTATTATGTGGGATCGAATTGGTTCACATACAGCTCTAGGAAGAAATGTGGTGTTAATTAGGTAAAGAACAATCCTTTTGGTTGTGGAAGGCTCTTCAGGTCTTCCACACACTGTGTAGCTTACACAAGACAATGCTGTTTATTCCTAAGAGACACTGATTTTGTTCAGTGTCTTTGTGATATTTGTGATATTGTGTTTTATAATACAATAACAGATAACAAATCAATACAGAACAAAATGAAACATTACCTAATATAACACCATGTATGGCAGATATCACGCAGGTATTATTAATTATTAATTGTAAATACATAAATATAGATGCAGCATGAGTGGATCCAGTATAAAACATTGCAGTATAAACCAAACATATTTAAAAGGAAAATCTTTCAATCAAGTTTAAGATTATTGCAGAATTTTACTATAGGGTCCCAGATTTTGTTAAACCTAGAAATATTATCACGACGCTCTGCCAATACGCTTTCAAATTTGAAGATATTGCAGATACTGGACCACAAGAATTCTAAACAGACAAGGTTGTGATTTTTCTAATGATGGATTATGCTTGATAAGGTAACTGCCATAAGTATATCAAATAATCTTTTGGAACTATCCTATATGAATTCAGAAAGGCACCTAGATCCTAGAATAATATGTTTCTAAGACAAAGGAATCTTAATATGAAATATTAAACAAATTCTGTACCATACCTCTTTCCAAAAATGTTATATATCAGGACATGAAAAACAGATATGTTCCAATGAACCGATATCTTTGTTACATGACCAACACAGATTTGACATTTGACTAATAGCTTCACGCTGTTTAACTAATGTCCACAATGCTTTGTGTGATATAAAAAATACTGGAGCTGAGGATGGCTTCAAGAGTCCCATTTGCTTCTGAGGCTGTCATACCAACACGGGAAGAGAACAGGAAACTCACATTCGGGGGTAGCTTTGGAGATAACTGTGGCTGGTGGAGATTGGGAATACTGTGGATCAGCATACTTAGAAATTTTATTTATTTTTTCTTTATTATGACATATGGGATAAACATAAGGAATCCTATTCAGAAGGAATGGATCCTAAGGAGCTTAGCCGAGATTGGGTGGCAGAGCCAGCCGGTGGTGGGAGGCGAGGATAGTGCTGGGCAGACTTATACGGTCTGTGCCAGAGCCAGTGGTGGGAGGCGGGACTGGAGGTTGGGAGGCAGGGATAGCGCTGGGCAGACTTATACGGTCTGTGCCAGAGCCGGTGGTTGGGAGGCGGGGCTGGTGGTTGGGAGGTGGGGCTAGTGCTGGGCAGACTTATACGGTCTGTGCCCTGAAGAGAACAGGTACAAATCAAAGTAGGGTATACACAAAAAGTAGCACATATGAGTTTGTCTTGTTGGGCAGACTGGATGGACCATGCAGGTCTTTTTCTGCCGTCATTTACTATGTTACTATTTCTACCCCGCATTTTCCCAAGAAAGTTCAGGTTCAACGTGGCTTATACAACAAATTAAGAAGCAGCATTACAAGACAATTAATATTAATACAAGAATACAACTGTCATTATGTATAGGTCGTAGGGTTTTACTAATGCAGTTTGGCATGTCAGCCACATTTTGATTTGGTAGATTACTATATTCTTTTACAACTGTTGGATTTTTATGGAATCAGTGGTGAGGTTATCAATTGGTTTAGGGTTTTCTTTTTGTTTGTTTTTAAATCGAGCATACTGGGTTAAGAGGGCAAATGATTTTTCTTTTCCCTGGATTCCAGAGTGTGGGGAACCCTCAGGGGTCTCCTGTTTCTCCCATTTTATTTAATGTTTTAACGTCTCAATTAGCTCAACTCTCTCATGCTGGTTTTTGCTGATGATCATAACCTATCTGTATGTTAACCATCTCTCTGACCTCATGTGCAACTTTTTTTAGTCACCTAGTTGATACATAAGTTACTATTTTGCACCATTTAACTGCTCAATAATAACTTTCACAGGGCCCTCAAAACACCTCTTTATTTGATCAAAACGCGCTTAAACATGAAGGGCCCCTTTCAGCTGGCATTGAGAATTAAGGCATTTGCTGATGCAAACACTGTTTCTATTGGCATAAATCCTAAATGCCTTGCCGCAAACCTATTCAAGATTACACTAAGCCTGAGGGAGAACTTTGTCATGGCAGAATGCAAGCCCATCTTAAATCACATTTCAGCTCTACAGTAAAGACAGCATAGCTTGATGAATACAAATCCGCATCACGGGGATGATAAATCTGCAGCTACATCTCTCGCATTAGAGACAGTCAGAAGAGAGACAGCATGTGAATGTGCAGGGACAGGAATCACCTCAGACCTTTAATTAAAGGATTCTGACAGAACCAGATTTCCTAATCCCTAATCAGGTGCTGACTCAGCAAGAAACACCCTCTAGTCAAGGTTACGGAAACATGAGCTTTTGGGCTTCACATCTCTCCCACACGTCAGAAGGGTACTGAGAAAATGATAACTAATTAACTTCTATGTCATAACCATGAAACACTCAAAATGCTAGCTAAAAATGAAACTGCAGACAACCTGCATCAGGTCTTCTTGACTACGCCAGGTACTGAAACCTGTGTCATGAGGTGTTAAAAACTATGGATCCGCCATAGTTGACGTCATTGCGCTCTACTTGAGTTTATTGGCGTTCCACGACAGTTGGAAAAGCTGCTAGGAAGGGATTTCTCCAAAGAAAGTACTTACAGATCAGTGTGGTCTGGAGTCAACTATTGGTCACTTGAGAATTTGTATGCAGACGGGATGAATTCGCAAACACAGCTCCTGATGAAGAGGCGGAACGGGGCACCTCGTCGAGCTGCGATTTAAGTCTGCTGAAGTTTGTTGAGGTCTTTTTTAGATCGGAGATAAAGTTATTATTTTTGGATGATATTGATTACTAGTAAAAAAGCCCCGTTTCTGATGCAAATGAAACGGGGGCTAGCAATGTTTTCTTCTGTGTGCATGGGGGAGTGTGTGTGTCCCTGCCCTCTGGCCTCTCTCCCCTCCCCCCTCTGAGTCCTTCACTGTTACAGAGCCAGGGATTTGATTTCGTGCTCTGCTGTTTTCCTTCACTGACAGTGTTACAGAGAGGGCGGGGCAGACACTCATAGGGTACCGGATATCTCGCCCCCTTCACACTTCCGGCTGGAGGCTTCATAGAACGTTGGTGTTGCCTTTTATATAGAGAGATTTTTGGATGTGAATTTACACATTTTTTTGTAGGTGGCACAATTTTAGCTTTCAGCACCTCTTGATACCTTTTTGAACAAGGATGTTGTCCCTTCCCCTTCTGCAATTGGAGCTGGACATCCATCTTTTGGCCTCTCCCTAGTCCTGCCTATAACATGTCACACCACTCCCCCTTGCCCTACGGATGTACTACAATATTAGACATCCATATTCCGGCTTTATACAAGTGAAATTTGGACGTTCATGCAATATGGATGTCTAAATGCCAGTTTTCAGAATCTAAAACCCAAAGCTTCTGTAATAACCATCCAGCCTTGCAAAAACTTTACTACAACTCTCTGAGTTACCTGTTCAATTGTATGTAAACCGCCTTGACTTGTGCTCAAAAGAGGCGGTATATCAAATTAATAAATAATATGATTCGGGTTATTCTTCCCAATGTGCATCACTTTGCATTTGTCCACATTAAATTTCATCTGCCATTTGGATGCCCAGTCTTCCAATTTCCTAAGGTCTTCCTTCAATTGTTCACAGTCCACGTGTGCGTTTTAACAACCCTGAATAGTTTTGTGACATCTACAAATGTAATCACTTCACTTGTTATTTCAATTTCCAGATAATTTATAATTTTAATAAATAGCATTGGTCCTAGTACAGATCCTTGCGGTACTCCACTATTCACCCTCCTTGATTGAGAGAAATGGCCATTTAACTTTACCGTCTGCTTTCTGTACAATAACCAATTCATAATCCACAACAGAAAATTGCCTCCTGTCCCATGTAAGTTAAGTGAAAGCATGTATACCAGCCAGAGCTGATGTCTATACATTGGAGATAGGCATCTAATTTATGCATAAGAGTGCCAATTTTAAAAAAACTGCCCCCCTATCTGAACAGCAGCAGGACAGACTGTGGGCGCATCAAGGGTTGTCCCTGGAGTGATCTGGCTAGCTGTGATATTTAGTTTGCTGTCCAGGGAGAGATCCAGTTAGCTGCGATACTCGGTTTCCTGTCCCGGGAGTGATCCAGTTAGTTGCGCTACTTAGTCTGCTGTCCCTGGAGTGATCTAATTAGCTGCAATATTACATACATATAAGTAGATAAGTACATAAGTAATGCCACACTGGGAAAAGACCAAGGGTCCATCAAGCCCAGCATCCTGTCCACGACAGCGGCCAATCCAGGCCAAGGGCACCTAGCAAGCTTCCCAAACGTACAAATATTCTATACATGTTATTCTAGTTCAAATGTTTTTATTAACTATTATAACCACGTGATCCGGTTAGCTGTGATATTTGGGTAGCTAATTAGATAATTAGCTACAATTAAGACAGCGAACCAGATGTCCTAATTTATCCAGTGAGGTATCAGGGCGGTGGGCTGAATCGCTGTTTTTGCGCCATCATTGACCATCCTATTCAGATATTCAGCGTCATCCACAATCTGAATACCAGTACTAAATATTCTGATTTTTCTAGCAACTTAAAAAAAAAAAATTCTGACTACCCTGGTTCAATGTTGACCTGATGATATAAACACCTAAGAACAGAAGCCCTATACAGCCCCTGAATGCTTCAGTCCCTAGAATGCCTCTTTTTTTATGCAGCCACATTTATATGCATTGTGAACTTACGTATATAATTTTAGGCAGCTGAAAATCTACCTCACTGCATTCATTCATCCATGTTAAGTCCTGACTATGGTCTCAAAATGTTAATCCCATAATAGCCATGGGTAAGCAGTACATTATATGCAGAAATGGCCTGCTACAAAATCACCTGCCGGTAATTAAACTCTGGAATTCGTTACCAGAGAATGTGGCAAAAGCAATTAGCTTACCAGGGTTTTAAAAAAGTCTGGATAATTTCCTAAAAGAAAAATCCATAAGCCATTATTAAGATGGACTTGGGGAAATCCACTGCTTATTTCTAGGATAAGCAGCATAAAATCTGTTTTACTCTTTGGGATCTTACCAGGTACTTGAGACCTGGATTGGCCACTGTTGGAAACAGGACAGTGGGCTTGTTGGACCTTTAGTCTGTCTCAGTATAGCAAAGCTTATGTTCCTATGTTATGTTCTTATTTTAGAAGCCCTGTTCTCATCTTGGACATGCATTAACTGTCATTTAGATATGTATATTGCATGTACATATAAATCCCTATTTTAGAAAGCTGGGATATACACGTGCCTAAGCCAAGGGGTAAGTTCTATGTGTGTTTTGAAACAAGAAGGCAGACAATCCGCAAAATCCAACGTGGACACAAACAGAGCAGATCAATCAGTAGTATTCAAAGCTTTATTATAAAAATAATCACCCGACACAGACTGTGTTTCGCCCACAAGGGCTGCGTCAGGGGCTTGAAAACGATGCAAGCTAAAGTAAAAACAGCAGGGCAAAAAAAGAGCAATTTGACTTCCTGCAAGACGAGGCCTATAAACGCGCTGCAAGGAGTGACATCATATGGTCACGCTCAATGATCATCTAGCCCAGTATCCTGCTTCCAACAGTGGCCAATCCAGGTCACAAGTACCTGGCAGAAACCCAAAGTGTAGAAACATTTCAGAATCCCAAAGAGTAACAAGATTCCGGAATCCCAAAGAGTAGCAACATTCCAGAACCCCAAAGAGTAACAGGATTCCGGAATCCCAAAGAATAGCAACATTCCATGCTACCAATCCTGGGGCAAGAAGGCTTTCCCCATGTCCATCTCAAGAACATACTTTTCCTCCAGGAACTTATCCAAACCTTCTTTAAACCCAGATGTGCTAACCACTGTTACCACATCCTACGACAACGAGTTCCAGAGCTTAACTATTCTTTGAGTGAAAAAATATTTCCCCCTGTTTGTTTTGAGTGCCCCTCATTGGCAGATCCTGTTCTAAAATACGAGTGGAACTCGACACATCCCGATTCCGAGTTGTACATCCTTTCTAAAAGGCCACTCCACATGCATTCAGCCTGTCTACATCTATATTTGCCAGCTGGTTAAGCAGGTGTTCTGTTGGTAGGGGCTGGTGCAGGGGTTTGCACGTATATGCATGCTTTTATTTGATCTATTTTGTATTCTGAGTATGCTGGAATTTGTCTATTGTATTTTATTTTTATTTCATTGTTTTAACTTTATTTTGAATATAAATGAACAAACCACAGTAAAAAAAAACCTACGCATGCTTTTCATAATGCAAACTGATGCATGGAATTTTATCCAGAAAATGTGTGCGCCTTAAGAGACCCAGTTATCAATGTGGGCTACCATTACCACCAACTCAAGCTATTTTAGTCCAGGTCCCACTTTATGCAATGAGACCTAGTTTCTAATAACTGGGGTTAACAGTAAAATAACATGTCCTAATGACAGCCCACATTGATAACGATGCTCATCAATAGCAGGTGTAGATTTTTAACTCAGTTTTTCTAGGGCTAATTTTCAAAGCAGAATAGATGTATACTTTTTCTTTGAAAATTCAGAAATGTATACATTTAGTTTTTGTCTGTGCATATTGTTAAAAAATTAGCTCTAATATCTATATATATAAAAGGCAACCCCAACGTTCTGAAGCCTCCACGGAAGTTGAGGCGCCCGAGATATCCGGTGTGCCCTGGAGTGTCTGCACCGCCCTCGCGTCAAAACGTCATGACGCGTCAAAACGTCATGACGTCGAGGGCGGAGCTATTGACACTCGAGGGCCGAAACGGCCCACAGCGAACAACGCAAGTAGCTTCGAGGGACGGAGGGAGGGGGCCCCTTGCTAGCGCCCGTTTCATTCCACTCAGAAACGGGCATTTTTTCCTAGTGTCATATAATACACTCAATTGCACTGCAATATGCTGTACCAGAGTGTAATTCTGAATATTAAAAGATTTGGGTATAGTGAAAGATTTTGTAATGTTTCCTGATCAATAACATCCCAGTTTCAGTTGTTCTATAGTTTCATAGCTACATGCATTCATAATAACACTTATGACACCACTCACTGGCATTGTCTTCTCAAAAGTCATTGTAAATACAGAAGAATACAGTCTTTGCAAATTCAAAATCACAAAGGACACAGCGAAGACGACTCAAGGATAAGGCCTGCCTCATTACATTTTTTAGCTCGTTTATATTATTAAATTTTACAATATGTTGTGTTCTTTATATACATCAGACTTTTAATTGTTATAATAATTATTATGTTGATCAATTTTTATGTTTTTTAATGTCTATACATTTTCTTGGTTGTGTTGAAAATTCAGTTGTATTTTTCATTTAGACCATTAAGATTCCTTTTGAATTTAACATGTCCATTGAACTACATAATAAATTTGGACTTTTACATATCGTCTCAAGCCTTACCCTTGAGTCATCTTCGCTGTGTCCTTTGTGCTTCTCAAAAGTCAAACACAGTATCAACTAATTATTAACTGCAGGTAATATGTACCCTGGACCAGTATCAATATCCATCCTCACTCACCCTATACAAGGATTGTCCTGATATCGTGGTGCCTTGTAGGAAAAAGGGGAGATGTTCTTGTCCACAAAAGATCCAAAGCCCAGGCGGAAGTTGCTGGTGAGTTTTTTCATTTCTTCAGTCAGCTTGGTTCCAAGATTTCGAATGTTATCCAAATCATCTTTCATGGAGAGGGAAAGATCCATCAAGTAGTACAAATCCACAGGATAGTCCTCCACTTGCCGGACTTGGACTCGAAATGAAGTCGGAGCACCTTCAGGAGAGGAAAGAGGTCCCAACATTTTAACAAGAAAATAGACAGAAAGACAAACCAGTTTCTGACTATGCGGGAGCATGAAGATATTCCCAAATGCCTTGGACTGGAATATTGTACATAGATGGCAACTGGTTAGTGCAATACTAACAAGAACATAGGAATAGAGGCTGGCCGAAGAACAATCCAACACAGAAGAGAGTGCTTTAAAAGATGCTTTATTTGCTGCTTGGACACAAAGGACCCGACACAGGGGTCACAATAGTGTTCGGAAAGAGACACTGAGCAACCAAAACAACCACAAGGCAATCCACTCGGGAGATAATGCTGTTTGGTCAGCATTATCTCCCAAGCAGATTGTCTTGTGGTTGTTTTGGTTGCTCGGTGTTTCTTTCCAAACACTACTGTGACCCCTGAGGCAGGCGTTTTTTTGACGCCGAAACACGGACCGTGTCGGGTCCTTTGTGTCCAAGCAGCAAATAAAGCATCTTTTAAAGAACTATCTTCTGTGTTGGATTGTCCTTCGGCCAGCCTCTGCTCCTTTGCGCTTGTACTGTTTACGTAGAGGCTTCTCCTGTTTGTAGTGCAATATTAATGCATGGATTGAAGGGCCTTTATCACGTTACATTCCAGCGGAGTATTTAGGTAAGTGCCACTCTCTGCTGATGTTGCAGATGTTTTGGTGCTGTTTATAAAAACTTTTATACGTAATTTTCTGCGGTTCTGCTTTGTCGCCTAATATAGCACTTGCACCGATTTCATTGATCATTAAAGAAATGGATCATATTCAGCATTTTGACTTGTAAGTTCAATCTTTTTTGAATTTGTCCTTTTTTCTTTTTTCATTTTTACCTTTTATTCAATATATTTATGGTTATTTATATACATATTTTTCAGTTGTCATCTCGACTTTTAAAGAACATTGTGTAGGTGGGTGTCTTGTTTGTTTTTAATCCAATATAATTTACATTTTATTTGGTTTATAATCTTTAATGTCCATAAATGATATTTATGCTTATCTAAGTATTTTGATGATTAACAATTGACGAAAATACTATTTTTAATGTTCATTAATATTATTTTTATAGTAGATGTATCAATGTGGAATATGTACATTTATATGGATCCACAGAAGCTTAGCTGAAATTGGGTGGCGGGGGGAAGAGGGGTTGGTGGTTGAGAGGCTAGGATGGGGGAGGGCAGACTTATACGGGGTCTGTGCCGGAGCCGGTGATGGGAGGCGGGACTGGTGGTTGGGAGGCGGGAAATACTGCTGCACAGACTTATATGGTCTGTGCCCTGAAAAAGACAGGTACATATCAAGGTAAGGTATACACATGAGTTTATCGTGGGCAGACTAGATGGACCGTGCAGGTCTTTTTCTGCCGTCATCTACTATGTTACTATGTTACTATGTTACTATGTATTATGTAGTCTCTATGTATAATAATGCCATTTCTGTTGTTATTGAGTATGTATATCATCTATTTTCATATTTCTATTTACATGGGTATCAATATATTGTTTTTTAGTTATATAATATGTCTTAAAATAGTTTTTAAATATTTTGTCAGTCCATATACATTTTTAATTGTGTATTTTAAATGTCATTTTATTTGTTTTATAGCCCCTGACGCAGCCCAGTCGGGCGAAACATGGCCAGTGTCGGGCTGATTTGAATATTTGGTTGTCATTTGAAAAAATATTTTTATACTGATCTGCTTTTTTGTCTTTCCAACCTGTAACCCAGACTGGCTGATGGGGCTCAAAGACTGGGGCTGAGAACCACTGGTTTTTGGTACTGTGCTGGATATGGAAAATTGTCCATACTGCTGACTCCTGTGCACTTCAGTTCATGCTTTAGTTTAGGTTTTGAACTTCAAACACACAACAAATAACCCTCAGTGAGAAAATACAGTCCTATAATGACAAAACTCTCACTGCGAAGAGAAGAAAGACATCGTCAGACTTGGAGCTCAAGACTACAGGCAAAAATGCTCCAGAGTGTCAATCACTGGACACAAGATGTCCAATAATTTCTTTCAAAAAGCTTTTTTTGCTTGGTTGCCCATCACCATATGTTATAAGTTTCACATGAAGGTATTATACCCTTTCTTTGCTGTAGCCCATCAAAAATCCCCCATTAAGCACAACTGCTGAACTTCAAATTAGCAGAGGCAAAACACCTAACATGAAATGCAACTTTTCTGTGTCGAAGCTAGAGTGCTGCATAAAATCTTGTTCTTATGTGCCTTGTATACAATAAGCCCTGGATTCTATATATAGCGACTAAATTTGTGTGCGCAAATCAACGCTTATCGCTGATTTGTGCACGCAGCTTATTTGATTAACATAATTGGCTGATAACAATCAATTATTGGAGTTAACTGGGAGTTATGCCCACATCGTATTCTATAACCTTGTGTGCGAAGAACTCCTAAAGCGCATAATTACAAGGGGGCGTAGACAGGGGTGTTTTGGGGGCGTTGTAGGGACATTCCCAGAATTTACGTGCATTGTTACCGAACAGACTTGAAGCATTCCCGGTGACTAAAGTCAGGCCTTGTTTATGCGCTCAGCAGTATTCTACAAAGGACGCAGATCTTTTACAGAATTGCACCCAGCACTTAAATGTGCCATTTATAGAATCTAATCCTAAATATCCAAACTTTGTTCCAAAGCCTCTAAGGAGCATGTATAAATCCTTACTCTGGAACTGTCTCCATATCTACCGTATGTACTACTGCGTTACAAGACGTATGAGGAGAGACTTGCGGACCTGAACATGTATACCCTGGAGGAAAGGAGAAACAGGGGTGATATGATACCGACGTTCAAATATTTGAAAGGTATTAATCCGCAAACGAACCTTTTCCGGAGATGGGAAGGCGGTAGAACTAGAGGACATGAAATGAGATTGAAGGGCGGCAGACTCAAGAAAAATGTCAGGAAGTATTTTTTCACGGAGAGAGTGGTGGATGCTTGGAATGCCCTCCCGCGGGAGGTGGTGGAGATGAAAACGGTAACGGAATTCAAACATGCGTGGGATAAACATAAAGGAATCCTGCTCGGAAGGAAGGGATCCTCAGGAGCTTAGCGGAGATTGGATGGCAGAGGCGGGGCTGGTGGTTGGGAGGCAGGGTTAGTGCTGGGCAGACTTATACGGTCTGTGCCCTGAAAAAGACAGATACAAATCAAGGGGCTGGTGGTTGGGAGGCGGGGCTAGTGCCGGGCAGACTTATACGGTCTGTGCCCTGAAAAAGACAGATACAAATCAAGGTAAGGTATACACAAAAAGTAGCACATGAGTTATCTTGTTGGGCAGACTGGATGGACCGTGCAGGTCTTTTTCTGCCGTCATCTACTATGTTACTATGCATCAAGGATCAGGGTTCCATGCTGCAACAGTTTTTCCTGTCACCAAACCCACACACAGTAGACGATGGAGATATTGGATCCTGTGATTGACAATCTGGAGCACTTTGCACATAGTTTTGACTAGTTTAGGGGCCCTGTTTACTAAGCTGTGCTGTAGTTATGCTAACATTTTTAGCATGCGCTAAAATATAGCATGCTAATGCTAGAGACACCCAAATATTCCTATGGGTGTCTCTAGCATTAGCATGCGCTAAAAATGCTAGCGCACCTCAGTAAACAGGGCCCTGGGTTTGCACAGGTTTTCTTAATTTGTGCATAATTTTTACTGACTCTCATCTCTTCCCCCAAGTAAAAACAATTATCTATAAATATATATAAACAGATATATTGATGTAGCAATAATACAGTATTAACAGTGTGACATGTTCTAGTGCTAATACTCTAGTATCTACTCTGTCTCACAAACTCCTTAATGATAAATCCTGGTTATTATAATAAGAAATTTCCATGGTGATTTTCTACCAGGGCAAGCTTGGATCCTTAATGACCTATGACATTAAAGCACTAGAAGTATTATTAAAATGACCTATGACAACATTAGGACAATACAAGCATTGGCTGCTGATCTCATGAGAACAGTAACCAGGAAGTACAGACACATACAGGGGTAGTGAAATGCCTTTTTGTTTGGGGGCCCAAAACCTGCCCCAGTTCCAACTCAGCTCCACCCCCAGCCCCAGCATCTCGCCTTCTCTACCACCCCATAGAGCTCCTCCATAGTGTGAGCATCTTTCACCGTCCCTACCTCTCAACCCCCTCTCTACAGTGGTCTCCAGCATCCTTCTCCTTCCTTCCCCCCCTTCCAGCATCTCTCTCCTTCCTCCCACCTTCCCTTGCCCTGTGAGGTGTTTATTTCCTTTCCTCCCTCCCCAGAAGAAGCATTGTGATGGCTTCCACCCCCTCCAAACTTCCTTTGTGTGTGTGTGTGGGGGGGGGGGGGGGGGGATACAGAGGCCAACAAGCTTGAGTGTGTATGGATGCTCATGGCCCCATGCCGGCCACCTGCGATGCTTCTGCTGTTATGCCAATTGGACTGTCGTCACCCCAGGGGAGGGAGGTAGGGAAATAAACACCTTATGGAGAAGGGAGGGAAGGAACAAAAATTTGGGGGGTGCCATGGTACCTATGCCCCCCCCCCCAGCATTCCGATACCTATGGACACATGAGTTTTACAAATAGTTGCAGATTCTACAGTGAGGGGGCAGCTTGTGGAGCTGCCAAAGATCAGATTCCTATGGCATGACGGAAGCTTGGGCAGATGATGGAGTTCCTGTTACCAGCTGCCAAAGGAAAGCTTGAAGCCAACACCAGTTGGGAAGGTAAGTAAATGAGGGTGCAAAGGAGGTGAAACATGGTTAGCAGGCACAGTGAGAAGGTCCATGCAGACTTCCCTTACTCCTGCCCCGCTCTGATTTGAGCCAAACCCCTTCCCTCTTCCCACCTCACAACCTTAGCGGTTAGCTTGGCAGAGTTTAAAAAGGGGTTGGATGGTTTCCTAAAGGACACGTCCATAGACCACTACTAAATGGACTTAGGAAAAATTCACAATTTCGGGAATAACATGTATAAAATGTTTGTACGTTTAGGTAGCTTGCCAGGTGCCTTTGACATGGATTGGCTGCTGTCGGGGACAGGATGCTGGGCTCAATGGACCTTTGGTCTTTTCCCAGTATGGCATTACTTATGTACTTATGCAACATCCATTACTATTAACATGAAATTAAATATAAAGAAACAAATATAAACTAAGTTGGACTAAATAAATGCAAGACCTCAAAAAATAGGGAGACGGTCCACTGAAATTTGGGCTAATGACAGTTAAAAACCCAGAAATAAATGAAAAGAAGAAAACAGAGCAGCATACAGGAGGATTCATCACAGCTATAATCTCCACTACTATGCTCCTTGAGAACCATCAGGACTTAAAGGAAATTTATTATCAAGGAAATTCTTCACATGTAGGGATCATAAAAATGTATTTAAAATTTGAAAGCTTTATCACACATAAACAAGGATAGTGGAGGAAGAAAAAGGCTCCACTAGAAACTGCCCTTTGCCTCAATTCCACAAAGGCCTTATGCCTTACTTGACATGGCAGGAAAAACAGAAATACGACACCCCAAAAAGATGAAACCTAAGAACAATTTCAGTGTCCAAATCTTTTGCTCCAGTGCGTAAGTCACAAATAAGGTTCCTCTCTCATAAATCTCACAATTGGAGTCCTCAAGCAAGGCCGAGACTTGTCTTTCGATATTGAACATTCTCTTTCACTGCTCTGGCCCCGCCCCTCAACTGGTTCATTAGTTGGAACATAAATCACCTTGGTAATAGAAAGCACTGACTCCCGCAGGAATCTTCAAAATGTGTCTGAAAAAAGGTTGCAGCATATCCAAAGAGGGCACAAACAATGACTCTGGAAAATTAACAGATCTTACATTCAGCCTCTTAGAGTAATTCTCAAAAACTTCCAAACATTGGAGCACCCCAGCCAGATCTTTAACAACACTTGAATCACAAGCTTTAAGTTCAACTATCTGTTGAGTCACACTATTCTGGGTAGAATCACCTCCACAGGTTGTTTCCAGCACTCCCCACTTGGACTTGCATTGCAGCACTGTCCATTTTTTCATAACAGAGGCTTTCAGGCCTACTACATCAACCCATAAAAAAATCCAAATTCACAATCCCTGGTTTACTGGACAAAGTGCTTACAGGGACAGGTGTACTTAAGGCTGCTGACTCCTCCCTGAGCAAGCTCATGGGGCTCTTCCCCAGACACCATCAATGAGTTTCTAGGAACATCAGTGAAAGTGCCTTCTAACTCATCACTGGGACAGGTGAATCCATTAATGCTCCAAGTCCCACAGTCAGTTAGTTGATCAACCTCATCGGAAAAGGCACTTGCCTCAAGTGTTTGCACAGCAGTGACAGATTCAGGTCATGGCTTGGCAGTTTGAGACTCTAGATTAACTGAGGCTTCAATCTCGCTGCAGATAGAGACACCCACTTTTCGCTCCAAAAGCCCAGGTAAATTCTCTTCCAGTGAAAGAGAGACACCTACTTAGTGGGAAATTGTTGACCACACAAGTCTTGAGGTCCATGGAGCACAGGCCGGAATGAGGATCCTTTGTTACGGGCCTTCTCTTTCTCTACCTTCAGGAGCTCAGCATAGATGCAGCTGCTCAGCAGCCATTTTGGCATGGCCCCTGGTCTTTGCATTTACTTATTTATTTACTGCAACTCACCACTGGAAAATTTTGTGCATTAAAATATTTTTTTGTACAATATTTGGTATACAGTTCCAAATCTGACTCCCAGCTCAGCTTTAATAAAGAGGGACCACTTTAAGAATACTGTATTTATATTCTTATTTTATTTCAAATTATTTTTATACCACAAGCCTGCAATACTATTGTATATTTATACATATGTATAGTTACATAGTTTTCTCATTTCTGCTTATCTGCACCTGGCTATATAAACACCTGGATCATAATGACCTATCAATCAAAGAAGAAATGAGACACTCTGGGAGAGAGGTTCACAGCCCCAGGGAGCAGGAATGAGAGGGAGGTATCACTCATCGAGACATCTGCAAGTCAACTACAGAATGACACTGAACAAGTTTTGAAAGAAGCCAAAGCTGCCTCTTACCCCCTGCAGGTCAGTATGGGGCTGGTGCTGATTAAGGCTTCAAACAAGTTTCACTCAGAGCTAGTTAAGTCCACTGCCACCAACTAAATAAAATGCTTTTGAATACTGGCCTGTATTGCATATGCCCATATCTCACAACTCTACCCTGGCACCAGCCAACCTCCAGCCCTTAGAACACCAACGCTTGTTCCATGGAAAAATATGCACCGTGTCGGTAGTGAAGGGGTGGCAATAAAAGTCACCCAGGGCAGTTCTATAACTAGGAACCAAGACGTAGGCGCCGCAGTGGGACAAGCTTAGTGTCAAATCCAAATTCAAATGGTTGAATTCCTTCCCTCCCTCCTCCGCCAAGAATCCTCCCTTGCACCATTTAAAGCTCTCCTCAAAGTCTTCCTCTTTCGTGAGGCCTTCAGTCTCTCCCATCGCAAATTTCTCAGCCCCTTTTTCGCCTCTCTGTTTTAGTATGTTGTGAACTGCGTAGTTGCCATGGACGGGAATTTTGCGGTACATCTAGCACTGGAAATAAATCCACAACAAAAAATGTAAATCCTAATATCAGTAGGAGTCAGAGTCGGAGTTGGAGCTGGAGTCAGACAGTAGAAAAATAGAGAAGCTGAAGTCGAAAGTTTGGTGTACCGACAACACAGCCCTGCTTGAGACGAGTCACAGCTCTTTTGAAGCTGATACACTTTTCAGGCAGAATTCCTGGTGTGGTTGTTGAGAAAGCACTGCAAAAATGCCTCGGATTTCAAAGGTACAGCTGAAGCTGATAGCCATCTAACCCTTATTACAGACGATAAATGGACTTTATAATCATGGAGGTGAAATACTTCAGGAAAGAATGTTCTTGATAAAGTGTTTTACTGAACAGTGAACACTTCAGTTACAAATTGCACCTACCTACGGCAATAAATTTGCACCGACCTGACAGGTGGCACAAGATAAGAACTTTTCCTCTCGTTTTGTTAAAACCAATCCACAACAGGTTTTAACCTTCGATAAGACCACAATGTCTTCCTGGCCACGCGCATCCTTCCGTGAGACTTTTTGTCTCGGCACAAAACAGGAGGTTCATTGACTTGAATATTATTCACCGCTCTCGAGCTGAAATCTCCCCATTCCAGCTACATTACGCCAAATGAAGAGCAAGAATGCATTCTTCTCCATCACTGTTAGGCCACATACATATGATTGACCTTCTGAAATAAAGAACTAATCACAGGTCTCTCATATTTCCTCCTGCTTTAAGAACCACGACAAAAAAAGCTGCAAAGCGAAGCAAGCTTCATCTTGTCTGGCTCTATTGTTTGGTGAGGTGATCTGTAGAAATCTCTCCTTAGCTATCGTCTTTGGGCACCTGGCAAGAATTCAGCCACATTACCATGCAGTAGAAAATGCTACAGAAGGACAAACATTAGCAGCAAAACATGAAGACAAAGTTGCAATCTTTTCAATTTTATGCTCAAGGTTTGGTGTCTCTCTCTGGACAGACTTATTGATAAGATCTACTGCACACTATCACCGGCCCTGCCAGAACATGTCATAGCAGTCTATTATTTTTGGCTTAGGTTTACATTAATCCCCCCTATTTCTCCATCTAGACTCATATGATATGTTGGTTACAACATAATATTATCTAAAACAAATAAACAACTCTTCTAACTGAGCATACGTCTGAGTCAAAAAGTCATTAAAAGTTAACTGAAGGATGCCAGAAAGAAGATTCTTCTAAAAATGAACATTATACTAGAAGGTAGATCTAAATAGAGACTTTCCCCTTCTATCAGAAGGCTAAACCCTGGCTATCATGGGACAGATGGAGGCAGGCGATGGTGCACCTAAAATATGGGGGGAAATCCCTGGATATTTGGGAACGAAGGCTCATGGTGCAAGACTGAGCTGGAAATACAAAGAGGCAGGAAGAAACAGCCAATAGGGGCCAACACCTAGAGCCGTTTATATAGTCAGTGGTGGCACTGACGGAAACTCCCACCCTTATAGTCCCAGGAGTTCCTAAGGTTTGGTGCCAGACAAGAGAATATTCTATTTGTGATAAACAAACATGTCTCATTTGCTGATTAGAGGGTCCAACGGGGGTAATTCTAGTACAGTATTTAGGTGCCTAGAGGACACCTAAGTGCCTACTTTCCTTTATAGAATACTCGTGTAACAGGTGAAATATGTGCCTATAATTTAGGAGTGAGCACTGATTCCAGCCACAGAGCTGATGTAACTGCTCACACCCGCACCTAAATGCCAGAAATGCGCGCATTACTTATGTATATTCTATAGGTTACATGTGTATGAGTCCCGTCCACTTTTATGATCTAAAATCCCGCTTATTACCTGAGTACAAGGGACATTGATCCAAAATTTGATTTAAGGTCAACTAGCTGCAAACACTCCCTCCCTCCCAATGGTAGGGCAGCTTCCAATTGAGATCTAATTGTCAGCGTATTTCTAAGCTGAGCTCTTTGGAATCTGCTGTATGATGGGGCTTTTGTTCTGTCCTGTCAATAACAACTGGCAGTGACGATGTCACTAGAAATGAGGCAATGGGCTCCTAGATTTAGATGTCCTACCTTCCTTGGGGTTAATTATGGCTTTGTGGCCTTTTATACCCATCCCCATCAATTTTAGTTTAAAGCCCTCTTTAGTACTTTAGCCAGCCTGTTGCTGAAGACACTTCTTCCCTTCCCTGACAGATGGCCACCATCACCGCTCAGTGCCTCTTGGAAAATCATCCCATGGTCTGTGAAATCAAAGCACTCTCGTCGGCACCAACCATGCAGCCACGCATTTATCTCCAAGATGCGAGCTTCTCTCATTCGACCTTTACCTTCCATAGGGAGAATCGATAAGAACTCCGCCCGTGCACCTAGATGTTTCACCCTCTGACCCAAAGCCACGAAGTCTCATACGATACGTTCTGTATCATTTGTGCCAACATGGATGAATAGCATAGGAGCGTGGTCCGTAGGCTTGATGAGTCTAGGCAATCTTTCCACAACATCGGGAATCTTGGCACCCGGCAGACGCACACCTCCCTGGACAACATATCCAGACGGCAGATGGGCGCTTCGGTACCCCTTAGAAGTGAATTTCCAACCACCACTACCTTTCTCTTTCTTTGGGCCAATTGTCCGGCTGTGATGGCATTTTTGGTCATTGTTTCCTCCTGTTTTTTAGATGTTTCTAGCTCTTCTACCTCCAGGGCTGTGAACCGATTCTTTAGCTGAATAGAAGGAGTTGGAGGATTGATCTTGTGGGACTTGGTGACCTGCTTCCAGCTGTGCTCTGTCTGCCCAAGATCTTCTCTCCCTTTGCTGGAAGTCCTCAATGTTTTGACCTGCGTCTCTGGGTCAAATTTCTGGTTGTCCCAGAGGTTTCTTAGCCTTACCACTTCTTCTCTTAGTTCTTGTACTTCTTTCACAAGGGACTCAATGTATGTACATTTATCACATGAAACCAGAATCTTGTCTTGGTCCAAGGGTTTGGTCTTGACAGTGGTAGAAGCTGTACTGAAAGAGTAGCTTTAGGGGTTCTTTGTTTCTTTACCATAGTTCCAAATGTAGGGGCTGTAGTACTTGTGATAATAAAATAGGTAGCCTGTCGCACAACTAGCTGTTATTCTCCTACTCCTGTTCTATGGGATATAGGGGGTAGGTAGTTAATGTGTAGTTTTAGGGTAAGAACTGAGAACCTGTTAAGATTTACTGTGTGGGGAAGGCTGGGGATATACTGTGCTAATGAACGGTTTACTTTTCAGAAGCAGTTGTAATTTGGGTGGAGTTAATTAGTGATAAGTAGTGTATTTAGGAAAGCTATATAGGAAGTGTCAGTCTTGGGGTGGGTGGGCTTAATGTAGCTTCCTCAACTCAGAAGGCTACTACTACTACTACTACTATTTAGCATTTCTATAGCGCTACAAGGCGTACGCAGCGCTGCACAAACATAGAAGAAAGACAGTCCCTGCTCAAAGAGCTTACAATCTAATAGACAAAAAATAAATAAAGTAAGCAAGTCAAATCAATTAATGTGAACGGGAAGGAAGAGAGGAGGGTAGGTGGAGGCGAGTGGTTACAAGTGGTTACGAGTCAAAAGCAATGTTAAAGAGGTCGGCTTTCAGTCTAGATTTAAAAGTGGCCAAGGATGGGGCAAGACGTAGGGGCTCAGGAAGTTTATTCCAGGCGTAGGGTGCAGCGAGACAGAAGGCGCGAAGTCTGGAGTTGGCAGTAGTGGAGAAGGGAACAGATAAGAAGGATTTATCCATGGAGCAGAGTGCACGGGAAGGGGTGTAGGGAAGGACAAGTGTGGAGAGATACTGGGGAGCAGCAGAGTGAGTACATTTATAGGTTAGTAGAAGAAGTTTGAACAGGATGCGAAAACGGATAGGGAGCCAGTGAAGGGTCTTGAGGAGAGGGGTAGTATGAGTAAAGCGACCCTGGCGGAAGACGAGACGGGCAGCAGTTTTGAACCGACTGGAGAGGGGAGAGGTGACTAAGTGGGAGGCCAGCAAGAAGCAGATTGCAGTAGTCTAAATGAGAGGCGACAAGGGTGTGGATGAGGGTTTTGGTAGAGTGCTCGGAAAGAAAGGGGCGGATTTTACGGATGTTGTAAAGAAAGGAACGACAGGTCTTGGCAATCTACTGGATATGAGCAGAGAAGGAGAGAGAAGAGTCAAAGATGACCCCAAGGTTTCGAGCTGAGGAGACAGGGAGAATGAGAGAGCCATCAACAGAAATAGAAAATGGGGGGAGCGGGGAGGTGGGTTTGGGGGGGAAATGAGAAGCTCGGTTTTGGTCATATTTAATTTCAGGTGGCGTTGAGACATCCAGGCAGCCCTGCAAGCTCTACTATTACCCTTGGCCGAATACCTCAAGCCTGCAGTTCACCTCTGAGCTCGGAGACAATTAAACTAACCTCGCCTCCGAAGTCCTAGACCATGGAGGGGAAAGAAAACTAAAAGGATTTTAGGACCCAGTAACCAGACAGATGGTAAGTACAAGTTACTAGTGGTTTATTTAAACCCAATTTGGGGTATGGAAAAAGTGATGTTCTTAACACATTAGGTTCTTTTGTAATATAAAAATACATCTATACATAAACTAATAACTTAATATTTTCTAACAGATACGGCAGTAGAACAACAACAGTGAAACCAACAGATAAGTATTAACCAAAGTATCGTATTTGTTCTCTCTCAATTTATAAATTTCCTTTATATTGTGTGTCTCAAGAATCAATTATTTTGAATTACTTTGTCTTTTAGGTGTGAACACCCAGATTCAGTCTCTACAACAGGTAAGTCAGATTAAACTGTGACCTTTCAGTGTCCTTTTTGCATAGGAGTGAAGACTTATCTTTGGCCCTTCTTTGAGATTCTTTGTTCTTCCCTCTTGTATGTTGGAGCTCAGGATCTTCTCTTTCAGTACAGGAACCTACTGCCTCACCCTTTAAATGAAATCAACAAAAAAACCTTCCTTCCTGACTAGCAGCAGGAACAGCACTAGCTGGGATTTAGGGATAACTGTGGCTTGCTAACTAACAAAATAAATAATAATTGTATAACCTTAAATAGTTTCTCTGTTCTTGTACTGAGTTCCCTAACTAAGGAAGGGAACTCAGTACAAGAACAGAGAAACTATTTAAGGTTCATTGGATCTTGTAGTCACACTGCTCACAGCAACTTGGTCTCTCCAAACTCATGCACTCTTCCACTCTAGTGCACCAGCATGTGAACACACATACTGCAAGCCCAACCTTAAGCTTGGAGACCAGTTTTCCTAGTGGCTTAACTGGGATTAATCCACTTGCATAAAATATCTTACAATCATTGGTGCCATCAAACTATACATACAGTGTATTTTTTATATGTTTAAACACACATTTAAATATATTTACAGACTTTTATCATAAATCTGTCAAAACTCTTATAAAACTAGAAATGTTCACTCAAAAAACAAATCCAACACTCAGAGCATTGGGGCAAGCCGCAGACAGCGCAGCTCCGTGCAGGAAGTCCAGAACCGCTTCTGGAGTCAGAGCACTGGCCACCAACAATCTCTGGGAGCTCAGAGCTTCCCCTGGACCCCAGGTAAAAATAAAAAAATAAATATAACCCACCGGGTTACATTAAACCTAAAACCTGTGGAATGTGTTTGCTGTAAAACCTATCTCTAGAACTGTATTAAGTCCCTTAAACTGGTTGGGATTAGGGGAAGACAAGGTTAAGAAATGCACCAGAATTGCCCAAAACCAGAGCTCTAAGATAGGGATAGCCAGAAATAAAGCCAGAACAAGTCTTATCTGTGAGTGTCCTTCAGGCAGGAGTCAAGAAAAGACCCGGTGGGGTTGCCTGCAGCTAACTCAACAGAAGCTTTAGCCACACCAAAGCTTACAAATTCTCTTACAAAAAAACAAAAAACAGGTGGGGGAGGGGGAGGGCCCAGCACACTTTTAGAAAGGAAAAGAGATCTAATACTTTCTGGCAGTTTTTAAATCTAGTTCTCAGATTAACAGATATCAATAAACCAGTTAGAACACAGCAAGCAAATCACAATATTAGCAGAGTAGATAAAACAGGTTTGTTTTTTTTTTTAAACATATAAATGCAGTGACAAGGACATACAAGGACTGAGAGGAGAGATGCCCAAAACCACAGCTCTAAGGTAGTGACAGTGGCGTAGGAAGGGTGGGGGGTGGTGGGGCGGTCCACCCCGGGTGCACACGCTGGGGGGGTGTCGGCTCGCTGGTTCTCTGCTCTTTCTGCCCCGGAACAAGTTACTTCCTGTTCCGGGGCAGAGAAAGCAGGGAAGCAGCAGAGCCGACGCAGCTCCCAGTGACGTGCACTGGGGGGCGGATCGGCCCTCCCGCCTGCCCCCCGCTGCAAGGTAGGGTGTGTTTCGGGGGGGTGCGCTCCGGAGGGGGGGTGCGTCGTGCCCTGCACCCGGGGGGGGGGGGGGTGCGCAGCGGCGACCCGCCCCGGGTGTCAGGCACCCTCGCTACGGCACTGGGTAGTGATAGCCAGAAATAAAGCCAGAACAAGTCTTATCTGTAAGTGTCCTTCAGGCAAGAGTCAAGAAAAGCTTGGGTGCATAAAGAGAGGCATGACCAGCAGGAAAAAGGAGGTGATAGTGCCGTTGTATAAGTCTCTAGTGAGGCCTCATTTGGAGTAGTGCGTGCAGTTCTGGAGACCGCACCTATGGAAAGATATAAACAGGATGGAGTCGGTCCAGAGAGCGGCTACGAAATTAGTAAGTGGTCTTGAATGCAAAAATTATAGGGACAGGCTTATGAACCTCAACATGTATACGCTGGAAGAGAGGAGGGAGAGAGGAGACATGATAGAAACGTTTAAATATCTCAAGGGCATTTATGTACAGGAAGAGAGCCTTTTTCAAATGAAGGAGCGCTCTGGAATGAAGGGGCATATGACAAAGATAAGAGGGAATAGGCTTAGGAGTAACCTAAGGAAGTATTATTTCACAGAAAAGGTGGTGGAGGCGTGGAATGGCCTCCCGGTGGAGGTGGTGGAGTCGAGGACTGTTTCAGAATTTAAAAAGGCATGGGATCAGCATGTGGGATCGCTTAGGAACAGGAAGAATTAGGGGTTACAGAGGATGGGCAGACTGGATGGGTCATATGGCCTTTATCTGCCGTCATGTTTCTATGTTTCTATTTAGATCATCACAATGCATTAGAGACGGCTAACATCTCTGCAGACAGACTCATTGGGAAACCCAGGGTTGACAAGCTACAGTAAACACACACCAGCTACAAACGAAACTATTTTTCCATCCCAGCTCTCTATAAACAACCAATCTACCCTGGACAATGGATCTAATTGAAAAGAACAACTGCGTGACATCACTGCATTCTTAAGAGTGTGGGAATCTATGTTTTGTTTCTGCAGGCTCACCAGTTGCGTGTCTCAGCTACCCACACATTCCCAGGGAAGAAAAGCTGCACTGCAGAATGCCATTCTGGGCTTTCATGCATCCTATACATTTACTGCGTGACAAATTCTGCCCCCAATTTACTATCTGAAGTATATAACTCAGTAGTAAATTATTCAAAAACGATTATGACATTAATTAGTGTGATATACCACATATTAATAATAAATGAGGAATATAAATCTAATTGTCTCTTCCTATGAATGAATATTTAAATACAAAATGAAGAGACTAATTTTCAATAATAAACACAATCTTGCATTTATCAATTATTGATCAAAGAAATATGTAAAATGTTGAAGTGAAATCTACTTATCTCAATCAGGTAAGTAGATTTCACTTCAACATTTTATAATATTGAAATCAAGACTGGTGCAATGATTAAATGAGGGGTTAACAGCCTTAATAGCATATTAGCTGTGACCACCGATGATCACTGAGCACCTTTCTCACACATACACACATTTCTTTGATCAATAATTGATAATTGTGTTTATTATTGAAAACTAGTAAAAAAGGCCCATTTCTGGGAGAGATGAAACGGGCGCTAGCAAGGTTGTGGTGTGGAGCGACGCTCATGTCTCCCGGCGCGTGCAGCCTCCCCAGCCATCGCCACCCATCGTCAGCGACCCAGCTGTCCCCCAACCCCCGGTTTATTATCGTGTTTATTATTGAAAACTAGTAAAAAAGGCCCATTTCTGGGAGAGATGAAACGGGCGCTAGCAAGGTTGTGGTGTGGAGCGACGCTCATGTTTCCCGGCGCGTGCAGCCTCCCCAGCCATCGCCACCCATCGTCAGCGACCCAGCTGTCCCCCACGCCCCCCAACCCCCGGTTTTGGTGTGCAGTGCGTGCAAACTCCCCACCCATCCGCACACATCGTCAGCGAGCCAGCTGTCCCCCAACCCCCGTGCAGGCACCGGGAGATTGCGTTTCCAGCCCCGGCACCCCATCCGCACGCATTGTCAGCGACCCAGCTATCTCGTGGTCAGCAACCCACCTGGCCCCGCCGCCCAGCGACCCATCTGGCCCCGAAACCCCCTGCGTGCTGTGTGATGCAGGTCCGTCTGAACCCTGGCCACCGAGGGGCAGGGGGACATCGCGTGTGCTCGTGGACTGTGCTCCACCCTCATTGTCATCACGTTTTCATGCGAGGGCGGGGCACAGGACGCCTCAAAGTTCTGGTTTTGAGCCATGGGCAAAAAGAATATCTCTGGCGCCTCACACTTCCAGTTTGTAGGCTTCATTTAGAACGTTGGGGTCGCAAATTATGTCCGGAAGGGGCGTGGTTGAGGGTGGGTCTATGAGTGACAGTGAGTGGTGCTTGAGTGAGAGTGAGTGAGCTGACAGCCTAGCCTTCACTGTTTCCCTCTTCTACAATAATATTTATTGGCTGTAGTCCACAATCAGGGGGGAGACTGATAGACACCATTCCTGAGAGCAGTGGCGTTCCTAGGCTGCCTGACACCCGGGGCGGATTGCCGATGCGTCCCCCCCCCCCCCCCGGCGAAATTACACCCTCCCCCCGGGTGCATTTTTACCTGCTGGGGGTGCCGCGCGCCTGTCGTCTCCGAGTCCGCTCGTTCCCTGCTGCTCCCTCTGCCTCGGAACAGGAAGTAACCTGTTCCACGCAGAGGGAGCAGCAGGGAAGGAACGAGCGGACTCGGCCAACAGGCGCGCGGCACCCCCCCCCAGCGGCGTGCACCAGGGGCGGACCGCCCCCCCCCCCCCCTTTGGTACGCTACTGCCTGAGAGGAGGAAGAGGAAACAGGAAAGAATAAAAGAAAATAGTGCACAAAAGATCATTTCAACTGAATCATTACTTTCTATGAGTCCACATTATAAGTCAATTTTAGGAACTCTTGCATTCAAAAAAGATCGAAGTTGCAAAGGTTCAAAAAAATGAAAGGTAGTATTATCTAACTGAAGAACACATTTACATGGAAACCTTAACTGAAATTTAGCACCCAAAGTCAAAGCTTCCTGTCGCTTAGATAGAAATTTCTTCCTTCTTTCCTGTGTCGATCTGGAGACATCCGGAAATATCTGAATCTTTTCTCCCATAAAGAGAACTGGAACCGATTGTCTCAGATAAACTCTTACCAAACCTCTTTATCTTGAGAAAATACAAAGGAGACCAGCAAGGTGGCCCGAAAGTCCACCTAATCTTGCGATCTCTCTAAAAGCGCTGAGACATCCAGACTATCAGATGACAAATTCACCCCGGCTTGGCCTTCCAACCTAGCTTCTCGAGCTAGTGAAGATGGCAAATAATAAAGTTTTCGTATTGGGGGAAGCCCATTCTCAGGATATTGAAGAACTTCTTTTAAGAATTTGTGAAATAAGTCCCTTGAGGTGCTATATTTAATAGAAGGAAAGTTTAATATTCTCAAATTCAATCATCTAGCTCCATTTTCTAAGTTCTCCAGCTTACGATGAACAGCACCAGCATTCTGTAATAATTTACATTCCACCTCTTTAACTGGGGATAAAGATGTTTCATAATTTTTCATATTTGACTCCTGACGGACTAGTCGAGATTGAAGCGATTCTATCATTGAGGTATTCGACTTTCTATTGGAGATAAAAGTAAGACAAACCTTGTGCAGGGATTCCATTGCCGACCATAAGGTCTCCAATGCTACCTTTGCTGGTCTCTCCAACGGCTGCAGGGCTGCCTCAGGGCTAGGCCGCATTTCAACCCCCATCAGCGTTCCAGGTGTTGCCTCTAGCCCAGCCAAATTCTGCCCAGCTTCCAAAGGGGTAACTAAGAGGCTTTGATTTTCAGGAGAAACTCACTCTTGAAGCATCGCAGTAACATGGGAAGAGCCTTCCTTAGCTCGTCCAGAGACCCCGACTTCCAAGGGCTCGACGGGTGTTCCTTCCACCATGCTCTTCGCTTCTAGAGCCTGCCTCTCTGGACTGCATGGGCTAAGTGAAACCTCACTTTCCTGACCGGGACTCCTCTCTGTGCCGGTCAAAGGAGCGCCCCTGGGTGCAGTTGGCGTTGCATATGCTATAATCGGTAACTGACGAAGAGTAGGGTCCGTAGAGGGTAAGGAGGAACCTCCTCTAATCTTTCCCTTTGGCATTATTAATTCAAGAAATAATACTTAAAAGAAAAAGGAATCTCCAGAACTCAGCATAGCACGTCTGGTCTTGGAGCCATCTTGGTCAGTCCCCTCGGCCAAATTGGTATTTTTGAAATCAATTTTTAGACATTCAAATCACAAGGGGGTGTGACAGGGGCGTGTTAAGGGTGGGATCTGGGTGTTCCTAACACTTAGATGTTTTTCTGCCATAATGGAACAAAACAAAAACATCCAGGGCTATAAGTTGGACGTTTTAGTCTGTTTTATTTACAAATAAGCCACAAAAAGTGCCCTAACTGACCAGATGACTACTGGAGGGAATCAGGAATGACCTCCTCTTACTCCCCCAGTAGTCATTAACCCCCTCCCACCCACCCCATAATGTGACTTTGAGAATTGAGCACGTTAGCCATTATGAAATTTTAAAGAAAAAAGGAAAAATATGTGCCATGATTAAAACAAAAGGGCATAGAAAGACATGATTGGTCCGTGACAATCCGATGAAAAAAAAATGAACACATTATAAAATTTAACTATCACTGTTTGAAAAATTATTTCGTGATTTCATTTTTGGTTTGAAGGATTATTGTTTTGTTTACCAGTCTTCACCCTGACAGTGGCAGCAGCACTCATAGGCTGCCTGTGGCCTGCACTGGGATTTCCTCTCTGAACCATCCCTCCCCTTCTGCCGCAACTTCCTGTTTTATGAGGGGTGGAGCGGTTCAGAGAGGAAGTCCCGGTGCAGGCCACAGGCAGCCTATGAGTGCCGCTGCCACTGCCTGGGCAAAGACTACAGCAGAGATGGTTTTAAGGTACCAGGGGAGGCGCAGGGGAGATGGGGCGCAGAGAAGATGCACCCCTTGTAAAAAAATGTCCTGGCTATGCTACTGCATGGTGTACCATTTCCTAAGGCAGGACTCTCAAACTGAAGCTCACAGGATGCACTGTGACAGGGGAATGTGAGATGTTTGGTCTGATGCGACTACAGTACCTGTACTACAATCAAACATATAAATGGCAAGTGACCGACTCACCTGCAAATGCGCAGTAGAGACTTCCCTCTCTGTCCCGCCCTTGCGTCAAGACGTGATGACGTCAGAGGGCGGAACAGAGAGGGAAACGGAGTCAGACTGTCGGACACTGCCGCCTGGAAACGAACATTGCGCGCACCTACCTCCACTCTCCCCCCATCCCCGCCGCCGCTCCCGCCCCCCTCTGTATCGGGCCCCCTGCACTGACCTGACAGCGCCTCTCACCTCCATGTGGTCAGTGCAGGGGGCCCGGCACGGAGGGGGGAGGGAGCGGCGGCGAGGAGGGTAGCTGGAAATCTCGCCCGTTTTAACGGGCTTAACGGCTAGTTTCTTTAGAAAAGTACATTTCACCCTTGAATTTTTTTTTTTTTTTATGAGAAGTTTAGGCTAAAAATATTCGTCGGCAAGAACTAGGAGGAGATGACACCTAAAATATAAGTACATAAGTAATGCCATACTGGGAAAAGACCAAGGGTCCATCGAGCCCAGCATCCTGTCCACGACAGCGGCCAATCCAGGCCAAGGGCACCTGGCAAGCTTCCCAAACATACAAACATTCTATACATGTTATTCCTGGAATTTTGGAGTTTTCCAAGTCCGTTTAGTAGCGGTTTATGGACTTGTCCTTTAGGAAACCGTCCAACCCCTTTTTAAACTCTGCTAAGCTAACCGCCTTCACCACTTTCTCCGGCAACGAATTCCAGAGTTTAAGAAACCATTGTTCCAAATGATCAGTCAAGAGAATTTCCACTAGATAAGTTCCAGAGGGAATAAGAGTCCTATCCATTCACACACATGAGATTGTAGTGGTATCTTTCACATTGAGGGGACTGAGTTTAGTTTAGTTTATTGATCATTTGCTTAATCGCCCTTCCAATGAAATCAAAGAGGTGCACAATCTAAAAGGAAAGGAACTACAAAATCCAAACAGAAAAGAATAGAATGAAAAGAAAAAAAGAGAAAGACATACACACACGAAGAAAACACAACAACAAAGTACTTCATCACTACGCTATCGAAATTACTGACTTCCTAGGTCCGTAAAATTAGGGGAATGCCAGGGAGGGAGCATAGGAGTCAAAATCCTTCAGGATGGTAACTCTACGGCATCACTACTTTCCATCCCGTTTCAGTCTATCCCCCTTGGAACCAAATACTGAAGAAAACAGGAGGGAGGACAAAACACAGTCCAGGAATAGTCACGGAATAGCGTGTGGAGACTTAGGCCATTCCGATTAGTGCTGAAAAGAGAGTACGAGTTGAGCATGTCGGTGAAGAAAAAAGAAAACAAATCAAAGTCTCCAATGACACTGCCTATGTATGTACACGTCAGGCTGAGGGTACTGCAAACTTACCAGGCCGCAGACTGATGGAAATATTCTGAGGAATTATTTGAATGACGTCAGCATGAGCAGTGCCGGAACCCTTACTACTCAGGGGAAGGTCCTTCACTATGCTTATGCTGCTGACGGGATTCTCGATAAACTCTTTCGTGCAACCTTTCCTGAGCAGGTTCTCCACATGGTCGCACCTCGATGTGATGGATTTGATGCCGTCCACTTCCTAGGAGAGAAGAAAGAGGAACATGAGTGAATGAGCACCTGTACTGTATTGTTTTAACAGATGACTAACAAGAACAAAACCTGAAAAGAGAGGCTTCAGTGAGCGGGAATTAAAGGTAAAAATCCACAATGAAAGGATTCCACAGTTAAAGTGGACAACTGAAATGAGCTCAATAATAAACCCTACTAACCTGAGTTTCTTCCCTAAGAGTGGGGCACGTAAGGCCACAGTTAGAGACCACAATGATACAAAAGATCTGTTTTTAAATAGCCATTGAGCCATCAGAATAATCAGCTCAGTCTGGCTGGTTGTCTTTAGGAGAATTTTGAGCTGAGTCTATCCGGTTAGATTTACCACACTCAACCCGGACTGCCTGAGCATATCCAGATAGTGATCAAAATCGGTGGTTGTTGGTTAATAAAAAAAAACAATAAGACCTCAAAAAGCCTGCAATCCCCCCTCAAGGCTTTAAAAAAAAACGAAGCCAGTATCTTTAACCCTCTGCTTCTTGATTCCCAGAAGAAAAAATATGTGCCGCTTCCGAGCCTCATTATTGTAAAAAAAAAAAAAAAAGAAAAAGAAAAAAAATTCCCCCTCTCTACCTCCGCCATGCTTACAAAAAGTAGCGTCCATCATTTCCCTCCTCCTCCTCCTAAGAACCACCCTCACCACACAGAATCCCGAAGAGCCCCTGAAGCAGAGGAGGAGTACGGCACAGTCCTACCTGAAAATCTTGCGTGGCCTTTTTTTTTTTTTGCAGTTCATGTGCTTATGTACTATTAGCACGTGGCACCTGCAAAAAGTTTACATGAGAGCGCTTACTGTCTCCTGTTTAGGAGGCACTAAGGGCTCCTGCATTAATCCTGCGTTAACTAATGAGAACGCATTAACAGTCCCTTTTACTAAGGTGCGATAGGCCTAACACGGGCCTACTGCGCGCAGACAGCACTACCGTGGAATGAACGGAGGCGTCCTGCAGTAGTTTCCCATTCAGCGTGCTAATCCTGCACTGGAAAACATTTTTTTATTTTCCAGCACGAGAAGCATGCCCATGGGCGGAGAGCAAGCGTGCCAGCGCTAACTGGGTAGTGTGGGCACATTATGCATGCTACCCAATTAGCGTGGGAGCCCTTACCGCCTCCTAAATAGGTTGTGGTAAGGGATGGTAATGGCCATGCGCTAATGGAGAAATCAGTGCATGGCCATTATGAAAAAGTATGGCAGGGCAGCCATTTTACCACCACGCTAAAAGGCCGCAGCGTGTGGAAAATCCACATGCTGACACCAGCAGCACAGCCACTTTTTAGAACGGCTTGGTATGAGGACCCCTAACTGGTTAACACTTCCTCGCCCACTCTTTGCCTATGACACACCCCCTCAATAAAATAATTTCCAAAAATAATCAATGTGTGCTTAGAATGCACAAACAGGCAAAATAATGTACAGTATAACGCTTTAACGTGTTTTGCAGCAGCCTGTTTTTTCCATGCTACGTGCGTGCTAGGGCTTAACACCCTTTAGTAAAAGTGCCATTACAACTGAGAGTCACCTGAAACGGTTCATTTATTCGCTGCACTCTCGGTGAACGGACCAGCTCATGTCTTTATTTAGCCAGTTGGCCTGCTCAGTTTTGGAAGACTCTGACCTTACTGGCTATTCCTTACATAGGGCCCCTTTTAGTAAACTGCGGCAAAAAGGGGCTGGCGCTGGCATCAGACCATGTTTTACATGTGCGCCGAGCAGGGGCATAGCCAGACCTCGGTGGGAGGGGGCCAGCACCCGAGGTGGGGGGGCACTGTTTAGCCGCCGACCCCCCCTCCCCCGCTGCCGCAACCGCAACACCCCCCCCCCCCCCCGCCGTGCCCCGCCACCACATCAGGTACCTTGTTTGCTGGCGGGGGTCCCCAATCCCCGCCAGCCGAAGAGTCTTCTTCAGCGCCGGTCGACTCCAGCGCCTTCGTTGTGTGATCTTCTGTTTCTGATGCCTTATGTCCTGCACAGGGTTACATGCACGGTGCAGGACGTAAGGCGTCAGAAACAGATGATCACACAACAAAGGCACCAGAGTCGACCAGCGCTGAAGAAGACTCTTCAGCTGGCGGAGTTTGGGGACCCCCGCCAGCAAACAAGGTATCTTATGCGGCGGCAGGGCACGGGGTGGGCTGGTGGCGGCGGCAGAGGGGTCAGATGTAGAGGGGGCCAGGGCGTAATCTGTGGGGGTCCATGCCCCCGTGGCCCCACGTAGCTACACCCCTGGCGCTGAGGCCCCCTTTTACCGCAGCTGGTAAAAGGGAGGCCTCGCTTTCCTACAGGAAATGTCCGGGCGGCAAATAAAGCTTTTGCCGCATAGCCATTTTTTTTTGGGGGGGGGGGGTCCTTACTGCCACCCACTGAGGTGGTGGTGAGGGCTCCCGCGTTAACCCAGCGGTAACCGGGCAGCGCAGTGCACTGCCCGATTACCACCGGGTACACTCTGACACTACAAATATAAATACATCTTTTGTAGCACCACAAATGGTGGAGCGCTAGGGATGGGAAGTACCACCCGGCTGCTGCAGTAGCCCAGCGGTACTTCCTGAATAACGAGCGGAAGGCCCGCATTGGGCTTAGCACCGCTTAGTAAAAAGAGCCCTGGACCCTTCACGTTTGACATCATTCATATCCTCTAAAAGAACAGTTGGAGTTTAAATAAATATTATTTTCTGTCCTGTGTTTATGCTCATTAACCTTAGTAATTATTTCCATTTGAATTTCCTGTAATTGGAATCTTGGATTTGTCTATTTGTGGACTTGAGTGTTAGAACTTTCTTTATTATGTTATTTCTTTGAAATCTGGATTTATGTCAACACTTTGCTGAATCAAGAGTATAATCTTGCATTAAAATGTAAAATTGCAAAAAAAAAAAAAAAAAAAAAAAAGAGCCCTTAGCTGGATAGATCAATTTAAATATTGAGCTCGAAATCGCTAACAGACTGATTAAGGTCTTTTCTCATTAAACTGAGAATAGGAGAAAGGCCTTTCTTTGTGGATCAGATCCTAAATCAGGATAAGAAAGACAAAGTTCCTTGATAATTTCAGAGCAAGGAAACTACAGTTAAGATTTTGCTATGCATTCCTGGTCACGGGCCAGAGCTCAAGTAGACTTTTCACACTCTTGTTCCTCGTTATGTTCTTTAGTGGACAACTAACATCCAAAAATTTCTGTGTCTGGAACAGGGGCGTATCTGGACTCCGGCGGTAGGGGGGGCCAGAGCCAGAGGGAGGGGGCACATTTTAGCCCCCCCCCCCCGCCGCCGCCACCGCCGCCGCCGAGCCCCCACCGCCGAGCCCCCACCGCCACCAATGACTCCACCCCCCTCCCGCCGCCAACCCTCCCCCGCTGCCGTTCTTACTTTTGCTGGCGGGGGACCCCAACCCCCGCCAGCAGAGGTCTGCTTCCACCTGCCGCAAAAACTTCTTCTTCAGCCGGCGGGGGACCCCAAACCCCCGCCAGCCGCCCCGCGGTGTTTAAAATTCATCTTCGGCCTCCGTGGCCGTGCTGCTGTGATAGGCGCTGTTGAAATCCACTTCGGAGTCTGACGTCGTTGTACGTTTTACGTGCTGCGACGTCAGACTCCGAAGTGGATTTCAACAGCGCCTATCACAGCAGCACGGCCACGGAGGCCGAAGATGAATTTTAAACACCGCGGGGCGGCTGGCGGGGGTTTGGGGTCCCCCGCCGGCTGAAGAAGAAGTTTTTACGGCAGCGGCAGGTGGAAGCAGACCTCGGCTGGCGGGGGTTGGGGTCCCCCGCCAGCAAAAGTAAGAACGGCAGCGGGGGAGGGTTGATGGCGGTAGGGGGGTCCAGGGCAAAATCTGCGGGGGCCCAGGCCCCTGAGGCCCCACGCAGATACGCCCCTGGTCTGGAAGAGACTCCATAAGAAGATGGATTTGATAGGACAGCCCAAAGAGACCAATGTAGAACAACCAGTGAACTGTAGGCTCTTACATTCCTTCCCCCTCCTATTTTATAAAAATACTAATTAGACTCCTGAACTAAAATAAGAGGCAGCATCTCCTCTTGCAAAGAAGCAGCCTGTGATATGCTGACATCACTCCATGTCAATGACTTTTATAGGCAGGGAAACTAGGACGAAAGTGTGAATCTCACCACCAATTCCTAATTAACTCCACAGGCAAAAAAAGTTTTGTTTAGTTTTCTGAAAATTTGTTTTCTCAATTTTCTTTTTTTGGTTTGCTTCACACATTTGGTGTAATGAAACTTTAACATGCATTAGAACTTTTTAACTTGTACGAATCTACTGAATGCATGCGAATTTGTATATTAATGCACATTAAACCGTTATGTACAAAAGTAGTATTCCCCCCCCCCCCCCCCAAAAAAAAAAAAAAAAATTTCCCCCAAAAAATCTCTGGAAATAATTCAAAAAAGTTATTTAACCAGAGCCAAATTTATTAGGAGATCTGTAAGTGAAGGAATTGACCCAGAATCTCTCCATGCAAATAATTAATCTAAAAAATAAATTTTTGTTTATAGAGAACATCTCTATAAACAAAAATTTATTTTTTAGATTAATTATTTGCATGGAGAGATTCTGGGTCAATTCCTTCCTTAAACCGTTATGCATGTAACAAACTGAATGCACACTAAGGAATGCACATCCCTAGTACCAGGAACCATACTTCACACTGGAGTTCATGAATGAAACTGGGCCTTACCACTCTGTGAAATATGGTTACAAAGACATCTTTAAACAATTTTATGAAAACAAGTTTGAAAAAAAAAAACCCTGTAAAGTATGCAAATAATTTATGGAGGCTGACACTTGTGTGATGGTTTCTTGGCAGACTATTCGTGGGGTAGTTTGCCGCTGCCTTCCCCAGTCATCTTTACCTCCTCCCCCCCCTCCCGAAGTAAGGCTGGATACTCGTGTACTGACTAAAACTAGATGGATGGCTAAGTTGGCCAGAGTCCAGCTATCTGACAGAAATCCCAGAGCAGGATTCAAATTCAGGTTGTGGGTGCAGAATGCAAGGTGGTTAGCTTGGCAGACTTTAAAAAGGGGTTAGACGGTTTCCTAAAGGACAAGTCCATAAACCACTACTAAATGGACTTGAGACATGCGAACTCCCCACATGTATCCAAAACTGTCTTAAAATGTTCTGTTGTTATATTACTATCATGTTTTTCATTATCACGTAACCCAAAATCCTTCTGTAATACCAAACGTCTATTCTCTTCTTATTTCCACTATTCATGATGTATTGTAAGCCACATTGAACCTGCAAAGAGGTGGGAAAATGTGGGATACAAATGCAATAAATAAAATAAATAAAAAATCCACAATTCCAGGAATAACATGTATAGAATGTTTGTACGTTTGGGAAGCTCGCCAGGTGCCCTTGGCCTGGATTGGCCACTGTCTGGGCTCGATGGACCCTTAGTCTTTTCCCAGTGTGGCATTACTTATGTACTTACGATTGCACCATGAGGCTTTTAAAGGGTAAAGATAAAGGGTCATGGATTTGATATACCATCTTTCTGTGGTACAACCAAAGCAGTTTATATTTATTATACGCAGGTACTTTCTCTGTCCCTAGTGGGCTCACAATCCAAGCCCCCTGTTTACATAGCCATGTGGCAATGCCGACGCAGCCCATTCAAGTCCTACAGTCTACCTATTACATTGTTCATAAATCCTACTGGACGCCTGTAAAGCTTGCTAAAGCATACCCAAGTGTTTCAAATCTATGTTGGTCTTGTCAGTCTGGAGTGGGTACCCTAGAACACTTGCTTCTCTCTTGTTGTAACCTACAGTCGTACTGGAGTTCGGTTTGGGACACTACCCAGAAAATATTTACAATCCAAGACTCTCTGTCTTTTAAAATATTAATCCCCTTAAGGCTTCGACTCCTGGCTTGTCCACTCCTCAAAAATATGCCAAACTGTTTAACTTAATGACTTCTCTCGCTCTTCATCTGATTGCATTGCATTGGAAAACTAATCAGCTTGTTTCCTTTCATGAATGGTGGAATCTGCTGTGTTCCTATAGGTGAAATGAGGAACTGGCTGCCATGTGATTGGGTCACTTCTCATCTTTCCGCAAAGCATGGTCGCTGCTAGACGACTATGCATCTTGTGAAAAGGAATGAATTCTCTAAAGTATGCTGCATATACTGTTCTGCTTTACTCATATCAGCCCACTGACTTTTTAAAACATTTTATTCTATTCCATATTATATGTTGCTGTATGTTTTCATAAATACTATGTTGCTTTAAAATTAATAAATAAAGTTTTTTAAAAAAGTGAATGGGCTGTGTCGGCAGTAGTGCACCAGCAGCCACTACCACGGCTTTGTAAACAGGGGGGTAAGCTTTTGTACCTGGGGTAATGGAGGGTTAAGTGACTTGCCCAGAGTCACAAGGAGCTGCAGTGGGAATCAAACCCAGTGGGAATCAAGCCCATTAAACAGACTGAAGTCATTTTCTTGTTGACAGACTGCAAGCCCTCTTTTCCCCCCACAACCACTGAATGGGGAAAGTCCTTTTGAAAACAGA
This sequence comes from Microcaecilia unicolor, assembly GCF_901765095.1. NCBI lineage: Eukaryota > Metazoa > Chordata > Amphibia > Gymnophiona > Siphonopidae > Microcaecilia > Microcaecilia unicolor. Next base: position 279,124,900 of record NC_044037.1, on the reverse strand, counting down.
TCCTCAACTATTCATTTTTTTTTCAGAGCTATAGGGTTTTTGCTGGCGTTGCTCAGCACTGCTGGCATGATTTTATACAAAGCTGGTTGAGCTGGGTGTATAACAACGGTTATCACCTGCTTCCTTTTTCCAGGATAGGCTGACAGAGTACTGGTTTCATTCCACTGCATGCCAAAATCTGTTGCTCTGACCTTCCTAAGAAAAGCACACGTACATGCCCAGGCAGTGGGGTTACATCAGGACTGGATCAGACAGTCTTCAAAGACTGGAACCAGTGGTAATACAATGCATAAATTCCAATGAACTGTGACATGTTTAACTGACATCAATCTGAATGTAAGTGAATGTCTCAGTACCGCCACAGGGCGAAATGCAGCATGTATATAAAGCAGTCAAACCTGAACTGAAAGTCGGCAGCTTTGTCCAAAAGTGAGCGTGATTTGATTATACCTCTACGCATGAACCAAAGACTAGACAATATGTATCTTTTGAATCAGACACTTTCATTCCAAGGAACTCGCTCATGAAGGAAAGTTATTGAAACATCTGATCACTCGAATGACCCCAGCTGCTGTAGAAGCTGGGGAAGAAAGAGAGGCAGAGACCCCATGGGGGTGGAGGGGTCATTCCTGTGTGTGGATTAATGGTGCTCTTGTAAAATCAGATCATTATATTCAAAATAACTCACTCATAGAGGGGGGTTGTTATTCATTGTGCTCACCAAAATGACCCCCAACCCCAACGAGCATTTCTCTTCATTCTTCGGACAGGGTCATCCCAAAGAGCAGACAGATTTACTACCTCCCTCTATGAGTGACTTTCTTGAATAACTTGATTTTATTTTAAATAGCATAGTATTTGGTTGATGCCTGGAGTGAACAGAGTGGATCAATTTCTACTGTTGCTCCATGGCCCTCCTCATTTATAGAATATGAAATTTTTCTCAATAACCCGAATGAACCTCCGCCCCTGCAGGAGAATTCCACTATACCAATCAAAACTGTCATCTATAATTTATATTTATTACCTATGATACACATTTATTAGAAATATGCACAAGGTTTTGAGTGATACACGAAGGGGAAGCAAGATATAAAACCAAAAACACGTACAGGAAGAGGGACCCAAAGGAAGAGCTGATTAAGCTGGCATAAAATGTTTCACGGTAGACGAGAATTCAGATGAACATGGGAAGGAAAGTCAAGGTAAAGAGTTTGCACAGGAGTAGGTGGACCAGGAAAAAGTAGAAAACAAAGAAAGAATAAGAGTCTAATCTTTCTCTGTTGAGACACAGAGGTGCTCACGACGCCAAGAAAACACCATAATGAAAAGTGTAGGCTGAAATGTAAACATTTAGGCCAATGCCTACACGGTTGAAGAGGTTTCAGCTCGCTTAGGAATATAAATTAATTTTAACAGATCTCTGTTAGTTATATCAACAGATACTGTACCAAAAAGCAGCTGCTAAGACTAAACAACTCACTAAGAGTGTCGAGCAATGCTCAACTTCCAGATGCAACCAATGGCAAGTTCTGGCTAAGACATTTTCACTATAGTAGAACCCAACCACAGTAAGGGCTGGATTCAGTAAATAGCTCTCAGAATTCAGTGCCAAAATAAATCAGTGCTGAATGGCTTTCTATAACTGGCGTTCCAAGATCGGTGCCCTTTATAGAATAGTGAATAGTCCCAGGAACCTCGCCCAACTGAAACCAGGTGTAAATCCCGGCGTACAAGTTGGTCATCGATCCGCACTATTCTATAACCCTGCGTGTATTTTAAGGGATCGCCCCTGACCCACCCATGCTCCTCCTACAGCCATCGCCCCTTTGCAGATTCACGTGGAAACACTTAGGCGCTATTCTGTAAATGGGTGTGTTGTGTGCTTTCACATGGATCTGCTGTTTTTGCCCCGTTTTGGCGCATTGCATCCATTAGAATGCTTTTCCACACCGAAGTAGCACCTAACATTTGGTGTCATATTTAGGATTCCCAATCCCCAAATCCAAAGGACAATAAAGCAGTTGGCAGCAAAGAAATCTAACAGGAAATGTGACCTTTACATAAATCACCAGGTTGTTATATCCCTCCTGGGCTAGGAGCCGGCTCTGTGGGTGCTTGAGCACCCCCAATATTGAAAAATATCCTTGTACGTGTCCAGGGAGGGGTTATTTCCATTGGGCTTAGCACCCCCAATAATTTTGAAAAGTTGGCTCCTATGCCTCAGACCCTATGCTATTCTTAGATTCAGTACAATCAAACTGGAGTAGAGGCTGGCCAACAGACACTCCAACACAGGAAGTGGTGCTTAAAAGACACTTTATTTGCTGCTTGGACAAAGGGACCCGATGCAGTCCGTGTTTTGGCATAATCAAACGCCTGCCTCAGGGGTCACAATAATGCTGACGAGGAAATAAAGGAGCCCAAAAGGCTCCGTGTAACGCTGTGTGTTCTGCATTTCTCCTGCATGGAGCCTTCTGGGTTGCTTTATTTCCTCTTCAGCATTATTATGACCCCTGAGGCAGGCGTTTGATTATGCCAAAACACGGTCCGCACCAGGTCCCTTTGCCAAGCAGCAAATAAAGCATCGTTTAAGCACCACTTCCTGTGCTGGAGTGTCTGTTGGCCAGCCTCTACTCCAGTTTGATCATACTGTCTAGGTAGAGGTCCTTCCTGTTTGCTGTGCCTATTCTTAGATTCAGATCACCAGCCAAAGCAAAAGAATGCAGAGACAAACATAGGTGCCATATAAACACTCCAAAATCAAAATTCATTACGCAAGACTATGCAAACTTGTGGCTCAAAGTGTCCTGGTGTAGGAAATACATGCCCTGCAGCACAACTTTCTCAAATGTACACAAAACATTAACAAGTGACATAGTGGCAGGTGATGGATGACCTGGAGTTGGTAACACTGCAGAATGGTGTGATAGGTAACACACTATGCCCCAAAATGGCAGAATTTGTTATGTGTCTTCCCATGCTGCGTGTTTCTGGAACGCAACTAGAAAGAAAGAAGCTGTTGAAAGAAAAGGACCATCTGGACCAACCAGTAAACTAGGTTGTCCCTACCTACTGTGCCATCACACATTTGGCATAGTAACATTAGAATATAAGGACAGAAGTGTTCCATACTGGGACAGACCGAAGGTCCATCAAGCCCAACATCCCGTTTCCAACAGTGGCCAATCCAGGTTACAAGTACCTGGCAAGATCCCAAAACAGTACAATACATTTTATGCTGCTTATCCTAGAAATAAGCAGTGGATTTTCCCCAAGTCCATCTCAATAATGGCTTATGGACTTTTCTTTTAGGAAAGATAACCAGCATAAAATGTATTGTACTGTTTTGGGATCTTTCCAGGTACTTGTGACCTGAATTTGCCACTGTTGGAATCAGGATGCTGGGCTTCATGGACCTTCAGTCTGTCCCAGTATCGCAACACTTATGTACTCCTGTATCAGCTGCTCCATAAAACAGGCCTTGATTTCGTCAGAGAATTTTGCCTCCCTAGCATGCCCTGATGTTACACTTACCCAGTCAATATCGGGGTAACTGAAATCACCTATTATTATTGTCTTCTCCACTTCGTTAGCTTCCCTAATTTCCTTTTAACATTTCTACGTCTGTCTGTTCATCCTGGACAGGTGGACAGTAGTACACTCCTATCACTATCCTTTTCCCCTTTACACATGAAATTTCAATCCATAGGGTTTCCAAGATGTCTTTTGTTTCCTGCAGAATTTTCAATCTATTTGATTCAAGACCCTCTTTAACATGCAATTCTACCCCTCCACCAATTCAATCCACCCTATCACTACGATACAATTTATACCCCAGTATGACAGTGTCCCACTGGTTATCCTCCTTCCACCAGGTCTCAGAGATTCCTATTATATCTAATTTTCCATTTAGTGCAATATATTCTAACTCTCCCATCTTATTCCTTAGGCTTCTTGGCATTCACATTTCGCACATAAGACATTTCAAATTATGTTTGTTGTTCCTATTTACATCTTGCTTGGCAGTTAACAGTCATAATTTGCAATCTTTTGTCTGCTTTTTATTTAAAGGCACCTGTTAATGAACAGACTTGAAAGGGGCCATGTTTCAGCATGTACAGAACAGGGGCGTAGCCAGACCTCACTGGGAGGGGGGACCAGAACCCGAGGTGGGGAGGCACTGTTTAGCCGCCCCACCCCCCGAGCCGCTGCCGCCACATTGGACCCCCCTGCCGGCCTGCCGACGATCCCCTTGAACCCCCCTCCCGCCACCAACTCTCCCCTGCCGTCGCCGCCCGCCCTGCCGCCACATCAGATACACTTTTTCCCCGAACCCCGCCAGCCAAAGAGAGTCTTCTTCAGCGCCGGAGTAGCGCCTTCGTTCAACGAAGTTCCAAGTGCGATCAGCTGTTTCGACGCCTTACGTCCTGCACGGGGCTACATGCACGATGCAGGACGTAAGGCTTCGAAACAGCTGATTACACCAGGAACTTTGTTGAACGAAGGCGCTACTCTGGTGCTGAAGAAGACTCTCTTCGGCTGGCGGGATTCGGGGACCCCCGACAGCCAAAAAGGTATCTGATGCAGCGGCGGGGCGGGCGGTGACGGCGGGGGAGAGCTGGTGGCGGGAGGGGGGTTCAAGGGGATCATCGGCAGGGGGGCCAGGGCCAAATCTACGGGGGCCCAGGCCCCCTCAGGCCCCACGTAGCTCCGCCACTGGTACAGAATACTAGCATGTCCGCAGTTACGCTCCTAACTTTACGTATCAGCACTTACAGTAGCTCGATGGCTGGTGTAAATGTTCGTGCCTAAGTGCTGTCGATTAGGCGCATAACTGGCATTATTCTATAACATCCGCACACAACTTTACACACTAACAACTCTCATCCTTCCTGTCTCATCAGCTCGTAACCTTGGGGTCATCTTCGACTCCGCCCTCTCCTTCTCTGCACATATTCAGCAGACTGCTAAAAATCTGCCGTTTCTTTCTCTATAATATCAGCAAAATTCGCCCTTTCCTTTCTGAGCACACTACCAGAACCCTCATCCACACTCTCATCACCTCTCGCTTAGACTATTGCAACTTGCTTCTCACAGGTCTCCCACTTAGCCATCTCTCTCCTCTTCAATCTGTTCAAAATTCTGCTGCACGACTAATATTCCGCCAGTGTCGTTATGCTCATATTAGCCCTCTCCTCAAGTCACTTCACTGGCTTCCTATCCGTTTCCGCATACAGTTCAAACTCCTCTTATTGACCTATAAGTGCATTCACTCTGCAGCTCCTCAGTACCTCTCCACTCTCATCTCTCCCTACATTCCTCTCGGGGAACTCCGTTCACTGGGAAAATCTCTCTTATCTGCACCCTTCTCCTCCACTGCTAACTCCAGACTCCATTCCTTTTATCTTGCTGCACCATATGCCTGGAATAGACATCCTGAGCTGGTACGTCAAGCTCCATCTCTGGCCGTCTTCAAATCTAAGCTAAATGCCCACCTTTTTGATGCTGCTTTTAACTCCTAACCCTTATTCACTTCTTCAGAACCCTTATTTTATCATCCTCACTTTAATATTCCCTTATCTCTTGTTTGTCCTGTTTGTCTGTCCTAATTAGATTGCAAGCTCTGTTGAGCAGGGACTGTCTCTTCATGTTCAAGTGTACAGCGCTGCGTACGTCTAGTAGCGCTATAGAAATGATAAGTAGTAGTAGTAGTAACCTCCGGATTCTATATATGACGCCGGAAAATCCATGCAGAAACTGAAGCGTATTCCATAACAATGTACATAACTTAATTGGTTAACTAGCTAATCAGCGCTGTTAATTGGGCGTTAACAAGCAAAGATCAGCACTAATTGGCATTACAATTTGCGCACATAACTCGCTAAGTTTAAATTCTAAATTGCATAGTTGAAGAGGGGGTGTGGCCATGGGCGGGTCATGGGCATTTCTAAAATCTATGCGCAATATAGAATATACCCAATCTGCACCCAATTTAGGTATCTGGATTTACACCAAGTAAAACGTGGCCTAAATGGATGCGACACTCGGCGTGTTCTATATACCATGCGAAAATTTGTCTATTCTATAAAATTTAGATGTACTTTACAGAATATGCCTAGGTGTAATTTTTTTCCACACAGATTTTTTCAGGCACCATACTGTATATTAATCTAGCCCTATGCATCACATTGTGCACACAAGCTTAAAGAATTAGGGAATGCATGGATAATTTTACCCCCACCCCTACCCCAAAATATCTACTTAACGGAAAGAACTCTTAATAATTAGGCTTGGAATATTTTGATGCTTGGCAAGTTGGGCTTACAGAAACTTACCAAGGCACATAAAATATGAATCTTTGGCCAGCTCACGATGTTCACATAAGGACACCGAATCATCAGGACCTTCCTAAGACACTACAAACCTGCTTTTCGTAGTTGAAAAAGCAAGAGTGACGAATTACATGGTCTGCAAAATGTGTCTAAAGGCACTTTTCATATCAGCTAACTGGCTCTGGATTAGATTATTTACATCAGAGCTGTTCAAACTGTGTGGGTTGTGAGTGACCCCTGAAACCCACATTTGGGGATGCCACCCAGGCAGGTGCTCCACAGGATTTCATTGGCCCATGCCACCCAGGGGGTCATGTGCTTTGTGCAGCTGCACGAATCGGGGATAGAGCCACAGAAAGATGGATAAGCGCTGACTTACATAATACACACCCACTGAAAAATGGTGGAATCTAAATGAGAAATAAAAACCAAGACCGCATCACCTGTGCTTCCCATGGCCAAAATAAGCTGTATTTTATAGGGGGGGGGGGTTAATGGAAACCACTTAGTTATAGGTGGTATATAAGTTTTTTAAAATACATAAATAATCTTTGCATAAGCACCAGTAAATCAGAGTTTACTGAAGGGCTATGAGGAAAAGCTACCAGTGAGAATACAGCCTCAGAGTTAGATCACCTTAATGAGCTAAGAAAATCACCGCAGATGTAGGGCAGAAAAATGGGGTTACAAAGAGTAAAGAAAAGTGAAATTCCTTTGTTTGAGAACATTCCTGCTCACGTACGTAAAAATGCTGCCTTGAGTCAGCTGATACAAATGTCATTTCACTGAAAAAGCTTCTGGCTTCCAGATGTTGGAGCCGAATGTCATGATTTTCTGGCCAAGTGGTAATTTAGCATAATGACTGATTTAGTATAATGTTCTCCTCCATTATGCGCTTGAGATATGAAAATAGATGTGTTGCTTCTTGTAACGTTTGAGAAAATGCATGTGGTGTACGGAGCACTGAATGGGCAGCTGGAATTCACGTACTGGACTATCCCCAGGGGAAGTGATTCTCAACCCTCTCCTGGAGGTCCCCCTCTTTGGTTGGGTTTTTTGGGATTCCCAACTACAATGAATAAGCATGAGATTAATTTGCATAGCTCTAGGAACCCCTGTATGCAAATCTGTCTTGCACACTCATTGTGGTAATTGTGAAAACCTGGATAGGTGGCTTGAGAAGCACTGAACAGGGGTGCATTCCTCAGATCCAAGGGATCGTTAATATAGAAGAATAGCACATCAGCAGTAAAATAAAGTACTTTTAAACAAGTTTAAAAATATACTCCTAAAAAGCAAACTTTTGCAAACTCAAACATATCTGTGCCGGGAACTCCTCAGTAGTGGGAGGCGGGGATAGTGCTGGGCAGACTTATACGGTCTGTGCCAGAGCCGGTGGTGGGAGGCGGGACTGGTGGTTGGGAGGTGGGGATGGTGCTGGGCAGACTTATACAGTCTGTGCCAGAACCAGTAGTGGGAGGCGGGGCTGGTGGTTGGGAGGCAGGGATAGTGCTGGGCAGACTTATACGGTCTGTGCCCTGAAAAATACAGGTACAAATCAAGGTAAGGTATACACAAAAAGTGGCACATATGAGTTTATCTTGTTGGGCAGACTGGATGGACCGTGTAGGTCTTTTTCTGCCGCCATCTACTATGTAAACATATCTATGTGGGGGACTCACAAGAATAGCAAAGTGTGTTTCCATAGGCTTGTAGAGGCTAGGAAGGTGGGAGGGAGGGTTATAGAGTGACGGGGGGTGGGGGGACATATAAATGTTCTCTCCACCTCCTCCCATGCACTCTCCCCTGCCTCCTTGGTCTCCCTGACTTTGCACTCCCTTCCACCTTGCACTTTCCCCTTCTATGAACCTATCAGCTGCTGGATTGGCTCCTTTCTACATCTTCTGCCAGTTGGGGCCTGAATATCAAATCAGTGTGAGTTTTTTCACTTTTTTTACGCTACGAGTGTAGTTGCCCTTCCTCCTCCCCCTCACACGGACAAACTGTCTTGCTACTGGGGGTTGTTCTTGCTCCCACTAGCTACCACAGATGCCCAGTAAGGCTGAGGATGGTGATCAGTGGGTAGGGGAGTCTGCCAGCGGGGCCTTGGAGGGGGATCACTGTTGCCAGAAGTTTGGCTGGGGGGGGGTCTTCATGCTAGAGAATGTGGGTGGGAGTATTAGATGCTTGGGGGGGGGGGGGGTTAGGGGGTGATCAGTGGAATCAATGTTGAGGGAGTGATGGGAGGTGGATGCTGTTCCTGCTGGCTCAGGTTAGCCATTTTGGATGTAAAAATGAAGAATCAACTTTATTAGCCAAACGGTAGCAGGGAGAAAGGGACTCGACACAGCTGTGTTTCGGCCGTACTGGCCTGCGTCAGGAGTCTTCTCTGCCGTATGTTGATTATTAATTCTATCCAAATGTAAAAACAATATGTGTGTCAATAAATTGAAGCTATAGCGCTCAATTGTACTCAAACATATATTGTTTTTACATTTGGATAGAATTAATAATCAACAGACGGCAGAGAAGACTCCTGACGCAGGCCAGTACGGCCGAAACACAGCTGTGTCGAGTCCCTTTCTCCCTGCTAACGTTTGGCTAATAAAGTTGATTCTTCATTTTTACATCCAAAGTGTCGTCTTTTTTATGTAATTTTTGATTTTGATGGATTTATCTTTTAAATACATATTTTATGACTAATTTTAAATTTTGACGTTTTTAATATATATTTTTTATTTTTATATTTTTTTTGTTTTTGTTAGTCATCTTCGCTGTTTTGTTTCTTGTTGATTTCCTTGCGAAGACTGGTTTCTTCTGTTTTTTTTTGTACTACGTCAGGTTAGCCATTTACAACGGGGCGCAGTAATTTTAAAAAGCCATTCCTACACATATGTGGGAAGTGTTTGCACATCCCCCCCCCCCCCCCCCCCCAATGTGAACCTTTTTACAATAGCTGCTCCTCCTGGATTTGGAGAGACATACAGTGCAGTCCTGCACCTGTTTTACAAGATGTTCTACATTGGGCAAAGCCACTAATTCATGTCCCAGTCTGGATCCTCTGAATTCCCTCTCTTTGTGCTCTGTAAAATCTGCCTTCACATCTCATTATAAATCTATGGGCAGTTTAATCAGACAAGAAGGGTAAAAGGCTGTATGCTAATACTAATTATATTCTGCTTTTTGCAAATGTTTATTGTTAGCCACATTGAAGCCGAACTTGTTTGGGATAATGAAAGATGCGGAGGGGAATTTTCGATATGACGTCTTAAGTCCGACTTTGGACGTTTTGCAAAAAACGTCCAAAATCCGAATAGGAAAGAAGGTCATTTTCAAAAAAAAGAAAAACGTCCAACTTTTGTTTTCGAAAATATTGTTCCGAACAACATTTTGTGATTTGGATGGGGGGGTTTTTTGGTCCATTTTCGAGAAAAAAAACATCCAAGCGCAAAACGCACAAAATCAAGCCATTGGGATGTAGGAGCAGTCAGCATGTTTAGTAGACTGGTCCCCCTGACATCCCAGGACAACAATAGGGCACCCTAGGGGCCACTGCAGTGGACTTCATAAACTGCTCCCAGGTACACATCTCACCACTGCTCCCTTACCTTGTGTGCTGAGCCCTCCAAAACTCACCCAAAACCCACTACCCCCACTACCATAGCCTTACGGGTGAAGGGGGCACCTATATGTGGGTACAGTGGGTTTCTGGTGAGTTTTGGAGAACTCACAGTTTCCTCCACAAGTGTAACAGATAGGGGGAGGTGGGAACCTGGGTCCACCTGTCTGCAGTGCACTGCACCCAACACTAGACTACTCCAGGGACCTGCATGCTGTTCTAATGGACCTGAGTATAACATCTGAAGCTGGCATAGAGGTTGGTAAGTAATGTTTTTCATCACATTGTTGGGGGGTGGGAGGGGGTTAGTGACCACCGGGGGAATAAGATGAGGTCATTCCTGATTCCCTCCAGTGGACATCTGGTTATTTAGGGCACCTTTTTGTGCCTTATTCATAATAAAAACAGGTCTAGCTCAAAACATCTAAGTTTTCGTCCTGGATATTTTTGTTTTGTTCCATTATGGCTGAAAAACGTCTAAGTCTTAGGAACGCCCAAGTTCTGCTCTGAACACGCCCCTGATATGCCCCCTTGAGATTTGGGCGGACGTCAGAGAAAAACGTCTAAAAATAGGTTTCGAAAATACCGATTTGGACGTTTTTGTGAGAGAAACGTCGAAATGCAGACTTATGCCACTTTTTGAAAACGAGCCCGATAAATGTCATAAATAAATAAAATGTGCTCTGGAATCTAATATCCACAAGGCAGACAGGTGACCAGTTTAACATCCCAGTTGCACAGGGGCCCCTGAAATCATGCCTACCCACTGCTGTGGGTTCTGCACAACCTCAAAGAGGAAAAATGCCCTGCCCCTCTACTGAGGCATCAAACATTTCCTGCTGGTCCTGGAGGTCACTGACTCAGCCACATACTGCCCAAGTCTGTCTCTCCTTCAGGGACCCTCTGAAATAACAAAGAAAACAGCGCACACGCTTCCACGGTACAGGGACGCAATTTGGATTTTAGAGTGCACTGCTTTCCTAATCAAACTCAAAGAGGACACACAATCTAAACTTTGTACCTGAGGCACTAGAAGGCAAAAGTGACCTGCCCAAGGTCACAAGCAGGGTCGATGGGAGAAACAGAATTTGAACCTGGATGTTTGACTACTCCTCCACTCAACTCCGCATAAAGGTTAATGTGGGTCCTCATCCTACGGGAAGGGTAAAATTACAGCAAAGAACTGGAGAGCTGCAGGGGAGGGGGTTGAGAGGCGGCGGAGGTAGGAAAACACACGAGTCAATTTAACAATTCCAGATTATGAAATTACCGGAGCTGACTCTTCAACCTCCGCAGACTTTCTTTGCCTAAATCAGTGAAGTCACTTCAGCTGCTTCTGTCTGGATACACTCTTGGTCAACATGACCACGAGTGAGGTGAAGGAAATTACTGTTATTATAAAAGATAATCAATATAAAGCTAATTATGTATTTTTCTAAAATGATTGCTGGGTCTGCAGAGGTCGAGCAGCTGTGTTCACCAGTCACAATCATCTAGGTCATAGCACAGGAAAGCTCCACCCTCAAATTAAAGCTCACTTTGCATTTTAATGGGCTCACTGCCCTGTGCTATGCTATAACTTGCCTGTGCTAGAGATATGCAAGGTGGAAGGAAAGAGATGAGATGGGAGAAATGAGAGTGAGGAAGGACAGCAGGAAGAGGGTGTGGTAGAAAGAGATGAAGTCAATACGGTCCCCAGTCACTCCTGCCTGAGCCCACTAGACCCCAGGGATATGGCAAGGTAGTCCAGGGGAGGGGCTGCTATGAGGGTGCAGGGAGTCCTTTGAGATTGGGGGGACTTCCAGGTGGGAGGATCTGGACTTGGGGGGGGGGGGTCTTCCAATTGGGGAGTTTCAGGTTGAGGGTCTTCTAGTTACGGTGTTTGCATTGTGGGGCGCTCAGATATGGGAGGCCTTGGGGGGGGGGGGCTGTGACTGAAGAGTGGCTCGGAGAGCTAGTTGTGACTTTGAGCAACCCATTTAAGCAGTGCCAGGAGCATCAGGCTAAGGCTGTGTGGCCCGATGCTCCTGGGAAAGTAGTGGTAGGGGGTGAAATTTCATACACTGCCTTTCTGTGGTTACAATCAAAATAGTTAACATATTATATACAGGTACTTATTTTGTACCTGGGACAATGGAGGGTTAAATGATTTACCCAGAGTCACAAGGAGATTCAGCAAGAATCAAACCTGGTTTCCCCCCCCCCCCCCCCCCCTGGTTCTCAGGCTGCTGCACTTCATATACCACGAGTCAACAAATTGAAGTACTGAGCTTGGTAATTTACGGTGCAGTAAAAGTCTGACTTTTGCCACAACAAACCGAGCATGCATGCGACGTGAGAGGAAGCAGGGCAGGCAATGCGCAGAGAACGGCACTGGAGAAAGGCTTCAGCTGGTGGGGTTAGGGACCCCCATCAGCCAAACCAGACTGCCAAGGCCCCCCGTAGCTACGCCACTGGCACCAACACTATACAATGACTAGAATCCCTAGCCCTTCTGTCCCCCTGGGAGAGTGAACACAGCATTTTCAGCATTTCCAATCCCAGTGGAACACAAAGGATTCATATTCTGCTGGGTATCACCCTGCCTTCATTCCAGAATGAATATTACTACTACTACTACTACTACTACTTAGCATTTCTATAGCGCTGCCAGGGTTACGCAGCGCTGTACAAGTTTAAACATGGGGAAGGACAGTCCCTGCTCAAGAGAGCTTACAATCTAAAGGTAAAAACTATGTAGTCAGTGTAGGTATCAGGAATGGGAAGGTGGTTAGGCGCCAAAAGCAAGGGAGAAGAGATGGGCCTTGAGTAACCTGGGAAACTCAAAGGAGTCACATTCTTCTGGATATCTCTCTGCCCCAGATTCTAATACAAATATTTACCAGTGGAACTCATAAGTACATAAGTATTGCCACACTGGGACAAACCAAAGGTCCATCAAGCCCAATATCCTGTTTTCAACAGTGGCCAATCCAGGTCACAAATACCTGGCAAGATACTGAAAAAGTTCAATACATTTTATGCTGCTTATCCAACAAATAAGCAGTGGATTTTCCCCAAGTCAATTTAATAATGGTCTATGGACTTTTCCCTTAGGAAGCCGTCTAGACCTTTTTTAAAACCCGCTAAGCTAATCGCCTAAACCACATTCTCTGGCAACGAATTCCAGAGTTTAACTATGCATTGAGTGAAGAAAGATTTTCTCCGATTAGTTTTAAATTTACTACTTTGTAGCTTCATCGCATGCCCCCTAGTCCTCCTATTTTTGGAAAGAGTAAACAAACGATTCACGTCTACTCAAATAATTCATATTCTGTTGGGTATTTTCCTGCCCCTGAACTCTAGAAAGAATAGTTACCAGTGTAACTCAAACTATTCACATTCTGCTGGGTATCTCCCTATCCTTGAATTCTAGAATGAACATTTACCAGTGGAACTAAAAGAATTCACATTCTGCTGGGTATCTCCCTGCCCTTGAATTCCATAATGGGTATTTGCCAGAGGAACTCAAAGGACACACATTCTGTTCAGTATCCCCCTTCTGCTGGATTCTAGAATGGATATTTGTCAAGGGAACTCAAAGGATTCACATTCTTCTTGGTATCTCCCTGCCTCTGGATTCTGGAATGAGTATTTAGCAATAGAACAGAAACGATTCACATTCTGCTGGGCATCTCCCTACCCCTGGCTCACCACAAACTAACGGAGGGTAACATCGATGTAGGAAGAGCTTGGAGAGCTGATATCTTCTTCAAGTTAAATTAACTACTTGATTATGCCAATATTTATACCAGAGCTTTGCTCCAGTTCTGCATGGGTAATTTTCCCATTGAAAATTCTAGAACATTCTCAGACTCCAATGATTTATTTTTTTACCTCTTTAATTAAAAAAAAAAAAACTTTAATAAATACTTTTCTACATTCCTGACCCCATTTCCTGTTTCTCTTTATCTTTATAGCCAAAGAGAAAACAGATTGTATTTCATGATTTTATTTTGTTTTGTTTTTCTTTTCATATTTTGGAAGTAATGACGTGTGTTCGCTCTGTAGGACATGACCTTTTTTGTTTTATTAGTTTTTTCTTTTACAAAAAGTCTCTCAGATCCTGCTTAGATCTCTACGGTGATTTTTCCGCTTTATCCGGTATGCCTCAGGGGAGCGTGAACACAGGCTTCTGAAGACGGGTATTATAGCTTACCCTGATATTACTTCGATCAGAAACCAAGAGCAGAAGGAGCTCTCAGAAACCACACACTAGCTGAGCTTCAGGAAACAGGGAAAATTCTGCTAACAGGCTGCAGTTTGTTTTTAAGCCCAGCTGCCAGCTTGAGTCTAACCCTTGCCTCTCCCCCTTTCTTTAATGATGGTCCATTTCTGTTGCACTGTGTAGAAGAGAGTACAACCAGACAGCAAAATGCAATTTTAATAAATTTAAAGAGATGTCAAAGAATGAACAAAATCAAGCACAGGGGCTCTCTGACGTCTGTGGGACTGCACGTAATTGAAGAATGAGAAATGCATGGGATCTGGCTGTGTAATGGTGTGGCTGTTGATTTGCACAATATCCACGGGTGCAGTAGTTCCCTTCCAAAGCAGGTATCTATCACCACATCTGTTTCTCAGACAACACGGGAATACAGCTCAAAGGGCATTAGATTGATGAGTAACATTAGTAAACACGTCATGAAATGACAAGACTGGTGGAGCGTGCCTAAAACGAATGAACTGTAAGAGCAGATAAGGAACGCAGGGCCCATCTTATGCCCTGTAGGTTCTGCAGCCATCCTTTCATTCTTCAGAACAAAGAATCCGCTATGTTCATCTCAAGCTTTCTAGGGTTCTAGGACTGCCTTTGGCTTCAGCCTCTCTTTCCTTGAAGAAATATTTTTTTAATGCTATTCTAAGTCTATCCTTTGTGAACCTCAGATCACGCACCGCCTAAAGTTTCCTTTCCACTGAAGAAGTTTTATTTCACGTGTGACTTACCCCTCTGACGTGTCTAGATGTGTCATTCACATATCAAAACAGCACAACAGCAAAGGTGACAGAGAGGAGTCCCAAGATCAATCGTAGTGACGAATAATACTTTATTATGTTGAAAGAAAGACTACACAAAGTCATGTTTTGGCCTAAAGGCCTTCATCAGGAATCTGATCTCACAAATTCTTCACATAGTGAATACGCTACTGAAACATGCGCGTACACTTTCATGAAGATACAGTCAAAGTGACAGAACAAATTCCTATGGCGGAAGAGTTCAAGCTTCTCACAGAAACCGCAGTCTTGTGTATGCGTATGATTCAGTAGAATACTTCACTATGGGGCCCTTTTACTAAGCTGCGTAAGCGTCTACGCGTGCCCAACCTGCACCAAAATAGAGTCACCACCCAGCTACCGCGTGGCTCTTGCAGTAATTTCATTTTCGGCGCGTGTCCGAAAAATAATTTTTATTTTCGGACGTGCACCAAGTGGCATTTGACGCACATAGGTCATTACTGCCTGGTTACCGCGTGAGACTTTACCGCTACGTCAACGGCTGGCAGTAAGGTCTCAGACCCAAAGTGGACGCGCGGCAATTTTAATTTTGCTGAGGCATTTTTTACAGGTGCGCTGAAAAATGGTTCTGCGCGCGCCCAAAACACGCGTCTACACTACCACAGGCCATTTTTCAGCACACCTTTGTAAACGGGTACCTATGTGATGAAGTTGTGAGATCAGACTCCTGATGAAGGCCTTTTGGCCGAAACACAAATTTCTTTCAACATAAAAAAAGTATTATTCGTCACTATGATTGATCTTGGGACTCCTCTTTGTCAGCTTTGCTGTTGTGCTGTTTTGGTTTGCAATTTGCAAAGGTTTTTCTTCTTTGTTGTTTCTTGATCATTCATATTTCACCTGTCTCCTCTCCTGCCCCCATTTATGCATTTTGATCATTTAGTATAATTTCGTAGGGCTTCTGCTGCGGTTTCTGCTCCAGAGACTGCTTGCTCTCTTTCTACATATCCTTTTCAAGTTATGCAGGGCCATAGCTAATTATATGCAGCCAGTGCAACCAACAGTGTGCCATAGAAAAGCAGGCGTGCCCAAATTTCACCTGTTCACTGGCTTCCCATGCTGACACGGAAGTGGGTGGGGCAGGACTGTGATAGCAGCACTTGCAGGAGTGTCTCACAAAGTGTATTTGCTGCTTGAGACACTCCTGAAGTTATGACCTAAATAGCCAGACACTAGGGATATGCAAAAAATGTCCAATCCGGTTTGGGTTCATTTGGGCTTTTTTCCTAATTTTTGGATTTTTTTCAGCTTCTTTCACACATTTGTTTTAATAAAAAACATTTTTTAATGTATTAGAACTTTAAACCATCCACCCTGTCCTCACTTGGATTCCAGGGCTCTGTCCTTTCCTGGTTCTCTTCTTACCTCTCCCTCCGCATCTTTAGTGTTCACTCTGGTGGATCCTCTTCTACTTCTATCCCTCTGCCTGTCGGCGTACCTCAAGGTTCTGTTCTTGGTCCCCTCCTCTTTTCTATCTACACTTCTTCCCTTGGTTCATTAATCTCATCCCATGGCTTTTCCTACCATCTCTATGCTGATGACTCCTAAATCTACCTTTCTACCCCTGATATCTCACCTTGCATCCAAAGCAAAGTTTCAGCGTGCTTGTCTGACATTGCTGCCTGGATGTCTCAACGCCACCTGAAATTAAATATGACCAAAACCGAGCTTCTCATTTTCCCCCCCAAACCCACCTCCCCGCTCCCCCCGTTTTCTATTTCTGTTGATGGCTCTCTCATTCTCCCTGTCTCCTCAGCTCAAAACCTTGGGGTCATCTTTGACTCTTCTCTCTCCTTCTCTGCTCATATCCAGCAGACCGCCAAGACCTGTCGTTTCTTTCTTTACAACATCCGTAAAATCCGCCCCTTTCTTTCCGAGCCCTCTACCAAAACCCTCATCCACACCCTTGTCACCTCTCGTTTAGACTACTGCAATCTGCTTCTTGCTGGCCTCCCACTTAGTCACTTCTCCCCTCTCTAATCGGTTCAAAACTCTGCTGCCCGTCTCGTCTTCCGCCAGGGTCGCTTTACTCATACTACCCCTCTCCTCAAGATCCTTCACTGGCTCCCTATCCGTTTTCGCATCCTGTTCAAACTTCTTCTACTAACCTATAAATGTACTCACTCTGCTGCTCCCCAGTATCTCTCCACACTCGTCCTTCCCTACACCCCTTCCCGTGCACTCCGCTCCATGGATAAATCCTTCTTATCTGTTCCCTTCTCCACTACTGCCAACTCCAGACTTCGCGCCTTCTGTCTCGCTGCACCCTACGCCTGGAATAAACTTCCTGAGCCCCTACGTCTTGCCCCTTCCTTGGCCACCTTTAAATCTAGACTGAAAGCCCACCTCTTTAACATTGCTTTTGACTCGTAACCACTTGTAACCACTCGCCTCCACCTACCCTCTCTCTTCCTTCCCGTACACATTAATTGATTTGATTTGCTTACTTTATTTTTTGTCTATTAGATTGTAAGCTCTTTGAGCAGGGACTGTCTTTCTTCTATGTTTGTGCAGCGCTGCGTACGCCTTGTAGCGCTATATAAATGCTAAATAGTAGTAGTAGTAATTGACTTAACACATATTAATTCTTAGGTTAATGCACATTAAATTGATTTTTGCATGCATCTCTTTCCTTTACCTTCTCTCTCTTCCCTCCAACTTCCATCACCTTCAGGCACAGGCAGGTTATAGCACAGGGCAGTGAGCCCATTAAAATGCAAAGTGTGCTTTGAGGGTGGAGCTTTCCTGTGCTATGACCTAGATTAGGTGCCTGTGCTATCTAGGATCATAGGTGGTTACTTTCCTTTATACAGTACTAGCCTAACCAGGTATGTATGTGCAAATACATACCCGGTTGATGATACGTTGAAACCTTCTGCTCAGTGTGCTGCTGCGGCTAAGAAAGCAAATACAACGTTAGGTATTATTAGGAAAGGAATGGAAAACAAAAATGAGGACGTTATAATGCCTTTGTGTCGCTTCATGGTGTGACCGCACCTTGAATATTATGTTCAGTTCTGGTCGCCGCACCTCACAAAAGATATAGTGGAAATAGAAAAGGTGCAGAGAAGGGCGACGAAAATGATAAAGGGGATGGGACGACTTCCCTATGAGAAAAGGCTAAAGCGTCTAGGGCTCTTCAGCTTGGAGAAAAGACAGCTGAGGGGAGATATGATAGAGGTCTATAAAATAATGAGTGGAGTGGAACGTGTAAATGTGAAGCATCTGTTTACGCTTTCCAAAAATACTACGACTAGGGGGCATGTGATGAAGCTACAAAGTAGTACATTTTAAACGAATCGGAGAAACTTTTTCTTCACTTAACGTGTAATTAAACTTTGGAATTCATTGCCAGAGAATGTGGTAAAGGCAGTTAGCTTAGCAGAGTTTAAAAAAGGTTTGGACAGCTTCCTAAAGAAAAAGTCCATAGACCATTATTAAATTGGGCTTGAGGAAAATCCACTATTTCTGGAATAAGCAGTATAAAATGTTCTGTACATTTTTGGGATCTTGCCAGGTATTTGTGACCTGGATTGGCCACTGTTGGAAACAGGACGCTGGGCTTAACGGACCTTTGATCTGTCCCAGTATGGCAATACTTATGTACAAATATGCTTGGACACAAGTACTTACGCCAGCCGTAGAACTTATATAAATGTTAGAGAAGTGCACATAACTTATAGTATTCTATAAGTTATGTGCATAAGTGGAAGCCCCACCCATGTGTACATCCCCCTTGCAAATATGCCCATACTGACAGATTAGTGCTTAGGCAGAAATTTGGTATGCGCATACATATTTTATTTATTTATTAGGATTTATTTACCGCCTTTTTGAAGGCATTCACTCAAGGAGGTGTGCAGTAATATATGTGTGTAAATGCCGCTATTCTCAGTAATTTTGCACATAACACAACTATTTTTTAAATTTAATTTTATAATTGCACAACTCTTGGTCATCTCATCCTCAATGATGTTTGGCAAACAGCTATCACAAACCAAGAACCTAATGCTCCTTAGTAACTTTTTCATAGCAAACATTCCACCAATAAACCATCTAATGATCATGACTTTTTTCCCCTACATAAGTATTGTCATACTGGGAAAGACCAAAGGTCCATCAAGCCCAGCATCCTGTTTCTAACAGTAGCCAATCCAGGTCACAAATACCTGCCAAGATCCCAAAAATGTACAAAACATTTTATACTGCTTATCCCAGAAATAGTGGATTTCCCCCAAGTCCATTTAATAATGGTCTATGGACTTTTCCTTTAGGAAGCTGTCCAAACCTTTTTTAAACTCCGCTAAGCTACCCTCATTTTCTCCCTCTTATCTTCCCCTCCCCCTTCCTCCCCTTTTCCTGTTCCCCAGCCCTTGAGAAGTCCATACTGTTGTTTTGTAAATCCACTTCCAGGAGATGTTGCTGTTGTTCCACAGTTCAAAATTATTCAACATTGTTACTTAGACCTGGAGAAGAGTCATACGATGGGACTGTCAGAAATTGCCGTTTGCATGAGGTGCAGCAGAGAAGTTGACACATTCATGCATATTTTTTTGCAATGCCCTGAAATAGCCTGATTCTGGTAGGAAGTGAGGAAGGAGTTAAGAAATGAGTGTGGGGATCAGTGGCGTAGCCAAGGGTGGGACTGGGGGGGCCCAGGCCCACCCACTTTGGGCTCGGGTCCACCCAGTATCAGCACAACTATGATGTGGCTGGCAGGGATCCCCAAGCCCCACCAGCCGAAAGCTCTCAACAACTGTTCCTCCTGCATACCTTGTAAATAGCAGATCTTCGCCTGTAGTGAGCAGCAACTGATACATACTGCTTGCACCAGCCCCACAGCCTTCTCTCTGATGTATTCCTGCCTATGTGGAAACAGGAAGTTGCATCAGGGAAGGCTGTGGGGCCAACATGAGCAGTGTGTATTAGTTGCTGCTCGCTGTCAGTGAAAATCTGCTATTTAAAAGGTAAGCAGAGGAGGGGGGATATTTGAGAGACCATATGGCATGCAGGCGATAGAAGGACAGACCAAATCTCTTGTGGGACAAGGCAGAGTTCTTCTGCCCACCCATCTTGGACCTAGGCCCACCCAAAATTGGGTGTCTGGCTACGCCCTTGGTGGGGATGAATGTGCCAGAGCGAGAATAGGCGTTGTACTACAGTGGGAGGGGGACGGAGTATGAATGTTCATGAAACCTGGGCTTGTAGAGGTGAGGAAGTGTACATTCATAAAATGGGTAGAAGCCTCCTACAACTGGGTAATGGGAGGTGAAGGTGTGGGTTGTCAAGGAACTGGAAAGACTGGGCATTGCATAAGCCAACAGAGTGGTGCTGGAAGAATATGGAGAGGCTCCCTTAAATGTTTTTAGAGGCACAGGCAAACTGAATGCATATTAATGAATTCACATCCCTACTGAACAAAATACTCTACCAGGTCTTACCATCGAGTTGCACAGAAGTATTAACACCTCCTTTCATCTGCTAGTTTCACTATCCCAAAGGAGGTGGTACAGAAAGGATGGAATAGGCACAGAGCATCAAGGAAGTGAAGGTAAAACTGAAGATCAAATTGGGTCTACGGTATTCGAACAGGCAACAAAACTGGGCAGATGAAATGGTGGGGGGTGGGGGGGGCGGCTTATGGTCCTTATCATATTCTCTGTTTTTATTTGAACTTCTCTAGAAATGTGAATGAGAGGTTATATCCTGTCAGCAACGCCCAACAGACCCAACTGCTACAAATAGCAGTGTCACCAATACGGATGGGCAAGGTCAGCGAGGTTTCACTGAAGTCCCCCTCTGCTGTGGTTTTCTCAGAAAGGCCAATTAACAGGCTGTGCCCAATTATCCTCAAGTGCAGCTGCTTTGATGCATTTCCAGATGAATGAATTCTGTAGAGTGGGAGAGTAGCAAAAGCACGCAGACAACCACGGCTGCTAGCAAGCCCCAAGCTACATCTTGTGCCCAAGCCAGAAAGTCTGTAGCAGTATTCTTGGCAAGAAAGGGCATACTGTTCCCGAAGCTGGAGAAACCAAAGCAATCTTTATAAAGAAATAACAAGTTTCCAAAGATGATGCAAATGTGAAGCTGGTGATGTGTGACACAAGCTACATCCAGCACTAGTTCTGTACACAAAGATTAAAGGACAGAACAGAAAGTCAATGGCACCATGGATGTAAGTTGGAACCAGAAGTCTGGAATCTCTTTAACATAGTAGTAACATAGTAAATGATGGCAGAAAAAGACCTGCACGGTCCATCCAGTCTGCCCAACAAGATAAACTCATATGTGCTATTTTTTATGTATACCCTACCTTGATTTGTACCTGTCCTCTTCAGGGCACAGACCGTAGAAGTCTGCCCAGCACTATTCCCGCCTCCCAACCACCAGCCCCGCCTCCCACCACCAGCTCTGGCACAGACGTACAAGTCTGCCCAGCATTTTCCCCGTCTCCCAACCACCAGCCTCGGCACAGACCATATAAGTCTGCCCAGCACTATCCCCGCCTCCCAACCACCAGCCCCGCCTCCCACCACTGGCTCTGCCACCCAATCTCGGCTAAGCTCCTGAGGATCCATTCTTTCTGAACAGGATGCCTTTATGTTTATCCCACGCATGTTTGAATTCCGTTACCGTTTTCATTTTCAACACCTCCCGCGGGAGGGCATTCCAAGCATCCACCACTCTCTCCATGAAGAAATACTTCCTGACATTTTTCTTGAGTCTGCCCCCCTTCAATCTCATTTCATGTCCTCTCGATCTACCACCTTCCCTTCTCCGGAAAAGGTTCGTTTGCGAATTAATACCTTTCAAATATTTGAACGTCTGTATCATATCACCCCTGTTTCTCCTTTCCTCCAGGGTATACATGTTCAGGTCAACAAGTCTCTCCTCATATCTTGTAACGCAAATCCCATACCATTCTCGTAGCTTTTCTTTGCACCGCTTCCATTTTTTTAACATCCTTCACAAGATACGGCCTCAAAAACTGAACACAATACTCCAGGTGGGGCCTCACCAACGTCTTATACAGGGGTATTAAAACCTCTTTTCTTCTGCTGGTCACACCTCTCTCTATACAGCCTAGCAATCTTCTAGCTACTGCCACCGCTTTGTCACACTGTTTCGTCGCCTTCAGGTCCTCAGATACTATCACCCCAAGATCCCTCTCCCCGTCCGTAAATGGGTACCTATGAATGTAGCCAGGAATGTGAAAATACCTCTTGGTATGAGCACACCAGATTTAAGATGTCAGAACTCAACAGACAGGACTGGAGAGTGGTTGGGAGGGGAGGTTTCTCCCCCAAAGATCACAGACCACTCTCCGTAGACAAGCAGAATCAAGCTTCGGTTTTGCCAAGGACCTGGTGCCCTTCACAATCTGTCACCTTAGGTAGATGCCTATGTTGCCTGTGACTAAATCTGAGCCTGGATGTGAGACTGGAAAGAGCACAGACGCAATGGAGTACATATCCATGGAAAGGGAATGGATGGCGTGAACAGTATCTCGATGGAAGTGGAAGGCAAAAGATGTACGAGACTTCACGGCATTGCCTAGACAAGACTTTGCTGGGGAGCAGCTGGCTGTCATGGTTCATGTGGTTCTAACGACATAGGAAGATGCAGCTTAGATGTTACTGAGGCCACATTTAGGAGAGACTGAAATCCAGAACCTCCAGGGGAGTGTTCACAGAAATGCTCCCCGTTCCGTGCGGGCTGACCTTGGGAGTCAGAACCTATGGATTAGATAACGGTGCTGGAAGAAGGGATTTAGACTTTGTTGGCAACAGAGGAATATTCTGGGGAAGGAGAAGCCTGTTCCAACGGGATGGGCCCCACTTCCACCAGGGATAAACTTGGCAGATGATGCTGGCATTTAAAATATATAGAGCACAGTTTTGAAATTAGATCGTGGTGGAAATCCTACAGTCACGCAGGTGTCCATGCTATCTTCAAAGGATGCTATTAAAACAGGAAAGTCAGAATATCCCAATCAAGACAATGTGTTAAAACCTGAGCTAGCTCATGTGGATTTAAATGAAGAGTATACACATAGGAATGCTTCCAAATCACCTTAATTAACTGCTAACAAGGAGCAGGTTGTGAATAGAGGTTTTAAAAAAATAGAGATCTCTACAAAAGTACCAGAAATTTTAAAAGGCTGGAGAATTAGAAATGCTAACCATGATGAGAAAGCCTACTGAAACTGGCAATACAATACTAATGGAAGATTTCAGTTACCAACAACTAAATTCTGTGGAATTGGTTCTCAACACACAGTAATTGCAAATTATCATATCCATTAATCTTCTACTGAAGGTTAGGACACTAAATCAGGCAGGACATTATTCAAAAATACTATTTTGGAAGCCCAATCCAGAAGCATTCCACACAGTGGCGTAGCTAGGTGGAGCAATGGGGGCCTGGGCCCCCTCAAATTTGCTCTGGGCCCCAACCCCTGCCAGCTGAAGACTTCGCCTAGCACTGGTCTGCGGCGGCAGTGAGCAGTGAGGCAGCAGAGGGGGGCGGTGGCAGAAGGGGGTGACCAAAATGTGCCCCTCCCACCTTGGGCTCTGGCCCCCTCCCACTTCGAGGTCTAGCTACGCCCCTGATTCCATGTATTTGGAAAGGTGAAAAGAAGAGAAAATGACAGCCAGCATGGTTAAAAGGTGAAGTAAAAGAGGCCATTACAACCAAAAGATTGTCCTTCAAAGAATGGAAAAAGGACCCAAATGAAGAAAATAAGAAGCAACATAAGCACTGACAAGTCAGATGCAAAGCATTAATAAAGAAGGCTGAAAGAGAATATGAAGAGAAACTTTCCGCAGAGGCTAAAACTCACAGTAACAACTTTTTCAGGTACATCAGAAGCAGAAAGCCTGCATGGTAATCCGTGGGATAGTTAGATCACAAAAAAGCAAATGGGGCACTCAGGGAGGACAAAGCCATAGCGGAGAAACTGAATGAATTCTTTGCTTCTGTTTTTACGGAAGAAGATAAAAGAGTTCTGCCTGTACCGGAAACGGTTTTCAAGAGTGATGATGTGGAGGAACTAAAAGAAATCTCGGTGAACCTGGAAGATGTACTGAGCAAAACTGACAAACTAAAGAGTAGTAAATCACCTGGACTGGATGGCATACATCCAAGGGTACTCAAGAACTCAAGCATGAAATTGCTGATCTGCTGTTAGTAATATGGGTGGGCAGTAGGCACTGTGAATGTTGACACTGTCTCCAGTTCTCCTGTTATCGGCTTGTGTTGCTCTCGTTGGTTGAGTGGGCCTGACTCCAAAGTGAAGGGGCCATGACTGGAATCCATGAGAGGGGGAAATACTTCAGATCAGGTTCACAGTGGATGACTGCAAGCAACAATGATTTATTTATTAACATTTGTATCCCACATTTTCCCACCTATTTGCAGGCTCAATATGGCTTACATAGATCCATAAGTGGTGAATAACCACTTCCGGAGAAGAGAAATGCATAGTTAAGGTAGAGGATACAGAGTAAATTTGGTTACAGGAAGGAAAGTTTGTCTTATAATAAGAATTGAAAGGTATTAGATTAACTTCGTTCGTGAAAGAATTAACTTGAACAATTGGAATATTAAAAACTACAAATCAAGATACTTTAACAAAAAATATTTAAGGCTTAATGATGACGGAGCTGCCTGGCAACAGTAATTAGAATGCAAGCAAATTCCATGCAAGGTAGATATAAAAGATTACTAAAGAGTCCTTTTACCAAACTGTGAGAAACAGGGCCCTGCGCTAACGGCAAGGGCTATTTTTCCTGCATGCCAGGGCCCTTTTCACCACAGTGAGTCAAAAGCCCCCAGACATAAATGGCCATGTGGTGAGGACTCTTACCGTGTGGCCACGCGAAGGGGAGTCCTAACCGCCACCCTTTAACAAAGGACAGCTAAAAAGTAGATTGGAATTTGCGTGTCCTGCGGCATCCAAAACCCAGAAAAGACCATGTGGTCAGACGTATTAGATTTGCAATGAGCCATTTCAGAGGCTAGGAAGCGGTATTACAATTAAGGCAGGAAGCAAATATTGGCCCATGACTCTTGTAGCCCGCTGGCATCCAGGCACTGTAAAAGGCTTCTGCACCACAAGGCACACCCCCTCCCCCCCGCTATCCATCGTGTCTTTTAAATTTGATCTTGGCAGGGGCGTAGCCAGACCTCGCGGTGGGAGGGGGCCAGAGCCCGAGGTTGGGGGCACATTTTGAGTGCTGCCCTGCCGCCCCCCCCCCCCACACCTCATCCCCAAACAAACTCATACCTTTGCTGGGGGGGGGTCCCCAACCCCCGCCAGCCGAAGCCTTCTTCAGTGCAGTCTCCGGCGCAGCCGTGTTTGCTGCCTGCCCCCTGCTCTTCTTTCTTCTTGCTCCTCTTGCGCACGCTGACGCTGAGCGTCTGCGTGCACAAGAGGAGCAAGAAGAAAGAAGAGCAGGAGTTGGGTTGGGGATCCCCGCCAGCCAAACCAGGGGCCCGGACAAAATCTGCGGGGGGCCCAGGCCCCCGTGGCCCCCCATAGCTACGCCCCTGGATCTCGGTCTGCCAAAATGCATCCATTCACCTGCAAATTCTTCTATAATGGTCGCTCATCTTTGAGTACTCAGTATAGAAAAGCATTGCGTGCCGATTTTTTTTCAGTTCCGATTTTTGAGCATCATTTACCCGAATCTAGCCCAGTAAGTAGAGGTTAACATTTCCAACTGATAGAAGGTTTAGCACTTTAATATTTGGCATTACTGCATACAAATGTCTAGCTTGAGCTAACACACCTCCCTTTTGTCTCCGTTACCAAGTGTCTACCTTAAGTGCACGTATTTTTCCAGCTAATAAAGGTGTATTACTGGCATATACTAGAACACGTTTCTAGTAAGCTGATTTACCCCCGTTTACTAAGCCACACGGCAATGCTGACACAGCCTATTCAAAGTGAATGGGCTTTATCGGCGTTAGCGCATGGCAGACGCTAGCGTGGCTTAGTTAAACAGGGGTGTTCAACTTTGGCAGTACCGTACAATTTCTTGCACTATATTTATTTACTAGTAAAAAAGGCCCGTTTCCAAAACCAATGTGGCTTTTTTTGTGTGTATGTGTATGTGTCACAGAGTTATTTTGTGTGTGTGTGTGTGAGTGTGTGTGAGAGTGTGAGGGTGCGGTGTGTGTGCAGGTTGTTGATGTGTGTCTTTTTTTGTTTTGTTTTTTGCTTGGGGGTTGGGGGATGTGCTGTGCTGTCCTTGGTCGCTGTTTCCTGCTGGCTGGGTCGCGGGTAATCCTTCCAGCTGGGCCGCAGCTTGTCCTGTTCGCCCACGTCCCAGATGGTGAAGGGCACGTTGTTTTCCGGCTCCTCTGACTCCATGTCAAGCGATCCCAAATATAGTCTGTGCTATAGGCCCTCTGGCACTCTTCAGTACTGGAAAAACAAACAGTACTGGCATTAGGCATTTAAAAATTTCTCCCCCCCCCCCCCCCGGGTCTATTTTTGCACATACCCACAGCAGGAATATTCTTCTCTCGTTCCAGCGGTGGTTCTGTGCTCACGGTGCTGCTCATATAATGAGCCATTCTGCTGGGGAATGCTCCTCCCTTATTGTCACGTAGTTTCCTCTGATTGGTCCGTCTTACGTTGCCTAGTGTTGCCTGGGAACGGTGTTGTGATGGTCCTTTGTGTTTCAGAATGTTGAGGGTGTTTTTTCTGATTGGTCCATCATGCGAGGGCGGGGCAGAGAGACATGGTCAGTGTTGTGGCTTCACCACCATGAATCCATGAACCCTTCAGGGAGTGACTGAGTGACTTCAGAACGTTGTCTTCAGAACGTTGAGGGTGAGTTTTATTATAGTAGATTTGTTGCATTTGTATCCCACATTTTCCCACCTATTTGCAGCCTCAATGTGGCTTATATTATGCCGTAATGGCGATCGCCATTTCCGGGACGAGAAATACAAAGTGGTATTGCATTAATGTTCATAGCTGATCATAGGCGCCCCGTATAAGAGGCTTGGGGAGAGCCCAGCTGTGACCTTCCCCGCCTGCCTACTTGTCCCGATAAGCCAAGACTCCCGTCCCGATGGATTCTGCCGCTGCTTCTCTTGAGCAGCGGCAGGAGGAAGCACCGCGTCAAGCCACCGCCACTCGCTTCTGTGAACAACCATCATTAGAACAAAAGAAACGCGGGGCCGCAGCGCTATCAACTCTGCCCCCCCCCCCCCCCCCCCCCCCCCACTGACGTCATTTTCCCATTCCGGACCGGCACAGCCGACAGCGCATGCCTGAAGGCTGCTGCGGCTCCGCACTTCTTTTTGTTCATGCGCTGTAAAGAGGCCCGCCCCGGAGGGAGAGAAAATGGCTGCAAATGGTAAGCACTATAATCACCGGATCCGGAGAGTTAATTGGTGTGACCTCATTCCTTTCCTTAGTCAGGGTCCAGGGACTACCTATGTGCTAGCGAATTGCAATGTGTGAAAGAAAAAGAAGCAGGTCTTGTTATATGGTCTCCAGAAAGCACCTGCATGAAATTGCTAAATGTTACAAGGCATGAAGACTTGTATACATAAGCTCTCTCATCCTTTCACCTCAGAGCTACCAGAAAAAGAAAATGTGATTTTAAGTTGGATAAATTTCCTCTTTGGTGAGCAGTTTATAGAATCTACTTCCTGTAAGACTGACTTTGCAGCACTGGACATCTTCTGAGAGAAATGTAAACAATTCCATATGCACAGCAGGCATGAGTAGATACTGGGATTGAATGTATCACTGAGTGAGGTTGGTTATGTAGATGGGGAGAAGACTGAACATGAATGGGTGCAAGATTCATTCTTTTAAGCTCCCATCCCCCAGTTTCTATATGTTAAAACGCAGATGGGTAACATGTGAAAGAAAAGTGAAGGGTAAGCTTTCAAGATCATTTCTCCCTGGAATGTGTTGGCCACAACATTTTTGCAGTAGTCAGTTTTTATCCACAATGTATGTACCACACTATCTCATTGTTTCATACACAGAGACACACACTGGAGAGGTTTTTTATTATAACTGGCATTGTATATCATCTTTCATCTATGTAAGGGAAGTGACTGGGGATGCTGGAGGAGAGAGAGAGAATGTGGAAAAGTGCAGGGGAGAGCCAAAGAGAGAATGAGAGAGAAAGAGGGGACATGGAAAAGAGCAGGGGAGAGCCAGGGACATGGAAAAGAGCAGGGGAGAGCCAGAGAGAGATGGAGAGAGAAAGAGGGGACATGGAAGAGAGCAGGGGAGAGCCAGGGACATGGAAAAGAGCAGGGAACAGCCAGAGAGACGATGCTGGATGGAAGAGGGGTACAGAGAGAGAGAGATGAGTGGAATGGGGAGAGAAAGAGGGGACCTGGGCAAGAGAGAGAGAGAGAAGCTGCAGGGGAGAAACTGGGGGGAGACCCTAGCTGTCAGACGAATAGAAAAACTAAATGATCAGACAACAAAGGTAGAGAGAATTTATTAACTGGAATGTGTCAGCTTTTGGAAATGTGCATCTGTGATATTTTGCATGTAAGTTTCAATTTTTCTAGTATTGCTGCATGCTGAGTCTGACTTCTGGAGGTAACTTTCCATTCAGTATTTTGCCTTCATATTTGTTGTGTCATGTGTTTTTCATGTGTAATCAAGGTGCAGTATTCTACTAGTGTGTAGTATTTGCAGCCCTTTTTGTTTTGTTTTTGTTTCACTAGGTTGTGTACTGGTGTTTTAGAGCCCGGTGTAATTAAAGTGCTGCCTTTCCACGCATAAGGTTGTAGCTCTTCCTGTCCTTGGAATTAGTGCTGTTATGGTTTGCTAAGGTCATGAGTGTGTTTTTGCACAAGTTTGTGTATAGTGTTTTGCAGTGCAGAGATTGTGTGATGGCCTTACTGAGATGGCACCAAATCATCAGAAAGGGTTTTAGAGCCTAAATCATGACACACTACCTCTTGAAGGATCTACATATAGTCGTTCATAAAAGGAGCTCATTGTGAACACTTCCACCCTAAAAGGGTGTTTTGTGGCTCTACATGAGAATTGTGATATTATGATCCCTTGTTTCATATTGTTGACGGTCTGCATTTTCCATAAGGGTGGTATATTGGTGTATTAGGGTCTGCCTAGTGTTATGGTACAGTAAGGTTCTGAGTGTGTTTTTGCACAAATTTGTGCATAGTGTTTTACAGTTGAGCGATTGTGGTTAGTATATGCTTTGAGTAACCACTTTATTCTTTGACATACGATACATATCTAATATCTAAATTTAATAAAAAGGTATTGTGACTTTTATTTTTACTAATTTTTTTTCTGTGTTGTCAATTGTGGATATAAGCTCCGCCCCAGGCTCCACCCCCTAACCTCGCCCCCTTTAGCCTCCCCAAACAGTTGGGCCACCGACCGCCTATGTAGCTGATAAAGTAATGTATAGAATCAGTCAGACAATCAAATATAGAAGTTAATTTCGGCAATATGTTAAAGTTCATTAGTAACGGAGTTCATGAATCAATCAATTGTAGAGTTCGATTTTGTCTGGTTTTGGTAGAGTATCATTGTTTGATATAGTGTGACTTCATTCTGTGCTTAGGGGAAAATTCTATACATGGCACCAAGTGTTATGTGCCTACTTCCGCACCAAATTTTCGGCGTGAAAAAAAGCTTTCAATGCGCCAAAATGGGGCGGAAATGGCAGTCCCGCGTGAAAACACACTTACATACCCGTTTATAGAATGGCGTCCAAGTGTTTCTGTGTGGATTTGCAAAGGGGGCGTGACCAGGGAAGGGGGATGGGTGCAGCAGGGGCATTCCCTTAAAATGCATGCAGTGTTATTGAATTCGGAGGACCTGCGCCCATCTTGCAAGCTGGGGATTTACCCCTGGTTTCAATTGGTGTAACTCCTCATGCCTAAAGTTGAGCATGAATCCCGGCACTATGCGCTGTTCTGTACAGGGTGCCGATCCTGGAATGCCAACTATAGAACTCCATTGAGCGACAACTTTTTTTGGCGCCGAATTTTGAGAACCATTTATAGAATTTCCCACTTGGTAAACAAACTTGCACGCACAGGTTAAAGAAGAGTGACAGTGATGCACGTAACTGACAACATTTTGGGCCTGAGATTTTTTTGACATGGTGCGAGTGGCCGAGTCTATTGTTAAGTGCATATATGCGACATTAGGTTAGTATATGGTAATGGCAATTACACACGTAATTGCCATTACACAATTTCTGCTTAGCGCAATACTTCAGGCCATGGGCGTAGCTATCATGGGGCCACGGGGGCATGGGCCCCCATAGATTTGGCCCTGGACCCCCCTTCCCGCCGCCAACCCTCTCCCGCTACGTACCTTTGCTGGCGGGGGACCCCAACCCTCGCCAGCCGAAGTCCTCTTCTCGGCCGCCAGCAAAGGTACGCGGCGGGAGAGGGTTGGTGGCGGGAAAGGGGGGTTGAGAGGGTTGCGGCGGGAGGGGGGTCAGCAACGCCACGCGGCCGAGAAGAGGACTTCGGCTGGCGGGGGTTAGGGTCCCCTGCTAGCAAAGGAACGCTGCAGGAGAGGGTTTGCGGCGGCGGGAAGGGGGGGGTCGAGAGGGATGCTGTGGCGGGGGTGAAAGTTGACGGCGGGCGGGGGGGGGGGGGGGACGGCGGCACCAGGGAGGGGGCTAAAATGTGCCCCCTCACCTCGGGCTCTGGACCCCCTCCCGTTGAAGTCTGGCTACACCCCTGCTTCAGGCAACCAATCAGTGTATGTCAGCTCTGTTATATAAAGGGGCTGTTAGGACCAGGGATGTAGCCAGACAACAGATTTTGGGTGGGCCTAGGCAAGAAGTGGGTGGGCACCAAGTTTTCTCCCCCCCCCCCCCCCCCCCACACACACACCACCAAAATAATATCTCAGCTGGCGGGAAAATGCTTCTTTCCACCTTGGCAGTCTGCAGCAGGCATGAGCTAAAAACTGAGCATGCGCAGATGCCAGTATCGTGGAGAGTAGCGTTTTCGTTACCATCAGGGGGAAGAATTCAGCTGGCGGAGCTTGGGATCCCCACCAGCTACCGGTAAAAGTGTGCTACTGTTGGCCGGGCCTCAGCCCTAAGTCAGGCCAATCTGTGGCTACACCACTGCTTAGGACTGTGAAAGTTTTCAGACCCCCTCGGTCTCAGGAACACATATGATCAATCACTTCATTACTAATGTTCCTAAACCACTTTATAATGCATAGATCAGGGTCACTGTTTTTGGTGCACGCTAAACGCTAGAGACACCCACAGGAATATATGGGCATCTCTAGCATTTAGCGCACGCTTATTTTTAGCGTCTACCAAGAACGCTACTGCGACTTAGTAAAAAGACCCCCTCAAAGAAATCTGATTAGCAGTACCCACCTCCTTGGAACACCAGGCGCATTGGGGATGGATTAGCAGGCACTCTTCACAAGATGTAGCACTTCCACTCGTGCAAATGTTCAGACCTTCAACACAAACAACAGAGGATTATCATCTTGTTCGACAAGAGCAAAGGTGAAAAACACACTTGGTTGCCACACATGCTTCGGGATTTTATTATTTTTGAGAGCGTGTTTCTTTTTAACTTGCTTTGATCACTTGACAAAATTCTCCAAAGCTCTCCATTTCTTTAGTGGTTAGAGTGGTGGACTTTGGTCCTGGGGAACTGGGTTCGATTCCCACTGCAGGCACAGGCAGCTCCTTGTGACTCTGGGCAAGTCACTTAACCCTCCATTGCCCCCTGTAAGCCGCATTGAGCCTGCCATGAGTGGGAAAGCGCAGGGTACAAATGTAACAAAAATAAAATAGATACTATTGGAGATTCTACATGGAATGTTGCTACTATTGGAGATTCTACATGGAATGTTGCTATTCCACTAGCAACATTCCATGTAGAAGCCTGCATGGCCACATTGGTGATCTGCAAGGGCCGACTTCTACATGGAATAGCAACAATCCATGTAGAATCTCAAATAGTAGCAACAGTGGAGGAGTGGCCTAGTGGTTAGGGTGGTGGACTTTGGTCCTGAGGAACTGAGTTCGATTCCTACTTCAGGCACAGGCAACTCTTTGTGACTCTGGGCAAGTCACTTAACCCTCCATTATCCCAGGTACAAATAAGCTGCATTGAGCCTGCTATGAGTGGGAAAGTGCAGGGTACAAATAAAATAATAATTTATAGTACCAGGACCTGGCTAACCATTTCTCTAGAAACTGCCAGTCAAATGTTCTACATATAGTTTGTCCTAGACATGTAAGATTAAAATGCCTTTTATGACATTTTCATAAAATACCCCAGCCCCGCCCCCCACCACCGGCTCTGCCACCCAATCTCAGAAGCTTAGCGGAGATGGGGTGGCAGAGCCGGTGGTGGGGAGGTGGGGCTAGTGCTGGGCAGACTTCTACGGTCTGTGCCGTGAAAATGGCAGATACTAATCAAGGTCAGGTATACACAAAAAGTAGCACATATGAGTTATCTTGTTGGGCAGACTAGATGGACTGTGCAGGTCTTTCTCTGCCGTCATCTACTATGTTACTCACATTACTATGTTACCTCAGTGCCAGTGCCCAGATAACTACCTGGGCAAGTTGGACTGGATAAAAGGCTGCCCTAAGTTGCCCAGATATTGAATATTGGCCAGTATCCAGATTTGGCGCTGAATATCCGGTCTCAACTTTGCCCATGGCATTCAGCGTTTCAAAAAACGCTGACTGCCAAGTGCCATGAGCTAAATATTGATCCCATAAGTTTTCTACCAGAAGGAAGTTGTACAGTAACATCAAGCTATCCAGACTCCTACAAATAATCTAGAAAGCTTCTCATCATAAACTTTCACGTATTGTACAATGCAAAACGAAGGAAAGGCTTGCCATGGTATCCTGCTTCCCAGGAAGAAAAGTCTGGTGAAGGCAATGTCCTGCCAAACTTATTTCTCCAAGCCCTAACTAAATGGAACAGCAGGGTCTACAGTATTTGTCACCTTTGCTTGAGAAATGACATTTCATATAATGTCATGGTATTTTCCTGTTCCCTTCCACTGCCTATTTTCCTCTCAATGAAATGCTCAGGTCCAGGGCTCGTGCTGGCGTATTCGGTACCCTAGGTAAATATTCAGCCTTGACTTCCCCATCAATTATCTTTCAGGACCCTAGGGCTCAACTTGAGATTTTGATAATTGAGCTCAACCATCACCTCCATCCTTACACCACCCTTCAGAAATCATTAGGCTGATATTCAAAAGTACTTCTAGAGTGGAGGAGTGGCCTAGTGGTTAGGGTGGTGGACTTTGGTCCTGGGGAACTAAGGAACTGAGTTCCATTCCCACTTCAGGCACAGGCAGCTCCTTGTGACTCTGGGCAAGTCACTTAACCCTCCATTGCCCCATGTAAGCCACACTGAGCCTGCCATGAGTGGGAAAGCGCAGGGTACAAATGTAACAAAAATAAAATAGATACTATTGGAGATTCTACATGGAATGTTGCTACTATTGGACATTCTACATGGAATGTTGCTATTCCACTAACAACATTCCATGTAGAAGGCTGCACAGGCTTCTGCTTCTGTGAGTCTGATGTCGTGCAGGACGTCAGACTCACAGAAGCCTGCGCGGCCACATTGGTGAGCTGCAAGGGCCGACTTTTTCATGGAATGTTGCTAGTGGAATAGTAGAATCTCAAACAGTAGCAACAGTGGAGGAGTGGCCTAGTGGTTAGGGTAGTGGACTTTGGTCCTGGGGAACTGAGGAACTGAGTTCGATTTCCACTTCAGGCACAGGCAGCTCCTTATGACTGGGCAAGTCACTTAACCCTCCATTGCCCCATGTAAGCCACATTGTGCCTGCCATGAGTGGGAAAGTGCAGGGTACAAATGTAACAATAAAATAAATTTTGGATTAAATTCAATAGACGGCACATAAAAATTTGGTACTGAAAAAAGTAATGCTTAGCACTATTGTCTGGGTCCTTTTACTAAGGCGTGCCGAAAAATGGCCTGCGCTACTATAGGCGTGTGTTTTGGACACATGCAGGTCCATTTTTTAGCGCGCCTGTAAAAAACGGCCTTTTTTTGGCCGAAAATGGACATGCAGCAAAATAAAAATTGGCAAGCATGCATTTTGGGCCTGAGACCTTGCTGCCACCCAATGACTTCAGCGGCAAGGTCTCACACGTTAATCGGGCCGTAAATCATCAGCGATACAATGCCGATTAGTGCCCGGTTAACACTGTGTGGTAGAAAATAAGAAATATTTTCGGACACGTGTATTGGGCGTGTGTAAAAAATGTAATTACCGCCTGGGCCATGCGGTAGCCGGGTGGTAGTTACAAACTGACACACGGACACATAGGCGCCGACTCCGTGGGTGCTCGAGCACCCCCAATATTTGACCCGCCGGAACCGGAAGTTCACAGCCAGGAGCCAGCCCGACCTGCGCTGTCCGCCCTCTTCTCCCTCAAAACAGTCCTCCGCCTGCCCCTCGGGTTCTTGCGTGTCGTCCAGAATTTAAAAGTCATCTTACCTCTGGGTTCTGGCGGCAGCAGTGAAAGGCCAGCAGGCTCGGCGAGTCGGCGCTTCAGCCTGCCTTCCCTTCTCTCTCAGCTCTGCCTCTGGTCCCGCCCTCATTTCCTGTTTCCGCAAGGGCGGGACCAGAGGCAGAGCTGAGAGAGAAGGGAAGGCAGGCTGAAGCGCCGACTCGCCGAGCCTGCTCGCCTTTCACTGCTGCCACCGGGACCCAGAGGTAAATTCTGGGCGGCATGCAGGAAGGCGAGGGGTAGGCAAAGGACTGTTGTAGGAGAAGAGGTCGGGCTGGAACTCAGAGGAGAGGGAGGGAGGGGGGCCTGGAACTCAGTGGGGGCCTGGAACTCGGAGGTAGGGAGGGGGGCCTGGAACTCAGAGGGAGGGGGAAGGAAGAAGGAGGAGGGAAGGAGGGGGAGGAGGGGAGAGGGAGGGGGGAACGCACCACCTGTGAAAAAAAAATTCAGCACCCCCAATCATTTTGAAAAGTTGGCTCCTATGGTTGGACACACGTAGGTGCCTACACGCCTTAGTAAAAGGGCCCCCTAGTGGCAATCAAAGTTAGGCAATCCAAGCAAACCAAAAATATATATATATAAATACAGCAGATATGAGTTAGTAAGACACACCATAAACAACTGCTGCTATAATAATTCAATAATCATTCATACAAGAATGGTATACTGACCCTTGAGACTTGTTTTTAAGTCCCCTGAAACCATCAATTGAGATAAGTATAAAAATAGTGCTTGCCAAGAGTTTATGAAATATTCCTATATAACTGTTAAAAAAATTGGACCGATGATGAGAAAAAGGTGGAGTCTTTATAAAACCACTAACTGAGGTATGGAGCATTGTCTCCGAGAGAAGCCACACCTCTGATGGTCCGAAATTACCTTCGTGTGTTAGGCGCCATTTACAGTATAATGCTTAGCACCGGGAACCGCGACTACTTTCAGTTGTGACCATTTACACAAACAAAACCCTGCGCCTAAATTAGACATTGATCATTTTTAGTGGAGTGGAGGAGTAGGTTAGTGGTTAGTGCAGTGGACTTTGATCCTGGGCAGCTCCTTGTGACTCTGGGTAAGTCACTTAACCCTCCATTGCCCCTGGTACAAAATAAGTACCTGAATATATGTAAACCACTTTGAATGTAGTTGCAAAAACCTCAGAAAGGCGGTATGTCAAGTCCCATTTCCCTTTCCCTATTTGAGATTCTACATGGAATGTTCCTACTATTGGAGATTCTGTTGCTACTATTTGAGATTCTACATGGAATGTTGCTATTCCACTAGCAACATTCCATGTAGAAGTCGGCCCTTGCAGATCACCAATGTGGCCGCGCAGGCTTCTGCTTCTGTGAGTCTGACATCCTGCATGTATGTGCAGGATGTCAGACTCACAGAAAAAGAAGCCTGCGCGGCCGCATTGGTGATCTGCAAGGGCAGGCTTCTACATGGAATGTTGCTAGTGGAGCAGTAGCCCAGTGGTTGCTAGTGGAGGAGTAGCCTAGTGGTTAGTGCAGCGGACCCTGATTCTGGGGAACTGGGTTCAATGCCCACTGCAGCTCCTTGTGACTCTAGGTAAGCCATTTAACCCTCCATTGCCCCTGGTACAAAATAAGTACCTGAATATATGTAAACCACTTTGAATGTAGTTGCAAAAACCTCAGAAAGGCGGTATGTCAAGTCCCATTTCCCTTTCCCTATTTGAGATTCTACATGGAATGTTCCTACTATTGGAGATTCTGTTGCTATTATTTGAGATTCTACATGGAATGTTGCTATTCCACTAGCAACATTCCATGTAGAAGTCGGCCCTTGCAGATCACCAATGTGGCCGCGCAGGCTTCTGCTTCTGTGAGTCTGACATCCTGCATGTATGTGCAGGATGTCAGACTCACAGAAACAGAAGCCTGCGCGGCCGCATTGGTGATCTGCAAGGGCAGGCTTCTACATGGAATGTTGCTAGTGGAGGAGTAGCCCAGTGGTTGCTAGTGGAGGAGTAGCCTAGTGGTTAGTACAGCGGACCCTGATTCTGGGGAACTGGGTTCAATGCCCACTGCAGCTCCTTGTGACTCTAGGTAAGCCATTTAACCCTCCATTGCCCCTGGTACAAAATAAGTACCTGAATATATGTAAACCACTTTGAATGTAATTGCAAAAACCTCAGAAAGGCAGTATATCAAGTCCCATTTCCCTTTATTTTGTAACAACGCGCATAAATTGTGGGAGCACCTTTGAGCCACCCATGACTCTCCCATAGCTATGCCCCCTTTTTGGCTCCGCGTGCATAAATTTTAATTGATACCAATTAGCACCGATACTTGATAGTTATCATTCAATTAATGGCATTAATTGGCTCACTATTCAATTAAATTATGTGCGCACAATGGGTGCGCCCAAATTTGTGTACTTAATTTTTAGTGACTTTTATAGAATTCAGCGGTTTATGCGCAATTCCCCCTATTCTATATAGATTGGCCAAAGTTAAGTGCCCAAATTTGGACACCCAGGGCAGATGTACCTGCAGATTAATTAAGTTAATGAGGTGTCAACAATCAATAATTACAGTTCATTGGTAAACAATTTGGATCTGGGCACACATCTTCCCTAGCTGCTGTTCTATAACATCTGCACCTAACTCAAAAGGGGTGTGGCTATGGGAGGCGCATGGGCAGATCAGAGGGCGTTCCCAGAAGTTAAGTGTGATGTTATTGGCTGCTGGTTCAACATAGTGTGGTAGATGAGTTGGCTACTCTTATATTATTTAATTCAACATCCCCCAAATTCTATAAACGGGGCCTTCGGTTGTGTGTGATCATTTGGCTGCGTCGCCAAACTGTGCGCACATGACTTAATTGATTAAGAAGCCAATCAGCAAGCACTGGACTTTCTTTGAGAAGTTAAAAGTGACCACAAAGGGGTTGATTCACTGCGGCTGATCTCTCCCCTTTTGTATCTATTGGAACAGACCTTGATGAATCAGGGCCTCGAGCGCAGTTGTTTACTCCCTGCTAAGCTGCAGTTTGAGGTCTCTCTCTCGCAGCTTCTTTGACAGGGAATCAAGCATCCGAAACCATTTCGTTAAGTTACGTCCAATAAAAAAAGGTATCATCTTATTTTCTTTTTATTGATGATTACCTTTAAAAGTGGACTAACACGGCTACTACCCACACCTCGTTACAACTTTACCAAAGCAGTTTGCAGGCTGATGCGCCCGTCCGGTTCCACCGGTATTTCTGTCCTGGATCAAGAGCAGCCTCCGGTCCTGGCACAGATCCCGCCTCACGGGTTGGGTTCCGGCAAAAATAACCAGACAGACATCACACCACCTCTGCAGTTCCTAAGTTCGCTATTGATATCCCACTTTGAGCAACTATTAACCGCCCCCCCCCCCCCCCCACCACCACCACCACCACCAAAAGAAGCCCATTCAGACCCAAACCGAGGACCTCCAGGGCAGAGGCAAATCGCAAACACTGCCCCCGATGCCATGAATTTCTTTTTGCTTTAAAGCTTCTTTAATTGCGTTAAGAAACTATTTCTTTTCCAAAACCTTATTATTGTACTTTCTGATTCCGGCCGGGGCCGAAACCAGTGACTTTACCTGTAACATCGTGGAGCGGGGAATACAAACTAAGAATGCAAAAGGCCAGGTAAGAGGCGATCGTCCTGCTTCGGGGCATGGCTGGTGACTGTCCCCAGAGTCAGATGAGGCCCAGGAGTTTTGGCTTTTGCACCCCAACTTCTGGCTTTTGGTTCCTGCAGGAGTCAGTGGGACCCCCGGCTGGTCCCAGTAGGCAGCCGATCGGCTCCTACCCAGCCGCTTCTGCACCGATCAGTCTCGGGAAAGTCATAGCGCTCCGGGAAGGGTGGGAGGGGGTGATCAGCCGGCAAAGCCCCCTCCGCATCCAGGCACCAGAAGGAAGCAGCCGGGCTCTGGGAGCTCCAGTGAGGCGACAGATCTTGGCATCGATGATCACAACAGGGTAGCGCAGCCCCCTCCTACCTGTTGCCCCCCCAGCCAGGACCGACCCCTTCGTGCGCCTTCCCAGGCTCTCTCTCCTAGATCCACCGAATCCGGACCAGTGATGGGGCCGAAAAGCAGCCTGACACCCTTTCGGCCGCTTTCCCGCTCCTTAGCAGCCCAGTTTCTCCTGCGATCGAACTTCAATTCCCTGCCCTCCTCGCTTACTTTTCCCTCCCTTGCGAACTCTTTGCTCCGTGAGTTTGTTGTTTGTACAAAAGGAGCGGGGTCTGGATCTGAAGTCTGAACTCTCCGCCCAACACGTCCAATCCGGGTGCCGGAGCCTTAACCCTTTGTAAGCCGAGCCGGAGGAGGCGGAGATAATAGCCAGGCTAGCAGCATTAGTAATGGCTATTTTTAGCAGTCTCAGGCGGTGCTACTCTGCCTTCTCTATTCATTCCCTCTCCCTCTTCTCCTGTGTTAACTTTCTCTTGCTGAGAATAAAGTGTTTTAGGATGTATTTATTTAAGCATCATTTACATTCTTAATTGAATCTCAACTGTCATTACGTGAAATGAACAAGTCTGAAATATCAAAATAGCTCATAGCAGCATAAGCGTTGCCATAGCGGGGACAGACCAAAGGTCCATCCAGCCCGGTATCCTGTTTCCAAGTGGCCAATCCAGGTCACAAGTACCTGGCAAGATCCCAAAAGAGTAAAACATATTTTATGGTGCTTATCTTAGAAATAAGCAAGTCCATCTTAATAATGGCTTATGAACTTTTCTTTTAGGAAATTATCCAAATTTTTTTAAA
Organism: Microcaecilia unicolor; assembly: GCF_901765095.1. Lineage (NCBI taxonomy): Eukaryota > Metazoa > Chordata > Amphibia > Gymnophiona > Siphonopidae > Microcaecilia > Microcaecilia unicolor. The sequence continues at coordinate 279,085,588 of NC_044037.1, read as the reverse complement.
ACCCTGCTAAGCTAATTAAATTTACCACATTCTCTGGCAATGAATTCCAGAGTTTAATTACACTTTAAGTGAAGAAACATTTTCTCTGATTTGTTCTAAATTTACTACTTAGTAGCTTCATTGGTGCCCCCTAGTCCTTGTATTTTTGGAGTAAACAAATGATTCACATCTAGCATTCCACTCCACTCAGTATTTTGTAGACCTTTATCATATCTCCCCTCAGCCTTCTCTTCTTCAGGTTGAATAGTCCTAGTCTCCTTAGCCTTTCCTCATAGGGAAGTCATCCTGTCCCCTTTATCATTTTCATTGCCATTCTTTATACCTTTTCTTATTCTGCTCTATCTTTTTTGAGATGCACTGGCCAGAACTGCACACAAAGACGGTGGCACCAGAGGCAGGAATGATCAGGCATCACTCTTGCCTCTAGGGGTGGATCTGGGTTTGGCATACGGGAAGGGGTGTGTATGGTGAGGGAGCCAGGATTTGTGAGGAGAGATGCTGGATCTGGTGGATGGGGGAAGGGAGAGAGAATAAAAGATGCTAGACCTGGTTGGGGGGAGGAAGGGAAGGGAGAATGAGAGATGCTTTCCTGGTGAGCAAGAAAGGGAAAGGAAGGGGGAGGGAGAGATGCTGGACCTGGTGGGGGAGAATTGAAGGGAGAAGGAAAGATGCTGAACTTGGTTTGAGGAAGGGAAGGGTGAAGGAGAGATGCTGGACCTGGTTGGGGATGGAAGGGAAGGAAGAAAGATAGATGCTGGACCTGGTGGAGGTGGGGAAGAAAGGGAGGGAGAATGAGTTGCTGGACCTGGTTGGGGTAAAGGGACGTGAGAAAGAGAGTTGCTGGACCTGACTGAGGTTGGGGGAAAGGGGAGGGAGAATGAGAAGCTGGACCTTGGGGAGAGGGAAGGAGAAGGAGAGATACTGGCCCTGTTGGGGAGGGAGGGAGGGAGGGAGGGAGAAGGAGATATGCTGAACCTGGTGAGGGGGAAAGGGAAAGAAGAGAGAGACTGGTGCTATAAGCATAGTAAGTGGGGCATTCAAGAGAGGCACAGATTGATGGTGATTGATGTCTTTGGCACACATTGGTCAATGTTGTGGCCTCCTGTGGGAAGATGTCAGTCAGATCTCTTTCAGCGGTTTTAGACCCAAAGTGGCCCTGGCTTTAAAATTAACAAAAACCACTGATCTAACTCCTCATGACCAGTATACTCCACCTGATGTTTATTAGGAATATAATAACAATTCACTGTAAACAAAGGATCATAACAGGAAATATTTAAAATGTCCTTGAAATATTCTCTTAAAAGAATCTCAGGTGTCAACAAATGAGTAAATGGAAAATTAAGAAACCACAAATTCCTTGCTTCTCACATGTTTTCCATCCCCTCTAACTTAAAAAAAGTAAAGAGAGTTTTTAATTAATTACAGAAGCAGAAACAGCTTGCCCAGAAGAAACTTGACAAACATTTTATCCAAAACAGCAAAATTAGAATCCACATTGGAAAACATAAGAATTGTTTCCCCGAGTCAGGGACACTTTTACTAATCCATGGCAAAATCTGGCTTTAGCGCATGCTACTGCAGGACTTTCCCCGCATGTTAAGCCCATTTTTAATGTAGCAGTATTGAAACCTTTAAATATATCATTTTGGCCGGGATCACGTGACGCTATGGTGGAGAGCGGTCGCATGTGAGCTGCTCTCCATAGCCTGCCTGTTCATCTCCTTATCTGCAAGCAAATCGATCTCCCCAAAATCGCACCCAACGCCACAACAAGACTCAGCGGCGGTACCTGGTAATCTGGGACTAGCGGTGAACCGATCATGGCAGCAAAGTCAGCACAAAAGGACCGGCAGAGGGGAAAGCTGGTGGAAGACATTGGAGCCGACTCTGGGGGTGCTGTGGGTGCTTGAGCACCCCCAATATTTAGAAAATTCCTTGTATGTGTCCAGGGAGGGGTTATTTTCATTGGGCTTAGCACCCCCAATAATTTTCAAAAGTTGGCTCCTATGATCTACAGTGCCATTGAAAGTTCATGGATAGGTCACTAATCTGTACAGCACTATACAAATAAGTGGTTTTGAATATCTGACCCCTAGAATCTAATGGCAATTGAGAATTGTAAGGCCCATCCTGTTAGTGTCTGTGCTGTTTATTTCATGCTGCTCTTCTAACTTTGCTTTTTTTTTTTTTTTCTTTCTTCCATCTGCAGATCCTACCACTGGTGCCCCTCCATCTGCTACCTGTCATACAGCTGATGCCCTCTGTCTCGCTGCTTCCTGCTGCCACAGGGCCGCCGAGAGGTGGGGCAGGGGGGACAAAATTGCCCGGGCCTCCAAGGGGGGCCCGGCGCCGGGTTCTCTCTCCTTCTCCCAGGCCGCCGGCGCTGCAGTCCCCAGTCTCACCTGCCTGACCTCGGCTCCGTCGATAGCCCCCCTCCGTCCGCCACCGTGACCGGGCCCCCTGCATTCAAATCGGCAGCACCTCAGTCACCTCCGTGTGAAAGCGGGACACAGTGAGGGAAGGCCCGAAGGGAGGCGATCTGCTGCTTTCACACGGAGGTGACTGAGGCGCTGCCGATATGAATGCAGGATAGTAGAGAAGGTGTAGAAGTTTAGGCTTAAGTAAGTTTAATTTGTAGATTTTACTAGGTAACATAGTAACATAGTAGATGACGGCAGAAAAAGACCTGCACGGTCCATCCAGTCTGCCCAACAAGACAACTCATGTGTGCTACTTATTGTGTATACCCTACTTTGATTTGTACCTGTCCTCTTCAGGGCATAGACCGTATAAGTCTGCCCAGCACTATCCTCGCCTCCCAAACACCAGCCCCGCCTCCCAACCACCGGCTCTGGCACAGACCGTATAAGTCTGCCCAGCACTATCCCCGCCTCCCAACCACCGGCTCTGGCACAGACCGTATAAGTCTGCCCAGCACTATCCCCGCCTCCCAACCACCAGCCCCGCCTCCCAACCACCGGCTCTGGCACAGACCGTATAAGTCTGCCCAGCACTATCCCCGCCTCCCAACCACCAGCCACGCCTCCCAATCACCGGCTCTGGCACAGACCGTATAAGTCTGCCCAGCACTATCCCCGCCTCCCAACCACCGGCTCTGGCACAGACCGTATAAGTCTGCCCAGCACTATCCCCGCCTCCCAACCACCGGCTCTGGCACAGACCGTATAAGTCTGCCCAGCAATATCCCCGCCTCTCAACCACCAGCCCCGCCTCCCAACCACCGGCTCTGGCACAGACCGTATAAGTCTGCCCAGCACTATCCCCGCCTCCCAACCACCAGCCCCGCCTCCCAACCACCGGCTCTGGCACAGACCGTATAAGTCTGCCCAGCAATATCCCCGCCTCTCAACCACCAGCCCCGCCTCCCAACCACCGGCTCTGGCATAGACCGTATAAGTCTGCCCAGCACTATCCCCGCCTCCCAACCACCAGCCCCGCCTCCCAACCACCCGCTCTGGCACAGACCATATAAGTCTGCCCAGCACTATCCCAGCCTCCCACCACCGGCTCTGGCACTGACCTTCTTTGTCCTTCTCAATGTCCTTCTTTGTCATTTTGGGTTGCTGTGCTTTTCTATCAATGATTGGAGTTCTTATTTGTTTGTTTGTTTGTGTGTATGGGTTGTATTTTTTTTTTAATGTAAACTGTTCTGTTTTGCAGCAGCAATAAGAAATGGTATATAAAATTAATAAATGATGATGAGACAGAGTGGGAAAACTTTTTCCTAATTGTTTCCTAGGATTTATTCACCACCCTCCCTATTCCTATGGTGTATAAGCCCGAAGGCACAGCAGGGTTGTTAATTCGCCTGATAAACCTCTAATGTTATCTACCACTGCTCCATTCACAGCCGGTCTTCGTGTCCCAAAAATATATTCTGAGGTTCAGTAAAGCTATTCTCCACATCTCTTGAGCAACTACAATGACTGAAGCAAGCCTAACCTAGGGCAGTTTAGTTTGTCGATGAAACTAGACGTTGCCCAGTTGAGTTCCATCCTGAAGCACTCTTGCTCAGGCTTCCAAGGTACAGTTGGAATAAGCAGAATAGCTCGATTAAGAAGCTCGTGTGTAGTAAATTAGTTCTGCCTGCCTAAGAACCCAATACCTCCACCCAGTCATGAAGGGCCTTCTTAATTATCTGAATTATATGGGGCAGTAATTAGCTCTGAAAATGTTACTCATGTCATTATCTATCATAGTGCCCTACGTGCTGAAACTCGTCCTTGCTATTTCAAATGAAGCCATATGATCTCCAATAGAAGCCTTGGTTCATACTGCCAAGAGTTCTGACTTGGAGAAATTATCTACTTTTCTTGGAGGAAGGCTGTATCACTCTAGTAGCTTCGCCAGTACCGGGCTAAATCTATGCGAGTCTGTTAAAAATATGTGAGACCCTGAGAAATTTAAAGCCATCGGTAAAAGACCAAGGAGGGAATTTAATAACCTATGCCAAAACTTAAAATTTAGTGCTGCATGCTATTCTATATAGGACGTGCACCTTATACAGAATACTGTTTAGCGCAGATCCCGCACCTAACTTTTGGGTGCCGGACTTACTCCTGCTAAAAGCAGGCGTAAATGCCAGTGTCCAAATTAGACGTGGTTAGGCAGTTTTGTGTAATTCTATGAGCAACTATTCAGAACACCCAACACACCCATGACCACACCCCTTTTTGAGATATGTGCCCTAGGAGTTAGGCACTGTGCCTTCTAGAATAGTGCGCATCCAGATGTGTGTGCAGATTTTAATGAGTGCCAATTAACATCACAAATTGGTTGTTAGCATCCAGTTATTGATGGTTAAGAGCTCATTATCCAATTTATTTGTGCGGACATCTTGGAAGCGCTTCCAAAGTTGGGCGCAGAACTTTGGGGCACCATGTATAGAATCTGGGAGAAACTGTATACCACTTGATGGCCAAGTTGAACAGCAAAAGAGAATCCAGTCGGTATTTTAAACTATTTAACCAGCCAGGAATAGCTCCTGGCTGATTAAATAGCCTTAAGCTGGCTAAGTGCTAATATTCAGTGCGAGATAACCGGCTGTCTCAGCTGAATATTATTGCTTGGTGGCTAGCCCGGTCACTGGCTATGTTACGCGACATAGCCGGTTAGCGTCAGTATTCATTGGCTGACTGGGTACGTTTAGCAGCCAAAAGGTCTATCTTTGGCCACTAAAACTTAGCAGCTATAACTTAGCTGGTCAGCCAATGAATATTGACTTAACCCAGTGGCGTACCAAGGAGGGGGGTGGTGGGGGCGGTACGCCCCGGGTGCACGCCGCTGGGGGGTGCCGTTGCGCACGCCTGTGGGCTCCGATTTCGTGAACTTCGCTCGTTCGCTGCGGCTCCCTCTGCCCCGGAACAGGTTACTTCCTGTTCCGGGGCAGAGGGAGCTGCAGCGAACGAGCGAAGTTGGAGCCCAAAGGCGCGCACCACGGCACCCCCCCCCCCCCCCAGCGGCGTGCACCCGGGGGGGTGTCATTTCTCCGGGGAGGGGGGAAGGTGTCATTTTGCAGGGGGGGTGCTGCACCCGGGGGGGGGGGGCGCATCGGCGATCCACCCCGGGTGCCATCCACGCTAGGAACGCCACAGACTTAACCGGCTATGTTTTTAGCGGCCAAACCCCCCCCCAGAAATTCTCAATGTGGGTTGCCAGATACGGCTCCGGCATTGAATTTCCAGGTTCGTTGCCATCCACGGGAGTTAGCCAGGTTCCCTCCCACAGTCTCAGTATCAGCCTCAATGTGATCATCTGTACTTGGTGTCGTGCAAGATATTGATAAAAAGTCAAAGCGAAATCCATCGATGAGGATACAAACTCTTGGTCAAGTGTATATATAAGTTTGCGATTATTAAATCCTGTTGATGCTGAAATGATTGAAACATATGTGAGGACTGCTTTGTAGAGAGCAATACAGAAGCCAGATGGGAAAAGTTGGGAAAAGTTCTGTGATACATGCATCTGGAACTGTAAAAGGAAAATTTATTCTATTTCTGTCACTGATGAATAAACCCAGCCCTTGTCAAACACTGCCCTCATGCCTTGAGGCTGAAGTTTGTGATTAAAATTAGGAACTACGTCCAACCATATCTAGACGTAAGTACATAAGTAATGCCACACTGGGAAAAGACCAAGGGTCCATCGAGCCCAGCATCCTGTCCACGACAGCGGCCAATCCAGGCCAAGGGCATCTGGCAAGCTTCCCAAACGTACAAACATTCTATACATGTTATTCCTGGAATTGTGGATTTTTCCCAAGTCCATTTAGTAGCAGTTTATGGACTTGTCCTTTAGGAAACCGTCTAACCCCTTTTTAAACTCTGCCAAGCTAACCGCCTTCACCACGTTCTCCGGCAACGAATTCCAGAGTTTAATAACTAAGGGGGGAGAGTAGCAAGATGCCATCTGTGGTTGTATGCTCCTGGGCCTTGTCCAGTCTTTTTTTCCAGTTTAGTACCATTTACCTGCGTATCCGTAGGCAAGAGAAGGGGGAAAAATCTAGATGGTGCTACTGTCTGTTCTGAATTTTCTTCCTGTTAGGCAAACCACGATCCCAGGGCTGTTCTCATATTCACCATTACTGTCCAAGGTGTCTGCTATGGCAGAAAGAGTGGGAAATTCCTCTGCATTGAACCTCTCTCAGTCTCAGGGCTTGATTCTCGTCCTTGGTGTGTCAACCCTATCCGTAGCATCCAACTTCTGGGTTAGCTCCCAGCTTGGGATCCTGTTGCAGGTTGGCAGTGGAACACTGGAGTTATTGCTGGCAACAGTATATGCACAGAGGCAGACTGAGGTGTCCAGTGGAGTGAAGAACCTGGAACTGGATCCTGGAACAATTTCTTTCTCAGAGATACTGTTGGCTGACATCTATTACTGATAAATCCCTCTGGTGAGACCCACCAATGTTACCTTGGAAGTGTGCAGATGGCAGTAGTCTCATTGGATAAACTACTACTAATCATTTCTATGGCATGACTAGATGTACACAGTGCTGTACAGATTATATGTAGGTACTTTCTTGGTCCCTAGAGGCCTCACAATCTTTTTTTTTTTTTTTTTTTTGTACCTGGGGCAATGGAGGGTTAAGTGACTTGCTCAAGGTCAGAATGAGCTGAAGTGGGAATTGAACCCAGGTTACCAGGATCAAAGCCTGCTGCACTAACCATCAGGCCACCCCTCCAGTAATTTCCTCTATAGCAACAATTGCTTTAGACATTCATTCAAAACTCCAGGCGAGGGAAAGAGATCATGAGGCTTTGGCCTGGCGAGTGAAGGTCTTGGAAGAGGAACGCTAGCTTGAGGGCAAGGATCCACTTGCTCCTGACTCAAGACAAAAGAATTGTACTGTGCAAAATTGAGAATTTGGAAAATGCTTCAAGCACTCAACCTGCAGTTGTTACATTTTCCAAAAGTGCATTTGTTATCTCTTGCAGCCGTTTCCAGAAGTATTTTAATGCAAGCTTTGAAAATCCCTGAGGGTGTGCTCAGGGCTGTACTCAGTGGTGTGCTGGAGCGGGCTCTCACGGGCTCTCGAGAGCCGTTTGTTAAGTTTTTAAGAATTTTGGGAGCCGGTTGTTAAAGTAGGCCTCTCCATGGCTATTCTAACAACTGACTCCCAAAATGTAGGCTTGGGCCCCCTCCTGAATTTTCTTTTACTTTGCTGGCAGTGATGCTGGCCCCACCAGCCAAGTAAATAGACTGCTGCTGCTCCCCCCTGCTCCTTCTTTCTGACTCTGAGCATCAGGCTGGGACTTTTCATGCAAGCACAAGAAGGTTCCATCATGCTGCTCAGAGCCAGAAACAAGCAGCAGAGAATGGTGGCAGTCCATTTTTTGGCTGGTGGGGCTCTGCAAAGGTATGCCTAGCGTGCCCGCACAAGGGAGGGGAGAGAGAGGCATGTATTCCCCCCTCCCCCCCAAATTTCAGGGCCGGCTATGTCCAGAGAGAGAGAGCCTGTTGTTAAAAATTTACCAGCACACCCCTGGCTGTACTGAACTGTATTTTTGCCCTGTGTGACTCACCCACTGGCACTCCTCCACCTTGCCTGCTTCACCATCACCACCGAGAAGAGACAGTGGGCTGAGAGTAGCTTTTGCACCCCTCCATGTTGCATCCTGTGCGGCCACACTGCTCGCACAGCTCTTGAGTAAAATCTATTGTTTACTGTCTAGGAGAGAAGAAAGAGAAGATGATGCTGGAGCCATGTAGATCATCCAGTCTTCAGGTAGTTTGGAGCTCTCTGCATTTTTGGAGCGTTTAGAGATAGAAGGTTTGCTGAGAAAGATCCTGTTGGTAACATTTATGTTTCCCCAAGGTGCGTTTCAATCCTCCATTTGTCTTTTTAGGAGTAGACAATCATTACTTACAGGAGGTGAAGTCTGGATTTATCTAGACCTTTGTAAAGTTACTTAAGACCAGTGGAGGAGTAGCCTAGTGGTTAGTGCAGCAGACCTTGATCCTGGGGAACTGAGTTTGATTCCCACTGCAGCTCCTTGTGACTCTGGGCAAGTCACTTAACTCTCCATTGCCCCTGGTACAAAATAAGTACCTGAATATATGTAAACTGCTTTGAATGTAGTTGCAAAAACCTCAGAAAGGCAGTATATCAAGTCCCATTTCCCTTTTCCTATTTGAGATTCTACATGGAATGTTGCTACTATTGAGATTCTGTTGCTACTATTTGAGATTCTACATGGAATGTTGCTATTCCACTAGCAACATTCCATGTAGAAGCCTGCCTTTGCAGATCACTACTACTACTACTACTACTATTTAGCATTTCTATAGCGCTACAAGGCATACGCAGCGCTACACAAACAGCAACGCAGCCGCACAGGCTTCTGTTTCTGTGAGTCTGACGTCAGACTCACAGAAACAGAAGCCTGCGCGGCCGCATTGGTGATCCGCCAGGGCAGGCTTCTATATGGAATGTTGCTAGTGGAGGAGTAGCCTAGTGGTTAGTGCAGTGGACCTTGATCCTGGGGAACTGAGTTCAATTCCCACTGCAGCTCTTTGTGACTCTGGGCAAGTCACTTAACCCTCCATTACCCCTGGTATGAAATAAGTCCCTGAATATATGTAAACTGCTTTGAATGTAGTTGCAAAAAAACCTCAGAAAGGCGGTATGTCAAGTCCCATTTCCCTTTCCCTATTTGAGATTCTAAATGGAATGTTGAGATTCTGTTGCTACTATTTGAGATTCTACATGGAATGTTGCTATTCCAGTAGCAACATTCTATGTAGAAGCCTGCCCTTGCAGATCAGCAACTCAGCTGCACAGGCTTCTGTTTCTGTGAGTGTACGTGCAGGATGTCAGACTCACAAAAACAGAAGCCTGCGCGGCCGCATTGGTGATCCGCCAGGGCAGGCTTCTATATGGAATGTTGCTAGTGGAGGAGTAGCCTAGTGGTTAGTGCAGTGGACTTTGATCCTGGGGAACTGAGCTTGATTCTCACTGCAGCTCCTTGTGACTCTGGGTAAGTCACTTAACCCTCCATTGCCCCTGGTACAAAATAAGTACCTGAATATATGTAAACCGCTTTGAATGCAGTTGCAAAAACCTCAGAAAGGCGGTATATCAAGTCCCATTTCCCTTTCTGTTGATGCACTAAAAGGCTATAGCCTTAGGCACATCACACTTTCTATGTTACCCCTGTAAATGTTTGCTTAGATTAAATGATGCAGAGTATATTTTCTTTGAGTCATTTCTCTTCCGTGACCATGACTAGGTTTGTTTATTTTCCTGGGTTTTGGGTGCTCCCTGTTATTGTGGTCTGATATAGTAGCACTGTATTATTTCCTTTTTGTTTTTGAGGATTACTCGTTTCCTGTTTATACTTTTTTCAAGCAATGTGCTTGATACGATCCTTAAATAAAGATAAACATAAAGCTTTCAAAAAAGAGTATGATAAGTAAGACAAATAAGGTCATAACCTGTATAAAGGGACCAACTACTGATACCATGGATATAATTCAAATACGATATTGTGCAGTAAAAAAAAACCATTACTAATCCTACCACTGAAGATGGTGGGCCAGAGATAAAAGAAAGATAAGAACTCTTCTTTAGGAAAAAATACATGGAAGGAAAAATGAAGTGTAAGTGTCCCTGATAGATGGGCATCTCCAAAGAATCAAGAAAGATCCAAAGCTTTCAATTTCCAAAGAAAGTAGTGAAAGAGTAACCCAGGATGCCCAATAGAGAATGAACGTGCTGAGATGTCTGGCTGCGGGTTTTCTACATGTTTTTGCTCTATTTCCTTATAATTTAGTTAATTTTTCCTTGTATCTTGTCCTTAAGTTGTGGTCTAAATGGAATGTAAATTTACTTATGTAAAATCTAAGTTCTCATAAGTTCTTGTATTCAACATTTATTTTTAATAGATGGATGTTAAATTAAAATGCAAATAAAAAAAAAAAAAGAAAGATCCAAAACATTAAACTGAAATATACTGCACTAACAGAGGAAGGTCTTGAGGTCTAGGGATGTGCATTTGTCATGTTGTTACATGTGATTTTAAGCTGACATAACAGGAAAACCCCTGGAAAAACTTTTTTTCCTATAGGTGCTTACTTTCTTTCATAGAATACAAGCGTAATCGAGCATTCATGCGCTGCGTGGTTAGGAGTATGCATTTATGCCAGTCATAGAGCTGGTGTAAATGTTTGCACCTAAAGGCTAGAGTTGTCCGTGTAACTTATAGTATTCTCTAAGATATATACATAGTAACATAGTAGATGATGGCAGAAAAAGACCTGCACGGTCCATCCAGTCTGCCCAACAAGATAACTCATATGTGCTACTTTTTGTGTATACCCTACTTTGATTTGTACCTGTGCTCTTCAGGGCACACAGACTGTATAAGTCTGCCCAGCACTATCCCCGCCTCCCAACCACCAGCCCCGTCTCCCGCCACCGGCTGTGGCACAGACCGTATAAGTCTGCTCAGCACTATCCCTGCCTCCCACCGGCTCTGGCACAGACCGTATAAGTCTGTATATATGTGTAAGTGGGAGTCCCACTTATGCCCCCCCCCCCAGACTCCACTCATGTGCATGCCTATCAGTGAAAGCTATATAAGATACGTGTGCATTTGCAGAAGTTTGGCATTTACATGTGTATGTGCATACATTTGGGCATATATGTTATTATTCTATGCCATACTTCGTATTGTTGTTCGAATATTTTTACTGCTCTAATTGCCTCCCGCTCATGTTTGATCTATTCTTACCAGTGTGTTTTTTCTAGCAAAACAGGTGCCGGTACTCAAATGCTAGTCCACACCCTTCAGGGGTGGGGAGATCACTGAGGGACCCACCCCACAATGGCCAGGCCCCCCTGCAATCAGTCACAGAATCTATGGCAAGGCAGAATTGGTGTGTAGAGCCTGAACACTTTCTTTAAAACTTGGGTTCCATAGGTCAGTTTAAGCAGACAATGGAAAAGGTGCCTGTACTCAGTATCCCCAAGTACCCCCTAAAAAAAAGCCCTGATTCTTACTGTACACTGCCTTGAGTGAATTCCTTCAAAAACACGGTAAATAAATCCCAATAAATAAATATTCTAATCATTTCTGCATGCTTATTTTTTAGCAGTGGTACTCAAACTTGTCTTAGGGGAGACTTGGCATTAACAAGACGTATGAGGAGAGACTTGTTGACCTGAACATGTATACCCTGGAGGAAAGGAGAAACAGGGGTGACATGATACAGACGTTCAAATATTTGAAAGGTATTAATCTGCAAACGAACCTTTTCCGGAGAGGGGAAGGCGGTAGAACTAGAGGACATGAAATGAGACTGAAGGGGGGCAGACTCAAGAAAAATGTCAGGAAGTATTTTTTCACGGAGAGAGTGGTGGATGCTTGGAATGCCCTCCCGCGGGAGGTGGTGGAGAGGAAAACGGTAACGGAATTCAAACATGCGTGGGATAAACATAAAGGAATCCTGCTCAGAAGGAAGGGATCCCCTGAAGCTTAGCTGGTGGTGGGAGGCAGGGCTGGTTGTTGAGAGGTGGGGATAGTGCTGGGCAGATTTATACGGTCTGTGCCAGAGCCGGTGGTGGGAGGCGGGGCTGGTGGTTTGGAGGCGGGGATAGTGCTGGGCAGACTTATACGGTCTGTGCCAGAGCCGGTGGTGGGAGGCGGGGATAGTGCTGGGCAGACTTATATGGTCTGTGCCAGAGCCAGTGGTGGGAGGCGGGGCTGGTGGTTGGGAGGCGGGGATAGTGCTGGGCAGACTTATATGGTCTGTGCCCTGAAAAAGACAGGTACAAATTAAGGTAAGGTATACACAAAAAATGGCACATGTGAGTTTATCTTGTTGGGCAGACTGGGTGGACCGTGCAGGTCTTTTTCTGCCATCATCTACTATGTTACTGTGTTACTATATGTTACTGACTTTTGGAATTGGACCAGAGCTTTTTCTATGTAGATGCTGTTGGCTGCATTCTTTTACTTTTGACTTTGGACCTCAATTTTCTTTTAGACGCAGGTATTGCAGTACATGCTTTGAATCTAATGAATGTGTTGTAGAAACCTATGTGACCCCTGATGAAGGTTCTTCCGAAACTTGGCCAGGTGGGGTCCTGTTTCCATAGCTGGCATTTGATTAAACTCTTGCTGTGTTTGTCCTTCAACGGATCGCTGCTGCTGTTGAGTTGTCTGTTCTACTGCAGTAGACTGTCTCCTGTTTCTTTCTGATAAATTACACACATACGTGTGTCGATTAGTGTATTTTCTAGTCTATGCACGCATTTGCTAACTCTGCCTGCGCTCCACCCTGACTGCACCCCCAGTACCCCCTACTGTCAAAGCACACAGTACATGACATCATGTAGACGCACATACTTGCAATATTTCTCCACTGGTTGACCACATACACACTTTAATGATTAAAATATGGCACCTGTTTCCCCATCTTATTATAAAATACCCTTTTATGAGGGCAGTTTCTAAAAGCTATTTATCCAGGTAAATGTCTACTTACTCAAGCAAATAGGCTATTTTTTTTTTTTTCAAATACATTTTATTGAATTTTATAAAAAATATAATAAAATACAAGAAACTTATGAGAACAGTATTAACAACATAAAGAAGATTGAGTGGAGTTGAACGGGTAGATGTGAAGCGTCTGTTCACGCTTTCCAAAAATACCAAGACTAGGGGGCATGCGATGAAGCTACAATGTAGTAAATTTAAAATGAGTCAGAGAAAATTTTTCTTCACTCAACATATAATTAAACTCTGGAATTCGTTGCCGGAGAATGTGGTAAAGGCGGTTAGCTTAGCAGAGTTTAAAAAAGGTTTGGACAGCTTCCTAAAGAAAAAGTCCATAGACCTTTGTTAAATGGGGAAAATTCACTATTTCTGGGATAAGCAGTATAAAATGTTTTGTACATTTTCGGAATCTTGCCGGGTATTTGTGACCCGGATTGGCCACTGTTGGAAACAGGATGCTGGGTTCGATGGACCTTTGGTCCTTCCCAGTATGGCAATACTTATGTACTTATGTATATTAACTGTCATTAAACACCACATAAAATGACTAAGAAAAAATAAGGTAGCGATCTTTAGACAACATAATAGGATTATGCCATAGAAATGAAAGATTGAAAGACTCCAGAGGAGCCCAGACTTTTCTCTTGCTGAGTATTGTTCTGTATTTATCTGCTGAAACAAATTCAAATTTTTGATGCTGCAACACAGAATTCCACCAAAATGGATATTTAATAGATGAGCTGTTTTCCAATTAAGTAGAATATGTTTTTGAGCTATTGTAAGTAGAATATCCCAAAGTTTTGCTTGAGGATCCATTAAATTGAGATGAGGAGAGCAGGATTTAAAGATTACTATGGATGGTGATAATTACATTTCAATAGAGAAAATCTGTTTAACAATACACCATATTTTTTTCCATAACTTAAACATAATTTCACAATCATATAACATATGAAGTAAAGAGCAGTTCCAGCATTTGTCAGAAGAAAGAAGTTTTGCTAATGCAAGCCTGTGAGGTGTCCAAGATGTTGTGTGATGTAAAAAAATGCATAGACTGTAATAACGAGGCAGAAGACAGTGGTTTAATAGTCGAAGACCAGAAGAAAGTCCATTTGTCTATTGTAAAAGGGTGTGGCCAACCTCTGATTGCCAGACTTTCTGAAGTGCTGAAATAGACTTAAAAGTTGACTTGATGTATTGCTTGTATATATTGGATGTGGTATGGCCATTAACGAGCAATGAGTGAGCAGTGGAATGTATTGAAGGGGCTTGGACTGTTAAGATGGAACGAAAGGACTGGGAAGTAATGCAATGACAAAGCTGAATCCATTTAAAGTAGGCAGTGGGTGGGAGAGAAAATCTTCTTTGTAATAGAGAGAATGATAAAGAGAGTTTTAGATTCAGAAACTACATCTGAGATAGTTCAAATTCCCTTATCAATCCATTCTTTCCAATAAAAGGGAGCTTTATTGATTAAGACATGAGGATTATACCACGATACTACAAAATTGAAAAACAGCCAAACCCAATCTCAAAGGGTCACGTGTGATGAATATACAACAATAAATGACAAATGGGAAATACCCTCAGAAACCAAGGTCACTGCCAAGGTCTGACCATTAAGACACTGGTTTTTCGTTTTTGTTTATGTTTTTCGTTTTTGGTTGAGTTTTTTTTGCGGTGTCAGGACTCATTGTTTTGCTTTGACAGCTGCTACTCTTCGCTGCCTACCCCAGAAGTTGCTTGTGTCGTGGTCTACTAGCGGCTTCAATTCTGGGCCTGTGATCAAACCCTGCCAGTAAGGCTCCAGCTGAGTCAATTTCAGAACTTCAAAAGAAAATTCAATACAAAAAAACCCACAAAAATGCTTGGTTTACCTTTTGCAGACTTTTAAACGATGCAACATTTAAGTCACATATACAGAACCGGGCTCGATTCCCACTGCAGCTCCTTGTGCCTCTGGGCAAGTCACTTAACCCTCCATTGCCCCAGGTACAAAAAAAGTTCCTGTATATAATATGTAAACTGCTTCGTAACCACAGAAAGGTGGTATATCAAATCCCATCCCCTTTCTCTTTCTTGTAGTCTGGGCCTCTTTTCTTCTTTCTGGGTCTGCATTTTTAAGTTCTTTTCCTAAGCCCCTCCCTGACCTCAGCTACCTTGTATGGTAGTCTGGGCTGGTGTCCCTTAAGGAGGCACCAAAAAGGTAGAAAAATAGAGCAAGAAAACTTCTCACAGCTGATGTTCAAACAAAAAAAAATGTATTCAAAATTCTTCTAAAAGCATGGAACACGACCCGACACGATTCGTGTTTCGGCCCAATCGGCCTGCTTCAGGGGTCTAGGAAATAATAAACCAATACGTATATCCGAAACTAGTCATCAAAAACCAAATCAGCTGATTGCACAATGCGAGTGTAGCAATGAAATTACTACTACTACTATAAATCATTTCTATAGCGCTACCAGTCGTACGCAGCGCTTCACAATTGAACATGAAGAAAAGACAGTCCCTGCTCGAAAGAGCTTACAATCTAAATTAGGACAGACAAAAAGGACCAATAAGGGATAAGGGTAGGACAGACAGATAGGACACATAGGGAAAGGGACTATTGAAGAGAGGAAGATAAGATAAAGGTTACGAGCAGGTGACAAGTTAGGAGTCAAAAGCAGCATCAAACAGGTGGGCCTTTAGCCCGGATTTGAAGGCGGCCAGGGATGGAGCTTGACGTAACGGCTCAGGAAGCCTATTCCAGGCATAAGGTGCGGCGAGATAAAAGGAGCGGAGTTTGGAGTTAGCGATGGAGGAGAAGGGTGCAATTAGGAGAGATTTGCCTAGTGAACGGAGTTCCTGGGAAGGAGTGTAGGGAGAGATGAGGGTGGAGAGGTAGTAAGGGGCTACAGAGTGAATGCACTTATAGGTCAATAAGAGGAGCTTGAATTTTATACGGGAACGGATAGGGAGCCAGTGGAGGAGAAGGCGCTTTGAGGAGAGAGTTTAGCATGGCAAAGAGACATCTAGAGTTTGAAGCAATAGAGTGTCTGTAAGAAATAGAAATGTCTGTAAGAAGGACCAGGGATTTTGTCTATGCACTCTTTCACAAAGCTGCCCTAGGCTCCTGCTTACTTTGCCATAAAGTTCACAGACCCTCCTTAGATATAAATAAAAATAAACAACAGAAAAAAGGAGTTCAAACATCAAAATCAGGAACCTCGTACTCTTGTTATGTTAAATAGAAAACTTTTAAACAGAGCAAACATTTTATACAACGCTAAGTATTATCCTATTAAAACAGCATGTCCTTTATAGAATAGCATTTGGCGCAGATCCTGCGCCTAACTTTTGGGTGCCATACTTACGCCTACTAAAAGCAGTTGTAAGTGCCAGCGCCCAACTTTAGGTGGGCTTCAGGTGAATTCTATAGATCTGCACGCAATGTTTTGGAATGCTCTGACACATCCCTGGCCACGCCCCCTTTCGGATACACAGGATTGAAGTTAGGCGCTCTTCTTTATAGAACAGGGCACAATGAGATGCACGTGCAAATTTTTCAAGACTGCCAATTAACTCAATAATTGGGTGTTATTGATGTTTCTGAGCTGATTAAGATGCACGTACAAAGTTGGGCGTGGAAATTTGGACATCCTATATAATAAAAAGCACCTCCAACATTCTGAAGCTGACTCTGTGGCACTGTGGCAGTGTAGGGTTCGTAAGTCTGTAGTTCAGCGTTTCATTGGCTCTCACTGTCCCCGCCCTCACGTCGAGGAAACGGAATGCTGCATAGTTGCCAAGCAAACAAACGTGATGTCACAGGAACGAAGAACCAATCAGACAGAACGGAACTTGGAGGAGGGAAGTGGAGTGGATTGAATCTCTAACAAACAATCATATACAGGGAGGTACGAACATCAGTGGAGGCAGGTGCACAGAACGGAAGGGAAGACAAACATTTAATCACTTTGTCACACACACACACACATCACACACAAAGACATCACACACACACACACAATCACTCTGTGTATCTCTCTCTTACACTGTCTGTAAAACACACTGTCACTCTCAGTCTCTCACATGGGCAACTGTATGTTGCTTTCTCACGAGTAAGGAGCTCTTCTGATGTGATTGTTAAACTGATTGAAGGGCCTGAACAAGGAAAACTTTTACCACATTGTAACACAGTTTACACAAAAAAATATTGTATATAAAGAAATCTTACACATGTAAACAACAATTATATTCAGAATACAACCGTGGAAACATTACTGGCAGGAACTCATTACATTGCTAGCGCCCATTTCATTGCGTTAAGAAACGGACCTTTTTTTACTAGTGATATATAAAACCCGTGGAATTCTGTGGACCCGGTGCATATAGGTTTTCAAGACACTGGGTGCAGAACTTATCACCTGCCACTCAAACCTTCGCAGTGAATTTATTCATCTATCCAGATACTGGCGCAGTTTCAGCACATGCCATCGCCGTATTGGGAGCAAACTCTCAATCCACAGGGTAATCTGACGAATAAAGCAATCAGACATTTATTGCTGAAATGATGACGCATTCCAACTTAATAGGACATCTTTTGAAGACTTGCCAAACTCCTATGCTTTGCTCAGACCCTCAACTTTCCACCTTTACAACGCAGCCTGGGAACCACCTAATATTTAAGCAAGTAGGACCAGTTAAAGACATTGTCAGGTCTACCAGCCTATAAGACTGCAATAAACCATGGTAAACCCGACATCAATTGATCAACCTATATCTCTACGAAGAGATTAGGTTTAAAAGCTGGATCCAGTACTGTTTGTGCTTTTATCAAAGTGTGGTCATAATCGCCTCTTTTATTTGTACTGCAATCTGCAGTAAAGCAAAACATTAATCTCCAGACATATGTCCCCCATTTGCCAGCTTCCCTGCTGCTGGCACCCTGCTTGCTCGCTTGTGTCAATATTCATCACTGGATGCACAAGCTGGTCTGGAAACATTAATCTTTCGAAGCTTTGAAAGAATAACAACTTAGAGTGGAAGACTCTTTCTGGGTTCCCCATAAACCGCTTGCTTGCTTGCTTCACCTATTTGTTACATGGAAACAAAGTTGATGACAGCTGATAATGAACATCTGCTCTTCCCATTCCTGCTGCAATCCATCACTTTTTCACATCCTCATATCTACAGATCTTTTGGTGCTTTTATCCTATACTAGTAGAAAAGGCCCGTTTCAGACACAAATGAAACGGGCGCTAGCAAGGTTTTCCTCGAAGTGTGTATGTTTGAGAGAGTGTGAATTTGCGAGTGTGTGTGCGTGACAGAGTGAGTGAGACTGTAGATGAATGAATCAGTTTGTGTTCGTGCGTCTGACGTCAGACGCATGCACACAAACAGACTCCAACTTGATCACGTCATTCGTCTATGCCGTGCAGCCGAAAAGAGGACTTCGGCTGGCAGGGGTTGGGGTCCCCCGCCAGCACAAGTACGCGATGGCGGCGGAGGGTTGGCGGCGGGAAGGGAGCTCGAGAGGGTCACGGCAGGGGGATCCAGGGGTCAGGAACTCCGAGGGGGGTCTGGAAATCAGAGGGAGGGGGGGTCTTTGCAAATCAGAGGGAGGGAGGGAGTTGGGGTCTTGAACTGGCAGCTGCGGGTGGTGAGGGGGTTGATGTGCCCCGGGGGGGCTTGGGTGATGCGCTGAGGGGGGGTTGATGCACCGGAGGAGGTTTGTCTGCGGTGCCGCGCTTGTCATGTTGCAGGGAGCGGCGCACTCACAGCTGATTCCCAGGCAGGGGGAGGAGTAGGGAAACACGTGTTTCCCTACTCCTCCCCCTGCCTGGGAATCAGCTGTGAGTGACGTCAACCTGGCTACAGAGCCTAGCTCAGGAGCCACGGACACAGGCAGCTACTTTAGAACGTTGATGGTAAGAATTATTATATAGGATGTTCCTGAATTTTCTTACTCTTTTGGCTTCCCCCACCCACCCACCCATTCTGTAAATGAATATTTCCTTATGTTACTCTTGTGTCTACCTTTTTCATCTCGATATCATGACTTCTTATAAGCATAGGGTCTCTTTTACTAAGGTGCACTAACGGATTTAGCATGCGCTAACGAATTAGTATGGATTAAAATGTAACCCATAGATGTACAATGGGCTGCACAGCATTTAGCCCACACTAAATCAATTAGCAAAACCTTAGTAAAAGGATCCCACGGTGACACAGGGGTCCTTTAACCAAGCTGTGGTAAAAAGGGCCCTGCGGTAGCAGTGGGGGCCCTTGCCATGCGTCAGGGCCCTTTTTACCACAGTGGGTATAAAGCCCCAAAGAAAGCCATGGCCTTGCGTTAAGATTATTCTTACCGCATAGCCATGCGGGGGTTGCGGTAAGATTATTCTTACCGCATAGCCATCCGGGGGGTAGTACTTATCGCCACCCACTGAGGTGGTGGTAACCCGGTGGCAACCAGGCAGTGCCGCTTACCACTGGCTTAGCGCCATGCTAGAATTTACAGAATTATTTTCTGTGGTGCCGGAAATAGCACGTGCTCGAGGCGGAACTACCGCCAGCGGTCGGTCACCTAGGGCCGGCAGTACTTTCTGGTTGCCGCATGGCAACCCTTTAGTAAAAAGGCCCCTGAGTAAATGATGACAAAGATGAAAATGGCCATCTAGCCTGGAAAATGAACAAGCAGATCAGTATATTATCCAAAATATTTTATTGAAGATACCGTATACATATATATATATATATATATATATATATATATATATATATATATATAATATGTATATATGTATTTCATATGTATATATATTTTTTTTCTGTTATATTTTCCTATGTTATTATCTAATTCATTTGATTATGATAATTATATATTTATAAGTTTTTATACATTTTTTTTAATTGAAAGTGACTCTCATTGTTAACAATTCATGTCTATGTTTTACATGTTTTATATATTTTATATTTTATGTTTGGTTTAATTTGTAATTTTTAATATTAGATATCATTGATTTGTTTTTATAATGTTTAGATTCTATAATTGAATATGTTTGTTTATTATAGCCCCTGACGCAGCCCTTTTGTGGGTGAAACACGGCCTGTGTCGGGCAACTGTCTTAGATACGGTATCTTCAATAAAATATTTTGGATAATATACTGATCTGCTGGTTCATTTTCCACGTTGGATTTCGCAGATCGTTTGCCTTGCTGTTTTCTGGAACCTTCAATGGCCATTTAGCCTACTTAGTTGTGGTTGCTCAGGGGCCCATTTACTAAGCAGTGCTAGAAAATGTGCTTAGTGTGTCCTATTGTGGGACTTTCCTGTACACTAACTCCACTCTAACATGGCCATAAATTCAGCCTTTTTTCTATTATATCTTTTTCTGGCCGTGCACGCAACCACTGAAAAAAAAAATGAATGCAGGAGCCTTTAGCGCTTCCTAAATAGTCAACGTTATTCAGTTAAGTGTGTGCTAATGTCAGCGCATGAGCTGAATAGCACTTCCATGCCCACTCTCTGCCCCTGACATGCCCGCCCCCCCTAAAATACCATGTAGTTAGCACGCGCAAATAGCAAAACTAACGCAAAATGCTTTACTGTGTCTGCGTTAGGCCACTTTTCCCATATTAAAGAATGAATTCTATAAATTGTGCCTAAAAATTCAGCACCAACCTCCCCCTCCCCCACTTAAGCATTATTCTATAAGCCACAATTAAGTTAGGCGTGGTTTATAGACTAGGGCTTAAGTGCAGGAGTCACGTGTAAATTTAGGTCCCTCCATTTGCACCAACCAAAACATAGTGCAAATACCTGTGCCTAAATTTATGCATAGAACTCCACGCCCATGCTCTGCCCCGAAACGCCTATGACCTTCCCATTTCTGTGCCCCCTTTTCCGGGACAGGCTTAAAATTTAGGCATGGATCACACACCTAAATTTACAGATGCACATGTTACTTGATAATTAAAAGGCCAATTATTGGCACTAATTGGCTCAATGTTCAATTAAATTGCGCACGCAATTTTTAGCGCTTTTTATGGACTCAGTGGGTAAGTGTGCACTAGCGCTTAGCACAGTTCAGTAAAAGTGTCCTTCAGTTTGAGTAAATGCTTATCATTTTTTCCAGTTCTAAAAAAGGCTAGTCCAGATCCCTCTATTGCAGCAAACAATCATTCAGACTTGAATTTACTCGAGGAAACAGTAAGTACCCAGCTCCTGGAATGTGTGAACATACTAATGTCCTGCATCTGCATCAGACAGAATTTTGAGCAGGCCGTATCACTGAAACCATGCTTACAGCCTTCTTTAATGATGTCCTCCGTAGATTGGACGTAGGGCAGATTGCCATGACAGTATTAGGGGCGTAGCCAGACACCCAATTTTGGGCGGGCATGAGCCTCAAGTGAATGGGCACAGGAACCCCACCCTCCACCTGGCATCTGCCTCCCTTCCCCGGTTGGTGAGCCAACATCTCTTAACTTCACTTCCTCAACCCCCCTCCCCCCAATAACTTTTAAATCCTTCAGTGCTGGGTCGGCAGCGAGCAGCGAATCATACTCAACTTTCTAGACCCACAAACAGGAAGCTCCATTAGAAGAAAGGCTCAAGATCAGCACAGGCAGCCAGTATGAGTCGCTGCTTGCTACCAGCCCAGCACTGAAGGATTTAAAGGGTACCCGGGGGGTGGGGTGAGGATGGAATTTGGGGGATAAACTTAAGCGATGACAGATTGCCGGCAGTCTTCAGCTGGTGAAACATGGGGATTCCCGCAAGCAACAAACCAACTGTGTCACTGCTATGTAGGCCTCAGTAACTATTCAACCTTGCTACATAGATTACCTACTTTAGGTCTTTATGGTGTAGTATTTGTTCTGTCCTCTTGACAGCCTTTCCTTGGTTGTGATGTGGCTGTGGGGGTGAGTGTGACACTTTTTCTGTTATGCTCACTGCAGAGGCACATCAGCAATGCATTATGGGTGGGTGTAGTTATAGGGCAATGTGATTCCACTTGCCTGGCTGTTTAGAACTGTTAAACGATTGGTTAAGCTGTTGCCAGTTGGTAAGCTCTCTTCTGTTTTTATTGACCCTCTGTAGACCCGCGTCTGATCTTTCCACACGGAGGTGTACAGAGAGTCTGTTCTTCTATGACCTTGTAGACCGCCTCCCTGAATTCCTGATTTACCCCTTCCCATGGGTATCGCTCCTGGGGAGGCATCAGAAGGCTCAGTTCAAATCTAATTCCCATGACCACAGCTTTCTGTCTATTAGGATTGTTTTGTTACTGTTTTGTTTGACCTCATTTTCGTCCTCCTTGGGCTATTCCATATGGAGGATTGAACGTACTAAGTTCATCCAGAAGATTCTGAATTGTTTTTCTTACTTCCATCGTCACCCAGTCCCATGGGGGTCTGGTCTGGGCAGGCATCAACAGCCGCAATTCGAAACTAATTCCCATAACTACTGCTTTCTGTCTTTCTGGATCTAGGTATATTCTGGGCCATTTATGTTCCCACATATAGTCTGTTAGAATCTATCAGTATTTTATGCACCAAATGAGTGTCTGGTGTGTGTTTAGTTTTGTTTAGTTAGTAAAATAAGGAATACTTGAAAATAAAGACAGAAATAGATTTCAGATAGAAAGATATTTATTCTTACCAATGTTTCAATTCAGTACAGACATCGGACAGATTCTGGGTTCAATAGCACAGCGCTCCGCCGTCTGAGAAGTGCTGAGGACGACTTCTCCAATTAAGCCAAAATCTCTCTTCTTTTATACACTTACCTCTCCATAGAAGTCTATGGTGAGGTACAATTTTGTCAGTTATTTCTCAATTTCTGCGGTTATACTTTCGCGTCCTGCCATCTGTGCATTTGTACCCAGCTCCTTCCGTTCCATCTATTTCAACAGGTTGCCACATTTTCCGGTTATGTCAACATGTTTTTAGAACAAACTGTTTTTGCGGTTACTAACATATTTTTCTGTTGAGATACCAGTTTCACATAATGTTTTTGCAACACCTCTCATCACATCTTCTGATCTCTGTATCATTTTATACATTAATATAAAAAAATAAACCCCATTTTGAGAGCCACATTTTTTTCCATTTTATCCATCATTCTTTCATTACAGGTGCTACATTTTATTTGAATATTGTACCTGTTTGTGTTAAGACTCATTGTTCAGACCTGCTTTCTGCAGATTCTCAAATATTAATTCATTTGTTACTTGTTTGGCCTAATCAGTACTTTTTCAGATGTTTTTGGCTCTGTGGCTTTGTCCATCACAATTCCTGTGGTAGATCTAAAACCAGGCCATATATTAACATTCCCCTCTTCACCCTATCCCATAGGGTGACACCAGGGTTAATGTACCATGGTACCATCCATTCCAGAAGGTATCCTACAAGGCCATCAAATTTTCTGTGTCTCAATGCAAACCGGTACAGTCTGAATTATTTGGTTTCAGATTACCATCCTGGCACCACTTCAATTATTTCTATCCTTCCTACTTATCTATATCTATGGTTATACAAAAAAACTTATAGTTACTATACTTCTACCCTTTAATATGCAGATTCTATCTTATTCTTACCCATTTTATCTTTAATTCTTTGGTTATATACTGATTATATCTTATCTTATAAAGCTTTATATGATTATGTTGTATCCCTGTGTGTGCTATTACCTGATTATACAGATGCAGACATCTCTCTAGTGTCTCTAGCAGTTGCATAGCGATTGGTCCTTCTCAGAGGGAGATAGTCCAATGTGTCATCTCCTGTGGTGTTGGGAAGGAGATTTTCGTACAGGACATATTGTCCTGCTGTTGTCTTTTTCGTGATTGCGGTTTCAATTAAGCGTTCTACTAAGCCTCTAGCACAAGGGATTATGCAACACCCTACTAGCACAAAAATTGCTACCACTATGATTATAGTTGTGGCTGCTGAAATGATAAATGTCTTCCATTTACCAAAAGCTTTATCCATCCAACCGGTCCAGGATGTATCAACGCCAGAGTTTTCTGCCAATTCTTGTGACAGTGAGGTTAAGCCTTCCAAAGCTCTGGTGATTGATCCATCTGGAGCTGTATTGTTGGGGATAAAGGTGCAACACTGTGTACCTATCTTTTGGCACACCCCGCCATCCGCTGCTAGAAGTTGGTCAAGAACTAATCTATTTTCCAACGTCATCCTGCTGGTGGCGTCTAATTGTGTTGCAATTCCTTTAACAGCGTCCCTAGTGTAGTTCACAAATCTCTGCTGGTTGTAATATATATAATTAATCCAGTCTACGTTCTTATTTATAGTAGACCACCAAAAGAAAACTGATTCGAATCCTGCAGCTATTTGGTTTCTGGCTTTGAACTCATCAGGGACCCCTCTTGGAACACCAATAGCATCTATATAGACCCGATCATCAAAAGATCCAGGCATTGCATTTCTCTTCACTCGTGAGGAAGAGCTGCTGTGAGGAGGGAGTAAGGACGCTATTATGATTGGAATTACCAATTTTACTAAGGCACATCTGCCTGTCCAACTTCTGTGAAGTGTATGGTGGATAGTATGGGCTCCACAGTACCACCATATGTCTGCTCTAGCTTGTGAAAAGTTTGTGAGATTAAGATTTCGCAGACTCCCTTTTCCTAAGGTTGTGTTACAATTACTCAAATTTCCTAAAAACCGTGTATTTTTCTTTTCATATCGTTCTATACATGTATGATATCTGGTAGCAGGATCTGGAATCCTGAATGCAGGTGGAACCCTCATCCGAGGGGGCAAGTAGGGGTGATGCTTGTCAAGATGCTGACAAGACTGATTGACTTCTTCTTTTACCTGCAATAATTCTAACATACACCAAAAACCATCTGGATCATTGTGGAGATCTAAAGGGAAAGGAACTACCGTTGGTTCTGCTCTTGCATGGGAACAAAAATAACAATTAGAGACATTCAAGCTCTTTGTAGTATAATGTGCCCATTCGAGCCATAGGTTTGTTTCTCCAAATCCTGTTTCTAATGCTATTAAATCTTTGGAATTATTAATTTGAACAATCTGGTAAGGAATTTTTATTTCTGGGATCTTTGTTGGCACCAAAGGATTGGTCGCTGTAGGTTGGGCTGGGGGTGGAATAATCTTGAACGTTCCAACCGGATCTCTACCTGTGGCATCAATTCCTATGGAATAAGTTCTGTATGTAGTGGCCGTTACTCCTGTGAACGTGATAGCCACTTGATTACATTTGGTCATTGGACAAAGGCCAGTCACTCGCAATTTCATGATAGAAATGCTCTTTTTGAGATCTGGAATCTCACTACCTGAGTAGGGGACCCACGAACCTGTATACCACCATACTTGTGCCCAACTTCCGCAATTGGAGAAGGGACACAGGTATACCTCAAAAGCTGACAAGTATTGCTGTACAGGATGTGCCCCACACATTGTGTAAGCACAGACATCAAGGGTTATTGTGGTTGTGTCCGTGGTGGTGGGTAATGCTATTTCGTAAGGGGTAATGAATTGTTTTAGAAAACTTTCTAGCTGCTGTGTTCCTTGTATCATGGGCATGGTGAGCACACACACCAGGAGGAAGACTAAGGACTTCATGTTGGTAGTTTTCATGGTTAAATGTAAGACCTGGATTGTACCAAAGGTAATTGGCGGTTAATGAAAATGAGTAACACAATAAATCCTAGGGTCCTAACCAGAACTGTAATTGCTATAATTAATATTCCTAGGTATACCAAAGTTTGATATATCATTAGGAAGAATTTGGGTTGGGTTGGTAAATTCTAATGACTGGGTAGGGTGGGTAAATTCTAACAGCTCCTCTTTCAGGAGGGTCGGGGATATCGAAAATACTGTATACTTCCAAAGGTCCCAATCCAACCTCTCTAATGAACACAAAGGGTATCCAATCAGTGCCCAGTACGGCGTATGTGATAATCCAAAAATCTACAACGTCACCAGTTTCTGGTCTTATTAGGAGGTCGTCGGTTTGTTCTATTTGTAAACCTAAGGTTCCTCCAAACAGTATCACAGTGTCTGTAACCGTTCGGCTAGGACCTAGTGTCCAATTCTCAAACAAAGGTTCACACAATGTCAGATATCGGGTGAAGGGGTCCCAATTGGGATCGTCTTCTGGGGCAGGGTCCCAATGAGGATGTATTAACTCTCTTAGATCAAAAAGGTACTCTGGGGGTTCAGGGATTAAGTGTACTCCTATACTAAAAGGCGATGGTGGGGGAGAATCAGGTGGAGAGGGCGGGTTATCTGGTAAATTCTGGGACATATATTGATGGTTACTTAAGGATGATGAGCTATCTGGGAGGTCGAGTGGCTGGGATGGTGATGTTTGGAGTGGCTAAAGTAGTATTCGTGGGAGGAGGAGCGTCACTAGGAGGAACCAGAGAATAAGGAGGAGGGGTGGGTCGTAATTCAAGCAAGGTAATATTATCCTCAAAAGTAGTTGTAAGATTGGGGACAATATGGACCGAGCTACTGATATTATTGGGAACACCTGTAGAATGCAAAACAGGAGAATCAGTGAGGATAGGAGTAGTCGCAGAGGTTGCAATAGGCTCTGGAGGATAGCCAGTTGAAAAGTCTGTCGTGGCAGATGTGTCTGCCCAGGGGTTGGGATGACTGGTGGCAATGGGACCTATCTTTGAGGTCGTCTGGGGGGATCTGTATCCAAACAGGCGTGTAAATGCGGTGTATTGTTGGGGCTCTGTGTAGGCTGCTGTAGCAGGTGATGGAGCAGGAGTAGATGTAAGTACCGAAGTAGTTACAAGTACTGCTGGAGTAGTTGCAAGTACAGAAGTAGTTGCAAGTACTGCTGGGGTAGTTACAAGTACCGAGGTAGTTGCAAGTACCGTGGCGTTTCCGGCTGGCAAGGTAACGTTGCCAGTGGGAAAGGCAGTAAGTGTGATCCAAAGATCCAGGAGGGTACTGTCAGCAGTATAGGTAAACAGGGTAGTGAAAAACAAAACCAAACCTATACAAAGTAGGATGATGCACACGAGTCCAACAGCAAACAATCGAGCAGATGGAAAGCAGAAGAAGAGGGTGTATTGATGTAACACCGTCACAGCTGCTGAGACAACGCTCGGACGGGTGCTGGTTCCGTCCGTGTCGTCAGGATTGGTGTCGCCTTCCAAATAAGTGTCGTCGAAGTCGTTCGACCAATGGGAATTGGTTTCAGATACCTGCTCAGAGTGACACTTATCAACAGGGTAAAGTCCAATGTCCAGTGGGTCTGGGGGATCAGGTTCCTTGATATTGTCGAGGGCAGCAAGGTTCTCAGCGGTTGGTTCCCTGCGGAGACTTTTACCAGCGGGGGAGGGTGGTGGTATCAACACTTTCACAGGAGTGGTTGGAAAGGGTGGTATTGGAATAGGAACTTTATGTAGAGAAATAGTCTGTAAGGGAATGAGTTCTTCTGGAGTGAAAATCGGCGGAAATTGCTGTGGCATTTATCTGACTTGATTCGGGAAGTACAAATGTAGAATGTCAAGCAGCTCACAGATGTTGCTGTGCAGATTCTGTACTGTGGAAACCGCAACAGACTCTTGTTCTTCCGGATTCAATTGTCCTGCTAAGTTGCGGATTTGGGTGAGATCTTCTGCAAGGTTACGGATTCGGATGAGACGGATGTGAAGATCTACGTATGGAAGTGGGAGTGCTGGAACAGTTGGAGGAAGAGGTGAGGACGGCAACTCAAAAGCAGGTTCCAATACAGGTGGTTGTTCAGATGGTGACTCTGGAGAATCAGCGAAGGTTTGGATGACAATGTCAGCCAGATCAAGGAGGTGGGATTCAGGAGATGGATGGTCTAAGTTGATTAAGTGGTTAAGTCTTTGGTCGAGTTGGTCAAGATGGTTCAAGAGTGTTGGATGTGGGGTCGGTGGTCTTGGGCTCAGTGGTGGTGGAGATGGAGTTTGTGGTGGGACTGGTCTCTCCAGTGACTGTTGTGCTGGAAACATCAATGGAAACATCCAGGAGGCCTGATTGGGTATTTGGATAGGCGCGGATATCTTTCAGATGGACCCAGGATGTGTGGTCCTCAAGCTTGGCAGCTGTGGCTGACAGAGCTTCTATCTTGAAGGGCCCAACGTAGATGGGATCTCGCCAGGTCTTGTGCGCGTAATAACGCCGGTGCACTAGATCGCCCACTTTATAAGGGGGGGATCTATTGGCCATTTATGTTCCCACATATATTCTATTAAAAGCCAACCCAAATTAGTTCAGAGACTGAGTGTTACTTGTGTGTGGATTACCTTGCAGAACAAATGACAGGTAAAGAATGAATTAGAAATAAAGACAGAGATAGTTGCCAGAAATAAAGTGTTTATTCTTACCAAAATCAAATCTTCAATTTGGTACATTCATCAGACAGATCCTAGGTTCAACTGCACAGAGTTCTGGCTCTGAGGATGTGTTGGGGAAAGTTCCAACGATCTGCCAAA
Source organism: Microcaecilia unicolor (assembly GCF_901765095.1). Lineage (NCBI taxonomy): Eukaryota > Metazoa > Chordata > Amphibia > Gymnophiona > Siphonopidae > Microcaecilia > Microcaecilia unicolor. The sequence continues at coordinate 279,057,099 of NC_044037.1, read as the reverse complement.
ATCTCTTCTCTTTTATAGGCGCAGGTCTACATGCAAGTCAATGGCAAGACCCCTGTTTTTTTTTCTTAATATTGCCCAACCTCTGATTCATACTTTCCTTTCCGGCAGGTGTCCATCTGTACCCTCTTCTTTCCGTTTTAGCTATTGCAAGATTTCCGTTATTGTCAACAACATGTTTTTTCTTGTTACAAAAATATCTGCACCTGATTATGACATTTCCGCTTTTGTCAACACTTGTTTTTCTCCCTCTTGATACAAAAATATCTCAATACTAGCATTTCAGTTTCATATCATCTTTCATATCATCTTATGATCTGAGTGCCATCTCATAGAAACACAAACTTCATTTTAAAAACCAAACTTCATCCATTTTTGTCCATTATTTCTACATCTTAGGTGTTATGTTCAATTTAACAGTTCTACCAGATTTTGTTAAGACCCATCATGCAGGCCTGCTTTTGCAGGTTCCCATCTACAGTATAAGGCCATTGGTGGGCTTTCAGGCCTAGTCAGGGCTGCTCAGCTGGCCAAAGCCCAGTAACTTGGCCCACCACCATTCCAGTGGATAGGCCTCAAGCTACAACACATATTAACACTTCCCATTGGTGGGTTTCCCCCTGCTAACTGGGTCAGAGCGTCCCCTGTTTTATTCCCTCTAGTCATGAGGTAGTTGCCAATTTGTAAGACAGTTCAGAACCCTTTCTTGTGTTACCCTTGGTTAGTGCACTTAGTTTTTACCTTGAAGGTTGCTGAAAAAGGCCATTGTACACCATTCTCCCAGCTCTGAGCTACTGCTAATCTCAGTGCCACGGAGACTCTGTGCCAGTGGGGCAGAACCTCTGATCTGCAGTTAACTGTGAGTAAACATTGTTATTCAATAAAGGACTTTTCAGAGAGATAAGAGTCTCCGGGTGTGAACTGGTGTGCCAAGCTTGTACGGCGGGATAGAGGACTTATAGCAACAAGCCTTAGAGGCCTGCATAGTATTACATTGGTTTTCTTCCTTCTTATCAGAGCACTATTTTTCAGTTTCTATTAAAGGATCGGTCTTTTCCTCTCATTCATTAACTTGTGGAGTTCCACAGGGTTTTTTGTACTTTCACCACTGCTCTTTAACATATTAAGTCCCTTGCCTACTCTAATTCAGGAAACCGGGACTAGTTTCTCCTTTTTCTCCCAGCTTTAAGTTATGGGATTTGGACCGGTGACTGAATTCATGAGTCATTAAGACTGTGCCCAGCTGTGGCATTTTGTGGCTCTCTGAGGTCTGTTTTTCCATATTTTGAACATCCATGATAAGTTCACTTTGACAGAATTTGGTTGACTGCTGGCTAACTCTGATACCCGTTGTTTGGCTCAGGTTCATTTTTGTTTGATATATTGCTAATATAATAAAAATCTAAGCAGTTAACAATACATTAAAAAGGGGAGGGCGAAATAAGTAAAAGAAAATAGTGTAAACAAATAGCACAAATTAAATAATACTACATTCATCCAACAGTATACAGTAACCTAGAACTAGACATGAATGAAAGGAGAAACATTTAGGAAAGAAGTACAAAGTCTGGAAAACAAAAAAGAAATGTTAGGCAAACAAGGGAAAGAAAAGTCAAAACTAAACAAGCCTACAGGCTGAGGCAGTGACCCTGCCCTAAGGCTAGAAAAGGAAAAGTCATCAATGGGTACTAGAATCGGGAAACACAAGGGAAAAATAATAAGCTTTGAACTAGGATTTAAATTTCTCGAAAGAGCTTTCCAATCTAAGGTAAATAGGGAGACCATTCCAAAGGGTGAGGGCGATCTGGTAACCTCAGAGATAACTGACCTAAAAGAAGGTATGCATAAAAGAGGAGTGAAGTGCCCTAGTAGGAATGTTCTACTCAATGTGGAAATAGACCTTTCTTCCCAAGGACCGTCTTCCGCAACCTGGTACAATCAATGGTCCTCAGTCATCTAGACTACTGCAACGCACTCTACGCTGGCTGCAAAGAGCAAATAATCAAGAAACTTCAAACAGCCCAGAACACTGCAGCTAGACTCATATTCGGTAAAACAAAATATGAAAGTGCCAAACCCCTACGAGAAAAGCTACACTGGCTCCCACTTAAAGAGCGCATCCCGTTCAAAATATGCTCCCTAGTTCATAAAATCATTCACGGAGATACCCCAGCCTACATGTCAGACCTGATTGACTTACCACCCAGGAATGCTAAAAAATCATCCCGCACCTTCACTTCCCCAACTGTAAAGGTCTAAAGTACAAACTAACGCATGCGTCAACTTTTTCATACCTGAGCGCACAATTCTGGAACGCGCTGCCGCGCAACTTAAAAACGACTTATGAACTAGCTAACTTCCGCAACCTACTGAAGACCCATCTCGTTAACAAGGTATACCACAAAGATCAACAAACGTGAACTCCTCCACATACATCCAGAATTGTCTTTATAATATCTGCTTGTTATACTACTATCATGTTTTATCATTATAATGTTACCCAAGATCCCTCTGTAATTCTAAATGTCTATTTTTTATATATTTCCACCACTCATGATGTATTGTAAGCCACATTGAGCCTGCAAAGAGGTGGGAAAATGTGGGATACAAATGCAATAAAATAAATCAAAATACTGGCCAAAAAAGAGGGATGACCGGAGGATTTAATCTGATGACACAATGAGGATTTTGTGGTGAATTTTATAGGAAACAGGTAGGTATATATCGTCCTATACCGCAAGAAAAGAAACCACAGAATAAAAGAAGTCTAAAAAGAAAAAGAGTAGCAACAGAGACGTAGCCAGACCTTGATTTTTTTGTTTTTTTTGGGGGGGGGAGGCAGAATCCAAACTGTGTGTGGGGGGGGGGGGGGCACATTTTGCTCCGCCTTCCTGCCGTTCTCAACCCCCGCCACATCTCCACATACCTGGGCTGGCAGGAGTCCCCAAGCCCCACCAGCAGAATCCTTCCTGCAGTAATATTCAAAGCCACGCTGCCCGCCCTGCATTCCCGCCACGACGCACATTCTCAGTTTGAGTATGCATGCGCAGAGAAGGGGGGGGGGGGTATGCAGGACAGGCAGCATGGTGCCGAATATCTCTGCAGGAAAGCTTCTACTGGCTGGATTGGGGATCACTGCCAGTCAAACCAGCAGACCTTGGGGATCTGTCCAAAATCGGGGGGGGGGGGGGGGGGAGTCCAGGCCCCCAAAGCCCCTTGGGCTACACCATTGGGTGGCAGGGGCGTAGCCAAACACACAATTTTGGGTGTGCCTGGGCCCAAGATGGATGGGCAGAAGAGCCCCGCTCCGTCCCACAGGTAATTTGGTCTCTCTACTACTACTATTTAGCATTTCTATAGCGCTACAAGGCGTACGCACAAACATATGTACAGCGCTGCACAAACATAGAAGAAAGACAGTCCCTGCTCAAAGAGCTATGTAATAAAAGTAAGCCAAGTATAGGACAATCAAGCCATTGTGACATCACTGATGAGGTTGGCTCTTATTGGTGGCCTGAGGCATTATGACATCACAATATTAGCTCTGGTTACAAGAGACTACTACTACTACTATTTATCACTTCTATAGCACTACAAGGCATACGCAGCGCTGCACAAACATAGAGGAAAGACAGTCCCTGCTCAAAGAGCTTACAATCTAATAGACAAAAAATAAATAAAGTAAGTTCTCTGACCTGCATGCCATATGGTCTCTCAAACATCCCCCCCGCTCCCGCATACCTTTTCAGTAGCAGATTTCCACCAGCAGCGAGCAGAAACTAATGCACACTGCTCATGTTGGCCACATAGCCTTCCCATGATGCAACTTTCTGTTTCTGCATAGGCGGGAACACGTCAGAGGGAAGGCTGTGGGGCCGGTGCGAGAAGTATGTATCAGTCACTGCTTGCAGCAGGCGATGATCTGCTATTTACAAGGTATGCAGTAGTTTTCAGCAGGTGGGGCTTGGAAATCCCTGCCAGCCACATCATAGGTGTGCTGCTACTGGATGGGCCTGATCCCAAAGTGGGTGGGCCTGGGTCCACCCGGGCCCACCCTTGGCTACGCCACTGTTGGGTGGCACAAGGTTTATGTTTATTCCAGACTTGATATACCACCTTTACAAAGTATGGCCAAAGTGGAGCACATAAAATCAATAAAACAGGAAAGGAACTACAGTAAGACAGGAAAGAACTCAATCAACCAGATATATTACAAAATCATATCAAATTACTTTATGTACTGCGTCTTCATTGGGCTCCCAAAGTCAGGAGCAAAAGAACAAGCACTGAATTGGTCCTAAGTGGGCATTCATGAAATTACTCCAGGAGTTACACACGGAGAAGCACACACTGTGGAAAGAAATGGACAGAGATTTAATTGAAGATGTTCAAAATACAGCTGTGAAAGGAGAAGTTCTACTAACATGTGATTTTAATATTCCAGATGTTGATTGGGGCATCCCTACTGTTGGGTCTTTTAGAAGCAGGGAGATCCTGGATTCTCTACTGGGGGGAACTATTTCAGCAGTTGGTAATGGAACTCACGTGGGATGGAGCCATACTGGACTTAGGGGTCCTTTTACTAAGGTGCGTAAACAGATTTAGTAAACGCTAAATGACATCACGCCTATAGGAATATAATGGGTGCCTTATCACTTAGCACATTCTAAACATTAGCACACCTTAGTAAAAGAAGCTCTTCGTGCTTACGAATGGGGAGAGTGTTTCTGATGTTATAGTAGGTGATCATCTGGCATCCAGTGATCACCAGAAGGTGTGGTTTAATATTAAGATAGGTGTGGAGAGGGTTCATTCAAAAGTGAAGGTTCTAGACTTCAAAAAAAGCTAACTTTGTTCAGATGGGGGATTACCTCAAGGAATAGTTGTCTGGATGGGAAAATCTGGAAGAAGTTGGGCAAAACTGAAAGAAGTTATTATACCATGTGTTAGGAGACTTGTGGAACGCCTAATTGAAACAGCCCTTAGTAAGAAAGATCCCACTGGACAGTATGTGCTATATGAAAGACTGATTCGCAATGCTGAAGCTGGACTCTATGATGAAATAGGCCCTAACGCTAGCGATGAATATGAAAATATGAATGCTGTTGTGTAAGACTGCTTTTAGGATAATATGTAATCCATAGCTGCAACATCTTACCGAAATATATAACTGAAACTGCTTGTCGTAAGAAATAAGGCATGAAAAGTTACATACCAATACATATTTTCCTTTATATATATAAGACGCATTAATTTTAGGGTTATTACGCTTTATTGGTTTTATGCTTTTATTTCACTACATATGTGCTATTAAGTTTATATGGTATACTTTATCTCATTATTCCTGAGTCCTTTTCCTCAGCAACCACGGGAACATTGAAAGTTGTAATTTATATAAGGCCCAAGTGGGGGGGGGGGGGGGTCCAATTATCCATTAGATACACATTCTGACCACATTGTTTTGTTTGCCCTTGTCCTACTTATACGACATTTAAAATGTACACCCTTTTGTGCTTACATCTTAGTGCTCTGAAGGTCGTGTGGCCAGGACGGGTAAAAGTAAGCGCCTCCTTCCCATCCTGCTTAGGGAACTTGCAGTGGCGTACCAAGGGGGGAGGGTGGGGGCGGTCCGCCCCGGGTGCACGCCGCTGGGGGGGTGCCGCGCGCCTGTCGGCTCTTCGTTTTCATGCTCCCTTTGCCCCGGAACAGGTTACTTCCTGTTCCGTGGCAGAGGGAGCATGAAAACGAAGAGCTGGTAGGCGCGCGGCGTGCACCCGGGGAGGTTCTTTCACAGGGGGATTGGGGGTTCTTTCACCGGGGGGGGCATCGCGCTGTTCCACGGGGGGGGGGCGCTGCACCCGGGGGGCAGGGTGCATTGGCGATCCGCCCCAGGTGTCAGCCCCCCTAGGAATGCCACTGGGAACTTGTGTGCTCGCAACCTAAGACAGCCTATGACCGGGGCACTAACATATTGCACTTGAAGACAAACCACAGTTCCAGCTGCAGGACTGGACTTTTATGTACATTGGGAAATTTCCCAACGCCATTAACATTGCATTTCCCTATTCGTGAAGCCCTTGCTTACGCAGGCCTTCAAGGGGGGATATGTAAATAATGGACCTATCTAGGCCCTTCCAAAAACAGGTCAAGAGGCCTGAAGCTGACAGCCAAACCTAAAAATCATACCCTCTGTGTCACCCAGAGGCTCATGAGCTCTTGCTGATGGGCTTGCAGAAAGAGGACATGAAGCAATTTTCCATGGAAGGTGTTTACTGAAGAATGTGGTTAGGGGCTTTTTGCAGTTTGCATGTCTGGAAACATAGATAAATGGTTGCTGGTGAAATGGAACCTGATGTAGCAAGTGGAACATGCTAATCGGTATGATGTTGCCTTAGAGACCTTTCTAATAATCTTGATCAGTGGTCGAAACTAATGCTAACAAACTGTTTGAGCTGTATGATGAAAAAAGAGTATAAAACATGATAGTCAGCTGGACTTATTTGGAGAAGTACTCAGAGATAGCACCGGTGTGCAGCTCTTCTGTAATTCTCCCATGAAAAAAAGCATTGTAGTCTGTTATTCTAGCTTGGTAAGTAAATAAAGAAATACTATTTTCTCATCATTGCGTAGCCTTCACTTCTTCGCTCCCTAACTGTATGAGTGTGGGTTGGGGAGGGCAGAGGAATTAACACCTTTTTATAAGGAAAGTAAATAAAAGTAAGAGGAAAAAGAGGCCACTTTGGTTCTCATAAGTAATGGCTGAAAAGGAAAGAAAAAAAAGAGGTTAACCTTTTAAAACTACAAGAGATCACAGAAAGAGGAAGACAGGTGACAAAATCTGGAAAAGCTAACAGAAACTGGTAGTCAGGAAAGCAAAGATGCAAATGGAAGAAAAAAAATACCCACTACGGTAAAATGGGGGAGCAAGACATTTTTTTTTAGATATGTTAGTGATAGGAGGGAGTGCAAAAGTGGCATTTTGCAAGTTTCAAAGGTGAAGGGGAAGAATATGTACAAACTGATAAAGATAAGGCGGAATTGATTAACAAATATTTCTGTTTTGTTCTTCTCTTGTCAGGGGAAGCCAGGCAGAGAAACAGCAGACCCAGGTGGGTGGAAGCAAAGCAATCAAGGAGCCTGGAAGCCAGGCAGAGAGAGAGAGCAGAGCCAGGTGCATGGAAGCAAAGCAATCAAGGAGCCCCTTCTCCCTGCTGATATCAGACACCAGCACTTTATCAGCTGGGTTCTCCCTAGACTCCTTCCTTCGGCTTCTACTTTGGTAGGTGTTACCAGGGGCGTATTTGCGTGGGGCCACAGGGGCCTGGGCCCCCGCCGTCACCAACTTTTGCTGGCGGGGACCCCAACCCCCGCCAGCCGAGGTCCACTTCCTCCTGCTGCTGCCTTTAAAAATATTCTTTCAGCTGGCGGGGGACCCCAAGCCCCGCCAGCCGAGCCGATGTCTTTGAAGTTCTTCTTTGTCCTCGTGCTGTTCAAAGCTGCATCCAGTTTCAGAGTCTGATGTCGCAGCACGTTGTACGTGCAGTGACGTCCTGCACGTACAACGTGCTGCGACATCAGACTCCGAAACTGGATGTAGCTTTGAACAGCACGAGGACGAAGAAGAACTTGAAAGACCTCAGCTGGCGGGGGGGGGGGGGGAGGGTCGGTGACGGCGGCAGGGGGGGTCGGTGACAATGACGATGGTGGTGGGGGGGGGTCGGTGACGGCGGGGGGGGGGGGGCTATAATGTGCCCCCTCATTCTGGCTCTGGCCCCCCCTACCGCCACAGTTCCGATACGCCTCTGGGTGTTACTTGCTCAGAAGTGTGCTTCTCCTCTACTTTGTTCTTCGTGGCTGACTTAGCCTGTACCTGGATTACTCTCGTGTTTGCTGCCTGCCTACTGACTTTGCCTGTACCTGGATTATTCTCGTGTCTGCTGCCTGCCTACTGACTCTGCCTGTACCTGGATTACTCTCGTGTCTGCTGCCTGCCTCCTGATCTTGCCTGTACCTGGATTATGTCTGCTGCCTGCCTCCTGACCTTGCCTGTATCTGGATTACTCTCGTGTCTGCTGCCTGCCTCCTGACTCTGCCTGTACCTGGATTATTCTCGTGTCTGCTGCCTGCCTACTGACTTTGCCTGTACCTGGATTACTCTCTTGACCTGCTGCCTGCCTACTGACTCTGCCTATACCTGGATCACTCTCTTGCCTGCTGCCTGTCTGGCCGTCACATTCATCACCCTGCTTCCTGCTTCATCTCATAAGCTCTGCAGGCCGCCCGCACCTAGGGGCTCAACCTCTGGGGAACAGCGGTCAGCGTAGGTGAAACCCGGGGTTGTCCAGCTGCCAAGCAGAACCTGGTCTGAGTACCGGGCTCAGCAGTGCTCTACTTGGTACAAGAACTCACAGGTCTGACAGAGGGGGAGGGAGAGCAGAATTGTGGGAGATGTTGCTGTAAGGGGCGGAGCAGGGGGTGGAACCCGTGAAACCATGGAAGATGGAGTGGGGAGATGCAAAAATAAAAGTTGGTCTGGGGCGACACAACCTCTTGAGCTGCCCTGGTTGCATGCCAGCATTTACACCAGGTTTCAGCAGGCCTAAGTGCCATGCCCATAGTTAGGCGCGAGTTTCGCACTAAGCTATGAAGGGCACTCCGTGCAACACACCCTTTGCAGAATCCTAGTTTAGCATAGATCTTCCCAGCACCTGACTTTGAGCACTGTTTATAGAATTCCCCAAAAACTGTATTTCAAGAGTCAGGATGTGGCAAGACTGAAAACTATAACATCATTTTCAGCTCATCTTGTTGAAGAATAGATTTCAATGTCTTCACCAAACATAATGTAAAGAATGCAGTCCCAGTCACCCTCTTAATCTGACATTTCATGGACAGTTTAGCATCCAGTATCGTCCCTACATTTCATGCCTTGGAAGATAGTAAAACAGAAACCTTTCCCATATAAACCTAGCATAACTCCCTCTAATTTACACTACAATGTAATGAAGATTTTCCCCTGCTCCCAGTGCTATCTAAAGGTATTTGGCCATTTCAGCAAGAGATACATTTTGTACAAATGTAAATAACAGTAGTGTTGTGTGGCTGAATTCTAAGAAAAGGCCACTAAAGTCTACTGTTTTTTTAATCATCCAATGAAAAAGTAAGGTCGCCATCTAGTGGACAAATTGAAAGCTCTTGTCAACCATATTTTATTTATCTGTAAGAATCAGGACAATGAGAGACTGTAGCTCACAGGGAAGTCAGATGTGACAGTAGCTAGTCTGACAGGTTTAATTTGTAGAGACCTCTAGTTACTCTAGCAGGTAAATGAATTGATATCTGAAATAGAGAACTTTTCAGTACTGGGATGGTTCTGTAGAGATGAGGTAATAACACTAAAATAACACTAAAAACCAACCTGTTCGAAAAGGTATACCACAAGGATCCATCCCAAATACCAGACAACGAAACCTATACCAGAAATAGACAAAACTGAACTCTCAAATACTTGACTGCTTCACCTACTCTGTCAATAACTGAACTTTAACGCAATACCACTTGATTTCTCATTCTGGAAATGAACCTTCGATTTCTCATTCTAAAAATGAACCTTTAATACTTGATTGCTTAATTTACTCTGTCACGTACGAACTTTAATGCAATACCTCTCTGTATTTCTCAATCCTGGAAATGGCGTTCGTCATTATGGCATAATGCAAGCCACGTTGAGCCTGCAAATAGGTGGGAAAATGTGGGATACAAATGCAACAAATAATAATAATAATAACAAAACATAACACCTGACTGAGCTTTGCATGCGACAAAATAATGCCAACTACCTCAGATATCCCTAGGAACTCCTGCCAGGCATCACCATTCTTCTGTTGATATACAGGCCCAGAGTGGCGAAGACCATCACCATGACCCAGCAAATGAAGACCCAAGTGTGGCTTTTCATGGAGGGAGGGACCAGAGATGCCATTGGGTACAGAAGGTTTAGCCAATGGTCCTTGTCTGTGCATTTTGCAGCAGTTTTATTCCTTCCCTCCCTCTGCTGTTTTTATTGTAAACTGATTTAATTTGTTTGTAACGAAAGCAAATTCAATAAACAATAAATGAAATCAACACTGACACATCACTTACTGTATATATTCAGTGCCACTATCCGTATAAGTAATGTGCTGCATATATGGATATTATAGCACTATGTCGGCTATCTGGATAATTTTTTTTTTTTGTTTGCCCTCATCCCTCCCCCACTCTCATCTCTCCCTACATTCCTCCCCGGGGAACTTCGTTCACTGGGTAAATCTCTCTTATCTGCACCCTTCTCATCCACCGCTAACTCCAGACTCTGTTCCTTTTATCTTGCTGCACCATATGCCTGGAATAGCCTTCCTGAGCCAGTACATCAAGCTCCATCTCTGGCCGTCTTCAAATCTAAGCTAAAAGCCCACCTTTTTGCATGCTGCTTTTAACTCCTAACCCTTATTCACTTGTTCAGAACCCTTATTTTATCATCCTCACTTTAATATTCCCTTATCTCTTGTTTGTCCTGTTTGTCTGTCCTAATTAGATTGCAAGCTCTGTTGAGCAGGGACTGTCTCTTCATGTTCAAGTGTACAGCGCTGCGTACATCTAGTAGCACTATAGTAATGATAAGTAGTAGTAGTCTTTGGGATTCCGGAATCTTGCTACTCTTTGTCCTTATCTCTTATTTGTCCTGTTTGTTTGTCCTAATTAGATTGTAAGCTCTGTCGAGCAGGGACTGTCTCTTCATGTTCAAGTGTACAGCGCTGCGTTTGTCTAGTAGCACTGTAGAAATTATAAGTAGTAGTAGTCTTTGGGATTCCAGAATCTTGCTACTCTTTGCGATTCTGCATGGAATCTTGCTATTGTTTGGGATTCCGGAATCTTGCTACTCTTTGTCTTTATCCCTTATTTGTCCTCTTTGTCTGTCTTGATTAGATTGCAAGCTCTGTCGAGCAGGGACTGTCTCTTTTTTATTCAAGTGTACAGTGCTGCATACGTCTAGTAGCGCTATAGAAATGATAAGAAGTAGTAGTAGTAGTTCTGAGTCATGATCCTGGCTGATGGGGTGCTACCTGCATTTATCACTGAACACTAACTGAAATAACTCAGGGGTCCTTTTACCAAGCTGCGTATGCATCTACAAGCGCCCAACATGTGCCAAAATGGAGTTACTGTCCGGCTACCGAGTGGCTCTTGCGGTAATTTCATTTTTGGTGCATGTCCGATACGCGCATCCGAAATAATTTTCAGATGCGCGAAGGTTATTACCGCCTGGTTACCGCGTGAGACTTTACCACTTGGTCAATGGCTGGTGGTAAGGTCTCAGACCCAAAATGGACACGCGGTAATTTTCATTTTTTTGCACGTCCATTTTTGGCAAAAATGTAAAAAAAGGCACTTTTTTACAGATGCGCTGAAAAATGATTCTGTGCACACCCAAGACATGCGTCTACACTACCGCAGGCCAGTTTTCAGCGCGCCTTTGTAAAAGGACCCCTAAAAGTTTGCACCAGCACATCCCTGTCTTCCAGGTGTGAGATATTAGGCCATTATACAGCTCACTAACCCTAAAATTCTATAAATGATGCTCAAAATTGCATAACAAGCCAATGAGCACCAATAATTGGGCGCTAACAATCAATCATTGGTTGAATTTATGCACGCATCTTTCTAGGCGCTGTTCGATAAAGATTCGCACGTGAAGTTTTAGGGTGCAAGTGAAAAGGAGTGTGGCCATGGGAGGGGCATGGGAGGATTGGAAAGTTGAGATCTAAATTTCCATTTTTTTTGCAGATGACATCCAACTGATTGTCTTCATGAAGGACGACCAGCGTGATGTCATCACAAATTTCAATCAAATACTGGTAGTTTTGGGGGACTGGTTAAACAGCGAAGAATCAGTTTTAAATATGATTAAGGGGCCCGTTTACAAAGGCATGTAAGGGCCTACACACGTGCAGCATGCATCAAACTCAGTCCGCCCAGAACACAGCAGCAAGACTTTTTTTTGGTAGAGCAAAATTTGAATCTGCCAGGCCCCTTCGTTTAAAATTTGCGCCGGCTTCCCATCAAGGAATGTATTGTCTTTAAGGTTTGCACCTTGGTTCATAGGATTGTTTACGGAGATGTTCCAGGATATATGATAAATTTAATAGACTTAGCACCTAGAAACAGTTCCAGCTCTTCCCGATCCTATTTAAACTTACATTATCCAGATTGTTATGGCCTAAAATATAAATCTACTTATGCATCCAGTTTCTCCTTCATAGGTACACAACTATGGAATGCATTGCCCAAATTCTTAAAATCAACTCAGAATCATCTAAATTTCAGGAAATTACTGAAGACATCCCTATTCCAGAAGGCTTATCTTCCAGACTCAACTTAAGTTACTGTTTTTGTCACAGCAAAATTTATGGGCCTTATTGATCTTTCAATACCTATACGATCACTACTTTACTTTACATTGTATATCTGTATTTTACTGTACTCTGCCCTATGGTATTGTGTAAGCCACATTGAGCCTGCAACTAGTGGGAAAATGTGGGGTGTAAATGTGTTAAATAAATAAATAACTTGGCATTACCGCCCGGCTGGCACACGCACCTGGCGGTAATTCTGAGTTTGGTGTGCGCCAAAAACACATGGTAGAAAATAATTTTCTATTTTCTACCGCGGGGGGCGTTCCCAGTGGTGATCAGCAGTTGGCACACGCTGAACGGTTACCACACGTATTTTTGGCATACGCCAAATTCAGAATTACTGGCCAGGGCACTCGGGAGCTGGGTGGTAGTGCTGATTTGGCACATGCTGGACACGCGTAGGTCCCTCAGTCATATTAGATGTAAGTCTTCAAGTGGAGTAGAGGGTGTAGGTTAATGGTTAGTGCATCTCCTTGTGATCACATACTCTTTGTGATCCTGGGAAAGTTACTTAGGGGTCCTCTTATCAAGCTTCGGGAAAAGGGGGCCTGCGGTAGCGTCAGCATGTGTTTTTGGTGCGTGCTGAGGTCCCCTTTTACCGCAGTGGGTAAAAGGCTGTCTTTTTTGCTGGAAAAGAAATGCTGTGCGATAAGTGAACCACTTGCCTTGCAGCCGTTTCGGGGGAAGCTCTTACCACCACCCATTGAGGTGGCATTAAGGGCTCCTGCGCTAACCTGGCAGTAACTGGACAGCGCAGAGTGCTGCCTGATTACCACTGGGTAAGCACCAGCGCTACAAAATGGCACATACTGGGGGTGGGAACTATCGCCAGGCTCCTGTGGTAGTTATGGATTGGATGGATTGGCGCATGGCAAGCCTGTTGCAGAGCGCCAATCTCTTCCCTCAGCTGTCTCTTCTTGAAGCTGAAGAGCCCTAGACTCAGTGCATTTTTTTTTTCTATCAAGAAAGGTGCTGGTACTCAAATGCTAGGTCACCCTTCAGGGGCGGGGTAATCACTGATGGACCCACCCCACAATAGCCAGGCCCCCTGTAACCAGTCACAGAATCTATGACAAGGCAGAATTGGTGTGTAGAGCCTGAGCTCTTTCATTAAAACTTGGGGTCCATGGGTCAATTTTAGCAGACAATGGAAAAGGTGCCAGTACTCAGTACCCCTAAGTACCCCCTCAAAAAAAGCCCTGCCTAGACTCTTTAGCCTTTCCTCATAGGAAGTCATTCCATCCCCTTTACCATTTTCATCACTCTTTTCTGTACCTTTTCTAATTCCGCTATATCTTTTTTGAGATGCGGTGACCAGAATTGTACACAGTATTCAAGGTGCGGTCACATCATGGAGCGATACAAAGGCATTATAACATTCTCAGTTCTGTTTTCCATTCCTTTCCTAATAATTCCTAACATTCTGTTTGCTTTCTTAGCCGTCACTGCACAATGAGCAGAGGATTTCAGTGTATCATTGACGATGACACCTAGATCCTTTTCCTGGGTGGTGATTCCTAATGTGGGACCTTGCATCACGTAGCTATAGTTTGGATTCCTCTTTCCCACATAGATCACTTTGCACTTGCTCACATTAAACATCATCTGCCATTTGGATGCCCAGTCCAGTCTCGTACGGTCCTCTTGTAATTTTTTACAATGCTCTTGTGATTTAACAACTTTGAATAACTTTGTGTTGTCAGCAAATGTAATTACCTCATTAGTTACTCCCATCTCTAGATCATTTATAAATATGTTAAAAATCATCGGTCCCAGCACAGAGCCCTGGGGATCCCCACTATCTACCCTTCTCCATTGAGAATACTGACCATTTAACCCCAGTCTCTGTTTTCTATCTTTTTACCAGTTTTTAATCCACAATAGGACATTACTTCCTATCCCATCACTTTCTAATTTCCTCAGGAGTCTTTCATGAGGTACTTTGTCAAATGCCTTTTGAAAATCCAGATACACAATATCGACCGGCTCACCTTTATCCATATGTTTATTCACCCTTGCAAAGAAATGTAGTAAATTGGTGAGGCGAGATTTCCCTTCACTAAATTCATGCTGACTTTGTTTCATTAATCCATGCCTATGTAAATGCTCTGTTATTTTGCTCTTTATCATAGTCTGTACCATTTTGCCCAGCATCAATGTCAGGCTCACCGGTCTATAATTTCCAGGATCACCTCTGGAACCCTTTTGAAAAATTGATGTTACACCAGTCTCCCAGTACCATGTTTGATTTTTAAACCATAAAGCTGTATGTCTCTGTTGATCACCCCACCCCACCCCTCACCTATCCACACCCATCCTGTTAGAATATCAATGATATGCTTTGATGTCCCCATGCATACCTCCGACCCACCCCCATCCTCCCACCCTGTCAGACTGTCATAGTAATGCTTGAATGTTTTCACTTATATACACTGTCAGCTAGCACATTTGCTTATTTCCGATCTGACGAAGAAGGGCAACCTTCGAAAGCTAATCAAGAAATGTATTAAGTTATGTCCAATAAAAAAGGTATCATCTTATTTTCTTTTCCATGTTTTATTTTGTTTGATTTCTATTGATAAAGATAAATTACATATTAGTTGAATAAAATGGGACCTGTGGTAAATAAAAAAAGCACATGTTCTTGTGTGTTAGTGCATGCTAATGTGGTACTTTAATAAATCTAATGTAATGTTAGCGATCTTTAAAATGTCCTAAATATGATGAGAGGTCAACCATGATAACTGCGACATGGTGCAAAATCACTTCATCTGGGAAATTATCCATAGAATTAAATATTTGATAATAACACAACGCAACAATGATTTTGGTACTGAGAGAAAAGCATGTGAAAAACCCGCCGATTCCAAATATGAACTCCGAATTTGCCTGACATGTCTAGATTTTAAGTTATACATGCAAAGCCTATTCACTTATAATATTAATTCTTGGGATGCATTTGTGCTAGTAGTGCAGAGTTTCCTTGGGAACAGACGAGCTGAAAACTATGCTGAACTAGTAGACAACATGTTTAAAGCATATGAACAACTTGGCTGCCGAATGTCATTGAAAATGCATTTTTATTACATTCCCATCTTGACTTTTTCCCACCCAATTTGGGACACGTAAGTGACGGACATGGAGAGAGGTTCCATAAAGACATTTCTACAATGGAGAACAGATATCAAGGCCGCTGGAATCCCAACATGATGGGGGACTACTGCTGGTTTTTGCAACGGGAAAATATGACCGGTCACAAACGCAAAAGCAGATGCCTGAAGCACTTTTAACAGTACTGGGCCTTGCTGAAGTAAAACTTTAAAACTGGAATACGAGACTTTTTGGAAATGTTGTTATTCCATTCCATTTTCATATACTGTTTACTACGAAAACTTTGATGTAGATCAGGTAATTGTTGGAGTAAAACTCGTTCTGTAAAAAAATTATTCAATGCTTTCCAAGTGCTTAATTCATTTGGGCAAACTTATGCATAACAAAATTTCCTGACGTGTTGCAACAATTCTGACTTCGGATGTGGAAAACGCACACTGAATTTAGTATAGGACAAATGGTTTTTGCCCAGTAGCACACAAAAAACTTTTTTTGTTCTGCTGTGTAATATGTTGATAAAAGATGAATATCTGAATTTGAATACTGTGTACTAGAATGAATCTATAGATTTTGCAAATTAGTGTAAACAGTGAAATTAATCAGGTACTATTGGATGCAAGCACTTGTAATTTTTTTTATGTATTTATGTGATATATAATGTCAACACTGAAATGAAAACTTATTGCTTCTAATTCATTAAACTTTTGTCTGCTGACGTGACCTTTGGATTTTGTTTTAGTGCAGGGCTTGGCAGTGGATTGTAGACATGAGTCTTTTGGGTTTTATTCGCTGTCATTTTTCTATATTTCTATGTAAGTTGAGTCCACTACAATAAAAACACGTAACTATTTAAATGTGAGTAATAGAGGGTACCTTTTACTAGGCTGCGGTAAAAAGTGGCCTGCGGTAGTGTAGGCATGTGTTTGGGGCGTGCGCCAGTTTTTACCGTGTCTGCAAAAAATGGCTTTTTAAAAAATGAGACGGGAAAAGGGCCTGCGGTAAAACCGAAACCAGCGAGTGCCCAAAACCAGCCTGAGCCTTTAATGCCACCCATTGACCTAACAGTAAGGGCTCATGCGCTGCACACGCGGTGACCAGTCGGCACACACCAATCGCCATAAACACCACACGTGGGAGGAAATAACTAAATAAATCATCCAGGCATTATGGGCGTGTGGTAAATCTGAAATTACCACCAGGGGGTGTGGTAGCCTGGTGGTAGTCTCATTTTGGAGCGCGCTGCATGTGCGTAGAGTCTAATGCGCCTTTGTAAAAAGCCCTAGAGTGTTTTGGGTTTTCTTTCTGTTTATGATAGAGTGAGGTAAGGGAGGACTGCATGAGGTCTGCGCTGATAGCACACAGGGCCCGAGATGATACTATGGGGCAGAAAGATACTGAAATATTCCCTGTTTTACTGTGTATCATCAACCTGGTCAAAAAATTTCCAAGTGCACCTAGAAATGTATTTTCTTTCTGAACTCCAAAACAGGGCAGACTCTGGCACCATGTTATGTATTAAGATAAACTGCTACTGCTTATTTGACATCATCACTGAACACACATGAATTTACGCAACCTGATCCTGTAAGGCAGAAAAGGTTCAGGCAGCCAGTCTTTTTTGTCATTTGGAAGTGTAAGGATGGTGTAGACAATTGACTAGAATAAGTTGCTGTGGGATGAACTGAGTTCATACAGAAAGGAAACTCCCTGACAATTTGATGTTATCCCGATGCACACAAAACATCAAAGTATATACTAGCCATGTACACGGAGCAGAGTCTACAGTCCTTTTTTATTGCCATGTACACAAATCAACGGTATAGGCCCTGAACTGTGACATGTAAATAAGTTTGCAAGAAGATTCTAGCATAAAGCAGTGAGGGGCCCTTTTACTAAGCCGCGTAAGCGTCTACATCAGTGGCGTACCAAGCGGGGGCAGTCCGCCCCGGGTGCACGCCGCTGGGGGGGTGCCGCGCGCCTGTTGGCTGAGTCCGCTTGTTCCCTCCCTGCTGCTCCCTCTGTGCGGAACAGGTTACTTCCTGTTCCGGGGCGAGGGAGCAGCAGGGAGGGAACGAGCGGACTCGGCCAACAGGCGCGCAGCACCCCCCCAGCAGGTAAAAATGCACCCGGGGGGAGGGTGTAATTTTGCCGGTGTGGGGGGGGGGTGCATCGGCGATCCACCCCGGGTGTCAGGCAGTCTAGGAATGCCACTGGTCTACATACGTCAAAATACAGACCCAAAATGGACGCGTGGCAATTTTCATTTTGCCGCACATCCATTTTCGGCAAAAATGTTAAAAAGGCATTTTTTTGCAGGTGTGCTGAAAAATGATTCCGCGCGCACCCAAAACACATGCCTACACTACCGCAGGCCATTTTTCAGGGCACCTTAGTAAAAGGACCCCTAAATTCCTTGTTTAGCTGTGCTTTACTGGATTTCACTTATGCAAAAAAAATTTCACTGCAGTGATGCCTGTAATATATTGAAATAGTCCAGTACAAAAATAAAAGGTTTTTCTTTAAAACAAAGCAGAATAATCTACTGTTCATGTTGTAATAAATATTGCAATCTTCTGATTTTATATATTAATATTATATTAATATTACTGTCAAAACATATTACAAATGATCTAAAAGCTTAATTTATCTGTAGAAGGAATTGTGCTGATTTTTAGATCTAATCTAAATCTAATATGCTAATCAGTTGCGTCCTGTAATTCTGTTTAAGACACTGGGGTACTGAGGCAGGACATGGGTATAAAATGTCCAACTTGATGCATTTTCTTGACTTTGTCGTGTTCCAATTTCTTTGTTACAGTTTCTGCAAATAAGTTTTTGATCTACAAAAAGGCAGGTCTGCTGATGTTCAGATTAGTGCCTGGTTAACTCGGACATCACATTAAAAAAAAGGGTTTAAAACATTTAGGGGCCCTTTTACAGAATGGCGGTAAACCCAACGCGGGCTTACGGCTTGCTATTCCAGGACTACCGCCAGCCCAACGCGGCCGCCATTTCTGGGGGAGAAAACCTGGAAATGCTTAGCGCAGCGGTAAACTGGCAGTAATTGGGCGTCACTGCACGCTGCCCGGTTACTGATGGGTTACCACGGGAGCCCTTACCGCCACCTCAGTGGGTGGTGGTAAGGGCTCCCTGCAGCATGGCCACGCGGTAAGAGTTTTCTTACTGCATGGCCATTTTAGTTTTGAGGCATTTTACCCACTGTGGTAAAAAGGGCCCTGGTGCACAAGAAAAATGACCCCCCCCCCCCCCCACCACTACCACAGAGCCCTTTTTACTGGAGCTTGGTAAAAGGACTCGTCAGATAGTACATGTCTAATTATATGTGATCAATATTATGCATGGAACTGAAATGATAATGGGAAAAAAAAAACCACTTCTTAATTTACATGACCACTGGCCTCAGACTGGTTTATAAAAATCCATGTGCTCTCACCAAATGCACGTGATGGGCTCCATTTCCGGAATGTGCCCAGCTGCAGAGGCTGAATGAATTTTGGTTTCAGTTACAGCTACTGTCCCAGTTTGGGTTTTGGCTAAAAGGTTAGTTTATGTTTTGACCATGTTTTTGGTCCCATTTTGCTCTGTCCCATTTATCTTCCTCTTCCTCCTCCCTCTCCTTCCCCCAAACAGGACATGCCCCTCTTCCCAGGCCCCCCCCCCCACCCACTGAGTGCCTCTCCCACCTCCACATATAGGTCCCCCTGGTACCTACAAAAATGATAAAGGGGATGGGATGACTTCCCTCTGAGGAAAGGCTAAAGCGGCTAGGGCTCTTCAGCTTGGAGAAAAGGCGGCTGAGGGGAGATATGACAGAGGTCTATAAAATAACGAGTGGAGTTGAATGGGTAGATGTGAAGCGTCTGTTCACACTTTCCAAAAATACTAGGACTAGGGGGCATGCGATGAAGCTACAATGTAGTAAATTTAAAATGAATCAGAGAAAATGTTTCTTCACTCAATGTGTAATTAAATACTGGAATTCGTTGCCAGAGAATGTGGTAAAGGCGGTTAGCTTAGTGAAGTTTAAAAAAGGTTTGGACAGCTTCCTAAAGGAAAAGTCCATAGACCATTATTAAATGGACTTAGGGAAAAGCCACTATTTCTGGAATAAGCAGTATAAAATGTTTTGTACGTTTTTGGGATCTTGCCGGGTATTTGTGACCTGGATTGGCCACTATTGGAAACAGGATGCTGGGCTCGATGGACCTTTGGTCTTTCCTGGTATGGCAATACTTATGTACCCCTAGGGGTGTACTTGGGGCAGGAACTGTACTCTCATAATGGTTGCCACGACAGGGGCATCACTCTTGCCCTGACTACACCACTAGACCACCAGCGATTGTAAAGTAGTTCTGGGGAGGGGGGGCTACTCTTTATATAGTGAGTGGAGGAGTGGCCTAGTGGTTAGGGTGGTGGACTTTGGTCCTGGGGAACTGAGGAACTGAGTTCACTTCAGGCACAGGCAGCTCCATGTGACTCTGGGCAAGTCACTTAACCCTCCATTGCCCCAGGTACAAATATAAGTACCTGTATATAATATGTAAGCCGCATTGACCCTGCCAAGAGTGGGAAAGCACAGGGTACAAATGTAATAAAAATATTCTTCTTTTTTGTATTGCAATTATGATCTTCACAATAACACACAGCCAGCTGCGCTACCGACTTAAGGGGTCTTTAGTAAAAGACCCCATTAGTAAACCTCAGCATAAATTTTAGCAGGAATTTAAGTCTGTAAATTTGAGATGATAAGCTCAGGAATAAGCCTCTCTATGGAGTTATGATGTCACTGTCACCCTGAGTGTGGCACAAAGTCAGCCATTGCAAAAGCACCGTGGTTTTTGGTTTCAGTTTTCATTAGCTGTGGTCCATGTGTGTGGAGGCTATTTTGCTTGAAGGTAAAATACAGTCTTCCTTAGTTAAATTACATTCTGGCTTGGATACTGTGGGTTTAGCAAAGGGATAAATTCTGACAATCCCCAGCCACCCTCTCTGAGTCACATTCACACAATCAAACTTGAGTTCTCGGTGTCATAAGTACATAAGTACATAAGTAATGCCATACTGGGAAAAGACCAAGGGTCCATTGAGCCCAGCATCCTGTCCACGACAGCGGCCAATCCAGGCCAAGGGCACCTGGCAAGCTTCCCAAACGTACAAACATTCTATACATGTTATTCCTGGAATTTTGGATTTTTCCAAGTCCGTTTAGTAGCGGTTTATGGACTTGTCCTTTAGGAAGCCGTCCAACCCCTTTTTAAACTCTGCTAAGCTAACCGCCTTCACCACTTTCTCCGGCAATGAATTCCAGAGTTTAATTACACGTTGGGTGAAGAAAAATTTTCTCTGATTTGTTTTAAATTTACTACACTGTAGTTTCATCGCATGCCCCCTAGTCCTAGTATTTTTGGAAAGCGTGAACAGACGCTTCACATCCACCTGTTCCACTCCACTCATTATTTTATATACCTCTATCATGTCTCCCCTCAGCTGTCTCTTCTCCAAGCTGTATAGCCCTAGCCTCCTTAGTCTTTCTTCATAGGGAAGTCGTCCCATCCCCACTATCATTTTAGTCGCCCTTCGCTGCACCTTTTCCAATTCTACTATATCTTTCTTGAGATGCGGCGACCAGAATTGAACACAATACTCAAGGTGCGGTCGCACCATGGAGCGATACAACGGCATTATAACGGCTTCAGCCAAAACCAGGTGATGAGTTTCGACTACAGTTTTAGTTTTGGCCAAAAGCTTTCAGACATTTTCGGTGGCAGTTTCGGTTTCTGTCAAAACTGAAAAAAAAAAACCCAGTTTCAGTTGGCCTTCTACCCAGCTGTAAAGTTCTGCACATAATTTTAATGGGAATGAGCTCCTGTTTTAAAAGAACGGGGCAACGTGTAATATTGTGTCATTTCTAATTGAAAAGACACAAAAAGCCCAGTGATATTTTGGATTTTTTTTTTAATGATTTACCATCTGGAAAAATTATTTAATGTGTATTAAATTAAAAAAAGAGGAAACAAAAAAAAACCCACAACAAAATGTTTACAAAAAAAGGAAACATCTATCAACACATACTCCATAAAAGATGAAAGCCTGACTATGACAACTTGATTTTCAAACAGAAAGTACCTTCCTCAACAGGGTTTGAATATCAGGCTGTTAAGATGGCTGAATAAAAGCAAGCGTAACTTTACTTGTTGCAAAATGGAAATGCGAAGTTCTGCAAGTAAACACAGCCTGCCACTTATACGCATAACTTTAGAAAATTTAAGTTAGTAATTTATATATATATAAACATCCCCATAATGACCTCCTGGAAAATCTGTTTTTAGTGCAGCCAAATTTATGTGTGTTCTGAAGCTTTGCGTGCATTTTTAGGTGGCTGATGACTTCCTAAGCATATTCTGGCAGTGCGTGTTGAAAAATATGCCTGAAACTGGTTTTAGCTTTTCAAAATTTGCCTTTAGGTCACAGAATTCTTTTGTAAATTCGCAGACTTCTGTACTGATCTACATTGACACATTTTGAAACCATCTTTTAACATGGCTGTCTCAGCTTTCACTCTGGTAATGATAGTTATCAATAAACAAGATTGAGCCGATCAGTAACTTCACACACGTACACATTTCCTACAATTGTCCAGGACTGTGCATATAATTCCTCTGCTAAAACAATTTTCAATGCACGGATTTTATTTTTTTGAGTCTCTGTAGCTGAATACGAAAGAACCTCGAGACAGCTGTGGAGTATTTTTCATTCCTTTGTGCAGCCTGGTCACCCCTTTTACTTGTGGCAAAATCTGCATCTCCGTCAGGCTCAGAACCTGGACTGGGTGGCCGTTTTATTGTTTGCCATTTCATACCAGGGACCCTTAAAAACAGAAACGAAGAAAGATTTAGTTTCGGAGCAATGTTTTTTAAAATTACAGTAAGTCAAATTAGTATTTGATCTACTATGCAAAAGCAAATAGGTAAACATATGCGGCATGTGCAAGAAATTTGAGCCGATATTCAAAAGCAGCGATGCAGCCAACAGCAGCGTCAACTGCAGGAATGTTTTCTTTTAATTAGAAGTTTTGAAAATACACTTTCCAAAATAACATATAATTACTTCTACAAATTGCAGAGGCCTCCTTTTAAAAGTTAACAGCCATTTTAGATGCCTTCTCGGTCACAAACGCAGGGACTTTGGAAGAAACGGGCAGGTAGTGCTGTTACAAGTATGCGGTTCAGAACCACAAAGCGCCGATAAGTCCTCGCATAACTAAATAATGTTTTCCCCCCCTGTTCTTTAGGGCAATCTTCCAAGGGCGCACTGAGAAAGTGGCATGCGGTAGTGTAGGCGTCTGTTTTGGGTGCAGGCAGAATCATTTTTCAGCGCGCCTGTAAAAAAGGCCGCTTTTTTTCCCCCTTAAAATGGACGTGCAGCAAAATCAAAATTGCCGCACGTCCATTATGGGTCTCTGACCTTACCGCCAGCCACAGACCTAGCGGTAAAGAAATTGGGCGGTAAGGACCTATGCGCGACAGATGCCACTTGGCATGCATCCGCTACGCGCATCTGAAAATAAAAATGATTTTTCAGAAGCGCATAGCGGACGAGCACCAAAAGTGAAATTACTGCAAGAGCCACGCGGTAAGTCCATTTTAGAGCGTGTTGGGCACGCGTAGGCGCCTACGCAGCTTAGTAAAAGAGGCCCTTAATCCTCCTCAAGTACAAAATTAGATTGTAAGTCCTTGAGACAGGGAAACACCTAAATGTAACTTACCTTGACCTAAATCCCTTCCCAAGTGTTATCTGGTGTAGTTGTATCCAAACTGTTCAATTTTTATTGCATCAATCTAACGCACTTTCTTCTAACAAGTTTCAGGCTTATCAAGGTTTTCTTTTGCCTAGTTTAGACGATGATTCTTGTCATGAGATTGACAAAAACGTTTTCTTCTGATAAGTGTACTTCAGAGATCATAGTTGTATAAGAGGCTTATTTTCAAAGCACTTAGACTTACAAAGTTACGTGGAGGGACATTTTCGATATGATGTCTAAGTCCGACTTTGGATGTTTTGCATAAAATGTCCAAAATACGAACAGGAAAGAAGGTCATTTTCGAAAAAGAAAAACATTTATTATTTTTTTTTTTAAATACTGTTTTGAACAAGGTTTTGTGCTTTGGACATTTAGTTTTTTCGTCCATTTAAAAATAAAAAAACAAATAAAGGAAATGGGACTTGATATACCGCCTTTCTGTGGTATTTTGCAACTACATTCAAAGTGGTTTACATATATTCAGGTACTTATTTTGTACCAGGGCAATAGAGGGTTAAGTGACTTGCCCACAGTCACAAGGGGCTGCAATGGGAATTGAGCCCAGGTCCCCAGGATGAAAGTCCGCTGCACTAACCACTAGGCTACTCCTCCACTCCACAAGTAAGTGCAAAACATAGAGATTCGTGCCATTTGAAAGTAGGAGGAGGCAGCATTTTTAGTAGACTGGACCCCCAGACATCCCAGGAGAGCAATGGGGCACCCTAGAGGGCACTTCTGTGCACGTCATGAAAATGCTCCCAGGTGACATCTCATCTTTTCTCTCATCTTGTCCTCTGAGCTCTCCAAACCCCACCCAAAACACACTGTCCCCCAGTGTACACCACTACAATAGCCCTTATGGGTGAAGGGGGCACCTATATGTGGGTAGAGTAGGGTTTTGGTGACTTTGGGAAGGGGGGTCATAGTTTCCACCAGAAGTGTGACAGGTAGAGGGAGATAGGGACCTGAGTCCCCCACTTCATTGTGAACTGCACTGACCACTACACTACTCCAGGGACATGCATGCTGCTCTAATAGACTTGACTTTAACATATGAGGCTGTCATAGAGGCTGTTAAGTCATATTTGTATTCACATTTTTGGGGGGTGGGAGGCATTGTTGCCAGGGTTGCGGTCTTCCTGCAACACTGGGCGGGTTTTCTGCGAGCATCTGCGGAAAATTTTCAGCGGGTGCGGGTTTGGGCTTTTTTCCTGTGGCCGCTGTGCGCTTTTTTCCGGGGCTTCTATTGGTCCAATAGAAGCTTTCCCGGGGCTTCTATTGGTCCGATGTGGTCCAATAGAAGCTTTTCAGGGGCGTGGTTAACATCAGGGGTGGGGTTAACGATGTCAGGGGTGACGTCAGGGGGCGGGGTTAATGATGTGAAAGGCGGGGCTGGTGATGTGAGGGGTGGGGTTGGTGATGGAGGCGGGGTTGGTGACGTGGGAGGCGGGGTTTGACTTTGGCCACCTTTAAATCTAGACTGAAAGCCCACCTCTTTAACATTGCTTTTGACTCGTAACCACTTGTAACCACTCGCCTCCACCTACCCTCCTCTCTTCCTTCCCGTTCACATTAATTGATTTGATTTGCTTACTTTATTTATTTTTTGTCTATTAGATTGTAAGCTCTTTGAGCAGGGACTGTCTTTCTTCTATGTTTGTGCAGCGCTGCGTATGCCTTGTAGCGCTATAGAAATGCTCAATAGTAGTAGTAGTAGTAATTTTGGGCAGGGAAAATTTTTCCCATCTGGCAAACTTGGTGGGAGGGGGGTCAGTGACCACTGGTGAGGAATTGGGGGCGTCACCCCTGATTTTCTCCAGTGGTCATCTGGTCATTTAGGGCACCTTTTTGTTTATTATTCATTCTGAAAATAGTTCTAGTCCAAAACATCTTAGTTTTAGTCCTGGACGTTTTGGTTTTGTTTCATTATGGCTGTAAAACGTCCAAGTGTATGCCCTAATCCCGCCTCTGAAACAGTAGTGTAGCCAGAGTTTAATTTTTAGATGGGCCTGGAGGTGGACTGGGTGGGCACAGGCCTCGCATTTCCTCTCCACCCACCGCCTCCGCCGCCACTGCATTTCCTCTCCATCCGCCTGCTGCCGCCGCATTTCCTCTCCATCCGCTACCCCCCCTCCCCCCGCGACAGCCCCCTGCACATGGTCAGTTCTGGTCATTTTTACTGACCTAAAGTGCCGTTCTCCCTCCAGCACCGGTGATTCCCATAGCCAGCCTTCTGCCAGCGCGCATCGTCGGAGCCTCTTCTCAGGCGCGTCCCGCCTACTCTGAAACTTCCTGTTTTTCACAAAGGTGGGACGCAGGAAGTTGCAGAGTAGGCGGGACGTGCCTGAGAAGAGGCCCCGACGACGCGCGCTGGCAGAAGGCTGGCTATGGGAATCGCTGGTGCTGGAGGGAGAATGGCGCTTCAGGGCAGTAAAGGTCAGCAGACCACGCAGACGGGGAGAGTGGGCAGAAGAGGCTGGGCGGGCCTGGAGTAAAAGTGGCTGGGCCTGGGCCCGTCCAGGCCCACCTGTGGCTACGCCCCTGCTTTGAAATGTCCCAACACGCCCCCTGTGATTTGGATGCATTGTAGACAAACTGCATAGATAGACGTCTGCAACATAGGCTTCGAAAATACTGATTTTGACATTTTGAGAAGAAAAACGTCCAAATTGGGCTTTATCACACTTTCTGTACGTTTTCAAAATGAGCTCCACAGTGCCGTAGCAAGGGCGGCTGTCACTTGGGGTTGTTCGCCGCTGCGCACCCCCCCCCCCGGGTGCAGCACGACACCCCCCCTCGGTGCATCAACCCCCCCCCCCCCCCCGGGAGTGCACTTACCTGCTGGGAGCTGTGTCGGTCCCGCTGGTTCCCTGCTCTCTCTGCCCCGGAACAGGAAGTAACCTGTTCCGGGGCAGAGGGAGCAGGGAACCAGCAGAGCCGACACCCACCCCCCCCAGCGGCATGCACCCGGGGCGGACCGCCCCTCCCACCCCCCCCCCCCCCCTTCCTACGCCACTGGAGCTCCATAGTAACCTATGGAACTTTGCAAGTCTAAGTGCTTTGAAAATGAGCCCCTAAGTGACATTGCCATGGATCTGCTCTGCTCATTTTGGCAGATATCTGCAGCTAGTTTTTGCCACCCCTAAAGCTGTATAAATAAGAAAACTACCTCATCATCGTAGTCTCGCTTAGGCATATGTCTTTTAAACTGTGAATCTTCTTCATATGGGTTGGATGCCGATCTGTTTCCTTCGGCTCCACTGTTCGTTTGAACTTTGGGAAAGAAAAACGGACCTCTGGTATTGCTAGCGTCCGCTGGTTCCTCATTACTTAGCAGGTGTCTCCTTTCCTGATTTTTGCTTTTCTTTGATCTAAAATGAAAACATAAACATGCTTTTAAGAATCTGAAGGGCCCTTTTACTAAGGCATGTAGGCGCCTACGCGCGTACAACGCATGTCAAATTAGAACTACTGTCTAGCTACCGTGTGCCCCGGGTGGTAATTCTAATTTTGATGCGCGTCCAAAATGCACGGCAGAAAATAAATTTCTACTTTCTACCGTGTGGCGCTAACTAGGCGGTAATCGCCAGCGTACGTGTGCTGACGATTATACTGCCTGGTGAACACGTGAGACCTTATTGCTTAGTCAGTGGATGGCGGTAAGGTCTCAGGCCCAAAAAGGACGCATGCTGATCTTTATTTTGCTGCATATCCATTTTCGGCAAAAAAAAAGGCCTTTTCTGCAGACAAGCTGAAAAATGGACCTGCGCGCATCCAATACATGCGCCTACAACAGCGAAGACCATTTTTCAGCGTGCCTTAGTAAAAGGGCCCCTGAGATAGGTAAATCACCCTTCTCGTTTCTGTATCTTGAGGACTGATCCAAGAAACAGCTCATTAATAACCCCCAAGAGTATTTATTCAGAAACCCTAGAACAGTTCGATGGAGTGCATTGTAGACATACAGCCTGAATGGACTTTGTCACCAGAGGAAAACGTGAGCTCATCCACTTACACTACATATTATTAGACAGTGGACCTTAAAATCTCTGAGTCATTTTGATTAGCCTCAAATTCTGAAACCCTTGTAACTGAGTTATATTTGTGATGCACGATAGTAATTGTAAATGAATGGGTTTCATATAGTACAAGTGATATACCGTATTTTTCGGACTATAAGACGCACCGGACCATAAGACGCACCTAGGTTTTAGAGGAGGGAAATAGGAAAAATTTTTTTTTCCTTTTTCCCTCCTCTAAAACCTAGGTGCTCCGGTGCGTCTTGTCCGAATCCCTCCCTCCGAGTTCGGGATCGCCCTCCCTCCGGCCCTGTCACCACTTCTCCCTACTCACGTCACGCGATCTTCCCTGGTGGTCTAGTGACGTCGGGGCAGGAAAGAGCCCCCTCTTTCCTGCCCAGCGCGCTGCTCTCCGTCCTCCTGTATGCTGCCTGATGGTCTCGGCGAGATTCAAAATGGCCGCCGAGAATTGAAGTCTCGGCGGCCATTTTGAATCTCGCCGAGACCGTCAGGCTGCATACAGGAGGATGGAGAGCAGCGCGCTGGGCAGGAAAGAGGGGGCTCTTTCCTGCCCCGACGTCACCAGACCACCAGGGAAGATTGCGTGAGTAGGGAGAAGTGGTGACAGGGCCATCCCGAACTCGGAGGGTGGGCGGGCGATCGATCCCGAACTCGGAGGGAGGGAGGGAAATCGCTACCTTCGGACTATAAGACGCACCCCCCATTTTCCTCCCAAATTTTGGGGGAAAAAAGTGCGTCTTATAGTCCGAAAAATACGGTAAGTATACTTATTAATGTAAAGAAATAGCTATATAATTTCTATTCCACTATATACCACCAAAGGATCAATGCAGATTGCAATATAAAATAAAATTAGGCCAACACTAGGAAGAGGTACAACATCATTCATAATCTATCTAAGCTGACTTAATACATCAAGTAATTTCAATCAACTAGTTATTTTAGATGGATAGCAAATAAATGAGTCTTTCATAACCTGCGAAATCTCAAATAAGACAGTCAATCTTCGTTCCAAAGGAAGCGAGTTCCAGAACTGCGCTGAATAATAAACAAAGCCAGAACCATGGAAAAATTTGTATTTTACATTTTTTCTACAGTAGGGGAGTGTGGTAGCCGTGTTAGTCCACTCTTAAGGTTATCAATAGAAATCAAACAAAATAAAACATGGAAAAGAAAATAAGATGGTACCTTTTTTATTGGACATAACTTAATACATTTCTTGATTAGCTTTCGAAGGTTGCCCTTCTTCCTCAGATCGGAAATAAGCAAATGTGCTAGCTGACAGTGTATATAAGTGAAAACATTCAAGCATTACTATGACAGTAAAATAGATACTATTGGAGATTCTACATGGAATGTTGCTATTCCACTAGCAACATTCCATGTAGAAGGCTGCGCAGGCTTCTGTTTCTGTGAGTCTGACGTCCTGCACGTACGTGCAGGACGTCAGACTCACAGAAGCAGAAGCCTGCGCGGCCACGTTGGTGATCCGCAAGGGCCGACTTCTACATGAAATGTTGCTAGTGGAATAGCAACATTCCATGTAGAATCTATAGAAATCAAACAAAAGAAAACATGGAAAAGAAAATAAGATGATACCTTTTTTATTGGACATAACTTAATACATTTCTTGATTAGCTTTCGAAGGTTGCCCTTCTTCGTCAGATCAGAAATAAGCAAATCTGCTAGCTGACTGTGTATATAAGTGAAAACATTCAAGCATTACTATGACAGTAAAATAGATACCGTTGGAGATTCTACATGGAATGTTGCTACTATTGGAGATTCTACATGGAATGTTGCTATTCCACTAGCAACATTCCATGTAGAAGGCTGCGCAGGCTTCTGTTTCTGTGAGTCTGACGTCCTGCACGTACGTGCAGGACGTCAGACTCACAGAAGCAGAAGCCTGCGCGGCCACATTGGTGATCTACAAGGGCTGACTTCTACATGGAATGTTGCTAGTGGAATAGCAACATTCCATGTAGAATCTATAGAAATCAAACAAAATAAAACATGGAAAAGAAAATAAGATGATACCTTTTTTATTGGATATAACTTAATACATTTCTTGATTAGCTTTTGAAGGTTGCCCTTCTTCGTCAGCTCGGAAATAAGCAACTTTAAAACCATACAAGAACGTAAGACCTTTGAAGTCAGAATGATTGAATATTTTAACACCCAACAGAAAGGACTTAACAAGGATCTGTGGTTCCTAGCCCATTATAAACCATAAAGCTGTATGTCTATGTTGATCACCCCACCCCTCACCTATCCACACCCATCCTGTTAGAATATCAATGATATGCTTTGATGTCCCCATGCATACCTCCTACCCACCCCCATCCTCCCACCCTGTCAGACTGTCATAGTAATGCTTGAATGTTTTCACTTATATACACTGTCAGCTAGCACATTTGCTTATTTCCGATCTGAGGAAGAAGGGCAACCTTCGAAAGCTAATCAAGAAATGTATTAAGTTATGTCCAATAAAAAAGGTATCATCTTATTTTCTTTTCCATGTTTTATTTTGTTTGATTTCTATTCATAATTCTACAGTAGGGAAACTGCAACAGACAACGATTCCTAGATCTAAGAGAATGACCAACAGTGCCCATAGCGAATAACTCCACTAAATAGTCTGGAAGACAGCTGTAAAACAGTTTATGCACAAGAGTGTGAGCTTAACTTTACATCAAACCTTGATTGGAAGCCAATGAACACATTGTAAAAGGGGAGTTATATGATCAAGCTTACATCTACTACAGACCAATTTTGCCACCATGTTCCGCAAGATCTGCAGGTGTTTCAAGGATGTCTTAGAGCAGCCATCATAAAGCAAATTACAATAACCAAGCTGAAACATTAGCGTTTGAGCCTGAACCATCATCTGAAAATTTTATTTATTTATTTATTGCATTTGTATCCCACATTTTCCCACCTATTTGCAGGCTCAATGTGGCTTACAGAGTTTTATTAACATTGTCATTCTAGGGTATCGGATACAATTAGTATTGTGCCGAGATTAAGAAGGGAAGAGAGAAGAGGAAGGGAGTGATTAGGGTAGTTATAGAAGGTGGGTTTTCATATCTGAGTAGGTTGGTGAGGTGGATTCGTGAGGTTATTGGTTAACGGTTCTCGTTGTAGGCTTTGCTGAAGAAGTATGTCTTCAACAAAGATGGGCCTGTCTCATCACATGTTTAACACGTTAGAGCTGTCTCAGCCTGAGAAAAGTTTTCCTGGTTAACTGAGATATCTGGCCTTTCATGGTTAGATGGCAATCCAAAAATATCCCCAATACCCTCAATGATGTTTCAAAAGGAAAATCAGAACCCAAGATTTTTAAAAACAAACTAAGAGGGGCCTGGTAGGGGAGAGACAGACATAGGATCTTTGGGATCCTTTTACTAAGGTGCCCTGAAAATTGGCCTGCAGTAGTGCAGGCGCGGGGTTTGGGCGCGCGCAGAATCATTTTTCAGCGCACTTGTAAAAAAGGCCTTTTTAACATTTTTGCCTAAAATGGACGTGCGGCAAAATTAAAATTGCCATGCGTCCATTTTGGTTCTGAGATCTTACCGCCAGCCATTGACCTAGCGGTAAAGTCTCACGCGGTAACCGGGTGGTAATGACCTACGTTTGCCAAATGTCACCTGGTGCACGTCCAAAGCGCATGGCAGAAAATAAAATTATTTTTCAGCCGTGCATATTGGACGCGTGGCAAAAATGAAATTACCGCAAGAGCTACACGGTAGCCAAGCGGTAACTCCATTTTGGCACACATTGGGCGTGCTTAGACGCTTACCTGGCTTAGTAAAAGGGCCCCTTTGTTAGTATTTAAGTTTATATCAAGAGTATCATTGGTTTAAAACACTGTTAATCTAACTGTATTCTAAATACTACTTTCCAACCCGTTGGAAGGAAACATAAGTACATAAGTAATGCCATACTGGGAAAAGACCAAAGGTCCATCAAGCCCAGCATCCTGTCCCCGACAGCGCCAATCCAGGTCAAGGGCACCTGGCAAGCTACCCAAACTTACAAACATTTTATACATGCTATTCCCGTAATTGTGGATTTCCCCAAGTCCATTTAGTAGCAGTCTATGGACTTGTCCTTTAGGAAACTGTCCAACCCCTTTTTAAACTCTGCCAAGCTAACCGCCTTCACTAGACTCTCCGGCAACGAATTCCAGAGTTTAATTACGCGTTGGGTGAAGAAAACATTTCTCCTATTTGTTTTAAATTTACTACACTGTAGTTTCATCGCATGCCCCCATGTGTTTTAATTCCCCCTTTGGTCTATTTTTTAATTCATTTAACCTTTTTTCTTTTCTGTCCTAGCCCCTCCTCTCCACCCTTGGAAGATGCCTTGACAGGGTGGGACCATCCACTGAGTAATTCAGTAGAGGGGTAGTATTGAGGGGAAGAGTGATAGGGTCTTCCCTATTAATTTACGTGCACTCCAGATGATATGGGAACAACTTGGAATATCTAGCCCCAACCTCCATTGAAATTTTCATGACAAACCTGCTATGAACAGCTGTAACTCTGCTCGGTGTCCCTTCAAAAACTATGTCCCTCATGAAGGACTAAAATGATGCTGATATCATTTCACCTCTGGATTTTGTTCTCATTCTATCATCCTGTGAAATTTGGGAGTGTGTATGTTTTTATTTTTATTCGTTTTTATATTTGCTGCCTGCTTATTTTCAGTTTGCTTGGATGATTTGACTTTTGATGTTAAAAAATGTCAATGATCCCCCAGCCTGTTCATTGGTGATTTTTGAAATGATGAAATAAAAACAAGCTAAATATTATCCTTTATCCTTACTTCAGTGAAATACCAATAACTGCTCCAATTAATGCCAGCATGATGGCACCACACACCGCGATTACAATGACCACGATTAACAAGGCACCTGAAAAAAACAGAGAGAGCAGATTCACTTATTCGCATGTTTTGACTGCATCTCAACAAAGCAACTCCTAACAGTTAGCATTAGCATCACTACATAATAAATAGTGCCCCCTATAGGTAAATGAAAATATTCACTGCCAGGGGAAGGGGTAGCTGGCAGAAGAAACACCAGATCTGCCCCCTCCTGGGGGTTAGTGGCCCAGGTGGAGACACAGTAAAGGGGTCAGACATTGGCAAATTCCCCAACTGAAGATATATGCTAGCCCTTGCTCTCAGTAAAATACAGGCCAATGGCTCAGGCTAAGAGCTAGGCCCCTTTAAAAAGCAAAAATCATCTCTAATACAAAATATATTTTATTGCAGCTCAAACTGAAGTGAGTTCCCAGAGAGCTGATAAGGGAGGGGGGCATTTGCTCTTGTACCCAGTCATGGGACTGGCACCTGTGAGAAGTCATGAGCAAGATAATGAGAGATAGTAGTGGGTTAGATGTACGTAGGATGAGAATATCCAAGGGGAGGGGGGAAGCTGAGGAGAGCAAGATGACCGGTGAAGTCATCTCACGAGGTGAGCGCTGAGCATATTTTGTTTATACTTAGAGCTTGAGAATATGTGAAGTCATTCTGATCAACTGATAAGGGCCAAGAGCTCTGATGAGAAAGCTAGGGTCCATTGGAATCAATGAGGTTAAAATGGTATATAAGGAGCCGTTTGAGGGGTATTAAATCAGAGAGAAGAAGAGAGCAGAGGACCCCAGCAGGGCCGTGCCTATGCGGTAAATGGGGTAAGCGCCGCAGGAGGGCGCTATCCTCTGTGGGGCATCGCCGCTGCGTGCTTACCCTGCCCTCCCGCTCCCATGTAGGAACTGCCCGCCCTCTTCTCCCCCCCAAGATCCTGTTCCTTTTTTTTTTCTTTTAAATTTACCTTCCTCCGGCAGCGCAGCGTCATTGAAGGAGGCGGCGCTCCCAGTCCCGACGTCTCTAGCCTTCCCTTGTTCGCTGCTCACTGCCCCGCCTTCTTCTGACGTCATCCTTGAAGGCGGGGCAGTGAGCAGCGAACAAGGGAAGGCTAGAGACGTCGGGACTGGGAGCGCCGCCTCCTTCAATGACGCTGCGCTGCCGGAGGAAGGTAAATTTAAAAGAAAAAAAAAGGAACGGGATCTTGGGGGGGGAGAAGAGGGCGGGCAGTTCCTACATGGGAGCGGGAGGGCAGGGGAGAGAGGGGAATCGCTGCCTTGGAGCCAGGCAGGTACGGGGGGGGGGGCGCCGTCAACTGGTAGTCTTCAGGGGGGCGCCAGAGACCCTTGGCACGGCCCTGGACCCCAGAAGGCTGGAGAGAGAGACGTGTCGTGGACTGCTTGCCTGTACCATCCTTGGGTCAGATGATAATGCCAATAAACTATCTTATTATATCTCCTGCATACTGGGCTCCTTTCTAATTGGGGAAGTTACCACTGCCTAGACGGTGTAGAACTGTCATGAGCAGATACAGGATTGGGGTGATTAAGTATTTAGAGGGGATGTGCAGTTCCTTCCAGGATAGTGGAAAGCCCATGGCTCCGCTGCTGCCCAAATTGGGGGGGGGGGGCAGATCTCATAAATAAACACAACCCAAGCCCCAGCCTTCATGCAGTGAGCTGAGTGGCAAGACTAGCCCTGGCCAGAGCACAGTGTATATGAAAGATGGCAGCAACATAGTCTACAACGAACGACAGTAAAACTATTGCAGGGAGCACTCATGAGCTATAAATAAGAACAACGAAGTATGTGAATCTTTTCAGAAATGAAAAAAAAAAGATTAGTGCATGTGAACACACATAATGAAACGACATCCAAAGGGGCACTTTCGATATGACGTCTAAATCCCAGTAGTGAACAAGGCCATTTTCAAATCTGAAAAATGTTTATCTTTTCGTTTCAAAAATGGCCATTTGTTAGACGTTGTTGTTGTACTCAGTGCATCTATCTTTTTGGGCCATTTTCAACCCCCCCCCAAAAAACATCCAAGTGAAAAATGCACAAAATCAAGCTATTGGGATGTAGGAGGAGCCAGCATTATTAGTAGACTGGCCACACGGACATCCCATCAGAGCCGTGGGGCACTCTATGAGGCACTGCAGTGGACTTCACATAAAAGGTCCCAGGTACACATCTCACCATTGCCCCTTTATATTGTATGGTGAGCCCTCCAAAACCCACCAAAAAATCTACTGTACCTAACAGTACGCTACTACAATAGTCCTTATGCCTGCAAGTGTCACCTATATGTAGGTGCAATCGAGTTTTGGTGAGTTTTGGAGGGCTCTCACATTCCACAGCATGTGTACTAGTTAGAGTGGGATATTAGCCTGGTTCCCCTTCTCTACAGTCCACTGCACTGACCGCTAGGTTACTTCGGGCTACTTCAGGGACCTACCTGCTGTTCTAATAGGATTGGCCATAACATCTGAAGCTGCCATAGAGGCTGGTATGTACTGTTTCTTTCACATCTTTGGGGGATGGGAGAGGGTCAGTAAACACTGGGGAAGTAAGGGGGGGGGATCATGCCTTAATCCCTCCAGTGGTCATCCGGTCATTTAGGGCACCTTTTTGTGAATTAGTCATGATAAAAACAGGTCTACACCAAATCATCTAAATTTATTTATTTGTTGTATTTGTGTCCTACATTTTTCCGCCTATTTGCAGATTCAATGTGGCTTACAACATTTCAACATGGCAAACACCATTCAGAAGTAGATAAACAATTGGTTACAAAAAGTACAAGTGTAGCATTATGGATATTATCCATTCAATAAATCAGAAAACAGACAGATTATCAAATAAGTAGTGAAGTGTTGAAGTTCCTATTATTGATTATTATGGTAAGTCTCAGGGCCGTGCCAACGCGGTAAGCGAGGTAAGCATGGCAGGAGGGCGCCATCCTCTGGGGGGCGCCCCGCCGCACCATGCTTACCTCACCCTCTTCTCCCCAGATCCTTTTTTTTTGTTTGTTTAAATTTACCTCTCCGGCGCGCGGCAGCGTAGGCAGCGTTAGTGAGAAGGAGGCGGCGCTCCCCCGGCCGCCCCGACGTGTCTTCCCTTCGCTCAGTTCCGCCTTCTTCTGATGTCATTTCTGACGTCAGAAGAAGGCGGGACACAGTGAAGGGAAGACATGTCGGGGCGGGGGAGCGCCGCCTCCTTCTCACTAACGCTGCCTACGCTGCCACGCACCGGAGAGGTAAATTTAAACAAACAAAAAAAAAGGATCTGGGGAGAAGAGCGCGGGTACTGTAGCGCTCGTTTTTTTGGGGGGGGGGGGCGCCGGAGAGGCCAACTGCAGGGGGGCGCCGGAGACCCTAGGCACGGCCCTGGTAAGTCTTGTTAAAAAGGAAGGTCTTTAGTGATTTTCGAAAGTTAATAAGGTCATGAATATTTTTTTGGATGTTTTAATTTTGTTTCATTATGGCAGAAAAATGTCCAAATGTTAGGAACGACCAAATCCCACCCTCAACACACTTATGACATGCCCCCTTCTGATCTGGATGTACTGCAGATGAACTGCATAGAAAAACGTCTTTAAAATGGGTTTTGAAAATAATGATCTGGACATTTTGGGGAATAAAATAAAATATTCATCTGCTGCTTTTGGGACATTTTTCTATTTTGAAACTGAGCACCCTGCACTGAGGTGGGTTTGATTAAGGTAGAAAACACCAGAACAGTCTGTATGTGGGCTCAGGCCTTAACCAAATGTCCGGTGCTTTGCTCCTCTACATACCGTGTTTCCCCGAAAACAGGACCTACCCCGAAAATAAGACCTACCGGAGTTTTCCTGCAAATTTAAAATATAAGACATCCCCCCAATTTTTTTTTAAGCAGGGCCGCCGAGAGCCACCCGAGGTTGCGCCCCCCCCCCCACCCGAGGTCGTCGGGCCCCCCCCTCCGTTGCTCCCAGAACTAACCTGAAGCTCCTTTTACCTTCGCAAGTTCGGATTCAGAGCAGCAAGCAGCAGCAGGGCAGACCTCTCCTTCCTTCCGTGTCCCGCCCTCGCCTGACGTTACGTTACGTCAGGCGAGGGCGGGACACGGAAGGAAGGAGAGGTCTGCCCTGCTGCTGCTTGCTGCTCCAAATCCGAACTTGCGAAGGTGAAAGGAGCTTCAGGTTAGTACTGGGAGCGACGAAGGGGGGGCCAGGCGACCTCGGGTGGGGGGGGGGGGGGACCGATGTTTCCCAGAAAATAAGACATCCCCCCGAAAATAAGACCTAGCGTGTTTTGGGGAGGAAAAATAAATATAAGACAGTGTCTTATTTTCGGGGAAACACGGTAGAAACATAATCCGCAGATAAAGGGCACATGGTCCATCCAGACTGCCCATTCACACCATCCACTATCTCCTCCTTTCCCTAAGAGATCCCAGGTGCTCGCCCCATGCTTTCTTGAATTCAGGTACAGTCTTTGTCTCCACCTCCACTGGGAGGCCATTCCACGTATCCCCCACCCTTTCTGTAAAAAAGTACTTCCTTAGATTACTGTTGATATTAAGATGATAAAGGACAGTGGTGTAGCCAGTAGTTCATTTTGGGGTGGAGGGGGGGACCAGAGGAGGCTACATATTCTCTCTCCCACCATCACCACATCCCCTCCCCCTCCCCCTCCCCGCATTAAACTGTACCTTTGCTGGAGGGCATGCCCAAGCCCTGCCAGCGGAAGAGATCTGCATGAGTTCCCACATGTGCAGCCAGAACAGCACTCAAGTCAGCAGTGGACTTCAGCTGATGCCACCAGGAGTCCTGTGCACGCTCAGTTCAGTGTCAGTCGATGACCTGAGCATGCATGAGAGTGCCGGCATCGGTGGCTGAAATGCATCGGTCGACTTAAGTGCTGCTCAGACAGCATGGGCGAGGACAAGAGACATCTACACACAAGAGACATCTTTGGACAAAAGACAGCTGTCGCACAAGACAACCTTCAGCCCCATGACTTGTACCTGATCCAGCAATAAAGGGAAGGTATAAAAAGTACCTTATTCTGAAATATCACCTATTTATGTCGTAAGAGAATAAGCAACAATATTGGTTCCTCTCATATAAAATCATTGAGGTTCTAGCATTTCAATTCAAATGGTCAAACTAAAACCCTGGATTCAAGTAAGGACCTCCGAGAGAGAGAGGAGGCTTATATACTGGGAATGTGTGAATTGACCGATAATTTTGGCAGGCATAAAATCCTTCCATGCTGTGTGAATGATTTACCAGCTATGGAAGGAGACCATACTGCTGAGGTAGTGTAGTGAAATAAAATCAGGCCTCACAGTAGATTTAATGTAATGGACAATAGGGAAAACTAACACTTCTTCTCTAGGGATAGGAATATAAATTCAGAAATGTGAATCATTTAAGCTACTTACTGTCTTTGCAGTCTTCGCCAGAGTATCCAAACGAACAGCTAAATGATTAAAAAAAGAACAGAAGAAGCAGCTGAAATGTCCATTCTCAGAAGAATGATGTGTTGTGTAGAGCACGATGATAAAGATCAGCACAAAGGGGAGATGGCAAAGAATGGAGGTGTGACCACAGGTCCAAATAGCAAGATCTAACTGACTTGACATGGTCATGTTTCAGCACAATGTCTGTGTCAGGGATCCTTAGCCTTCTGAGGTCATATCAGAACAGCAAATACCTTATTGGTTAGCTTTGAGATCAGATTTCAACACAGCACTCATGAAGTAGCAAATGCGTAGCCATTTTCCCCTTGAAGCAAGCTGCTTTCTTTCATTTCTAGCAATAAAGCATTTGCTTGAAATGCAAGAAAAAGTGCACAGTCTCTTGAAAGAGCACACATTCTTTCCTGCTAGTGCATGCATGCACGCACCAAGGGCGTAGCCAAACACCCAATTTTGGGTGGGCCTGGGCCCAAGATGGGTGGGCAGAAGAATCCCGCCCCATCCTACAGGTGATTTGGTCTCTCCTTCTCTCACCTGCATGCTATATGGTCTCTCAAAACATCCCCCCTCTCCCGCATATCTTTTAAAAAGCAGATTTTCACCGGCAGTGAGCAGCAACTAATACACTCATGTTGGCCCCACAGCCTTCCACTGACACAACTTCCTGTTTCCGCATAGGCAGGAATACGTCAGAGGGAAGGCTGTGGGGCTGGTGTGAGTAGTATGTATCAGCTGCTGCTCGCTGCAGGCGAAGATCTGCTATTTACAAGGTATGCAGGAGGGACAGTTGTTGGGCGTTTTCAACTGGTGGGAATCCCTGCAAGCCACATCATAGGTGTGCTGCTACTGGGTGGGCCTGAGCCCAAAGTGGGTGGGCCTGGGCCCACCCAAGCCCACCCCTGGCTACGCCACTGGCACGCACTACTCACATGTGCACAATGGTTCACACATGCACACAAATAACGCACTCTCTTCACATACAGTGAGACCGCTTTCGGAAGAGTGCGCATGATTAACGACACAAGGAAAAAATGAAATTTTGGGGGGGGGGTTTCCTCTCATTTTAGGGGAAAAAAAACCTAAGGGCTCCTTTTACTAAGGTGTGCTAATGGATTTAGTGTGTGTTAAGTAGAGAATGACATGGGGATGGGGACCCGCCCATGGGGACAGGGAGGGGATAGATCGCACGGGGATGGGGCGGGGATGGGGACAGAGCCTGTGAGGACGGGGACAAACTTTGTCCCCGTGTCACTTTCTACTTTGAAGCCTGTTAATGAACTAGACTGTTATTTATGTTTGATTCATGCAGATGACAATATTTTGATTTTATGGAAAAACATGCTGGCCACAACTAGCAAAATTTGCATGGAGGGATCCCGTACATCATGCTACCAGAACATATTCTAAAAAGACATATTCTATTGCAGGAAGGACTGTGGAAGACAGGAGAGCTAGACTGAATCCTGGGATTGTTGATGACTTCTTATTCATCCACAGATTAAAAAATCATAACGGTGCTTCATAGGACTTATTTCTCCCCTCTAGGACATACAGAACAGGATGTATTTTGTACCCCTGGACATTTTAACAGGGTGGATTACCACTATTACTACTATTTATCATTTCTATAGCGCTACAAGGCATACGCAGCGCTGTACACCATAGGATTCCTTGGGGTAGTAGAAGTCAGCTATTGTTGGGGTTGGAAGGGTAGAGGGTGGTGGTGGGAGGGAGGGTTATTATAGCTGCTCATTGTTATTATTGTTTTCTATTTGTAATTTATACACAACAGTTCCACAGCAAATTGTTCCTTTTTATACTTTAATAAAAAGATTTAAATATAAAATCACTAGTAAAAGAAGCCCGTTTCAGAGCAAATGAAACGGGCGCTAGCAAGGTTTTCGTCGCCAACACCCTCCTCCCTCCCTGGCCAACCCCTTCGTTGTTCTGGCATTGCTCTGCCCCCAACGTCATGACGTTAGATGCGAGGGCGGGGCCCGGAGCGATTTCCCACCCACCCCCGCCTCCCTGCCTGCCAACCCCTTTGTTGTTCTGCCATTGCTCCGCCCTCAAGGGCGGGGCCCGGAGCGATTTCCCACCCACCCCGCCTCCCTGCTTCCCTCCCTGCCAACCCCTTCGTTGTTCTGCCATTGCTCCGCCCTGGGGCCCGGAGCGATTTTGGTGGCTTCACCACCACGAACCTTCAAACCTTTTTGAAGGAAGTCAGAGCTTGGCTTTACTGACGTCAGTGTCCTCAGAACGTTGAGGGTGAGTTTTATTATAGTAGATAAGTGTCTGAAGCTTCTGCAGATGAGAACAGAGCCCAGGGGCATGGGGCTGAAGACAGAACCCTTGGGGATGGGGACAAATTTTATCCCCGTGTCGTTCTCTAGCATTTAGTATGTGCTAGTTGTTATCTCACGCTAAATCCATTAACGCACCTTAGAAAAGGAGCCCTAAATATAATGAATGCACATCCCCTACTATTTTCCATGCTTGCTTTCTCCCAGAAATTCCTTGTTTAACGCCTTTAAAAATACCATTCTGACTTTTCTCTTCTCACACCAAATTGATTCCGAAATGCTAGCTTGCCTGAAGTGTTGCAGATTTTCAGGCTCCTGTTTTCTGTTCTTTGCCTGTTGTTCTATATTTTACGAACACCTAAAAGCTTCCCTCCCCCAGAAACACTGTCACAGTTTTTTTTCTTTTTCTAGCAAATGTAACTCTTTCAAAAGAAGAGATTGCACAAGTGATCATTTTTATTTTGGCTGTTGTTTTTTTTTTCTCAAAATCTCAACACTTCATGCATGTGCACAAGAAATACTACTACTACTACTATTTAGCATTTCTATAGCGCTACAAGGCGTACGCAGCGCTGCACAAACATAGAAGAAAGACAGTCCCTGCTCAAAGAGCTTACAATCTAATAGACAAAAAATAAATAAAGTAAGCAAATCAAATCAATTAATGTGTACAGGAAGGAGGAGAGGAGGGTAGGTGGAGGCAAGTGGTTACAAGTGGTTACGAGTCAAAAGCAATGTTAAAGAGGTGGGCTTTCAGTCTAGATTTAAAGGTGGCCAAGGATGGGGCAAGACGTAGGGGCTCAGGAAGTTTGAGATCTTTCTGCACAACATGTGCAAAATACAAAATCGGGAGCTGCAGATACTTACGGTTCACACGTTCCGCTATTGTTGAAATGATTGGGCTGGCACTTACAAACTGGTATGTCCTGTATTTGGCAATACGTCATGGTATCCTTAACTCCACAGTCTGGCTCACAGGCTGTTTTTAAAGAAATAAAACACAGACATTGCTCAAAGTTATCCAATAAACTTCAGGACAAATTAGTATCTTCGGCTTATGTGAAGTCTAGTGGTTTAAAATTCATAATGCTTTTTATCTAACTCAAGTACAAATCAATTTATGGATCCAGCTTCTCCTATATAGGCATGCAACTCTGGAATGCACTACCAAAAGCCGTTAAAACAACGTACGACCACCTCAACTTCTGGAAATCACTAAAGACCAACCTATTCGAAAAGGCATACCCTACTGACCCAACTTAAGTGCCTGAACCCAGCAACACAAAGAAACCAAAACTTGTAATGAACACAATGAACACTATATAACTCCTTAATGTGTCTGTAACACATTTATCTCATGGACAATAACATCACTCTGTATTTGTTTCATCACCGGAGGTGGCTAACGCCTCACGGTAATATGTAAGCCACATTCAGCCTGCAAATAGGTGGGAAAATGTGAGGTACAAATGTAACAAATAAATAAATAAACCGGGAGACGAGACATAATTCCACGTAACCTGTAGTTTATCAGAGCTCAACCTTGAGCCACGGTGGTCTACTGCATGGTGACAAGCACTGATTAGTAAGAGGACAAAAGCGCCAAAGTCCTGGGGGCCTGAGCCCCCTCCCCCTCCCCTCTATCTTTCCAAAGAGGTTGACTCTTAAGGGTAAGTGCCTGCCAGCTTAAAACACCTTGGGATATTAACACTTGAAATGGAACCTGATAATCACCATTAGGAAGGTGGCTGCAGGACTCTACTGAAATAGGGCAACAACCAGATTCCTTCATCAAATCCATGAGCATATATATCCAATAAATTCTCCTCATGTTGGCCCGGGTGATGGCAGGGACGTCATCCACACTTGATGTGACATGATGATATTTCAATAACTCATCAATGAATTAGATCTCTATCCATATAACATGTAATGTGGTACGTTCATGTTAGATGGAGGAAAAGGTAAAATTATGTATCATACCTGATAATTTTCTTTCCATTAATCATAGCTGATCAATCCATAGACTGGTGGGTTGTGTCCATCTACCAGCAGGTGGAGATAGAGAGCAAACTTTGCCTCCCTATATGTGGTCATGTGCTGCCGGAAACTCCTCAGTATGTCGATATCAAAGCTCCATCCGCAGGACTCAGCACTTAGAGAATTACACCCACAAAGGGACACTCTGCCCAGCTCACCACCGCCGAAACGGGGGAGGGGAATTAACCCAGCTCATCCCCACACAAGTGGGGGAGGGGAATCCGTCCAGCTCATCCCCGCGGAGCGGGGGAGGGACACTACCCCGCCGATGCGGGGGGATCTGGCTTATCCTGCAACCGCAACCGCGGGAGGAGCTGACTGACCCTAACACCGCCGAAGCGGGAGGGGTACAAAGCTGCCCTACAGCCGCACGAAGCGGGAGGGAGTGCCGGCAGAATTTAAGTCTCAATCCAGCCCCGTAAAACGGAGGGGAGAGGAATGCAGCAGCTCACTGTAACACAAACTCGTCTCAACTCTTGAAGAATCCAAGTGAAAAAACTTGAACACGAAGTCCTCCTGAAGTAACTGAAGACTAAACTTGAACCTAAAATTCAACCAGAATATAAACAGTACAGATATCTGGGAGGGGCTATGGATTGATCAGCTATGATTAATGGAAAGAAAATTATCAGGTATGATACATAATTTTACCTTCCATATCATCATGCTGATCAATCCATAGACTGGTGGGATGTACCGAAGCAGTACTCACCCAGGGCGGGACATTGAAATCCCTGAACTCAACACTGAAGCTCCAAACCGGGCCTCCGCCCGGCAGCCACAGTCAAGCGGTAATGTCTGGAGAAGGTATGGGCCAACGCCCAAGTTGCCGCCTTGCAAATCTCTTCCAAGGAGACGGACCCGGCCTCTGCCATCGAGACCGCCTGAGCTCTAGTGGAGTGGGCCTTCAACTGAATAGGCGGCACCTTCCCCGCGGCCACATAAGCCGCTGCAATGGCTTCCTTGACCCATCTTGCCACTGTAGGCTTAGCAGCCTGCAGACCCTTACGAGGACCTGCAAACAGGACAAACAGATGATCCGACTTCCGGAAATCATTGGCCACTTCCAAGTATCTGATGATGACCCGTCTCACATCCAGATATTTGAGAGCAGAATACTCTTCTGGGTAGTCCTCCCTACGAAAGGAAGGGAGACCGAGCTGCTGACTCACATGGAAGCGAGAAACAATCTTGGGTAGGAAGGAAGGCACTGTGCGAATAGTCACTCCTGCCTCAGTGAACTGCAGAAAAAGTTCTCGACAAGAGAGTGCCTGGAGCTCGGAAACTCTTCTGGCTGAAGTGATAGCCACCAAAAAGACTGCTTTCAACGTCAGGTCTTTCAGAGATGCCCTCGACAAGGGTTCAAAAGGCAGCTTTGTAAGGCTCTTAGCACCAGGTTGAGATTCCACGCAGGCACCACTGAGTGCAGAGGAGGGCGCAGGTGATTAACTCCCTTGAGGAAACGCACCACATCTGGCTGCAAAGCCAGGGAAGCACCCTTCAGGCGGCCCCTGAAGCAAGCCAGGGCCGCTACCTGGACTTTCAGGGAACTGAGCGACAGGCCTTTCTCCAGACCTTCTTGCAGGAACGCCCGCACTGAAGAAATTGGAGCAGTAAATGGAGAAAGTGAACCTGCTTCACACCACGCTGCAAAGGTACGCCAAACCCTGGCGTAAGCAGTAGAAGTAGAGCGCTTCCTCGCTCTCAGCAGAGTGGCGATGACCTTGTCTGAGAAGCCCTTCTTCCTCAGACTCTGCCGCTCAATAGCCATGCCGTAAGACCAAAGGGGGAGGGATCCTCCATCACCACAGGACCCTGATGTAACAGGCCCTGCTCCACTGGCAGTCGCAGAGGTTCGTCCACT
This sequence comes from Microcaecilia unicolor, assembly GCF_901765095.1. NCBI lineage: Eukaryota > Metazoa > Chordata > Amphibia > Gymnophiona > Siphonopidae > Microcaecilia > Microcaecilia unicolor. Next base: position 279,013,129 of record NC_044037.1, on the reverse strand, counting down.
GAGAGCCCGATCAAGTCCGCATACCAGGGACGTCAGGGCCAATCCGGACCCACCAGGATTATCCGGCCCGGATGCTTTGCCACCCGGTCTAGCACCCTGCCCAACATGGGCCAGGGCGGGAACACATAGAGAAGCTCTTGTGTCGGCCACTGATGGAGAAGAGCATCTACTCCCAGGGATTGAGGGTCCCGTCCTCTGCTGAAAAAGCGCGGCGCTTGGCAATTGGCCGATGACGCCATCAGATCTAGGCTCGGCTGGCCCCAGCTCTTCGTGATGTCCAAGAACGCCTGAACAGATAGCTGCCACTCTCCGGGCTCCAAGGTATGGCGACTGAGAAAGTCCGCCTTGACATTCATGACTCCGGCAATGTGGGCCGCTGACAGCTGTTCCAGGTTCGCTTCCGCCCACTGGCATAGATTCATGGCCTCCTTGGCTAGAGGGGCGCTCTTGGTACCTCCCTGGCAGTTGACATAGGCCACAGCCGTGGCATTGTCCGACAGGACCCGTACCGGCTTCAACGCCAGTACCGGGATGAACTCCAAAAGCGCCAACCGAATGGCTCTGAGTTCCAGGAGGTTGATAGACCACTTTACCTCTGCAGGAGACCAGAGCCCCTGCGCTGTCCTTCCCAAGCAGTGGGCTCCCCAGCCCGAAAAAGAGGCGTCCGTCGTGACGACAATCCACTCCGGGGTCACCAGAGGCATTCCTGCAGACAACTTGTCTGTCTGCGTCCACCAGCTCAGCGCCTTGCGCACTGCTGGGTCCAAGGGAAGGCGCACAGCATAATCCTCCAACATCGGAGTCCAGCGCTGCAGCAGAAAGTGTTGTAGTGGTCTCATATGAGCCCTGGCCCAGGGCACTACTTCCATCGTGGCCGTCATAGAGCCCAACAGCTGCACATAGTCCCAAGCCCGAAGAGGAGAGGCTACTAGGAACTGGTCCATCTGAGCCTGAAGCTTGACAATCCGATTGTCTGGCAGGAACACTCTGCCCATTTGGGTGTCGAATCGAACTCCCAGATACTCCAGGGACTGAGTTGGGCGCAGCTGGCTTTTCTCCCAGTTGATGATCCACCCCAGGGAGCTCAAAAGAGCAACCACCCGGTTCACAGCTTTGCCGCACTCTGCATAAGAGGGGGCTCGGATCAACCAGTCATCCAGATAAGGATGGACTTGTACTCCTTCCTTCCTCAGGAAGGCCGCGATGACCACCATTACTTTGGAGAAGGTCCGCGGAGCAGTAGCCAACCCGAACGGGAGGGCTCTGAACTGGAAGTGTCGGCCCAGTACTGCAAAACGCAGAAAGCGTTGATGAGGAGGCCAGATGGGAATATGCCAGTACGCTTCCTTGATGTCCAAGGATGCCAGGAACTCTCCTGCCTGCACTGCCGCTATAACAGAGCGGAGGGTCTCCATGCGAAAGAGCCTGATTGACCCCTTGAGGTCGAGGATAGGCCGTACAGAACCTCCTTTCTTTGGTACCACAAAGTAAATGGAGTAACGTCCCTTGCCAAGCTGATTTTCTGGCACCGGAACGACCGCTCCCAGGCGGATCAGATTGTCCAAGGTCTGCTGCACTGCCACAGCTTTGACCGGAGACTTGCAGGGAGAGAGTACAAACCCGTCTCTTAAGGGTCGGCAGAACTCTAGCTTGTAGCCGTCTCTGATGACTTCCAGCACTCAAGCGTCTGAAGTTATTGTGATCCACTCGCCCAGAAACGAGGACAGCCGTCCTCCAATCTGCACTGGGGCGTGGACCAAGGCCCCGTCATTGGGTACGAGACCCTAGGGGAGGACCGGAGGGAGCACCTCCGGGACGGCGGTCTCTGCGAAAGGAATGCTGCTTGGGGGAGAAGTTCCTCTTGAAGGAAGAGGGGGCAGAGGAGCCCGACCTGCCCGGGCGGTACCGACGGGCTTCCTGAAACCGTCCTCTGGAGGTACCGGGGCGAGCACTAGCCCGAGCCCTGACCTCTGGTAACCTCTTGCCCTTAGACGTGCCGAGATCGGTCACGATTTTGTCCAGCTCGACCCCAAAGAGCAGCTTGCCTTTAAAAGGCAATCTAGCCAGGCGGGATTTAGAGGCGTGGTCAGCAGACCTATGCTTCAGCCAAAGCCACCGCCGCGCAGAGATTGTCTGAGCCATGCCTTTAGCTGAGGCCCTCAAGACATCATACAGCAAGTCTGCCAAATAGGCTAAGCCCGATTCCAGGGCCGGCCAATCAGCCCTCAAGGAATGATCCGAGGGGGAAGCCCGCTGCACCATAGTCAGGCATGCCCTGGCCACATAGGAGCCGCAAACTGAGGCCTGCAAACTTAAAGCAGCCGCCTCAAAGGACGACCTCAAGGCCGCCTCCAATCTTCTGTCTTGGGCGTCCTATAGGGCCGTGCCACCTTCCACCGGCAACGCCATTTTCTTAGTCACCGTAGTGATTAAAGAAACCACGGTAGGCCACAGATAGGCCTCACGTTCACTTTCAGGCAAAAGATAGAGGCGGGACATAGCCCTAACCACTTTAAGGCTCGCTTCCGGGACATCCCACTGAGCCGAAATTAAGGTGTGCATGGCATCATGCACGTGGAAGGTTCTATGCGGGCGCTTCGTCCCCAGCATAATGGCAGAGCCAACAGGGGCTGAGGGAGAGACGTCCTCCGGAGAGGAAATCTTCAAAATGCCCATGGCCTGCATTAACAGGTTGGGCAAATCCTCTGAGCAAAGAGCCACGCTGCAGAGGGGTCATCCGCTCCATCCGAGCGGGGATCCGTCTCCTCCAAGGAATCCGCAAAGGACCGTTGGGAGAACTCAGATACGCTGCCCTCATCTACATCGGAGGAGACAAAGTCCTCCAAGGCCTGGGAATCAACCCGAGGGCGTTTACCTCCGGGGGCCTCAACCTCTTTACCAGACGAGGGAGCAGGGGCAGCGTTTTGCATAAGGAAGGCCTGATGCAGCAGCAAAACAAACTCGGGGGAGAAACCCCGCATACTGTGCACTTCCGCAGCCTGGGCTACAGCCCTAGACGCACCCTCAACCGGCGCTCGCAAGAGCGGGGGAGAGACATGCTGCGCATCCAAGATGGCGTCCGGCGCGACACTCCGCGAAGGAGCCGCGCGGGAAGAACGGCGCTTAACTTTAGCCGCTTTTGTGCCGTCGCCCAAATTAAGGGCGTTCATGGCATCAATGTCTCCCACCTCAAGGGCGGCCCAAGAAGAAGCCGTCCGAGCCGCGTGGCCGGCCAATATGGCGGAGGCGAGCCGCGGGGGATGGGCGTTTATGGCGGGAAAAACCGCCACACCGGAGGAAGGGACCGGGACACTCATCGGTCACGAAACTGTCACCCAACAGGGCGAATCAGACTTTAAGACCCCCGCATCCCCTCTGGAAGCGCACACGCGATCCGGGGAGCGACTCTTTGCGCCCTCGCCCTCCGACGCCATAGGCCACGTGGAGACCAATCGGGGAACAACCTGCCCGCTATAAAAGGTAAAAATTACCTGCTGTCCGCTCCAAGCTGTAACGACCTGGTGTCCCAGTGAGTAGCTGCAATAAACGTTTAAATAAATGTCGAAATAAAAGCCTTTAAGGACGTTCAAAATTTTTTTTTTTTTTTTTTTAAACGGAGCCAGCGGGAGGGGGGAGAAAAGGAGGGACCTGGCGCCATCAGGTTTGCACTTGCTCAAGAAGAGCCCTCAACCCCAGGCACTCAACAAAACCTAAAAATTAGGCTTGGAGGCCTAGCCAGAGCTGCTGCTGTGTGTGACCACCACCTGCTGAGATAGAGAACATACTGAGGAGTTTCCGGCAGCACATGACCACATATAGGGAGGCAAAGTTTGCTCTCTATCTCCACCTGCTGGTAGATGGACACAACCCACCAGTCTATGGATTGATCAGCATGATGATATGGAAGCCTCAAATACAGATAGACACTCCTTTGTTGATTAGTTACTCAACCTAAGGGAGCTCCATCCAATCATCACCGGCTAAAAAACCTCCTTAGTTCTAAATATGTGATCCCGAGGACACTTAATTCTACTGTTTAATAGTGTTGTATGGATCACTTATCTCTCCAGCTGTTCAGTCGTCTTATCACCTTCCACGGGCCAACTTCGGCCCGAGTTTCGACTCCTGCATCAGGGTTCGTGCCGTGATGCCCTTCGACTGTTGTATTCAGTGCTGGCTTTCCCTTACAAATCACAGTTATGATTTGCATGAAGCATCGCCACATTGCATTGGACATAATCTATTTTTTTAGCCAGAGGTTTAATCCTACCTTTAATTGGTGTTAGCACTAGGTGTTATTCTATAAATTAGCACCTGGGTGCTATAGCACAAAACTCCAAGGTAGGTGCAAAACTGGGAGGCGCATGGGCACCATGACTACTGCAATGGAATTTATGCGGGATGTAAAGAACAACTCACAAGAAAACTCCAGATCGCTCAAAACACCAGGTTGATATTTGGTAAAACACGATTCGAAAGTGCCAAACCCCTTCGAGAAAAACTGCATTGGCTGCCAATCAAAGAACGTATTGCCTTCAAAATCTGCATCCTGGTCCATGTGATTATCTACGGCGAAGCCCCAGGATACATGACAGACCTCATAGACCTACCAACCAGAAACACAATCGGAGCATCACGAACATACCTAAACCTCCACTACCCAAACTGCAAAGGACTCAAATACAAATCAACTTATGCAACCAGCTTCTCCTATATAAGCACACAACTATGGAACAAACTGCCAAAAGCCGTGAAAACAACCTACGACCATCTAAACTTCAGAAAATCACTAAAAGCCTACCTGTTTAAAAGGGCATATCCTACCGACCCAACGTAAGTGCCTGAACTCTGCAACACAACAAAACCACAGTTCGTAATGGACACCACATAACCCTTCCTCTTTTCTATCCCCACTACGCCCGAAACTCATCAACCTTACTCGACCACAACATCACCTTGCATTTGTTTCTCTACCAACTTGGTGAACGCCTTTACGGTACTATGTAAACCACATTGAGCCTGCAAATAGTGGGAAAATGTGGGATACAAATGTAACAAATAAATAAATAAATAAATAATGGACTAGATTCTATATATGGTGCCTGAAAAATCAGCACTGAACATATTTATGCCTAGGCATATTTGTAAACTGCATCTAGATTTAGGGACGCGGTTTAAAGAATATGTCTAGCTGGTTTAGAGAATACGCTTAGCGGCCATGCCCGTTGCTTGTCCATTTATGTCAAGTAAAACTTGGTGTAAATACTAAGGGCTTCTTTTATTAAACGGTGGTAAGCTCAATGCACGCTTACTGCTTGCTATACAGGAAGTACCGCCAGGCTACTGTAGCAGCCCGGCGGTAATTCCTACCGCTAGCACACCATCATTTCTGGCGCTACAAGAATGTATTTATTTTTGTAGTGCCGGAGTGTACCCAGCGGTAATTGGGCAGTGCCGTGTGGTGTCCAGTTACCGCCAGGTTAGAAATGGCCATGCGGCTGGTGCTTTACTTACTGTCTGGCAATTTTCTGTAGGAAAGCAAGACTTCCCTTTTACCAGCTGCTGAAAAAGGAGGCCTTGGTGTACATAGTCCTCTTTTGCCGCACCTTGGTAAAAGGGGCCCTAAGCTAGGTGCAGAGCAGTAGGGCCGCTAAGAGACTAGGTTGGGCCCGGGGCAAGGCCACCCCGCCTCCGCCCCCCCGCCGCTGCCGCCCCCCATCGCTCCCCCTGCCACTGCCACCCCCTATTGCGCTCCCCTGCTGCCGTCCCCCACCGCTGCAGTTCACGGTCTCACCTGCCTGCCTCCACGGCTCCGGGCCCTCTGCATTCAAGGCGGCAGTCGCATATCACCTGTCTTCTGGCCTTCCCTCCCTGTGTCCCGCCCTCATCTGATGTAACTTCTGGTTTCTGCGAGGGCGGGACACAGGGAAGGAAGGCCCGAAGGGAGGCAATCTGTGGCTGCCGCTTCGAATACAGGGGGCCCGGAGCCAAGAAGTCAGGCAGGTGAGATCGGGGACTGCAGCGCCGGCGTCCTGACCCCGGCTCCGGGCCCTCCTTGGAGGCCCGGGCCCAGGGAATTTTGTCCCCCTGCCCCCCCCCCTCTTGGCGGCCCTGCAGAGCAGGTGTATTCTACAACCATGCGCATAGATTTGCAGAACACCCATGGTCCACCTATTCCACGCCCATAGCCACACCCCCTTTTTGGCAGCGCACATTTGAATTTACATGCACCACTTTACAGAATATGCCTAGCAAGTTGTGTGTGTAAATTCTAATTAATGCCAATTAGTATCAATAATTGCTTGTTAAGTGGCAATTATCGGTACTGACTGGCTTGTTAAGTAATCAAATTGCATGCGTAAATCCAAAATATGACAGGATTTCTTTCCACGCGCAATTTCGATCGTGCTAGACAGAATCTGGGGGAATGTGCATAACTTAAGCACAATCATGTAATGCACCTAAGTTTTGACACACCAATGCAGGTTTGCATTTGTAGTCTACAATAACTTAGGCATGCCTATTTGCCATTCTAGAACTGGCGCTAAGCGTGCCGCTTTGTAGCTCTTAAATCGAGGCACTAAATTGTAGAATTGCCTGCAAAGCCTTTAGCTGCCATCTGTTGCAAGCTTGGACAGCCTCTTAACATTTACTGTGCACCACCAGGGAAAAGAGAAATGAAGTAGCAGTGCATTGACAGCAGGTCCCAGATCAGAAAGCGTCAGTTATTACCTTTGCAAGTTGTCACCACCGGAGCATTAGGCCAATATCCTTCCTTGCAGTTACAAGTTGGAAATGTCGCATTGTTGTTAATGCAGTTTGTTGTTGTAAGGTTACAATACAAATTCTCTTCACAAACATCTGATGCTAAAATAAAAAACAAAATATTTGAATAAGACTGTACAAAATACGTTTTTATGTACTGATCTGCAGCAAGACACATTTCTTGTTGACACTTTTTATAACATGATCCATCCCCAGAAAATCTGCTCAGGAAATCCAGAAACTCTTGCTGGCCAAGGGCTGGAAGGAAATCTCTTTCAAGGTAGCCCTTAGCACTGCTCTCGTGCCAGTATGAGGTCCTGCAGTAGCAACAGCCACCTAGTGATAGGAGCCAGCTCTGTTCGTGTGGTGGGTGCTTGAGAACCCCCAATATCGAACAAATTCCTTGATTGTGTCTAGGGAGAGGCCATTTCCGTTGGGTTTAGCACCCCCAATAATTTAGAAAAGTTGGCTCCTATGCTCTAACTCCCTTGAGCTGCAGGGCATCACCTCTGTGATGTACCCACACCCTGCTGGTCTCATTAGGAGGCTTACACCCAAATTTTATGCCATGTGAATATGAGAGTTGAATCATAGTGGCAACCCCATGTAAAAAGCTGCAGAAAACAAACGGGAATAGACCATCTCCACAGCAAGTGCCAAGAACAACGATGGACAGTGGAGATACCCATAGGTCAAATTGACACCAATACCAGTAGCTGCGTTCAAGTCCTTATAAAAGCCTTTATTTTAAATGATGCTATTCCACATATTGGACTCGACACGGGCTGTGTTTCGGCGCCGACACCTGCATCAGGAGTCCTAACAAGTCTCCGGTGTCTATAACGGGAATACCATAGGCGTAGTTTGACTGTTTCATTTGGGGGGGGCAAAGAATGGGCGGAGCATATTAGCATATCATTTGCATATATACATATGCAAATGAATATGCTAATATGGAGGAAGGAAATGAAATTTACAGGCAAAATATCACAGGTGCACATTTCAAAAAGCTGACACATTTCAATTAATAAATTATGAATAAAATACTTTTATTTACCTTTGTTGTCTGATCATTTAGTTTTTCTATTCGCTTTGATCCCAGTGTCTTCTGTTTTATGCAGTGTCTTCTTTCCAGTAGGCTTCCCTCTGCTCCCCACCCTCCCAGTCCCATCCATCTCTTGCTCCTTCCCTCTGCTCTCCACCCCTCCCAGTCCCATCCATCTTCTGTTCCTTCCCTCTGCTCACCATCCCTCCGTCCCATCCATCTTCCCTCTGCTCCCCACCCCCCCCACGAGGTCCAAGATGGTGACTCCGTTTACCCCCTCTCTTCCTCCCTCCCTCCGGCGCAGGCAGCAGTCTTTTCCAGCGTTCCTGGCAGCGGTAGCGATGTACACGCTGCCTTCGGTCTGCTCCGGAAACTTTCTCTTCAAGTTCCTGTTCCCACCTATGCGGGAACAGGAACTTGAAGAGAAGGCTTCGGGGCAGAGCCAAAGGCAGCGTGTACAACGCTACCGCTGCCAGGAACGCTGGAAAAGACTGCTGCCTGCGCCGGAGGGAGGGAGGAAGAGAGAGGGGTAGACGGACACGCTCCTCTCCGTCCACTTGGCTTCCCTGCCCTCTCTGTCTGCGTCCCGCCCGAAAGGAAATGACGTCAGAGGAAGGCGGGACGCAGATAGAGAGGGCAGGGAAGCCAAGCAGATGGAAAGGAGTGCGTGCCTGCATGTGTTTTTTTTTTTAACTAATGGCGCGGTGGCGCCTCGCGTCGTTTGGGGGGGCATTGCCCCCCCTCGCCCCCCCCCCCCCAGTCTATGCCTATGGGGAATACCAATATTTCTATTCCTCAACAGAATCTAAAACTGCAACGGGTGTAGATCAGAAAGCAAAAGTAAATGTGAAATGTTAGGACTCCAGCTGGAGGAGTAGCCTAATGGTTAGTGCCGTGGGCTGAGAACCTGGGAAACTGGGTTTAATTCCCACTGTAGCTCCTCGTGATCCTGGGCAAGTCACTTAGGGGCCCTTTTACGAAGGTGCGAGAGGGCTAACGCGCGGGTAGCATACGCGAAATCAGCACTACCACCGGGCTAGCCTGTGCACCTGGCGCTAATTCAGAAGTTGGTGCATGCCGAATCTGGTGGTACAAAGTAATTTTCTATTTTCTACCAAGGTGGGGTGTTCCTGGTGGTAATCGGCAGATGGCACATGCTGCACAGTTACTGCATCATGTGAGCCCTTACCGCATAAATGGAACCACATAAATAACTATCAGGCCCCATAGTCTGGCAAGACCTGTAGGGCTGCCCTGCATAGAATCAAATTTCAGTGTTAGTCCATTGTAAAGGCTCAGAAATAAAAACAAAATTGGAAAATAAGGTGATGCCTTTTACTGGACTGGCTTAATACATTTTTTGACTAACTTTCAGAGGCCAAAACCCCCTTCCTCTGGACAAAAGAAACTGTTTTGCTTCAAGTGAGTTCACCTCTTGAGGTGCATAAAACCTGACTTTGGTGGTTGAGAATGGGACTTGATATACTGCCTTGTTCTGGTTTTTGCAACTACATTCAAGCGGTTTTCATAGTATAGACAGGCAGTGGCGTCGCGAGGGCAGCTGACACCCGGGGCGGGTCGCCACTGCGCACCCCCCCTTGGGTGCAGCGCGACGCACCCTCCCCCCTCCGTAGCGCAACACCCCCCCGCCCCGCCCCGCCCACGAGAACATACCTGGAAGGCGGTGAGGGGCGGGTGGGAGGTCCAATCCGCCCAGAGCACGCCGCTGGGGGGTGTCGGCGCCTCGCTGGTTCCTTGCTCTCGCCCGGAACAGGAAGTAACCTGTTCTGGGGCAGAGAGAGCAAGGAACCAGCGAGGCGCCGACACCCCCCAGCGGCGTGCACCCGGGGCGGACCGCCCCACCGCCCCCCCCCCTTCCTACGCCACTGTAGACAGGTACTTGTTTGTATCTGGGGCAATGGAGAGTTAGGTGGCTTGCCCAGAGTCACAAGGAGCTGCAGTGGGAATTGAACCCAATTTCCCAGGATCAAAGTCTGCACTAACCACTAGGCTACTCCTCCCAAGTGGCCTTCAGGCAGTACTGCCGATGGTCAAGGCCTGCTATGGCTCCGCCATTAGGAGCAAATTTTTCCGACCCTTTGAATTTGTACCTCATTCAGGGGGTCTTTTACAAAGTGTCAGTAAGCCCAACGCAGGCTTACTGCATGCTAAAACGGTACTACCACTGGCCCAACGCAGCCACAGGTGGTAGTGGCTGGAGCATGCACCATTTCCGGCCCTATGGGAAATTCTTTTTCCCTAGCATGGGCTAAGACGACGGTAATTGGGCATCACCGCACACTGCCCAGTTACCACTGGGTTACTATGGGAACCCTTACCGCCACCTCAATGGGTGGCGGTAAGTGCTCGCCACCTCATGACCATGTGGTAAGAGTTATCTCACGGGTTGGGGGGGGGTGGTGGCATTTTACTGGCTGCAGTAAAAAGGGCCCTGGCACGCAGGAAAAACTGCACCCGCCGGTACCACAGGGCCCTTTTTACAACAGCTTAGTAAAAGGACCCCTCTGAGCACTTTCATATCCCCGAGTGCATGAAAGAGGTGGGTTGCAGACTTACAGTGGTGGGGTGCTGACTTCCAATTCAGCTGTTAAAAAAGTGGCTTTACCTTGCAAGAGAAGGAAATGAGAGAATAGAAATCTGTGTAATACTTACTACTGAACCCTGAAAAGTAAGAATCAGATTCTGTGCCCTTGTTTATTGCATTTCTCACGATTTCTTCCTTTGCATTGGAGTTTTCTCTAAACATGTTAATTACTTTTACAAGTGTTCCAGCTCCTGCTTTCCATGTTCTGGTGCTTGCTGTTTGTTGTCTACAATCAGAATAGCACAGTTTAGGCAGGCAATAATCATATTTTTAAATTTATTTACAACATACAGTGTTTTAGCTGGTTGTTCCCAGCTACGGCAGAATAAAGAAACATAACCATCATGGTGGCTCAGTCTCCTTACAGTAGCTTTTGCATTTCTCTTGATACCCTTTTCCCTTGTGTTCTGCTGTTTTCTTTCTCCCTGAACACTTTTTAACAATATAACTAGTGAACATTATGTTTATCAATATTTTTAACAATGCAACCAGTGAACATAACGCCTTTTAACATAACGTAACCCTTCACCATATTTTTTTAAAGAATGGAACCAGTGAATAATACATTCATTAATCTCATTTACATAATATAACTCTTTACCACATCTTTGTTTCTCTCTTAGTCTGGTTTGACTACCCATAACAGTTCATCTCGTTTCTTTGGTGGCACAGGGGCCATTTTACTAAGCCACGTAGGTGCCCACGAGCGTCCAACGTACGCCAGTTCAGAACTACCTCCCAGCTACTGCACGGCCCAGGCAGTAATTTCATTTTTTATGCACGTCTACTATGCGCACCGGAAAATATATTTTATTTTCTGGTGCACGTGCTAATCAGGCAGTAATCGGCATTGTACACGCATTGACCATTACCACCCAGTTAATGCACGAGACCTTACCGCTAAGTGAATGGACGCACGTCAATTTTCAGTTTCCTGCACGTCCATTTTCAGCCAAAAGAAAAGGAGTTTTTTACCGGTGTGCTGAAAAATGGATCTGTCTGTGTCCAAAACTCACGCCTACACTAGGGTGTCGGCCATTTTTCAGAGCACCTTAGTAAAAGGACCCCACAAACATCTAGATATGTGTCTTAACCTTGCCCTTCCTGGTTTTGTTTTTTCATCTCTTTTTACATAAGTACATAAGTATTGCCATACTGGGAAAGACCAAAGGTCCATCAAGCCCAGCATCCTGTTTCCAACAGTGGCCAATCCAGGTCACAAATACCCGGCAAGATCCCAAAAATGTACAGAACATTCTATACTGCTTATCCCGGAAATAGTGGATTTTCCCCAAGTCCATTTAATAACGGTCTATGGACTTTTCCTTTAGGAAGCCGTCCAAACCTTTTTTAAACTCCGCTAAGCTAACTGCCTTTACCACATTCTCTGGCAACGAATTCCAGAGTTTAATTACACGTTGAGTGAAGAAACATTTTCTCCGATTTGTTTTAAATTTGCTACATTGTAGCTTCATCGCATGCCCCAAAGTCCTAGTATTTTTGGAAAGCGTAAACAGACGCTTCACATCTACCCATTCTACATTTACAAATAGTGTTCACCGTGGACACATAATTAGATTAATGCTTACCTCATTAGGAGTTTCATATCTGATTTTAGCTCAACTTTATTCAGTTACATTGGGATATAATTATTCAGATAAATTGTCACTTCTCTAATTTATTTTCTAGGTATATTTGTATGACTTAGAGTTTTAGAGGCTGATTTTCAGACCACAGGAGTTAGACTGGCTAACTTGCGCAATCAGCGCTGAGTGGATATTCACTGCTGGGCCATTTCCGGTGACCAGCATTGAATATCTAGTTTATTTTTGGCCGGTGTCAAGATAACCGGCTAAATTGATATTCAGACTTAACCGGTTGTCTTGAAACAGGCCAAAGATATTCTACCATTTCATGCAACCAAATATGGCTGTTAAACTCACTATAAAAATCGGCGGATAAGCCGGTTATATTGTGCAACATAACCAGCTAACCATTAGCTGCTAACCGGGGATTTTCAGTGGGGGATAGCGGGAGGCTGTGGAGATGAAAATGGTAATGGAATTCAAAAATGCATGGGACAAACACAAAGTAATCCTGGTTAGAAGGACTGGATCCAAAGAAGCTTAGCGGAGATTAGGTAGGAAAGCAGGTGCTGGGCTGACTTCTATGGTCTGTGCCCTGACTGAGGCTGAATAGATTTAGATGGGCTGGAGTGGAGCTGGGCTAGAAGCGCCAGTCTTGCAATCCAAAGGTGGCAGGTTCAAGTCCTACTGCTGTTCCTTGTGATCTTGGGCAAGTCACTTGACCCCAGGGCTGTGCCTAGGGTCTCTGGCGCCCCCCTGCAGACTATCAGTTGACGCCCCCCCCCCCCCCTGGTGAAAATGATCACTTGCCACACTGACAGGAACTGTCAGCAATATTCTTAGAAACAAATTGCTATACATTGCAAAATAAGATAGCAGATGTAAATTCTCAAAGTGGACATATTCCAAACGCTAAAATGAAAATAAAATGATTTTTTTTTACCTTTGTTGTCTGGTGACTTTCTTTTTCCGATCATGCTGGCCCAGTATCTGAGTCTGCTGCTATCTGTCCTCTTAACTCCATTTCCAGGGCTTCCTTTCCATTTATTTCTTTACTTTCCTCCTTTCTTCTTCATTTCTTGCTCTATATCCATTTCCAGCAATTTCTTCTCTCTCCCTGGGTCCTGTCCTCCCATCCACGTCCATCATTGTCCCTCTCTGCCCTTCCCTCCTCCATCCATAGCCAGCAATCCTCCTCCCCTCCCCTCCATTTCCAGCAAATTGTCCTCTCCCTGGGCCCCCATGTCCATCCTTGTCCCTCTCTGCCCTTCCCTCCTCCATCCATAGCCAGCAATCCTCCTCTCTCCCCTCCCCTCCATTTCCAGCAATTTGTCCTCCCTGGGCCCCCATGTCCATCCTTGTCCCTCTCTGCCCTTCCCTCCTCCATCCATAGCCAGCAATCCTCCTCTCTCCCCTCCCCTCCATTTCCAGCAAATTGTACTCTCCCTGGGCCCCCATGTCCATCCTTGTTCCTCTCTGCCTTTCCCTGCTGCATCCATAGCTAGCAATCCTCCTCTCTCCCCTCCCCTTCCAGCAATTTGTCCTCTCCCTGGGCCCTGCTGCTGCCCTCCCATCCATGCCTCTCTGCCCTCCCATCCATGCCCTCCCATCCATGCCTGTCAGCAATTCTCTCCCCTGCTCTGCCCTCTCCCCTCCTGTCCAGTGATTTCTTCTCTCTCCCTGCCCTGCATCCATACATGGCCAACAATTCTCTCCCCTGCCCTCCCCCCCACATGTGGCAGGCTGCAGCTCTCCCTCCTTCCTTCCTTGGTTCCCGCTCTGGCTCCCCGATCAGCAGCCCCCCCCCCCCCGCGTGTTTTAACCTTTACGCGATGTCAACCAATGAAGAACGCACAACAGACTCGTTTCCAGCTTCTCTCTTCACACAGTGTCCCGCCCTCGTGGGAACAGGAAATGCATCATCGCTGACGCTGAAGGCGGGACACTGTGTGAAGAGAGAAGCTGGAAACGAGTCTGTTGTGCGTTCTTCATTGATTGACATCGCGTAAAGGTTAAAACACGCGGGGGGGGGGGGGGCTGCTGATCGGGGAGCCAGAGCGGGAACTAAGGAAGGAAGGAGAGCCCGAGCTGCCTCGCAAAAGCGCTACGCTTGTGAGGGCAGCAGGGACGTCCGACGTCCACGATTGGGCTGGGGCGCCGGGGCGAGGGTAAGCACCGTGGCGGCGCCCTCCAGAGGTGGGCGCCCCCCTGCGGCGCTTACCTCGCTTACCGCATCGGCACGGCCCTGCTTGACCCTCCATTGCCTCAGATACAAACTTAGATTGTGAGCCCTCCTGGGACTGAGAAATATCCAGAGTACCTGAATGTAACTCAACTTGAGCTACTACTGAAAAAGATGTGAGCAAAATCTAAATAAATAAACTTCAGAAATTTTGGAATGGGGCAAGTGCCAGGCAGACTTTTATAGTCTATGCCCTAGGATAAATCAAGATCAGATATACATATGATGTATCACTTCATACCATATGTAATGAATTTATCTTATTGGGCAAACTGGATGGACCGTACAGGTCTTTATCTGCCGTCTTCTACTATGTTACTATGTATTCCCTGCTGAATATTGGCAGATAGCCAGTTAAGTGCTATTTAACCAGTCAGCAGCCGTTCTGGCCTGGTTAAATAGCGCTGATTATCAGGGAGTTAATGTTCAACTGTTAATTAATTACTTTCGGGCTGATATTCAGCCACCACAGGCCAGCACTTTGATTGCCCACCACTGGCGTTAAACCTGGATTTTCAAAGCTGGGCCATTTCTAGGCAACTGACATTGAGTATCCATGTTTGCCTGGCTGCTAAACACTTAACCAGTTTAGCCAATATTCAGAGGCTGACCAATTAAGCTATACCAGTTAAAGATAGGACTGCAATCAGGAACAGAAAATATGTCTTCGACTCCTCCCTCTCCTTCTCTGCACATATTCAACAGATTGCTAAAACCTGTCGTTTCTTCTTCTATAATATCGCCAAAATTTGCCCTCTCCTTTCTGAGCACGCTACCAGAACCCTCATCCACACTCTCATCACCTCTCGCTTAGACTATTGCAACTTGCTTCTCACCGGTCTTCCACTCAGCCATCTCTCTCCTCTTCAATCTGTTCAAAATTCTGCTGCACGATTAATATTTCGCAAAAGTCGCTGTGCCCATATCAGCCCTCTTCTGGAAGTCACTTCACTGGCTCCCTATCCGTTTCCATATACAGTTCAAGCTCCTCTTATTAACCTATAAGTGCATTCACTCTGCTGCCCCTCACTACCTCTCCACCCTCATCTCTGCCTGCACTCCTTCCCAGGAACTCCGTTCACTAGGCAAATCTCTCCTAATTGTACTCTTCTCCTCCATCGCTAACTCCAGGCTCCGTTCCTTTTATCTTGCCGCACCATATGCCTGGAATAGACTCCCTGAGCCATTATGTCAAGCTCCATCCCTGGCCGCCTTCAAATCCGGGCTAAAGGCCTACCTGTTTGATGCTGCTTTTAATTCCTAACTTGTCACCTGCTCGTAACCTTTATCTTGTCTTCCTCTCTTCACTAGTCCCTTTCCCTATGTGTCCTATCTGTCTGTCCTACCCTTATCCCTTATTTGTCCTGTCTGTCTGTCCTGATTTAGATTGTAATCTCTTTTGAGCAGGGACTGTCTTTTCTTCATGTTAAATTGTGAAGCACTGCATACCACTGGTAGTGCTATAGAAATGATTTGTAGTAGTAGTAGTAGTAATATAGAGATTTCTTGCAGGTTGATCTGGAAGGTCTAATACCAGTAAGTGACTTTGTTTTTAGAGGGTTTTCAAGAAGCGCTGCAGTGGAACAAGTGGCAGAGTGCAATTGAGTTTTGGTGTCAGTTGTAGATAAGGAGGTTCCTTTGAGGGTGAAATGTAAGGGGCAATGAGGGGGAAGCCTTGTTTTCATGCAGGATTGACCTTGCTGAAAAGACAAGTGTGGAGGTTAGAATGGAGGTGGAGGGAAACGAAATGAGGTTTTTGCCTATGATGAAGCAAGGATCTGTTTAGATCGCCCTCGCTCTATAAACCTTGTTGGGTCCAAGTGACTTTCAGGCTTTTCCTTCCTTTTTCATTATTAATCTATGAGTCTTTCATAGTGTTACCTGTGAATTAATTCTGAGCAGCGGCGTAGCGAGGCCGGCTGACACCCGGGGCAGGTCACCGCTGCGCACACCCCCCCCCCCGGGTGCAGCACGGCGCACCCCCCCTTGATGCGCGCGCCCCCGAAGTGCATCATTACCGCTGGCGCTCCGCCCCGCCGAGTGCACGTTGTCTCTGGGAGCTGCGTCGGCTCCGTTGGTTCCCTGCTCTCTCTGCCCATCGCCCCCCCTCCTACGCCACTGATTCTGAGTTATAACTTTAATCATTAGACTTTATCAGAAACAGGGAAGAGATAGAGAGAGAGAGAGAGAGAGAGCTGGTGATCATGTAGATGAGAAATCTCTGAGCAGAAACATGCCAACTTACATTTCACTTATTACTGTCTGCTCATATCCACTTATCGTTGTATTGCTTATCGTTCCATTGAAGCATTTTTCAAACTGTAAAAGAACAAAGTAGATTTCAGCATCCATATACAGTGATCCTCCAAGCACTGGTCCTTATACAGACAGCACAAAATCATACTTTATGCTATGAGTTTATCTTGTTGGGCAGACTGGATGGACCTTACAGGTTTGTATCCGCCATCATCTACTATGTTACTATCACGCTTATTTTCGAAAGAGAAGGACACCATTCTTTCGACACAAATCGGGAGATGGGCGTCCTTCTGACAATGCCGGCCAAATCGGCATAATCGAAAGCCAATTTTGGGCACCCTCATCTGCAGTCCGTCACGGGGACGGCCAAAGTTCACAGGGGCATGTCGGAGGTGTGTCAGAGGCGTAGCAAAGACGGGACTAGGGCGTGCTTAAGAGATGGCCGTCTTCAGACGATAATGGAAAATAGAAGGGCGTCCCTGACAAACACTTGGCCGACTTTACTTGGTCCATTTTTTCTTGCGACCAAGACTCAATAAGGTGCCTGAACTGACCAGATGACCACCGGAAGGAATCGGGGATGACCTCCCCTTACTCCCCCAGTGGTCACTAACCCCCTCCACCATAAAAAACAAGTTTAAAATTTCTTTTTTGCCAGCCTCAAATGCCATACTCAAGTCTATCGCAGCACTATACAGGTCCCTGGAGCAGTTGTAGTGGGTGCAGTGTCCTTTAGGCAGGCGGACATGGGGGGGGGGGGTTTGAGGGGCTCAGCACCCGAGGTAAGGGAGCTATACACCTAGGAGCAATTTCTGAAGTCCGATGCAGTGCCCCCTAGGGTTCCCGGTTGGTGTCCTGGCATGTGAGGGGGACCAGTGCACTACAAATGCTGGCTCCTCCCACGACCAAAGGGCTTGGATTTGGACGTTTTTGAGATAGACGTCTTTGGTTTCCATTATCGGGGAAAACCGAGGCCGCCCATCTCTAAGGTCAACCCAAATGTTGAGATTTGGCCGTCCCCAAAACGAAAGATGGATGCCCATCTTGTTCTGATAATACGGGTTTCCCCGCCCTTTCGCGGCGCCGTCCTTAAAGATGGGCGCCACCGTTCGATTATGCCCCTCTATGTTACATCTCCCACCTTCATTTCCATCCTGCCCCTTTTCTCTTTCTCACTAGCTCTAGTCATGCCAAACCCCATATCCTTAACCACTGTGCTCATTTCTACCTGCTAAGGCTCATTGTTATTAATGGCCTGTGTGGAGAGCCTAACACTGCAGTCTTGGCACATTTTATGCTTTCCTGGAGGTTTATCAGATCTTTTTTTTTATCATTATGGCAGCAATCTTTACACTGCCTTCATTATTGCAAAGTCCACAGGTACTTTTACTTTGAAAACTGCATAAGGAAAAAACCACCTATAAAGATATAAGTCCCTTTTCTATGCAGGTCCTTTTTTCACCTAAAATGACACATGCACATTTGAAAATACAACTCTGCCCTAACCTTTCCTCCAGGAACACCTCCCACAAATATGGGTAAAAGAACAAGGGTACTGAAACCAGCCATATACTGTTAGGTGTATCTAGGCTAGGCAACTTTCAGACATCCAATTTCCATGCACAGAACACTTTTTACCCGTGAAAGTCACTCTGAAAAGTACTTTTCTTAAGAATGGTCTTGTTTTAACGTGGAAGCTGCAGGATTGGCACAGCCCTATCTATAGAACATGAGTGCTACTCCCAGCCTCCAACAGCAAAGGGGAGAAACCCACTGGATAATTAGACTGGACTAAAGTGTAATTGATTTTACTTGTTTTCTGGGAAGAGGGGAATAGGCTCAACAGTTTCCTTAAACTCTTTTGAATTTCCAGTTCAAGTGGAACCAGCCTCTGATGGGTTATGGTTCGTGAGCCTTCATTAGGGACTACCCAAGGCGTTTCTCCTATTTTCATATGCCCCTTCCAAGTCATGTATCACAGCAATAGTCTTCAGCCAGGGGCTACAAGCTGCAGATCTCTCTGGCCACTAGGTGTCACTATGGCACATAGAGTGGGACTCCCTTCCTTTCACTTGCCCCTGGTACAAAATAAGTACCTGAATATATGTAAACTGCTTTGAATGTAGTTGCAAAAACCTCAGAAAGGCGGTATGTCAAGTCCCAGTTCCCTTTCCCTTCCCTTTCTCTTGGTCCTATGAATGCTGCCTCCATAGCACCCTCAGACCCCACTCCTTTCTGATCCCTGGAACAGAAGCAGAAATTGAACCTAGGTCTTTGGCATGGCAGTGTTGAGCATTTGACACTAAGGCCACCAGGCAAATGAGACAAGGCATTTCATTGCAAAATGTTGGTTGTTATCGCTTTAATTAACATGCCAAAGTACCAAGAAACCTGAAAGCAGTTTCACCATTGTCCATGACTTGTCACACAGAGTTATCAAATTCTTCAGTCTTTGTTTACTGTGAAAACCTATGTGTTCCACTAAGTAAAATTAAATAATGGACATACAGAACAAAGAAATAGATATAGAATATTGTCAGGAGCAACTGTATTCCTGTTTCTGTTTTTGCATGTCCGATGTGATATAACTACAATAATACTTTAAGAGGTAAATTTTCAAAACACCTAATAAAGAGCTCCTTTTGCAAAATTGCAGTTGTGATGCCCAAATGGCAAATAATATCAAGCCCATAGGAATCACTACCACAGCTTGGCAAGAGGAGCCCATAAGGAGGGAAGTATTACAGGTTGGCCGAAGACACTTGAATAGATTTTCAGCCACATAAAACTTCATATAAGTTCGTAAAATTTTGGCTACTGAAAAAATAGAAGTGTTCCAAGGGACATTTTGAAGGCATTTTTATTTATTTATTGCATTTCTATCCCACATTTTCCCACCTATTTGCAGGCTCAATGTGGCTTACATTATGCTGTAGTGGTGATCGCCATTTCCGGAGTAAGAAATAACAAAGTTCATACATGATAGAGTAAATTATAGAGTAAGTTAGACAGTGACTTATAGGGTAAGTCAAACAATCAAATCTAGAAAGTTAATTTCAGCATGAGAATTAGAGTGGTAGTGCATTAACGTTCGTTAGTGACAGAGTGGCTAAAGCAATCATGTGTAGAGATTTCGGTTTTGTCAAGTTTTGGTAGAGTTTCGTTGTCTAGTATTTAGGATGGATCCTTGTGGTATGCCTTTTTGAACAGGTTGGCTTTCAGTAGTTATGAATCTATGCGGGTAATTCGCATAAGTTTGCCTAAAGCTGGGTGCTACGATACTGTGCATTGAGCATGCATTCTACAATAGCAATTGCCATTATAGAATGCTAGTCTAAGTCTGCATTTATGCACCTAACTTTAAGTGCAAGCACTTACACTAGTCAAATGGCTGGTGGAAATGCAGGTATTCTATAACCCACATACTACTAGTACTTTCTATAGCATTACTAGATGTATGCAGTGCTGTACACATTATATGCAGGTACTTTCTCTGTCCCTGGAGGGCTCACAATTAAGGTTTTTATTCCTGGGGCAATGGAGGGTAAAGTGACTTGCCCAACGTCACAAGGAGCCACAGTGAGACTTGAACCCAGATTGCCAGGATCAAAGCCCACTCCATGTGCAACTGCTAGACACGTCCCTGATCTGTCTATTCAGGTCCACACCGCCTTGCAGTTGTAGGTTCTGGCAGGGCCGCCAAGGGGGGGCAGGGGAGGACAAAATTCCCCGGGCCTCCAAGGGGGGCCCGGCGCCGGGGTCAGGCCACCGGTGCTGCAGTTCCCGGTCTCACCTGCCTGCCTCCTCGGCTCCGGGCCCCCTGAATTCGAAGCGGCAGTCACAGATCGCCTCTCTTCGGGCCTTCCCTCCCTGTGTCCTGCCCTCATGGAAACCGGAAGTTACATCAGACTAGGGCGGGACACAGGGAGGGAAGGCCCGTAGAGAGGCGATCTGCGACTGCCGCCTTGAATGCAGGAGGCCCGGAGCCGTGGAGGCAGACAGGCGAGACCGCGGACTGCAGCGGCAGGGGGAGCGACGAGGAATGGCAGCGGTGGGAGGGGGGGCAGAGGCGGGGCGGCCTTGCCCTGAGCCCGGCCTAGTCTCTCGGTGGCCCTGGGTTCTGCAATTTGCACATTCAAGTTATACAATACCAGCTAGGGGCAGTTATACATATGAGTGCTAATTATTATTATTAGCATTTGTATAGCGCTACCAGACGCAAGCAGCACTGAACACCTGGCACAAAGAGAAAGTCCCTGCTCGAAAGAGCTTACAATCTAAATAATACAGACAGACAAGACAGTTACAGGTGAGGGAAGTAATGGGTGAGAAGGAAGGAAGGGACAAGGGGAGGGCAATTGAATATGGGCTATGAGCTAAAAGCAGCAGTGAAAAGGTGGGTTTTCAGGATAGATTACTGGCAATTAGTACCAATTTAAAACCAATTCTAGCCAACAATTAGCAGCTCATTAGCTAATTGTTATGTGTGCAACTCTCCCTATTCAACAACTTGCATTCACACTAGTCACAAAGTTGGGCTCACATCTTTATGGAATGTGGAGCACCTGCATAACTTTAATTTTCAATGGCATGCCATTTACCCCAAAACTTTCTGCTGTCATTATGAAACAGGTATGTGTTTGGCTGCACAATAACTAGATACCTTGTGCTTGAAAATCAGACTGTTTTTTGCAGGTTGAATACTGTGCACAGAACTTTTCAGGTGCCCTACTGAAAATCTAACCCTAAATACCACAGACTTACCAATGCTTTTAAGGAAATTGTTTTCTTTTTACATTCTTTTAAGAGATTCCCAAAAATGGTGCATATTTTAAAAGTGAATAAATGTACAAACATATGTAGCAAATTACTCACAAAGACTGTGACTTTATCATATACAGCTTGAAATTCTGGAGATGACGTGTCTTGTAGTGCAGAGCTATAGGGTATGTTAAGGGTGAGTCTTCCATAAAAACTCTTTCCTGAAATTAAAATGAAACGTGTTACACCCTGTACATACAGGAGAAAGTGATTAGTCTGTGCTAATGGGATGTGAAATGGTGACATAAAGCAAATAACACTCCCATATAATGTAATCCCAATGGGAGAACATCCTTAGGCTCATTAATGTATTAGATTATCTCATTTTGGAGTGACTCATAGCCAAATAAACCATTTATATTTATTCAGCATTTAATCTCAGAAACATTTTAGCACAGTTGCAAAGTTCTGTTTAAGAGTCAGTTCACTTCTTTTCCAGTTTTATCATCAGGGTTCACTGTAGGTTAAATGGCGCTTTGGCCAAAAACATTTGACAGCCCCATCTCTATCCTTGGCTTGGACAAGCGAGGGGAATGCACTCAAGCATTCTCTACAAATGAAGCCCTGGTGATCTAGTGGCCTCTTCGGGGCAGGAACAATCCCCAGTCACTCCTGCCCATGCCCACTCCAATCTCAAAATGGCTGCTACGATTTCCCATGGCAGTCTCGTGAGGTTGCTGCGGGAAGTCGTGGCAGCCATTTTGACTGCAGAGTTGGTATGGGCAGGAGTGATTGGGGAATGCACCTGCCCTCAAGAGGACACTAAACCATGAGGGTTTCTAAGCCTGGGGGGGGGGGACGTCAGACTCACAGAAACAGAAGCCTGCGCAGCCGCATTGCTGATCTGCAAGGACAGGCTTCTACATGGAATGTTGCTAGTGGAATAGCAACATTCCATGTAGAATCTCAAACAGTAGCAACAGAAAGGCACAAACAATCTCAAATAATTTATTTATTTAGATTTTGCTCACACCTTTTCCAGTAGTACCTCAAAATGAGTTAAGTTCAGGTACCCTAGCTAGTTCGAAGGCTCACAATCTAAGTTTGTACCTGAGGCAATGGAGGGTTAAGTGACTTGCCCCAGATCACAAGGAGCAGTAGCAGGATTTGAACTGGTCACCTCTGGATTGCAAGACCGGTGCTCTAACCACTAGGCCACTCCTCCACTTACTTACAAAAGGGCTGGCATTCTGTACCTTTAGTTAGAACACTCAGGACACAAACACAGTGACAGAACCACATCGCTGGTCACAGTGCATCATTTATATTGACTCCCACTGGAAAAGCCCTGGAGCTCCTCAAATGCAGAGTAAATGCAGCACCAGAATAGCTACTTTCTTTGTGATAAAACAGAGATTTTGTCCTAAAATGATATACTATTTTTTATTTTATTTATTTTTGTTACATTTGTACCCGGCACTTTCCCACTCCTGGCAGGCTCAATGTGGCTTACATGGGGCAATGGAGGGTTAAGTGACTTGCCCAGAGTCACAAGGAGCTGCCTGTGCCTGAAGTGGGAATGGAACTCAGTTCCTCACTTCCCCAGGACCAAAGTCCACCACTCTAATCACTAGGCCACTCCTCCACTGTTGCTACTATTTGAGATTCTACATGGAATGTTGCTATTCCAACATTCCATGTAGAAGTCGGCCCTTGCAGATCACCAATGTGGCCGCACAGGCTTCTACATGGAATGTTGCTAGTGGAATAGCAACATTCCATGTAGAATCTCCAATAGTAGCAACATTCCATGTAGAATCTCCAATAGTATCTAATTTATTTTTGTTACATTTGTACCCTGCGCTTTCCCACTCATGGCAGGCTCAATGCGGCTTACATGGGGCAATGGAGGGTTAAGTGACTTGCCCAGAGTCCCAAGGAGCTGCCTTTGCCTGAAGTGGGAATCAAACTCAGTTCCTCAGGACCAAAGTCCACCACCCTAACCACTAGGCCAGAATCATAAGAAACGTATTTGTAACATAGGCTTATGCACTTACCTAGATCACAGCTTTTTCCAGCCAAGTTGAAAAAAAAGGCAAATGGACATTTGCAAATAAATTTTTCCGCTGTATTTATACAAGTAGCAACGTTAGTTCCACATGGATTTTCATCGCAAGGCTTAGAAGGCACTGTAGGCAATGTAAGATAAAAGATTGTATAGTTTTACTAAACAAACAAAAAAATTACAGGGTGATTTGTACTGCAACGTAAGATTATTTATTAAGCATTAAAAAAAAAAGCCTGGGAAATCATGTGTACTTTTAAAGTTGTGGTTACACATTGTGTAAAGCTATGAGTCACTGCGGGGGGTCTTTTCCAAAGTGTCGGTACCGCATGCTAAAATGGAACTACTGCTGGCCCAATTCGGTCGCTGGTGGAAGTTTCCAGTGCTCCGTGAATTTTTTTCCCCTAGACGCGGCGCTAACCTGGCGGTAATCGGGCATCACTGTGCGCTGCCCAGTTACCACCAAGTTAGTCCAGGAGCCCTTACTGACACCTCAATAGGTGGCAGTAAGAGCTGCCCACCGCATGGCCATGCGGTAAGAGTTATCTTGCCACGTGGACATATTTTGTGGGGCATTTTACCCGCTGCACTAAAAAGGGCCCTGGAGTGTGGGGAAAATGGCCCCCACCCCTACCGCAGGGCCCTTTTTCCCACAGCTTTGTAAAAGGACCCCTATGTGTGAAGAACCAACACGCACCGACTTCCTTGTGTATTATACAATAACTAGTGGAACCATGCGCGTTTCCTCAACAATGAAACGGGCCCTAGGTAGGCTGTCCTGTAAGCTTTTTTTTTTTCTCTCTCCTCTGCCTTCCCCTCCATGTCCAGCAATTCTTCCCTCCTCTTCCCTCAATGTCCAGCGATTCTCCTCTTCTCTTCCCTGCCCTCCCATCCTTGTCCTGCGATTCTCTCCTCTACTGTCCTCCCATCCCATCCATGTCCATCAATTCTCCTCTGCCCTGCCCTCCCCTTCCCTCCCTACCTCCCTCAATTCTCTCCTCCCCTCGATTTGTACCTGAACGTTCTCTGGCTGGCTGGCGCTGGCTTCCGTTCGTAACATCCCTCCTGACGTCAGCTTGCCTCCAGCGTTCCCGTCCCTCTCATTGTTCCGCCCTCTCACTTCATTATATTTTGACGCAAGGGCGGGGCAATGAGTGGGAATGGATGTTACGAACCCAGGCATCCAGACGTAGAATGTTGGAGGTGCAAATTATTATATAGGATATTCGAAAAAGAAATTTATAAAAGGCTGGGATTTCTTTTGCCTCTGCTTGGTTAAGTGCTTAAAGAAACTCACTATGATGTTTGCTCTATGGATCCTAATGGAAAGTAAAGATGGACATAGACATTGTGATCTGGTCTTTCATGATGGGTATGATTTAGTAGGTGACATATAACAACTGCATAAAGCCGAGCCACACAAAAAATCATCGCTGACTCAAAGATGGTTTTTACTGGATGTGAAATAATAATACATGCTATATATATATATATAGACACTTGGAAACCGATAATACTGTAAGCACATACAACCGTGTGTAAGGAGGAAAACCTCGAGAAGCACCTTTTCCCACTAACAAGGCGGGCAAAAGGGTCCTTCATGTGTCCGTCGGCATTCTGAACAGAGTAATACTAGACCGGAGGTTCTGATGCAGCAGTGGCGAAACGTTGACCACGGTCTGAGTAACGAAGGAGCCTTAGAGAAGACTGAGGTCTTTACAGTTAAGCTAAGTACCTCTGTTATTATTTTCTTAACATCTGAATAAGCTCAAATAAGTTGAGAGTTAAGAGTTTTGTGATGTTTTGATACTATGAACCCTAGGAGGTTTTTCCGATGATGAAGAAGCCCTAGCCCTTTTGCCCGCCTTGTTAGTGGGAAAAGGTGCTTCTCGAGGTTTTCCTCCTTACACATGGTTGTATGTGCTTACAGTATTATCGGTTTCCAAGTGTCTATATATATATAGGATGTATTATTATTTGACATCCATATTATTTGACATCTATAACCGAACTTCTCATTTTTCCCCCCAAACCCACCTCCCCACTCACCCCGTTTTCTATTTCTGTTGATGGCTCTCTCATTCTCCCTGTCTCCTCGGCTCGAAACCTTGGGGTCATCTTTGACTCTTCTCTCTCCTTCTCTGCTCACATCCAGCAGACCGCCAAGACCTGTCGTTTCTTTCTTTACAACATCCGTAAAATCCGCCCCTTTCTTTCCGAGCACTCTACCAAAACCCTCATCCACACCCTTGTCACCTCTCGTTTAGACTACTGCAATCTGCTTCTTGCTGGCCTCCCACTTAGTCACCTCTCCCCTCTCCAGTCGTTTCAAAACTCTGCTGCCTGTCTCGTCTTCCGCCAGGGTCGCTTTACTCATACTACCCCTCTCCTCAAGTCGCTTCACTGGCTCCCTATCCGTTTTTGCATCCTGTTCAAACTTCTTCTACTAACCTATAAATGTACTCACTCTGCTGCTCCCCAGTATCTCTCCACACTCGTCCTTCCCTACACCCTTCCCGTGCACTCCGCTCCATGGATAAATCCTTCTTATCTGTTCCCTTCTCCACTACTGCCAACTCCAGACTTCGCGCCTTCTGTCTCGGTGCACCCTACGCCTGGAATAAACTTCCTGAGCCCCTACGTCTTGCCCCTTCCTTGGCCACCTTTAAATCTAGACTGAAAGCCCACCTCTTTAACATTGCTTTTGACTCATAACCACTTGTAACCACCTGCCTCCACCTACCCTCCTCCTTCCTGTACACAATAATTGATTTGATGTGCTTACTTTATTTATTTTTTGTCTATTAGATTGTAAGCTCTTTGAGCAGGGACTGTCTTTCTTCTATGTTTGTGCAGCGCTGCGTATGCCTTGTAGCGCTATAGAAATGCTAAATAGTAGTAGTAGTAGTATATATATAGGATTTACCTTTATTGGAAACTGTTTCCCTAATTTTCATTATAGTTTACAAATAATAATACATGACAAGCTGTTCAAAAAGGCAGACCCTGCCAATCCAACATAAATGCCTGATCACTGCAACACAACAAAACCAAAGTACGTAATGGTCATAACACAACTCTTCCGTTATATGATGCCCTTAAATTTCCTTGTAAATGTATGATTTCTCTACATGGAGTTCATTACCTTTTTTCGTGTCCCAAAAAATTACAAGAATTTATTACTGCTAGAGAGAATGTGAGGGATACCCTTGAAATGGTAACTACCAGTTAACGTACTGTCTAGGCTTCATGATCCTAAACTCCTTCTGGTTAATTTGAATTATCATATAATTTTTATTTCTGTTATGTATTAGATACTTGGAAGTATTTCCTATTCTTGGATCCCTTTATTGTGGACAAATTATATTTGAATTATTTCTCTCTTTAACAAGTTTATTGTATTATATAGAATATTGTGAATTTCTAAAGCATTTTGATGTAATATCATCTTTATGTAATTAAGTGAAAATTAATAAAAGATTAAAATAAAATTATGATGCCCTAGTGTGGCTGTGCCACATGAACATTATCTTAACCACAACGTCACTTTGTATTTGTTCACACCGGAGTCTGCAAACGCCTCTCCGGTACTATCCTGCTTATAATCGAATGAGAAAAACGCCCAAGTTCCGACCTAAATCGGGAGATGGACATTCATCTCACAAAAACGAATAACGTGGTATAATCGAAAGCCGAACTTGGACGTTTTCAACTGCACTCCATCGCGGAAGCGTACAAAGTTGACGGGGGCGTGTCAGAGGCATGGTGAAGGCGGGACTGGGGCATGGTTATCACCCGAACAGAGATGGGCGCCTTTCGCCGATAATGGAAAAAAAGTATGTGCTTTTAGCTAGAATTTAGGGCACTTTTC
The DNA here is from genome assembly GCF_901765095.1 of Microcaecilia unicolor. Taxonomy (NCBI): domain Eukaryota; kingdom Metazoa; phylum Chordata; class Amphibia; order Gymnophiona; family Siphonopidae; genus Microcaecilia; species Microcaecilia unicolor. Next base: position 278,985,930 of record NC_044037.1, on the reverse strand, counting down.
CTGGACCCTGTTTTTTCACGAATAAGGCCCCAAAAAGTGCCCTAAATGACCAGATTACCCCCAAAGGGAATCGGGGATGACCTCCCCTGACTCCCCCAGTGGTCACTAACCCCCTCCCACCACAAAAAAATGATGTTTCACAACTTTTTATTTTCACCATCAAATGTCATACCCACCACCCTGGCAGCAGTATGCAGGTCCCTGGAGCAGTTGTTAGGGGGTGCAGTGGACTTCAGGCAGGTGGACCCAGGCCCATCCCCCCCTACCTGTTACAGTTGTACTGCTTAATGCTTAGTCGTCCAACCCCCCCAAACCCACTGTACCCACATGTAGGTGCCCCCCCCTTCACCCCTTAGGGCTATAGTAATGGTGTAGACTTGTGGGCAGTGGGTTTTGAGGGGGATTTGGGGGGCTCAACACCCAAGGGAAGGGTGCTATGCACCTGGGAGCTCTTTTACCTTTTTTTTTTTTTTTTTTTTTTGTAAAAGTGCCCCCTAGGGTGGCCGGTTGGTGTCCTGGCATGTGAGGGGGACCAGTGCACTACGAATCCTGGCCCCTCCCACGAACAAATGCCTTGGATTTATTCATTTTTGAGCTGGGCGCTTTCATTTTCCATTATCGCTGAAAAACAAAAACGCCCAGCTCACAAATTGTCGAATAAAACATGGACGTCTATTTTTTTTCAAAAATACGGTTCGGTCCGCCCCTTCACGGACCCGTTCTCGGAGATAAACGCCCATGGAGATAGACGTTTTCGTTCGATTATGCCCCTCCACGTAAGCCACATTGAGCTTACAAATAGGTGGGAAAATGTGAGATACAAATGTAACAAAATAAATAAATAAAATATTAGTGGTAGTATTTGTGATATCTATGTAAGAAAAAAGGTATCTTTGAGTGAGCGATGGTGGCGTAAAGTTCCTTGAATCTTCCTGAAGCACCAAAATGGATTTACCGCCCAGCTACCGTGTGGCCCTTGCGGTAATTTCATTGTTGGCATGTGCCCACCGCGCAAATCTGAAAAATTATTTTCTGACGCACGTAGTGGGTGCCCGTCAAGCGGCTTTCTACGCACGTGGGTCATTACCGCCCGGTTAACGCGTGAGACCGTACCGCTAAGTCAATGGCTGGCAGTAAGGTCTCAGACCCAAAATGCCCATTCGCCAGTTTTGATTTTGCCGCTTGTCCATTTTTGGCCAAAATTTTAAAAAGGCCTTTTTTACAGGTGCACTGAAAAATGAATCTGTGCGCGCCCAAAACCTGCGTCTACATTAGCGCAGGCCATTTTTCAGCACACCTTAGTAAAAGGACCTCTTAGGCTTCAGCATTTACAGCAACTTTTAGCAGGCGCAATTGCTGGCACCTAAAGTTAGGTGCGGTGTATGTCCTAAGCGCAATTCCATAAAGGACACATACCCATTATAAAATAGCACTCGGCACGTAAAAGTTTTGGTGTTGATTTTTAGGCACCACTCATAGAATGTACCCCTTAGTGTACAGTGCTGTGTACGTCTAATAATGCTATAGATATGATAAGTAGCAGTAGAACATACAAATTGGAATTAAGACCTTCAGGTCAGGATGTGGCAAATTCTGGGATCTGCTGACGCAGAGCCTTGTTTTAATTACAGGCAGGCGTGAATTTGTATATCATGGCTATGTGCAATCACAGCACCCATTTGGAAAGGTCGACATCTAAAACATACATGGAACCAACATGGCAACATATATGTTTAAGTGTCAGAATTACGTGTGTATTTCTGTCATTTTGGAAACCTAGGGGCCCTTTTACTAAATGCTGCACATCCTATTTTTTACCTAGGGCCGTATGACAGCCACTGTTCCCTCTAAACTGAGCGGACGTCCTCCAGCTGTATTGCTGCCAGTAGGGGGTGGCGTTTCAGTATTATATTTTCAATCATTAAGGACATGCAGGTTCCCTGGAGTCCTGTAAAGTATGCCTGTCTCTCATTATTGAAAATGTAATACTGAAAGAGCACCCCCCCACTGGCATACAGGGAATAGTGGTGAAGGCACACGCTAATGTCTGTTACCACACGCTAAACTTTAGTAAAAGGGCCCTTTAGATGTTTATGTTCTTCCAATTAGGTATGAAGCCCACAGTTATGCAGCACTGACCATTTACTGGGGGTGGGGGGAACAGGGTGATTGAGAGGGCAACCTCTCCTAAACCCTCCTGTACTGGCCAAAATGAGCACTTTTACAAAACCTAGATATGCCTAGGAGCAGCTGTAAAACCTGACATTGAGCTTGCTGCTTATAAATGTGCATGTCCCCTTCTGAAATGAGAAATAAACATGCAGATTTTGGCCCCACCCCAGTCCTACCCTAACTATGCCCAAACCACGCCCCCTTGTCATTTGCATTTATTAGTGATTTGCATGCATAAACCCCAGCTTTCTAAAAATGGGGTTTCTATCTTTGCAAATCATGAGTAAGGCTTCGAAAATAATTACCTTAAATTATGGCCAATTTTGTAATGCTGGAAAAAATATATTTCAATATGCAAATCTCTCGGTAGTGTGATGCTCTGTCCACTGAGGATTATTGTATGAAAATTAAAAAAAAAAAAAAAGAAGTTTTGCTTCAACTGAATAAATTGTAGCTCAAAATGGCCAAGCTATAATCTGCCTACATCCTCTGAAAATGGCAAGGATAAATCAAAATCAAGTATACATATGTAGCATCATATCATACCTTGTAATGTGAGTTTCTCTTTTGGGCAGACTGGATGGATGATACAGGTCTTTATTCTGCCATCATCTACTATGTTACCATGTTACTTGAGATGCATTTCACGCCATTACAACTATTTCCATTTATAATGGACATATTTTATTGTTACTCATACCTGGATTGGTAATTGTAGCAGTTTCATTACTAGATGTATTAAAAGATGGTTCTGTATAAGAAGAAAAGCATCTTAATATTCACATTTCATTAGTATGTTTTAAAATGCATCTGCAAGATGAAAGTTACCCTCTTTCCCAACTACCATTTTATATTTGCATGTTATAATGTTTTGGTGAATAGCAAACATAATTTTAAAAAGTTTACTCTGATTTGTTTTGACAAACTTCAGCTGTAGAGGAGGATTCATCTTTTTTGGAGAAACAGCTCGACCATGTGTTTTCCATGTGCATGTTTTTTTTTTCCAGATTTCATTAATAATTAACTGCTTTGCCATAAAAGTCCAGCTAACTATGCGCCAATGTTTGCAAACTCTTTGCAAAAGGGCTCTATGTGCAACCCCCCCCCCCCAAAAAAAAAACCTTAAAAGCCCAAAATATCAGGATTTTTGCAGCTTCGAGGCTAATTTGCACATTTAACCTACATAGGACAGTGTGAAAAATCTGAATCTCAGCACCAGCCTTCAAGTGAAAAAGATATCCTGGCTGGTATTCAGCGCTATTTAACCTGCCAGGAACAGGTCCTGGCTGGTTAAATAGCACTTAGCTGGCTAAGCTCTAATATTCAGCTCCAGACAGCCAGTTATCCCACCAAATCTAACCACTTAAACAGCGGTCCTATGTTTGGCCACTATAAACGTAACTGGTCAGTGCTGAATATTAACTTGGCCGGTTAAGTTTAGGCAGGCCAAAAAAATAAATAAATAAAAAGGATATTTAATGCCAGTCCCAGGAATCAGCCCAGCATTAAATATCCAGGCTCATCTCCGATTGCAGCATTTAGCTGGCCTGCCTCCCGCGGGCTTAATATCAGCCGGATATACACTTATCTCAGATTCTATACATGGTGCTCAGATTTGGGCACTGAAATGAACATGTTTTAATTCAAAGCAGGCTAGACAATAACCTGCCTTCATCCTCATTTCAGTTTGATTGTTAGGTTCTCAAGCTCTCTAGGAAAGCTGAATAAAAATGAAAGATAAAATACTTACACTTTTGTTTAAAATAATGAAAGCCTTTATTTGTACTCATACCTGGCCTGGTTGTTGGAGGTGCGGTAGTGCCGTTCGTCTTACTGTCTGGTCCTGTGTGAGTAGAAACGTTTTTTACCATTTACATTTCTTTAATGTATTTGTAAATGTATCTGTTTCATCCATTTATCCACTTCCAAACCTACATGATATACCTATGCACCTTTATTTGTAATAATTCTGAAATTATTATTCTGTTAAAATGATTGCTATGATATGAACCTTACCTGCATCTATATTCTGAAATTTTTATTCTATTAATGTGAATGTCGTTGTAATATTTTGTAAGCCACATTGAGCCTGCAAATGGGTGATAAAATGTGGGATTTTTGGGTGCGCATAGAATCCTTTTTCACTGCACTGTAAAAAATACCCTCTCCCCCCCCCCCCCCCCCCCCGCAAATGGATGTGCGGCAAAATGAAAATTGCCACACATCCATTTTGGGTCTGAAACCTTACTGCCAGCCATAGACCTAGCGATAAAGAATTTGGGCGGTAATGACCTACGCGCGTCAGATGCCACTTGGCACGCATCTGCTACATGCGTCCGAAAATAAAAATTTTCAGACGCACATAGCGGGTGCCCGTCAAGTGGCTTTCTATGCACGTAGGTCATTACCGCCCGGTCAACGAGTGAGACCGTGCCACTAAGGTCTTAGACCCAAAATGCACAGTCGCCAAATTTTGATTTTGCCGCTTGTCCATTTTTGGACAAAATTTTAAACAGGCCTTTTTTACAGGTGCGCTGAAAAATGAATCTGTGTGCGCCCAAAACCTGCGCCTACACTAGCGCAGGCCATTTTTCAGCACACCTTAGTAAAAGGACCTCTTATGCTTCAGCATTTACAGCAACTTTTAGCAGGCGCAATTGCTGGCACCTAAAGTTAGGTGCGGTGTATGTCCTAAGCGCAATTCCATAAAGGACACATACCCATTATAAAATAGCACTCAGCACGTAAACGTTTTGGTGTTGATTTTTAGGCACCACTCATAGAATGTACCCCTTAGTGTACAGTGCTATGTACGTCTAATAATGCTATAGATATGATAAGTAGCAGTAGAACATACAAATTAGAATTAAGACCTTCAGGTCAGGATGTGACAGATTCTAGGATCTGCTGATGCAGAGCCTTGTTTTAATTACAGACAGGCGTGAATTTGTATATCATGGCTATGTGCAATCACAGCACTCATGGCAATATATGTGTTTAAGTGTCAGCATTACGTGTGTATTTCTGTCATTTTGGAAACCTAGGGGCCCTTTTACTAAATGCTGCACATCCTATTTTTACCTAGGGCCGTATGACAGCCACTGTTCCCTCTAAACTGAGCGGAAGTCCTCCAGCTGTATTGCTGCCATTAGGGGGTGGTGTTTCAGTATTATATTTTCAATCATTAAGGACATGCAGGTTCCCTGGAGTCCTGGTATTCAGTGCTATTTAACCTGCCAGGAACAGGTCCTGGCTGGTTAAATAGCACTTAGCTGGCTAAGCTCTAATATTCAGCTCCAGACAGCCAGTTATCCCACCAAATCTAACCACTTAAACAGCGGTCCTATGTTTGGCCACTATAAACTTAACTGGTCAGTGCTGAATATTAACTTGGCCGGTTAAGTTTAGGCAGGCCAAAAAAATAAATAAATAAAAAGGATATTTAATGCCAGTCCCAGGAATCAGCCCAGCATTAAATATCCAGGCTCATCTCCGATTGCAGCATTTAGCTGGCCTGCCTCCCGCGGGCTTAATATCAGCCGGATATACACTTATCTCAGATTCTATACATGGTGCTCAGATTTGGGCACTGAAATGAACATATTTTAGCTCAAAGCAGGCTAGACAATAACCTGCCTCCATCCTCATTTCAGTTTGATTGTTAGGTTCTCAAGCTCTCTAGGAAAGCTGAATAAAAATGAAAGATAAAATATTTACACTTTTGTTTAAAATAATGAAAGTCTTTATTTGTACTCATACCTGGCTTGCTTGTTGGAGGTGCGGTAGTGCCGTTCGTCTTACTGTCTGGTCCTGTGTGAGAAGAAAAGTTTTTTACCATTTACATTTCTTTAATGTGTTTGTAAATGTATCTGTTTCATCCATTTATCCACATCCAAACCTACATGATATACCTATGCACCTTTATTTGTAACAATTCTGAAATTATTATTCTGTTAAAATGATTGCTATGATATGAACCTTATCTGCATCTATATTCTGAAATTTTTATTCTATTAATGTGAATGTCGTTGTAATATTTTGTAAGCCACATTGAGCCTGCAAATGGGTGATAAAATGTGGGATTTTGGGTGCGCATAGAATCCTTTTTCACTGCACCTGTAAAAAAAAACCCTCTCCCCCCCCCCCCCCCCCCCCCGCAAATGGATGTGCGGCAAAATGAAAATTGCCACACATCCATTTGGGTCTGAAACCTTACTGCCAGCCATAGACCTAGCGGTAAAGAATTTGGGCGGTAATGACCTACGCGCGTCAGATGCCACTTGGCACGCATCTGCTACATGCGTCCGAAAATAAAAAATTTTCAGACGCACATAGCGGGTGCCCGTCAAGTGGCTTTCTATGCACGTAGGTCATTACCGCCCGGTTAACGAGTGAGACCGTGCCACTAAGGTCTTAGACCCAAAATGCACAGTCGCCAAATTTTGATTTTGCCGCTTGTCCATTTTTGGACAAAATTTTAAAAAGGCCTTTTTTACAGGTGCGCTGAAAAATGAATCTGTGCGCGCCCAAAACCTGCGCCTACACTAGCGCAGGCCATTTTTCAGCACACCTTAGTAAAAGGACCTCTTAGGCTTCAGCATTTACAGCAACTTTTAGCAGGCGCAATTGCTGGCACCTAAAGTTAGGTGCGGTGTATGTCCTAAGCGCAATTCCATAAAGGACACATACCCATTATAAAATAGCACTCAGCATGTAAACGTTTTGGTGTTGATTTTTAGGCACCACTCATAGAATGTACCCCTTAGTGTACAGTGCTATGTACGTCTAATAATGCTATAGATATGATAAGTAGCAGTAGAACATACAAATTAGAATTAAGACCTTCAGGTCAGGATGTGACAGATTCTAGGATCTGCTGATGCAGAGCCTTGTTTTAATTACAGACAGGCGTGAATTTGTATATCATGGCTATGTGCAATCACAGCACTCATGGCAATATATGTGTTTAAGTGTCAGCATTACGTGTGTATTTCTGTCATTTTGGAAACCTAGGGGCCCTTTTACTAAATGCTGCACATCCTATTTTTTACCTAGGGCCGTATGACAGCCACTGTTCCCTCTAAACTGAGCGGAAGTCCTCCAGCTGTATTGCTGCCATTAGGGGGTGGTGTTTCAGTATTATATTTTCAATCATTAAGGACATGCAGGTTCCCTGGAGTCCTGGTATTCAGTGCTATTTAACCTGCCAGGAACAGGTCCTGGCTGGTTAAATAGCACTTAGCTGGCTAAGCTCTAATATTCAGCTCCAGACAGCCAGTTATCCCACCAAATCTAACCACTTAAACAGCGGTCCTATGTTTGGCCACTATAAACGTAACTGGTCAGTGCTGAATATTAACTTGGCCGGTTAAGTTTAGGCAGGCCAAAAAAATAAATAAATAAAAAGGATATTTAATGCCAGTCCCAGGAATCAGCCCAGCATTAAATATCCAGGCTCATCTCCGATTGCAGCATTTAGCTGGCCTGCCTCCCGCGGGCTTAATATCAGCCGGATATACACTTATCTCAGATTCTATACATGGTGCTCAGATTTGGGCACTGAAATGAACATATTTTAGCTCAAAGCAGGCTAGACAATAACCTGCCTCCATCCTCATTTCAGTTTGATTGTTAGGTTCTCAAGCTCTCTAGGAAAGCTGAATAAAAATGAAAGATAAAATATTTACACTTTTGTTTAAAATAATGAAAGTCTTTATTTGTACTCATACCTGGCTTGCTTGTTGGAGGTGCGGTAGTGCCGTTCGTCTTACTGTCTGGTCCTGTGTGAGAAGAAAAGTTTTTTACCATTTACATTTCTTTAATGTGTTTGTAAATGTATCTGTTTCATCCATTTATCCACATCCAAACCTACATGATATACCTATGCACCTTTATTTGTAACAATTCTGAAATTATTATTCTGTTAAAATGATTGCTATGATATGAACCTTATCTGCATCTATATTCTGAAATTTTTATTCTATTAATGTGAATGTCGTTGTAATATTTTGTAAGCCACATTGAGCCTGCAAATGGGTGATAAAATGTGGGATTTTTGGGTGCGCATAGAATCCTTTTTCACTGCACCTGTAAAAAAAACCCTCTCCCCCCCCCCCCCCCCCCCCCCCCCGCAAATGGATGTGCGGCAAAATGAAAATTGCCACACATCCATTTTGGGTCTGAAACCTTACTGCCAGCCATAGACCTAGCGGTAAAGAATTTGGGCGGTAATGACCTACGCGCGTCAGATGCCCCTTGGCACGCATCTGCTACATGTGTCCGAAAATAAAAAATTTTCAGACGCACGTGGAGGGGCATAATCGAACAGAAACGCCCATCTCCATGGGCGTTTATCTCCGAGAACGGGTCCGTGAAGGGGCGGGGCGGATCGTATTTTTTAAAAGAAAAAGACGCCCATGTTTTATTCGTCAAGGTGTGAGCTGGGCGTTTTTGCTTTTCAGCGATAATGGAAAATGAAATCGCCCAGCTCAAAAACGAATAAATCCAAGGCATTTGTTCGTGGGAGGGGCCAGGATTCGTAGTGCACTGGTCCCCCTCACATGCCAGGACACCAACCGGGCACCCTAGGGGGCACTTTTACAAAAACCAAATAAAAGGTAAAAGAGCTCCCAGGTGCATAGCACCCTTCCCTTGGGTGTTGAGCCCCCCAAATCCCCCTCAAAACCCACTGCCCACAAGTCTACATCATTACTATAGCCCTAAGAGGTGAAGGGGGGCACCTACATGTGGGTACAGTGGGTTTGGGGGGGTTGGACGACTAGTAGCATTAAGCAGCACAATTGTAACAGGTAGGGGGGGGATGGGCCTGGGTCCACCTGCCTGACGTCCACTGCACCCCCTAACAACTGCTCCAGGGACCTGCATACTGCTGCTTGGGAGGAGGGTATGACATTTGAGGGTGAAAGTAAAAAGTTGTGAAACATCATTTGTTGTGGTGGGAGGGGGTTAGTGACCACTGGGGGAGTCAGGGGAGGTCATCCCCGACTCCCTCTGGGGGTCATCTGGTCATTTAGGGCACTTTTTGGGGCCCTATTCGTCAAAAAACAGGGTCCAGGAAAAGTGCCCTAAATTCTAGCTACAAACGCATCCATTATCGGCGAAGGGCGCCCATCTCTGTTCGGGTGATAACCACGCCCCAGTTCCGCCTTCACCACGCCTCCGACACTCCCCCGTCAACTTTGTCTGCATCCGCGAGGGAGTGCAGTTGAAAGCGTCCAAAGGTCGGCTTTCGATTATGCCGCTTTATTTGTTTTTGTGAGAAGAACGCCCATCTCCCGATTTAGGTCGGAACTTGGGCGTTATTCTCGTTCGATTATAAGCTGGAAAGCGGGTGCCTGTCAAGTGGCTTTCTATGCACGTAGGTCTAGGGTTACCATATGGCTCCAGAAAAAGGAGGACGGATTGAGCCAGCCGGGATTTACTTCCATTGCTTTGGAAAGCAATGGAAGTAAAAACCGGCTGGCTCAATCCGTCCTCCTTTTTCTGAAGCCATATGGTAACCCTATGTAGGTCATTACCACCCGTGAGACCGTACAGCCAAGTCAATGGCTGGCAGTAAGTCCTCAGACCCAAAATCCATATTTTTTTGTTACATTTGTACCCCGCGCTTTCCCACTCATGGCAGGCTCAATGCGGCTTACATGGGGCAATGGAGGGTTAAGTGACTTGCCCAGAGTCACAAGGAGCTGCCTGTGCCGGGAATCAAACTCAGTTCCTCAGGACCAAAGTCCACCACCCTAACCACTAGGCCACTCCTCCACTGTTGCTACTATTTGAGATTCTACATGGAATGTTGCTATTCCACTAGCAATATTCCATGTAGAAGTCGGCCCTTGCAGATCACCAATGTGGCCGCGCAGGCTTCTAAATGGAATGTTGCTATTGGAATAGCAACATTCCATGTAGAATCTCCAATAGTATCTATTTTATTTTTGTTACATAGTAACATAGTAGATGACGGCAGAAAAAGACCTGCACGGTCCATCCAGTCTGCCCAACAAGATAACTCATATTTGCTGCTTTTTGTGTATACCCTACTTTGATTTGTACCTGTGCTCTTCAGGTCACAGACCGTATAAGTCTGCCCAGCACTATCCCTGCCTCCCAACCACCAGCCCCTCCTCCCAACCACCGGCTCTGGCACAGACCGTATAAGTCTGCCCAGCACTATCCTCACCTCCCAACCACCAGCCCTGCCTCCCAACCACCGGCTCTGGCACAGACCGTATAAGTCTGCCCAGCACTATCCTCACCTCCCAACCACCAGTCCCGCTTCCCACCACCGGCTCTGGCACAGACCGTATAAGTCTGCCCAGCACTATCCCCGCCTCCCAACCACCAGCCCCGCCTCCCGATCTTGACTAAGCTCCTGAGGATCCATTCCTTCGGCACAGGATTCCTTTATGCTTATCCCACGCATGTTTGAATTCCGTTACCGTTTTCATTTCCACCACCTCCCGCGGGAGGGCATTCCAAGCATCCACCACTCTCTCCGTGAAAAAATACTTCCTGACATTTTTCTTGAGTCTGCCCCCCTTCAATCTCATTTCATGTCCTCTCGTTCTACCACCTTCCCATCTCCGGAAAAGCACAAAAGAAAGTGGAAAAGAAACCAACTTCAAGAGATCAGTCCAAACACCAGGATGAGATGCTCCGAAAAAACACCCCATCTGGACCCTACACGGTCCGTTTTTCGGCTTTTAAAAAAGCCTTCATCAGGGGTCGATCAGTGAGTGCACAGTTCTATACTGATTGACAGTGGAGCACATGAATTGTTGTCTCTAAATAAAGGGAGGTATACTGTCTCGTACCAACAGGTTCGAATTGAAAAAGTTTTGGCGCCAAATCCTCCCAAATGAAAAGCCGAAACACGGACCGTGCAGATCACCAATGTGGCTGCGCAGGCTTCTACACGGAATGTTGCTATTGGAATAGCAACATTCCATGTAGAATCTCCAATAGTAGCAACATTCCATGTAGAATCTCCAATAGTATCTATTTTAATTTTGTTACATTTGTACCCCGCGCTTTCCCACTCATGGCAGGCTCAATGCGGCTTACATGGGGCAATGGAGGGTTAAGTGACTTGCCCAGAGTCACAAGGAGCTGCCTGTGCCTGAAGTGGGAATCAAACTCAGTTCCTCAGGACCAAAGTCCACCACCCTAACCACTAGGCCACTCCTCCACGCTAATGTCAGTTACCACACGCTAAGCTTTAGTAAAAGGGCCCTTTAGATGTTTATGTTCTTCCAATTAGGTATGAAGCCCACAATTATGCAGCACTGACCATTTACTGGGGGTGGGGAAGGGGGAACAGGGTGATTGAGAGGGCAACCTCTCCTAAACCCCCCTGTACTGACCAAAATGAGCACTTTTACAAAACCTAGATATGCCTGGGAGCAGCTGTAAAACCTGACATTGAGCTTGCTGCTTATAAATGTGCATGTCCCCTTCTGAAATGAGGAATAAACATGCAGATTTTGGCCCCACCCCAGTCCTACCCTAACTATGCCCAAACCACGCCCCCTTGTCATTTACATTTATTAGTGATTTGCATGCATAAACCCCAGCTTCCTAAAAATGGGTTTCTATCTTTGCAAATCATGAGTAAGGCTTCTAAAATAATTACCGTAAATTATGGCCAATTTTGTAATGCTGAAAAAAAAATATTTCAATATGCAAATCTCTCGGTAGTGTGATGCTCTGTCCACTGAGGATTATTGTATGAAAATTTTTAAAAAAGAAGTTTTGCTTCAACTGAATAAATTGTAGCTCAAAATGGCCAAGCTATAATCTGCCTACATCCTCTGAAAATGGCAAGGATAAATCAAGATCAAGTATACATATGTAGCATCATATCATACCTTATAATGTGAGTTTCTCTTTTGGGCAGACTGGATGGATGATACAGGTCTTTATTCTGCCATCATCTACTATGTTACCATGTTACTTGAGATGCATTTCACGCCATTACAACTATTTCAATTTATAATGGACCAGGGGCGTATCTGAAGTTTGGCGGTAGGGGGGGCCAGAGCCAGAGTGAGGGGGCACATTATAGCCCCCCCCCCCTACCGCCAAACTTCAGATACGCCCCTGGTTCACGGAATTAAAAAAAATTAAATATTAAAAACAAGTAAACATCAATTAAAACATTATCAGAAAACAAGATTGACCATAGAAAGGAACTCCATTGTCTGATAGGAAGGTGACACTCATTCATGCAAGAAAACTGTAAAGATACATCAGTCCAATCTTACCCTTTGCTCTCCAGTCTGCCCACCATCCTAAACAAGTCTCATCAACAGTCATAGACAACTGAAGGCGAAGTTGTCTAAACATTGTGCAACGCGAAAGCAAAAAAAAAAGATTTCAGCTCTTTCTTTCTCCGCTCCACCCCCTCCCGCCCTTCTGCGTTGAAATGCAAACGTTGCAGTCGGATTTCCTAGTTCTTCTTCGTCCTCCGTGTCCGACCATGCTGTTCAAAGGATCTGCTGAATCCCGGAGTCTGACGTCGCTGCAAGTTGTACGTGCAGGACGTCCTGCACGTACAACGTGCAGCGACGTCAGACTCCAAAACTGGATTCAGCAGCTCCTTTGAACAGCATGGTCGGACACGGAGGATGAAGAAGAACTTGAAAGACCTCGGCTCGGCTGGCGGGGGTTGGGGTCCCCCGCCAGCTGAAGGAATATTTTTTAAAGCAGCGGCAGGCGATGGTGGGGGAGGGTTGACGGCGGTATGGGGGGTCCAGGGTGAAATCTGCGGGGGCCCAGGCCCCCGTGGCCCCACACAGATATGCCCCTGTAATGGACATATTATATTGTTACTCATACCTGGATTGGTTACTGTAGAAGTTCCTTTGTACCTCACTTGAATTGTAGCCAAGCTCGAATACAATTGTAAACTTGACTCACTAAAAGTACACCTGATACATATTTGCCACAACGCCTAGTACATAGACATGAACACCAGCAGTGCACTCCTAACTATCCAGTGTCTCACTATACTCCTACACGCACACACAACCCACAGCCTAGTCAACAACAACCCTACTACTCAAAAACCGCATAACACTCACATACACACAATGCACGCCCAAAACAACAACCACAACAACCCGCTTACATCTCACCAATCCTATGCACAACCTTTAAACAACCTACCAAATCAAAGACTCAACAACCAACCAATCGCAATAACCTCCGGACATAAACACCACCGACAAAATGAGGAAAACAATGACAACAACAAATCCAACTACAGAAGAAGCAGACAACTAATAAAAATAAACACGTCACACCCCACCCTGGAACCACATCACTCAATCCAACTAGGATACATCAATGCAAGATCAGCAGTACGCAACGCAGTAGACATACTAGATTGGATCATCACAGACAAATTGGACCTCCTATTCATCACAGAAACCTGGTTCCATAGTCCCACAGACCCTACCATCTTACAAACGTGCCCACCAGAATACAAAATCACGCACTGGACAAGAAATGGAAAAAAAAGAGGAGGCGGAATAGCTATTATATACAAACCTGAATTCACCATCACAATCACAGGCGAATCCACCTCACCACAACTTGAAATTGCATCGACTAGAATCAACCATCCAAGCCTAACAGGACACCTCAGCACAATCCTATTCTACAGACCACCAGGAAAATGGCAAGACGCCCAAACACAACTCGTGGATTTCATCTCGAATACCTGCGTATCAGCCTCAAACATCCTCATACTAGGCGACATCAACTTACACCTAGAAGTTGACACCTTACCAAATACACGAGAATTCAAAGAATTCCTAAAACTCTGGGATCTGCAAACACCTAACATACAACCAACTCACGAAAAAGGACACACACTAGATATCATAACGAATAGATTCGAACCGGACTCATCTATCATACTCGCTAACGTAACATGGACACCCACATTATGGTCAGACCACCATAAAGCAAATGTCACTCTTTACTGGCGAAAAACACAACTAAACACAAACACCAAACATAAACGAACAACCTACACCACGAGAGGAAAAATAGACCCCACAACATTCTGGCAACAGATCTACCAGAACGAATGGACTACAAACGCAGACACCACCCAATTCCTCCAAGAATGGGACAATATAAGTACAAGAACACTAGACAAAATTGCCCCAGTCCAAACAAGAACATCACATAGGAAAAATGCAAATCCATGGTTCACCGAAGAGCTGAAAAAACTAAAAACACAAGTCAGGAGACTAGAACGAGCTTGGAACAAAAAAAGAGACGAACAAACACGAAACGACTGGAAACTACTCCGAAGAAAATACAAATATACCATAAAACAAACAAAAAGACTACACTACAAAACACTAATAGGACCAAACTACAAAGACACACATAAACTCTTCAACCTCGTGAACAAACTGTTAGACACCACACCAGTTACAACCAACGACAAAGATACACCAAGTGTTGACAACCTTGCGACATACTTCAAGGAGAAAATTATACTACTACGACACAAAATACCCGCCAGCCCAACAGAATACACCACTCTTCTAGACTGTCTAGATCCAGAAGAAGGAACACACCCAGCAGACAGAACCTGGACCGAATTTGAACCACTGTCAGAAGACCTCATCTCGATAACTCTCAAAAGATATGCCAAATCCAACTGCAAACTAGACATATGCCCAAATAGCCTCATGAAATCTGCTCCTCAACAATTCATACTAGACCTAACAAACCATATAAATCACATGCTACAAAATGGACTCTTCCCAAAGGAAAAAGGAAAAATCTTACTCACCCCAATTCCTAAAGATACAAAGAAAAACACGAGCGAAATAACCAACTACAGGCCAATAGCATCCATACCACTAATAACCAAGATAACTGAAGGTATGGTAACTAAACAGCTCACAAACTATCTAGACAAACACTCAATACTCCATGATGCCCAATCAGGATTCCGTTCGAATCACAGCACAGAAACAGTATTAGTCACTCTCATGACCAAATTCAAACAAATAATTGCAACTGGTAACAATATACTCCTCTTACAATTCGACATGTCAAGCGCCTTCGACATGGTTGATCATGAAATCCTACTACACATACTTGAATACTTTGGCATAGGAGGAAATGTCCTGAACTGGTTCAAGGGGTTCTTAACCATGCGCTCGTATCAAGTCACATCAAATTCAACCACGTCCAAAGCATGGACACCTGAATGTGGAGTCCCACAAGGATCGCCTCTATCACCAACTATATTCAACCTAATGATGATCCCTTTAGCCAAACTCCTATCACACCACAACCTCAACCCATACATATACGCCGACGATGTGACAATATACATCCCATTCAAACAAGATACCAAAGAAATCTCCAACGAAATCAATCAAAGTCTACACATCATGAACACATGGGCAGATGCATTCCGCCTGAAACTAAATGCAGAAAAAACCCAATGCCTGATACTCACCTCCCAATATAACACAAATGAATTCAACGCAATAAACACACCAACCCTAAACCTTCCAGTCTCAGAAACGCTAAAAATCCTTGGAGTCACCATCGACCGCCACTTAACACTCGAAACCCACGCAAACAACACAACCAAGAAGATGTTCTACTGCATGTGGAAATTGAAAAGAATAAGACCATTCTTCCCAAGATACGTCTTCCGCAGCCTAGTGCAATCCCTCGTCCTCAGCCACCTGGACTACTGCAACTCACTATACGCGGGCTGCAAAGAGCAAATACTGAGGAAACTTCAAACAGCCCAAAATACAGCAGCCAGGCTCATCTTCGGAAAACCAAGATATGAAAGGGTACAACCACTACGAGAAAAATTACATTGGCTTCCACTCAAGGAACGCGTTACTTTTAAAGTTTGTACACTAGTCCATAAGATCATCTACGGCGAAGCCCCAGCGTACATGTCTGATCTAATAGACCTACCACCCAGAAACGCTAAAAGATCATCCCGAACACACCTAAACCTCCACTTCCCCACTTGCAAAGGCATGAAATACAAGACGCTGCACGCGTCAACCTTTTCCCACAAGAGCACGCAGGCATGGAATACACTACCGCGTAACCTGAGAAGGATTGACGATCAAGCTTCCTTCCGTAAACTACTAAAGACTCACCTGTTTGAACAAACTTACGGAAAGAGCCAACTCACATAGAGTCCACACTCACTATTCATCAATGCATTTTACAACCACTTTGATCCCTCATCCCCACCCCAATCTATCACGCACTTATCCACGGAACTATGGACACCATATGTCTTTGTCTAACACTACCCTTTAGCTTCCCATTGCCCCCTTCCAATTACTTCTATGTTGATATCCCATTGTCATATTCCAAATCTGACATTTGAATGTCTCTTATACCTTTGCACAATGTAATCCATAACCAAATTGTAACAAATGTATTTCTATTATTCATATCCTATTGTAAGCCACACTGAGCCCGCAAAAAGGTGGGAAAATGTGGGATACAAATGCAATAAATAAATAAATAAATTACTAGTTGTTGTAATAAAAGCTGGTTCTTTATAAGAAGAAAAGCATCTTATTACAGTGCACTCCATTTAAGTGCACATCGGATAAGTGCATGGTCTGTTTAACTGTATGCTGTACTTCGGTCCCGTGTTTGGTGCCATCAATTTCTATGGGGACAAACTTCGGTTTAGCACACCACTGATAAGTGCAAGATTCACTTATATGCATGGTTTAAGACTGCTCTGCAGGGAAGACTCCACATAAGCTCGCACACGGAAGATGGAAGCCGATTGGTGCGTGACAACCAACGAGATTTCAAATTTACTGCCCCTTTAACTGCCACAGGCAGAATAAGTGAAAGAATGTTGTTAGAGTGTACACTGGGGTCGTCGTCGTCGTCACGGCGGAACTGTAAGACTTTAACACTGGCTGAACGAATAGAAGTTCTTAAAAAATTAGAAAACAAACAAAGTCAAGCATCTATTGCTAAAGAATATGGTGTCAATCCCAGTCAAATTTCACATGTCTTGAAGCAGAAAGACCAGCTTCTGGAAGACTGGCAAAACAATACAAATCCACAACGGAAATGAAAACGGGCGGGAAAAGCTGAGGAGGTAGAAAATGCTCTTCTTCGGTGGTTTTCTCGAGCCAGGAGCAGACAGTTTCCTGTCAGTGGTCCAATGCTTATGGAGAAAGCTAACCAACTAGTTGAAAGTCTAGGACTAACTGAATTCAAAGCAACTGTTAGATGGTTGGAAAGGTGGAAGGAGAGGAACAACATAAAATTCAAGAAACAGCATGGTGAGAAGGAAGACGCTGATGACTTTGGTGCTGAAAATTGGGTTGTTTCAGTTCTTCCTACCATCTTGAACAAGTTTGCACCTCGTGACATTTTCAATGCTAATGAAAATGGTATCTACTGGTGAGCAATTCCTGATGGAACACTTGCATTCAAACATGCCGAAACTACTGGAGGTAAAACATCAAAGGACCGACTGACGATCCTCCTTTGCTGCAATATGGATGGGAGTGAGAAGTTGGAACCACTCGTCATTGGAAAGAGCAAACAGCCCCATTACTTCAAGAATGTTAAGCGACTTCCTGTGTCATACGAGGCTAACGCAAATTCATGGATGACTGGGGAAATTTGGAAGCAGTGGCTAAAGAAGTTAGACACTAGAATGCGGGCACAAAAGCGTCAGATTTTGTTGCTTTGTGATAATTGTGCTGCACACAGGGATGTTGTCAGGCTGTCTAACGTCAAGGTGGTCTTCCTGCCACCAAACACTACCTCTCTGATCCAACCTATGGATCAGGGCATAATAGCCAATTTCAAACAACATTATTGGGCTCTTGTGCTACGTCGTCTGATGAGCATTATGGATGACCAGACTGGCAAGGATAAATGTGCTGTTGAACTGGCTCGTAATCTACTGCTACTACTACTACTATTTAGCATTTCAGTAATCGATCACTGTTGGATTTCCTACATATACAGAAAGAAGCTGGAATCATGTTACACAGGCAACCATTGTGAACTGCTACAAGCGGGCAAGCTTTGTTAAGGATGTGAAGAGGGACGAAACAGTTGTAGCTGTTGCAAACACGTCAGATGAACAGGTTATTGACATCCCAGCCAGTGTTACTGAAGAGGAGTTCCATCGCTAAGTAGCTGTTAATTACGATCTACAAACAGCTGAAGACAGCACTGATGTTGAGATATGCGCCTACACGCAGGCAACTACAGCTGTTGATGGAACAGATGACGAAATGAGCAGAGGCACATGCTGACAAAATTCAACAATCTCCTCCTGTCACTTTTGCAAGAGCGCTGGAGAGTCTCAACACCGTGCGGGCCTATCTGGAGGCCACTGGATGTCAGTGCTATGACAGTTTTTACTGTCTGGCAGACATAGTCTATGGAACTCACAGACCCAAAAGTGTACAGAGGACTATGACTGATTACTTCAAGTAAGCCTAACATCAGTTAATGGAGACTGTATACTGTACATATAATAAACAGTACTGTACATATATTTATCAGATGTCAAGCTTCTTTGGGTCACAACGGTTAAGTGCATGCTCTGTTTAACTGCATGCATTTCTTTGGTCCCAGACCTTTGCATTTAAACGGATTGCACTGTATTCACATTTCTTTAGTATGTTTTAAGATGCATCTGCAAGATGAAGGTTACCCTCTTTCCCAACTATCATTTTAAATTGGCATGCTATAATTTTTTAGTGAATAGCAAGCATAATTTAAAAAGGTTTACTCTAATTTGTTTTGTCAAACTTCAGCTGTAGAGGAGGAGTCATCTTTTTTGGAGAAACAGCTCGACGATGTGTTTTCCATGTGCCTGTTTTTTTCTTCCAGATTTCATTAATAATTAACTGCTTTGCAGGATTTTGTGTCATAAAAATCCAGCAATAAAACTTCCATATGTAACAACTATGCACCAATGTTTGCAAACTCTTTGCAAAAGGGCTCTATGTGCAACCCCCCCCCCCCCCCCAAAAAAAAAAAAAAAAAACCTTAAAAGCCCAAAATATCAGGATTTTTGCAGGTTCAAGGCTAATTTGCACATTTTAACATACATAGGACAGTGTGAAAAATCTGCATCTCAGCACCAGCCTTCAAGTGAAAAAGACATCCCGGCTGGTGTTCAGCGTTATTTAACCTGCCAGGAACAGGAAAAAATCCCAAATTGTTTCAAATAAATTCTCACAGTATCAGATCCTTTCCCTGATTCCAGCTGAGCTGGAAATATAAAGGAACAGATGAGGAAAACTGCTGGATCAAAGAATATTTATATTGGAGTAAATTCCAGAGCGGGGGGGGGGGGCACTCCTGAGAAGGCTCACGGAGAATCACCCCACAGTGGCGGCCCTACCTTTAGGTCACCTGAGGCAGGGGACTCAGGTGGCACTCTTTTGGAGAAGTATCCACTCCCACGCCCCCTGCGCTCTGGCATCACCCCCTGCCCTTCCTTCCTCGAATTCACCTTTTTTTTGTGGCTTTCCAAAAGTCAGGGTGGCAGTGGTTTCCATTCTCTGCCCTGCCGCCGACCCCTTCTCTCTTATTGCCCGCCACCTCTCTGATGTACTTCCTGTTTCCTCGGAGGCAGGGAAAGCAGCAATAGAGAGAGAGGACTGGGGCCAGCGGCAATGTAGCATATGGAAACTGCTGCCGTCCCAACTTTTGAAAGCCACAAAAAAGGTACATTCATGGAATGAAGGAAGGGGGAGATGTCAGACTGGGGAGTGGAGTGGACCCAAGCTGAGCTGAGGCGGCAGACCATCCCCTTGCCTCAGGCTGACTGCCACTGCACCCCCATTTCAGATTATTCCCACCATCTCATTTTCTAATGGCAACATACCTGAGGTCTTTGGTGGAGATGTGGCTGTACTGATCATTGCAGAAGTCGATCCTGTATGAAAAGAAAAGTATCTTAGCAGTCACGTTTTTTTCACTGCTTTTAAAAATGTGCCTGTTAAGTTACGTTATCTTATCAGTGTATAACATTCATATAGTAGAATTGGAAAAGGTGCAGTGAAGGGCGACTAAAATGATAGCGGGGATGGGACGACTTCCCTATGAAGAAAGACTAAGGAGGCTAGAGCTATTCAGCTTGGAGAAGAGACGGCCGAGGGGAGACATGATAGAGGTATATAAAATAATGAGTGGAATGGAACAGGTGGATGTGAAGCGTCTGTTCACACTTTCCAAAAATACTAGGACTAGGGGGCATGCGATGAAACTACAGTGTAGTAAATTTAAAACAAATCAGAGAAAATTTTTCTTCACCCAACGTGTAATTAAACTCTGGAATTCGTTGCCGGAGAAAGTGGTGAAGGCGGTTAGCTTAGCAGAGTTTAAAAAGGGGTTGGACGGTTTCCTAAAGGACAAGTCCATAAACCGCTACTAAACGGACTTGGAAAACTCCAAAATTCCAGGAATAACATGTATAGAATGTTTGTACGTTTGGGAAGCTTGCCAGGTGCCCTTGGCCTGGATTGGCCGCTGTCGTGGACAGGATGCTGGGCTCGATGGACCCTTGGTCTTTTCCCAGTGTGGCATTACTTATGTACTTATGTCCTCTACTTGGCTCACTTTTATTACATAGAGCAGTGATTTAACCTATTGTGATGTCATAGTGGCTCATTCCACCAATAAGAGCCAACCTCATTAGTGATGTCACAATGGCTTGATTGTATAGAATGTTTGTACGTTTGGGAAGCTTGCCAGGTGCCCTTGGCCTGGATTGGCCGCTGTCGTGGACAGGATGCTGGGCTCGATGGACCCTTGGTCTTTTCCCAGTGTGGCATTACTTATGTACTTATGTCCTCTACTTGGCTCACTTTTATTACATAGAGCAGTGATTTAACCTATTGTGATGTCATAGTGGCTCATTCCACCAATAAGAGCCAACCTCATTAGTGATGTCACAATGGCTTGATTGTATAGAATGTTTGTACGTTTGGGAAGCTTGCCAGGTGCCCTTGGCCTGGATTGGCCGCTGTCGTGGACAGGATGCTGGGCTCAATGGACCCTTGGTCTTTTCCCAGTATGGCATTACTTATGTACTTATATCTACTTTATAGAATTACCCCCAGTCTGCTTTGTCCCTTGCTTGAGATCCCATCTTAGACTATTCCCACCATCTCATTTTCTAACGGCAACATACCTGAGATGGTTGTTTGAGATGTGGCTGTACTGATCATTGCAGAAGTCGATCCTGTATGAAAAGAAAAGTATCTTAGCAGTCACGTTTTTTTTTACTGCTTTTATAAATGTGCCTGTTAAGTTACGTTATCTTATCAGTGTGTAAACATTCTTCTCCGAGGACAAGCAGGCTGGACATCATCACGCATGGGTCGTCATCCGCGATGGCCCAGGAGCTCCGGACTTAAAAGAAAAACTTTTAAAAGCTTCTGGAAGCGACGAGATGGGCACGGGGACAACGCACTGCGCATGCGCGAGTGACTTCCCACCCGCAACACCCGCGCGCTTCCCTCAGTTCTTTCTTTTCCGCTTCGTGAGAGAGGGTTTGTTTTCAAGTGCTCCTTGTGTTTTTCGGCCCAGGAGACTTTTTGTCGCGTTTATGCGCTCCAGTTTTTGCCTTTTTTCATTTTGTTTAAAAAAAAAAGAGGTTCCTTAATCTTTCCTAGGTTTTCCCCCTCTTTCTAAGTTTCCTTTCTTTTCCGTCACTTTTAGGCCGCTCGGTCACGTTTCTTTTTCCCTGTTTTGTGCCTTTTTCAGTGGCACCATCGAGTCGTTTGATTTTTCGACCACTATTTTTCCTCCCATGTCATCGAGGACTCCCAGCAGCTTCAAGCGCTGTTCCCGCTGCAACCGGACCATCTCGTCAACCAACCCTCACGCTTGGTGTCTCCAGTGCCTGGGCCCGACCATTTACCAGCTTCCTGTAAGCTCTGTAAATTAATGAAAAAGAGGACCCAGGTGGCTCGAGAGGCTCAGCGCGAGAAGCTCTTTTCAGATCGGTCCGGTCCTTCGACGTCGGCATCAACATCAGTACCGAGGTCGGCGGCATCGACATCGACGTCGAGGGAAGCGGCATCGAGAGGTCAGGTAATGGCTGCGAGAGACCAATTCGAGCTGGGAGCAGTGTGGCATCGAGTGGGTCTCCACCCGTCTTGAGGCCTACTGCTATGCAGGCCCCCTGGGACCGCCCTGAGTCGGACCTGGCCCGAGGAGGTGTAAGGATTCCACGTCCTCCCCATCGGTACCGAGGAGTGTCGATGACAGGCGTCGGGCGAAGGCTAAGAAGCATCGCCATCGATCTCCTTCCCGTCATGGTACTGAGAGCTCCGGGGAGCCGAGGGATGCGGCACCCAAGAAGCGTCGGCGCCAGGAGGACCACTCACCCTCCATTCAGGAAGTGCCGATGCGTCGGTCGTCTGGCAGCCAGGTACCGGCTCTCGAACCTCTTCAGACTCTGGCACCGACTCCTGCACCGGCCCCACAGCTTGTTCCGATGGCAGCCCTCGATGAGTGTCTCCGGGCCATGCTTCCAGGCCTTCTGGAAGGGATAATGCGTCCATCTGCCTTGGTACCGGAGGTGCTTGCGCCTCGGGTATCCACTGCTGAGATGGCGTCTGGCCCATCTCCTGTGCGGAGGTCTCCGCCCTCGGTACCGCTTGCGGTGCCTGAGTCGGTTGCCACCCGGGTTGACTCTCCCTCGACGTCGGTGGAGGAAGCTTCGCCGGAGTCCAGGCAAGGGTCCACTTCTCGACGCCCTTCACGAGGACATTGATCCTCGAGGTCGAGGCAGGCTCGGATTTGGACTGCTCTTCGTGAGCTATTGTCCGATACCGAAGAGGAGCACTCATGGGGAGAGGAGGAAGACCCCGGATATTTTTCAGAGGAAGATTCTCAGGGGCTTCCATCTGATCCCACTCCACCTATTGAGGTTAGACAATCTCCACCTGAGTGTCTCTCCTTTTCATCTTTTGTGCGGGAAATGTCTAGGGACATTCCATTTCCCATGGAGGCTGTGGATGAGCCCAGGGCCGAGATGTTCGAGGTCCTGGATTATCCTACTCCACCAAAAGAGGTTGCAACGGCCCCCTTGCACAATAAACTCCGGGAAGTGATGTTGCGAAATTGGTCTTGACCTCTATCTAATTCAGTTGTCAACAAGAAGTCCAAGTCCCAGTACAGAGTTCATGGTGAGCCTGTGATGGTGAAGGCCCAACCTCCTCACGATTCCATGGTGGTGGACTCTGCTCTCACAAGATCCAAGAGTACTAGGGACTATGCCTCGGCGCCCCCGGGCAGAGAGTCTAGAACCTTGGATTCTTTTGGGAGGCATACGTATCAGGCTGGAATGCTCACGGCCAAGATTCAAACGTACCAGCTGTACACCTTCTCAGCGCCAATGCGGTCAAGCCCGTTCCACCAGGGCAAGAAGGTCTGGGATTCTATTCCAGGTACTTTCTTGTACAGAAAAAGACAGGGGGGATGCGTCCCATCCTAGACCTAAGGGCCCTGAACAAATATCTGGTCCGAGAAAAGTTCAGGATGCTTTCCCTGGGCACCCTTCTTCCCATGATTCAGGAAAACGATTGGCTATGCTCTCTGGACTTAAAGGATGCCTATACTCACATCTCGGTGCTTCCAGATCACAGGCAATACCTCCGATTTTGCCTGGGAACTCAGCATTTTCAGTACTGTGTACTGCCCTTTGGTCTCGCTTCTGCGCCCAGAGTGTTCACAAAGTGCTTGACAGTTGTTGCAGCATTGCTACACAGACTGGGAGTGCATGTGTTCCCTTATCTCGACGATTGGCTGGTGAAGAACACCTCGGAGGCAGGGGCTCTACGATCCATGCAGATTACTATTCAACTGCTCGAACTACTGGGGTTTGTCATCAACTATCCCAAGTCCTGTCTGATTCCCGTGCAGAAATTGGAACACACAGACGTCGCGAGCTTATCTTCCCCAGGCATGGGCGGACAACCTTCTGGCCCTCGTGTCCTCAGCTCGAGCATCCCAACAGATCACAGCTCGGCAGATGTTGAGACTTCTGGGCCACATGGCCTCCACAGTTCATGTGACCCCCATGGCACGTCTATACATGAGATCAGCTCAGTGGACCACAGCATCCCAGTGGTGTCAGGCTACGGGGGATCTAGAGGATGTCATCCATCTTTCCACCGCATTTTGCAATTCCCTTCACTGGTGGACCATTCGTTCCAATCTGACCTTGGGACGCCAATTCCAAATTCCTCAGCCGCAAAAAGTGCTGACAACGGATGCATCCCTTCTGGGGTGGGAAGCTCATGTGGATGGGCTCCACACTCAAGGAGTTTGGTCCTTCCAGGAAACGCATCTTCAGATCAACCCCTTGGAATTGTGAGCGATCTGGAATGCCCTAAACACTTTCAGAGATCGGCTGTCCAACCAAATTATCCTAATTCAGACAGACAATCAGGTTGCTATGTATTACACAAACAAGCAGGGGGGCATCGGATCTTGCCCTCTGTGTCAGGAAGCCGTCAGAATGTGGCTTTGGGCGAGTCAGCATGGCATGCTTCTCCAGGCCACATATCTGGCAGGTGTAAACAACGGCCTGGCCGACAGGTTGAGCAGGATCATGCAAACTCACGAGTGGTCTCTGAACATGGACGTTGTCCGCAAGATCTTTCAAGCATGGGGCACCTCCTCGGTGGATCTTTTTGCCACTCAGTACAATCACAAAGTTCCTCAATTCTGTTCCAGGCTTCAGGCCCACGACAGGCTAACATCAGATGCCTTTCTCCTTTATTGGGGGACGGGTCTCCTGTATGTGTATCCTCCCATTCCTTTAGTGGGGAAGACTCTGCTGAAACTCAGGCAAGACCGTGGAACCATGATTCTGATAGCACCTTTCTGGCCTCAGATTTGGTTCCCTCTTCTTCTGGACTTGTCCTCCGAAGAACTGTGGAGATTGGACTGTTTTCCGACCCTCATCACTCAGAACGAGGGGTCGCTTCTACATCCCAACCTCCAGTCTCTGGCTCTCACGGCCTGGATGTTGAGAGCTTAGAAGTTGCCTCTTTAGGCCACTCAGAGGGTGCCTCCCGAGTCTTGCTTGCTTCCAGGAAAGATTCCACGAAAAGGAGTTATGGTTTTAAATGAAGGAGGTTTGCTGTTTGGTGTGACAGCAAGGCCCTAGACCCTTTCT
Source organism: Microcaecilia unicolor (assembly GCF_901765095.1). Taxonomy (NCBI): domain Eukaryota; kingdom Metazoa; phylum Chordata; class Amphibia; order Gymnophiona; family Siphonopidae; genus Microcaecilia; species Microcaecilia unicolor. Next base: position 278,960,531 of record NC_044037.1, on the reverse strand, counting down.
GTTGTCCTACACGGACCCTGCTTGAGTACCTTCTACACTTATCGGAGTCTGGTCTTAAGACTAACTCATAAGAGTTCACCTTAGTGCAATCAGTGCTTATCATCACAGTGTAGAAGATCAGCCTATCTCTGGACAGCCTTTAGTTGTTCATTTTATGAGAGGTTTGCTTTTGTCAAAGCCCCCTGTCAAACCTCCACCAGTGTCATGGGATCTCAATGTCATTCTCAACCAGCTGATGAAACCTCCTTTCGAGCCACTGAATTCCTGCCATCTGAAGTACTTGACCTGGAAGGTCATTTTCTTGGTGGCTGTAACTTCAGCTCGTAGTCAGTGAACTCCAAGCCCTGGTAGTTCATGCTCCCTACATTAAATTTCATCATAACAGGGTAGTCCTCCGCACTCATCCTAAGTTCCTGCTGAAGGTGGTGTCGGAGTTCCATTTGAACCAGTCAATTGTCTTGCCAACATTCTTTCCCCATCCACATACCCACCCTGGTGAGGATAAGTTGCATACCTTGGACTGTAAGAGAGCATTGGCCTTTTACGTGGAGTGGACGAAGCCCTATAGTCAGTCCGCCCAGTTGTTTGTTTCTTTTGATCCCAACAGGATGGGGGTTGCCATCGGAAAACGCACAATCTCCAATTGGCTAGCAGATTGCATTTCCTTCACTTGCGCCCAAGCTGGGTTGACTTTGGAGGGCCATGTCACGGCTCATAATGTCAGAGCCATGGCTGCGTCAGTGGCTCATCTAAAGTCAGGGTCTATTGAAGAGATTTGCAAGGCTGCAACGTGGTCATCAGTCCACACATTCACATCTCACTACTGCCTACAGCAGGATACCTGACGTGACAGTCGGTTTGGGCAGTCGGTGTTACAGAATCTGTTTGGGGTTTAGAATCTAACTCCACCCTCCTAGGCCCATTTCTGTTCTGTTCCAGGCTGCACTGTTCACTTAGTTGTGTTTGTTTTTAGGTCAATCTCAGTTATGTCCTTGCCGTTGCGAGGCCCAATTGACCATTGATCATTGTTTTGAGTGAGCCTGGGTGCTAGGGATACCCCATGCGTGATGATGTCCAGCCTGCTTGTCCTCGGAGAAAATGAAGATACTTACCTGTAGCAGGTATTCTCCGAGGACAGCAGGCTGGACATCATCACAACCCGCCCTCCTCCCCTTTGGAGTTGTTCTTTTCTAGTTTGCTTGTTATATAACTGAGGGAAGCGCGCGGGCGTCGTGGGTGGGAAGTCACTCGTGCATGCGTGGTGCCTTGTCCCCACGCCCATCTTGTTGCTTCCAGAAGCTTTTAAAAGTTTTTCTTTTATGTCCGGAGCTCCTGGGCCGTCGCAGACGACGACCCATGCGTGATGATGTCCAGCCTGTTGTCCTCGGAGAATGCCTGCTACAGGTAAGTATCTTCATTATATCTACTTTATAGAATTACCCCCATTCTGCTTTGTCCCTTGCTTGAGATCCCATCTTAGACTATTCCCACCATCTCATTTTCTAACGGCAACATACCTGAGGTCTTTGGTGGAGATGTGGCTGTACTGATCATTGCAGAAGTCGATCCTGTATGAAAAGAAAAGTATCTTAGCTGTCACGTTTTCTTTATTGCTTTTATACCGGTCCAACTTAAATGCCTGATCTCTGGAACCCAGCAAAACTAAAGAATGTAATGGACATAACACAAATCTTCTGTTAGACGATGCCCTAATGTGGTTGTGCCACATGAACTTTATCTTACCACAACATCACATTGTATTTGTTCACACCAGAGTCTGCAAACGCCTCTCCGGTACTATGTAAGCCACATTGAGCTTACAAATAGATGGGAAAATGTGGGATACAAATGTAACAAATAAAAAAAATAATTGTGCCTGTTAAGTTACGTTATCTTATCAGTGTGTAAATCTATATTCATATCTACTTTATAGAATTACCCCAGTCTGCTTTGTCCCTTGCTTGAGATCCCATCTTAGACTATTCCCACCATCTCATTTTCTAACGGCAACATACCTGAGATGGTTGTTGGAGATGTGGCTAGGCTGATCGTTGTAGGGGTCGATTCTGTATGAAAAGAAACGTATCTTAGCAAATGTGCCTGTTAAGTTACGTTATCTAGGACAGTTTTAAAAAGTATAATAAATTGTAAAGTGCTGGATCAGACACTACCATTTTGGTCCATTCAACTATAGAATTCCCTTGATAGCAGCACTTAAGCTGACCCATTGGGACTTATAATCCCACCCACCCTCCCCACAACCCACCCACCCCAGGGTTGTCCACTCATTTATAGACAAACCAAACCTCATTAACTTTACTCCACAGTCATACACAGGCAGTCTTGCAGGCTGATACTCCAACATAGTACACCTGTTCATACCCATTTCAACCAATCAGGATGACTTTTATTCTCTGCAATAATTGTGCTGCTTTAGTTTCAAGGCCAATCATCTGGAAACTTAAAGCTTGTCCTATCTGTCTTCAGCTATCTACTTTAAAACAAGAGCTATATAAAGTAATGCAAGAATTAGATGCAATTAAAGCAACTTATAGGACTGTACAGAATCATAACTTCTCACCACTGCCTCAGAGAATAAAACCACAAAGGAACAGAAGGCTCACAGTAGGCTCAGGCAGAATTCGTCATGTGACACAGAAGCATCCACCCGCACAAGTGTTGCCACTACAAAATTCTTTTGCTCCACTACAACACTGTGATGTTCCTGAAACTAAAACTAAAATTGAAGCAGAAAAAAAAGAAAAAGCAAGGAAGAGGGAACAAAAAGAGGAGAAGGTACCCAAAGAGAAAAGACACTCACAAATCACTAAACCCAAAACACATACTAGGAAATGTAGTTGGAAAGCAATGACCACAAATGCTCACAGTATAAGCAATAAAATTCATGACCTTCAAGCCCTGATGTTGGAGAATGACTTGGACATAGTTGCAGTCACAGAGACATGGCTCAATGGTTCCCATGAATGGGATGTAAACATACCAGGCTATAATCTTTTTAGGAAGGATAAAGAGGGACGTAAAGGTGGAGGAGTAGCTCTGTATGTGAGAAATGATATCGCAGCAACTGAAATGACAGGGAAGTGGGGAAAGGAAGAAGCGATATGGATCACCTTAACAAGAGAGGATAAAACCTTGGTCCACGTGGGTGTTGTCTACAGACCCCCGACACAAATGGAGGAACTGGATAAAGATCTGATCGCTGATATTCAAAAGTTGGGGAAGAAAAGAGAGGTGCTGTTGTTGGGAGATTTTAATCTGCCGGATGTAGATTGGAAGGTTCCGTCTGCAAAATCGGAAAGAAGTAGAGAGATTGTGGATGCTTTCCAAAGTGCTCTGCTCAGACAAATGGTGAACGAACCCACGAGGGAGGGAGCCACGTTGGATCTGGTGCTCACAAATGGGGATAGTGTGTCAAATGTCCGAGTGGCTGCATACCTGGGAAACAGTGACCATCAAACGGTTTGTTTTGATGTAACGGCTCATGTGGATGGCGGCCACTCTAAACTCAAAGTCCTGGATTTCAAGCGAGCTGACTTTAACAAAATGGAAGAATACCTGAGGAAGGAGCTGATGGGCTGGGAGGACATAAGAGAAGTGGAAGGACAGTGGTCCAGGCTAAAAGAAGTAATAAACAGGGCCACAGACCTTTATGTAAGGAGAGTAAATAAAAGCAAGAGAAAAAGGAAACCGATATGGTTCTCAAAGCAAGTGGCTGAGAAAATAAAGATTAAAGAGTTAGCGTTCCAGAAATATAGAAAATCTCAAGAGGAAGAACACGGGGAGGAATACCGGATGAAACTGAAAGAAGCCAAGAGAGAGGTACGTCTGGCGAAGGCGCAAGCGGAAGAACAAATGGCTAGAAATGTAAGGAGGGGAGACAAAAACTTCTTCAGGTATATTAGTGAAAGGAGAAAGACTATAAAGGGAATTGTGAGACTAAAAGATACAACAAAACGCTATGTAGAAAATAATGAAGAAAAAGCCAATTTGCTAAATAGATACTTTTGTTCTGTTTTCACTGAAGAAAACCCTGGGGAAGGACCGAGAGGGACTGGCAAAAGTACACCTGAGAATGAGGTGGATAGAGCGCCGTTCACAGAAGAGAGTGTGTATCAACAACTTGGAAAGCTAAAGGTGGACAAAGCCATGGGGCCGGACGGGATCCACCCCAGAATACTGAGGGAGCTCAGAGAGGTTCTGGCAGGTCCTCTTAAAGACTTGTTTAATAAATCCTTGGAGACGGGAGAGGTTCCGAGGGATTGGAGAACGGCGGAGGTGGTCCCTCTTCACAAAAGTGGGGATAGGGAAGAAGCTGGAAACTACAGGCCGGTAAGCCTCACTTCGGTTATTGGAAAAGTAATGGAAGCATTGCTGAAGGAAAGGATAGTGAATTTCCTGGAAGCCAATAAGTTGCAAGATCCGAGACAACATGGTTTCACCAAAGGGAAATCGTGCCAAACGAATCTCATTGAATTCTTTGACTGGGTGACAGGAGCATTAAATCAAGGACGTGCTATGGACGTCATCTACTTAGATTTCAGCAAGGCTTTTGACACGGTTCCCCACAGGAGGCTCTTAAATAAACTAGACGGCCTGAAGATAGGACCCGAAGTGGTGAACTGGATTAGGAACTGGTTGACGGACAGACGCCAGAGGGTGGTGGTAAATGGAGTTCGCTCGGAGGAGGGAAAGGTGAGTAGTGGAGTGCCTCAGGGATCGGTGCTGGGGCCGATTCTGTTCAATATATTTGTGAGTGACATAGCCGAAGGGTTAGAAGGTAAAGTTTGCCTTTTTGCGGATGACACCAAGATTTCCAACAGAGTGGACACCCCGGAGGGAGTGGAAAACATGAAAAAAGATCTGAAGAAGCTAGAAGAATGGTCTAACGTTTGGCAATTAAAATTCAATGCGAAGAAATGCAAAGTGATGCACTTAGGGAGTAGAAATCCAAGGGAGACGTATGTGTTAGGCGGGGAGAGTCTGATAGGCACGGACGGGGAGAGGGATCTTGGGGTGATAGTATCTGAGGACCTGAAGGCGACGAAACAGTGCGACAAGGCGGTGGCCGTAGCTAGAAGATTGCTAGGCTGTATAGAGAGAGGAGTGACCAGCAGAAGAAAGGAGGTTTTAATGCCCCTGTATAAGACGTTGGTGAGGCCCCACCTGGAGTATTGTGTTCAGTTTTGGAGGCCGTATCTTGCGAAGGATGTTAAAAAAATGGAAGCGGTGCAAAGAAAAGCTACGAGGATGGTATGGGATTTACGTTCCAAGACGTATGAAGAGATGCTTGCTGACCTGAACATGTACACCCTGGAGGAAAGGAGGAACAGGGGTGACATGATACAGACGTTCAAATATTTGAATGGTATTAATCCGCAAACGAATCTTTTCCGGAGATGGGAAGGCGGTAGAACGAGAGGACATGAAATGAGATTGAAGGGGGGCAGACTCAGGAAAGATGTCAGGAAGTATTTTTTCACGGAGAGGGTGGTGAATGCTTGGAATGCCCTCCCGCAGGAGGTGGTGGAGATGAAAACGGTAAGAGTTCAAACATGCGTGGGATATGCATAGAGGAATCCTGTGCAGAAGGAATGGATCCTCAGAAGCTTAGCTGAAATTGGATGGCGGAGCAGGTGGGGGGAAGAGGGGGTGGTGGTTGGGAAGCAAGGATAGGGGAGGGCAGACTTATACGGTCTGTACCAGAGCCGGTGATGGGAGGCGGGACTGGTGGTTGGGAGGCGGGAAATACTGCTGGGCAGACTTATATGGTCTGTGCCCTGAAAAGGACAGGTACAAATTCAATTCAAGGTAAGGTATACACATATGAGTTTGTCTTGGGCAGACTGGATGGACCATGCAGGTCTTTTTCTGCCGTCATCTACTATGTTACTATGTTACTATGTTATCAGTGTGTAAACATTCATATCTACTTTATAGAATTCCCCCAGTCTGCTTTGTCCCTTGCTTGAGATCCCATTTTAGACTATTCCCACCATCTCATTTTCTAACGGCAACATACCTGAGATGGTTGTTTCAGATGTGGCTGTACTGATCATTGCAGAAGTCGATCCTGTATGAAAAGAAAAGTATCTTAGCAGTCACATTTCTTTAAAACCTCTATAAATGTATCTGGGAGAAGAATGTGATCCCCGGTTAGCCAACTGTGGATTTGATTACAAATCTGCAATAATCATGAACTCTCTTTAAACCTGTAGCACAAAGACTTGAGTAAATTCTGCAATAAAATTAGTAGATGTATATGCAAATACTATTGAAATGAAGGAATTAACTATTAGCTATTTTTGTTACATTTGTACCCCACACTTTCCCACTCATGGCAGGCTCAATGTGGCAGGCAATGGAGGGTTAAGTGACTTGCCCAGAGTGACAAGGAGCTGCCTGTGCTGGGAATTGAACTCAGTTCCTCAGGACCAAAGTCCACCACCCTAACCACTAGGCCACTCCCCCATACAGGGAGATATACTAAAGCCCTGAAGACTTAGCTGATGTCTCTTCTAAAGCTGAAAATGGGCATTTTCTTAGCATCAGCAGCAAATGAATCCAGAAACGTTTGGGTTATGAGCATCTACCAGCAGATGGAGATACAGAATGCTGAACTGAGCTGTCTTATAGGACGGAATGCTCCTTGGTGGTCAGTCAGTATTCTCTAACTCCATCAGGTGGATGTATGGTCTCTCCAAAGCTCCTGGTCTCATGTGTTAGCAGTTCCTGTTCTGAGTCTCTCAGTTCAGCAGAGATGTGGGTTGTGCGGCTGAGCCTTTAAGGGGAACACCTGGTCACCCCAGGTTCCTCCCCCACCCCGATGCCTTCTCCAGCCCTTCTCCATTCTCTTTCCTCAGACCTGCTGAGTTTGTTTATAAAACAAAAAAAAAACAGCCTACACGTGGCTCCAGAAGAGATACTGGTGCTTCCAGTATCAGGGCTAGGAGAGGTGAGGGTAGATATATACGTTTGGCGCCAAGGAGGCAGCAGGCAGGCCTTGGAAACCCCATGAGGTAAGTTTTCAGTTTTACTTCTCCTGGTGCTGCTTACTGCGGTAGAGCCGGTTTTCTTTCCCGTGTGTAGTTTGCAGCTGCTGCTCCCACTGTTCATAGTCAGCCAAAACAAACTCTCAGGTCCTGAATTCTATCATTTAATTTCATGCAATTACTTTTTAAAACTTAATTTTAATACTTTTTAAAATCTCAGGTGTCAGTGCGGGGCAGACTCAAGAAAAATGTCAGGAAGTATTTCTTCACAGAGAGAGTGGTGGATGCTTGGAATGCCCTCCCGCGGGAGGTGGTGGAAATGAAAACGGTAACAGAATTCAAACAAATGCGTGGGATAAACATAAAGGAATCCTGTTCAGAAGGAATAGATCCTCAGGAGCTTAGCCGAGAGTGGGTGGCAGAGCCGGTGGGGGGAGAGGGCTAGTGCTGGGCAGACTTATACGGTCTGTGCCAGAGCCGGTGGTGGAAGGCGGGACTGATGGTTGGGAGGAGGGAGTAGTGATGGGCAGACTTATATGGTCTGTGCCCTGAAGACGACAGGTACAAATAAAAAGTAGCACATATGAGTTTATCTTGTTGGGCAGACTGGATGGACCATGCAGGTCTTTTTCTGCCGTTATCTACTATGTTACTATGTGTCAGCATTCGCGCCATTACAACGTTACTAGGGCAACCAAACACCCATCCTCAAACACCCCCCTGTACTCCCAGCATTCTTTAGGGCACCTATAATTAAAATTGCACAACATGCACGAGCGTCGCGCATGCTCAATTTCAAACATTGCTCTAATTCGGCGATTTATATATTTCATTAATCCGACCCTTTCATGGGTCACAACAAGTTCCTCCCTTCACTTATTTAATTATGCATTTGTGGCACAGGGTTTCCCAATGCCCCGTTTTCATTTAGGAGTCATCAGGTGAAACTAGAGCGTCACTCGTACGCAATTACATCACCCGTAATGTCATCACGTTTTCCCCAACGTTGCGACCTCATCTTTTCCCTTATCCCAGCTCCTACATGTCCCAGGGAGCTCAGGGTTTTTCCTTCATGCTTGCCTTGTTACTGACTCACCAGGGGCAGTCCCGGAATGATGCAGATCACGGCGAAATCGCGATCCCATGACGGACCCGCCCCCTGGCACCAAAATGCAGCCCAAACTCCCCACAGCTTCCTGCTAGGTAAATAAAATAAAACAAAATATTTTTTTCAACTTGTTACAGGTTGTTCATGCGCCACCACTTTCAGGGGGACCAATTGTGGCAGCCAGTCTCTGCCCCACTGCAGCATGTCTTGGGAGGCCTTGAGCTGCTAAGGGGAGCTTGGTGTTTCCTCTGTGTGGTGGGTGCATCGTGCAGCACAGTTGCCTGTATTTAGCTACATAGGATCTTCTTGGGCTTCTTCGATCTCTGTGACCCCCTCATATGGCGGGTCCTAGGCAGCCACCTTCTGCTCTTTTGGGGCTCAAGGCAGTGCCAGAGGTCATTTTGGCTCAGTGGCTTCATGACAGCTTTGTTGTCTACTCACAGGGATGTAGCCAGACCTCGGCGGGAGGGGGGGGGGGGCAGAGCCCAAGGTGGGGGGCACTGTTTAGCTGCTTCCCCCACTGATGACCTCCTCTGCCACTTTGAACCCCCCCCCCCCCCACTGCCAAAACCCTCCCCCGTCGCCACCAGGTACCTTGTTTGCTGGCAGGGGTCCCCAACCCCCGCCAGCCGAAGACTCTTCTTCAGCGCTGGTTGACTCTGGCGCCTTCAATGTAAGATGGATCTGTTTCAAACTCCTGACGCCCTGCACCATGCACGTCCTGTATGCAGGACGTAAGGCGTCAGAAACGGATCATCACACAGCGAAGGCGCCGGAGTCGACCGGCGCTGAAGAAGACTCTTCGGCTGGCAGGGGTTGGGAACCCCCGCCAGCAAACAAGGTACCTGATGTGGCGGTGGCAGGACGGGCGGGCGGCAGCAGCTGGGGGGGGGGGTCAAATGTAGAGGGGGCCAGGGCTTAATCTGTGGAGGCCCATGCCCCGTGGCCCCACGTAGCTATGCCCCTCTACTGGCCCCTCTACTCACCCAGGAACATTCCTCAGGTGGAGGTCTAGTTTGAGGCATGTCTTATGGTGCTAGGACTCATGTTGGCAGGAATCGCGCCACCTGTCAGGGCTTTGTGGTAGTAGCAGATTCCATTCAGACCCACTGATTGTGGCATGTTTAGCTTTTGACTGTTGTGCGAGGGTGCTTTTCCTGTGTTTCTGGTCTCATCTGGGCACTGTATCCTGTGTGTCCCGTGGGTTCAGCCCTTCCTGTCATTGGAGGGCCCTGGTGCCCCCTCAGTTCTTGTCTGCAGGCATTTCTTTTTACAAAAAAAACCCCACCATCCAGTCTGGAGGTTATCCTGTTCTTTTGTGGACCTGTGGCCTTTGTTTGCTTCTGTCCCAGGGAATGTAGTATGGGCTCCGGCTTAGGGTGGAGGGCTCCCTGTTTTGGGATGTATTCTTCCGCTTATCCATTCTTCTGCAGCTGATACACTGTTTGCAGGGCTCTCAGGAGCTACATGGTGGCTTTTCTCCAGGTGTTATGTTTACACTGCTTGGAGAAGTGCTCTATTTTCTTCTGGAAGGTGACTGGCTTCTCCCTGATGTTCTCAGGTTCAGGTCTGGTGTGTGCATGTTATTGGACACTGTGAACATCAGCTCTATTTCAAATAGGGCATCTTTCCTTCCCGCTCTCATTTTATTTGCTCTGATATGCATTTCGTCCATGGCAGGGGTTGCTGCATGATGCTGCTGTGCTAAGAGTTGAATGGTTGGGTTCCTCTTCGGCTCGGCTCGCTGGTATTGCCTCTGCCACAGGCCAGCTCTCTTGCATACAACTCCAGCCATCTCGGTATCAGCAGTGCCACTAACTAGCTGGAGGTCATAGTGTCTGTAGATGCTTCTATTGCACGTTCCTGGAGGAAGAGTTCATAGTCGGTTGTTGAGATGGACATGGGGGAAGCCACTGCTTGCCCTGGGCTTGGTAACATGGCCCAGTGCTGCTAATTGGGTTTCTGCCAGGTGCTTGTGACTTGGCTTGGCCACAGCTGGCAGCAGGATACTGGGCTAGCTGGCCCATTACTCAGACTCAATATGGCTCTTCTTTTGTTTGTTTGTTCCTCGCTTGGTCAGCTAGCAATGGTACAGAGCTTCGTCAGTGTAGGGTCCTGGCCTTGTGGTTCGAACGTATACCTCTGAACATACCTTTGGGGGTTCCTCTCCCACTTTCAACCAGCTGACGGTGGGCATGGAGTTCAGCTGTTCCTCTTTTCAGTCTCTCTGCAGCCTGCCATATTTCGTGATACTGCTTCACACAGCCATGTGCTGCTCCAACATCTCGCTCTGGCCTTCACCCACACTGGGCAGCACCAATGTGTCACCAGGTTGGGATTTTGGTGCATAGTTACAACGGCCAGTTCTTGGGTCTCTTCATGAGCCTTTGGATCTGATTTGGCATTGACCGGCGGCTGTGGCTTCAGGGTTCCTATTTCACCAGCTCCCTACTCAAGGTACACTGTTGTTTGGGGCCAAGCTGGAGCAGTTGGCTGAGCCCTGGGGCACCAAAGTCTTGGGGATTCAGATTCTTGTACTTCCCCTTTGTCTCCTCTTGGTTTTCATGAGGCCACGTGCTATGGACCAAGCATCTCTACCCTTCCAGGATCCCATTTCATCCCATCTGGCCCTTCGCCTGCTGCAGAAGAACCTCAGCCTTGTCTCCAAGGCTACTAATGTCTCCGGCACTTCCCCATGCTGGGGTCTTGGTTTGATTCTCGGATTTTGGAGTAGCAGGGCACCTCTCCAGATTCCTCGAGGAATGCTCCTTGTCTTGGCCATTGTATCCTGGAACTGCTAAGCAGGATTTTGAGCTGCTGTTTTCCCACTCTGTTACACATTTGTTTTGCTGGACCCCTCCCACCAAGTTCCAGCCCAAGATCCAGCAGTTCAGCATAGTAGGGACTGTACCGACTTGCGATGAGGGTCCGAGCAGTTCTTTATTTTCCTTTGTGGTCTAACGAAGGCTGCGTCTTTCAGCCTGGGTTTACACTTCCCAGAGTCGACGTGTTACAGATACCATGTTTTGCAATGGGTACATGCTGTTCTGTCCTAATTTTGTTCCAGCAGGGAGGGCTTTTTCTCCTCCATGGATCTCGAGGATGTGTCCCTCAACTTCCCAGTTGGCCTCCACATGTTCCTGTGGTTTGCGATCCTTGGAGGCCTTTATTCTTTCTGGCTTGGCCATTCTGCCTGTTCACATCACTGAATATGTTTTTCAAGGCCAGGTTGGTAGTGGCATCCTTTCTTCACAACGGTATATACCGTTCTGCTACAGCGTCCCCTGCCAAAGGCCCCTAGAGAGTGTGTGGTGGATTGTGTGTTGGATTTGCTGGTGGAGTTCTTTTGTCTGATGAGCAAGAGAATGTATTTGAAGCTTAGCCTTTCAGCCTATTTAGTTTGTATCTAGTGCAAAGCCTCCCTTGACTTTTGAGTTTGTGTCAAGTGTGAAGTGAATATAAAAGGCAGCTTAGTTTCACCCACAACTCTGCCTGCTATCAGGGGTGGCCTATGGGAAATGCAGGGAAATGTGGGGATAGGTGCAGGGTCTCATTTGCATAAGTAGTGGAGGAGTGGCTTAGTGGTTAGAGCACTGGTCTTCACCTCCAGAGGTGGCCGGCTCAAATCTGACTGCTGCACCCTGTGATCTTGGGCAAGTCACTTAACTCTCCATTATCTCAGGTATAAACTTGTGAGCTGGACAGGGAAATACCCAGTATAGCTGAATGTAACTCACCTTGAGTTACTACTGAAAAACGTGTAAGCAAAATCTAAATAAATAAGTCAGTAGAGATTAAAAAGGAGGGCAGCAGAACAGGCCCACATGTGAAAGACGCAATTGCTCAATAGTAGGGCAGATCCCAGATGCCTAATGGGCATATTTTACTGTTATTCATGTCTGAGCTGTTTGTTGGAGATGTGGCTTTGCTGATAATTGCTTTTATAAATGTGCCTCTTAAGTTACGTTATCTTATCAGTGTGTAAATATTCATATCTACCTTATAGAATTACCCCCATTCTGCTTTGTCCCTTGCTTGAGATCCCATCTCAGACTATTCCCACCATCTCGTTTTCTAACGGGCATAGTTTATTGTTACTCATACCTGAGCTGCTTGTTTGAGATGTGTCTAGGCTGATCGTTGTAGAGGTCAATTCTGTATGAGAAGAACAGTATTTTAGCAATCACATTTCTTGAATACCTTTATAAATGTATCTGGGAGAAGAATGTGATCCCTGGTTAGCCAACTGTGGCTTTGATTTCAAACTTGCAGTAATCAAACTCTCTTTAAACCTGTAGCACGAAGGCTTGAGTAAATTCTGCAATAAAATTAGTAGAGGCATATGCAAATACCATTGAAATGAAGGGATTAACTATTAGTTCTCCATGCAGGGAGATATGCTAGAGCCCTGAAGACTTAGCTGATGTCTCTTCTAAAGCTGAACATTTAGCTGAGTCAGAGGTGGAGTATAGGTAACTTACATAAAAGTAAACCATTTACTACATGTATATACTAGTAAAAAAAGGCCCGTTTCTGGAGCCAATGAAACGGGCGCTAGCAAGGCTTTCCTGTGGCCCCCCCCACCCGTCGTCGATGTTGTTGAATTGCTCCGCCTCCGCCCTCAACGTCATAACGTTTGACGTGAGGGCGGTGAATTGCTCCGCCTCCGCCCTCAACGTCATAACGTTTGACGCGAGGGCGGGGCCCAGACACTGTGATTTTCGAGGCTTCAGAGCTTCGAACATACAAACCTTGGCTTCAGTGATGTCAGAAGCCAATAGAACGTTGAGGGTGAGTTTTATATATATAGATATGGATGACAATTCTATAAGATGGGAGCCAACAGTTAGGTGCAAAGAGTGCACATAAATGACCAGAATACCAGTACATATGTATGTATGTGCATACATCTGTGTGTACAAAATAAGTACCTGAATATATGTAAACCGCGTTTAGTGTAGTTGCAAAAACCTCATAAAGGCGGTATATCAAGTTTCATTTCCCTTCCCTAATATTCTGGCTATGAGCTATTCCTTAAAATGGCACCTAAAAGCAGTGGTGCATAGTTTTGAAGATGGTCTTATATATGGGCGGAGTCTGGGTGGGGCATGGGTGGGATGCATAGATGCATGCATAAATTAAGGAATTCTATAACTTATGTGCTTGTTTTAGCAGTCCAGGCATGAGTATTTACACCAGCTTTATGGCTGGTGTATGTGGTTGTACCTAAAATATAGGCTCGTATTTGCCCAGTTATATTAGTATTCTATAAAGGATCCTTGGTGTCTACTTTCCTTTATAGATTAGGCTCTGAGTGGGGGCCTTCTTGGTGCCTAAGGATAGGTAACATAATAGATGACAGCAGATAAAAACCTGTACGGTACATTCAGTCTGCCCAGGTACCCCTTTATGCAATTGCCCTAGGTAACTGCCCATTTGGACCTGCGATTTGGAGAAGTGATCGAGAGGGGAACTGTGATTGCATCTCTGGTGTTCAAAACCACCTCAGAGTACAAAGAATTTGAGTTTTGGAGCATAGTCCTTAATTGTCTCACCGCAGAGGTGCAATTCTGCAAAATTCGCTACTTCCACTTGTTGGTGACACATACACGTATTTAGTAAGCAGCAAATATCACTGCTTATATGCCACATCTTTTTGAAAGTGTACATTTGCAAAATGCTTCCTTCCCATGCTCATACTGCTTCACATATCTTTCCCTTTAAATGCATCCGAAAGAAGAATGGAGCCAACTGTGACTTTGATTTTAAGATTTACAACAGTCACGGACTCCAATTAAATCTGTAGCGTTTCTCTCGATTTAAATATATTTATTTATTTGTTACATTTGTACCCAAGTAACAACAAAAACAATGGGAACAAAAGCTCCGCTCGCTTTGATGATCTTCCAACAACAAATGATAGCGGATCAAATCATGAAAGTGCAAAGAATGAATTGATCATAAATGGAGGACAGGACCTCAGACAGGTGACAACATAATCTTGATCTTATATAATAAGATTACATATAATGCCACCATATTCTAATCATAGGTCCCTGCCAACCTCCTTCCACAGTGTTCACATGAATTAAATGTGTAAAATATATAATACAAAAAAGCAGCCAAAATACAGAGCAAGGCTACTTAGCTTTGTTGTAGCTTCGTTGTAGCTTAAACTAAGGGCCTCCCCAACGGTCCCGTTTCGCCAGGTCAAGCTTCATCAGGGGAAGGACGCCCAACCTTGTGAGCTGCTGGATTGTCGGCATACCGGGAATGAGCCAGCAATTGAGCAATGGAGTGCAGTTGGGCGTCCTTCTCCTGATGAAGCTTGACCCGGCGAAACGGGACCGTTGGGGAGGCGCTTAGTTTAAGCTACAACAAAGCTAAGTAGCTTTGCTCTGTATTTTGGCTGTTTTTTGGATTATATATTTTACACATTTAATTCATGTGAACACTGTGGAAGGAGGTTGGCGGGGACCTATGATTAGAATATGGTGGCATTATATGTAATCTTATTATATAAGATCAAGATTATGTTGTCACCTGTCTGAGGTCCTGTCCTCCATTTATGATCAATTCATTCTTTGCACTTTCATGATTAGATCCGCTATTATTTGTTGTTACATTTGTACCCCACATTTTCCCACCTATTTGCAGGCTCAGTGTGGCTTACATGGTGCCATATAGGCTGTTGCCAGTTCGGTTGGTTACATATACAAAGTTATGTTGTGAACAGATGAGGTGGGTTTGGATCAAGTATCATGGGGTAAAAGAGGTGAAGATTAAATTGTCCAATACGATCATTAGTTATGTTGTGTCGCTGGGTGCTGGGTTTTTATGTTGGATCATTGGGATAGGCTTTTTTGAATAGGTGGGTCTTGAGTGATTTTCTGAAATTTAGGTGGTCTTGGATTGTTCTCACTGTGCTTGGGAGTCCGTTCCATAGTTGTGCACTTACGTAGGAGAAGTTGGATGCGTGGGTTGTTTTGTATTTTAGTCTTTTGCAGATTGGGTAATGTAGGTTTAGGTATGATCTTGATGATTTGATTCTGTTTCTGATTGGTAGGTCTATTAGGTCTGTCATGTAACCTGGAACTACGCCGTAGATGATTTTGTGTACCAGGGTGCAGATTTTGAAGATGGTCCTTTCTTTGATTGGGAGCCAGTGCATCTTTTCTCGTAGGGGTTTGGCACTTTCGTATCATGTTTTACCAAATATCAGTCTGGCTGCTGTATTTTGGGCGGTTTGGAGTTTTTTTGTAAGTTGTGCTTTGCATCCCGCGTAGATTCCGTTACGGTAATCTGCATGGCTTAGGACCATTGATTGTATTAGGTTTTGAAAAGTTTCCCTCGGGAAGAAAGGTGTTCTTCGGTTGAGTTTCCACATTGCATGGAACATTTTCTTTATTACCGTATTTACTTGGCTCTCTAGTGTGAGGCTCCGATCGAGTGTGACACCGAGTATTTTTAAGCTTTCTGAGATAGGGAGTGTGTGTCCTGGGGTAGTTATAGTTTCAGGTTTGTATTTGTTGTGTTGTGATGAGAGGATGAGGCACTGTGTTTTTTCGGTGTTTAGTTTCAGTTGGAATGAGTTTGCCCAGGAGTCCTATAGACAATATAGGAAAGTTTCAGTTCTGAATTTAGAAACTGAAAAGTGTGGGTTTGGAAAAATGTGTAGCTTGAGGAAAGCTCCACAGACGTGTTTACGACCACCGCTGGCTTTCAACCTTAAAAAAGAGGAGTGTGGTAGCCGTGTTAGTCCACTCTTATGGTTATCAATAGAAATCAAACAAAATAAAACATGGAAAAGAAAATAAGATGATACCTTTTTTATTGGACATAACTTAATACATTTCTTGATTAGCTTTCGACAGCTAATCAAGAAATGTATTAAGTTATGTCCAATAAAAAAGGTATCATCTTATTTTCTTTTCCATGTTTTATTTTGTTTGATTTCTATTGATAACCTTAAAAAAGAAACTCAGAAATCATTGGTTCATCCTAATGTGATATTTACGGGGCCACACTTTATAATATGGAAACTATGGTTAGATACTGCATAATTCTGTAGCAGCTAATTCCTATAACCAGTGCACTTTTTCTAGTGAAAAAGGTGCCGGTACTCAAATGCTAGGCCACCCTTCTGGGGTGGGGTGATCACTGAAGAACCTTCCACACAATAGCCAGGCCCCCTGCAACCAGTCACAGAACCTATGACAAGGCAGAATTGGTGTGTAGAGCCTAAGCTCTTTCATTAAAACTTGGGGACCATGGGTCAATTTTAGCAGACAACGGAAAAGGTGCTGGTTCTCAGTACCCCCAAGTACCCCCTCAAAAAAGCCCTGCCTATAACAGAGATAATTAAAGTCTCAAATAAGCAAACCTTTGTGCATCTATGCACTGGAAAAAAAATTATTTCCTTCTTCATTTATGATGTTTGGTTTTCTGTTTGCTGGTGATTATTCTATGGACAAATGTAGCTCTGGAGGAAATGAATAAATGTTAGCTGAAAACAGACCAAGCAATAAACTGCTGTCTCCTCTTGAGCTGTCATCTCACACAGTTCCCACCATTTCATTTTATAATATGTGCATTTATTTAGTACATAAGTACATAAGTAATGCCACACTGGGAAAAGACCAAGGTCCATCGAGCCCAGCATCCTGTCCACGACAGCGGCCAATCCAGGCCAAGGGCACCTCGTTAGCTTCCCAAACGTACAAACACTCTACACATGTTATTCCTGGAATTGTGGATTTTTTCCCAAGTCCATTTATTAGCGGTTTATGGACTTGTCCTTTGTGAAACCGTCTAACCCCCTTTTTAACTCTGCCAAGCTAACCGCCTTCACCTCCGGCAACGAATTCCAGAGTTTAATTACGTGTTAGGTGAAGAAAACTTTTCTCCGATTTGTTTTAAATTTACTACACTGTAGTTTCATCGCATGCCCCCTAGTCCTAGTGTTTTTGGAAAGCGTGAACAGACGCTTCACATCCACCTGTTCCATTCCACTTAATATTTTATATACCTCTATCATGTCTCCCCTCAGCCGTCTCTTCTCCAAGCTGAAAAGCCCTAGCCTCCTTAGTCTTTCTTCATAGGGAAGTCGTCCCATCCCCGCTATCATTTTAGTTGCCCTTCGCTGCACCTTTTCCAATTCCACTATATCTTTCTTGAGATGCGGCGACCAGAATTGAACACAACACTCAAGGTGCGGTCGCACCATGGAGCAATATAACGGCATTATAACATCCTCACACCTGTTTTCCATACCTTTCCTAATAATACCCAACATTCTATTCGCTTTCCGAGCCGCAGCAGCACACTGAGCAGTGTATTATCAACGATGACACCCAAATCCCTTTCTTGGTCCGTAACTCCTAACGTGGAACCTTGCATGACGTAGCTATAATTTGCATGACGTAGCTATAATTTGGGTTCTTTTTTCCCACATGCATCACCTTGTACTTGCTCACATTAAACGTCATCTGCCATTTAGCCGCCCAGTCTCCCAGTCTCGTAAGATCCTTCTGTAATTTTTCACAATCCTGTCGCGAGTTAACGACTTTGAATAACTTTGTGTCATCAGCAAATTTAATTACCTCGCTAGTTACTCCCAACTCTAAATCATTTATAAATATATTAAAAAGCAGCGGTCCTAGCACAGACCCCTGAGGAACCCCACTAACTACCCTTCTCCAATGTGAATACTGCCCATTTAAGCCCACTCTCTGTTTCCTATCCTTCAACCAGTTTTTAATCCACAATAGGACTTTTCCTCCTATCCCATGACCCTCCAATTTCCTCTGTAGCCTTTCATGAGGTACCATGTTAAATGCCTTTTGAAAATCCAGATACACAATATCAACCGGCTCCCCTTTGTCCACATGTTTGTTTACTCCTTCAAAGAATTGAAGTAAATTGGTCAGGCAAGATTTCTCCACACAAAAGCCGTGCTGACTCGGTCTCAGTAATCCATGTCCTCGGATGTGCTCTGTAATTTTGTTTTTAATAATAGCCTCTACCATTTTCTCTGGCACCGATGTCAGACTCACCGGCCTATAATTTCTCGGATCTCCCCTGGAGCCTTTTTTAAAAATGGGCATTACATTGGCCACCCTCCAATCTTCCGGTACCAAGCTCGATTTTAAGGATAAATTGCATATCACTAGCAGTAACTCCGCAAGCTCATTTTTCAGTTCTATCTATTTGATATGCATATCTGGAATGCTTGTCATAGAAGTTGTTGACGTGAGAATGGGTGGTTACTCAGGGGTCCTTTTACTAAGGCGTGCTGAAAAATGGCTTGCGGTAGTGTAGGCGCGCGTTTTGGGTGCGCGCCAATCTATTTTTCAGCGCGCCTGTAAAAAAGGCCTTTTTTTTTGCCGAAAATGGACTTGTGGCAAAATCAAATTTGCTGCGCGTCCATTTTGGGTCTGAGACCTTACTGCCAGCCATTGACCTAGCGGTAAAGAATCCGGCCGGTAATGACCTACGCACGTCAAATGCCACGTGGCGCGCGTCCATTATGCGCGCCTGAAAATAAAAAACATTTCCGCCTAAGCATGTTCTGTAAGTGGAGCCTAGATTTAGGTACAGTATATGGAATATGCTTAGTTGATACCCCAGTGCCTAAAACTATGTGCGTCCATTTACACCAATGAAAATATGGCGTAAATCCTGGCACGTAGATTTAGGTGCACTGAGCCATATTCACGTAAATTTTAGAATGCCCATGAAATGCCCATTTCCCTGCCTATAACCACATCCCTTTTTGCCTGCGTGCATTACAATTTAGGCGCTCTGTATTACAGAATATGCTTAGAGATTTGTGCGAGTAAATTCTAATTATTGTCAATTAATGCTCATTATTGCTGTTAAGTGCTGTTAACAGTGCTGATTGGCTTGTTAAGCCAATTAAGTTGCACACGCTGTTATGGAATCCACTTGGAGTTTGGCATGGAACGCTAAGCACGCTATATAGAATCCAAGAGATAACACCTAAAAAATCAGTGCTGAAAAAATTGCTTCTTAACATCCAATTATTGGTGCTGATTGGCTCATTAATCAAGTAAGTTATGCGTACAAATCAGCTATCCTTCTTATTTTCGAAGGAGAAGGGCGCCCATCTTCCTACACAAATTGGGAGATGGGCGCCCTTCTCTCAGGGTCGGCCAAATCGGCATAATCAAAAGCCAATTTTGGCCGCCCTCAACTGCTTTCCGTTGCAGGGACGCCAAGTTCAAGGGGACGTGTCGGCAGTGTACCGAAGGCGGGACGGGGGCGTGGTTAAGAGATGGCTGTCCTCGGCCGATAATGGAAAAAAGAAGGGCGTCCCTGACGAGCATTTGGCCGACTTTACTTGGTGCCTTTTTTTTCACGACCAAGCCTCGAAAAGGTGCCCGAACTGTCCAGATGACCACCAGAGGGAATCGGGAATCACCTCTCCTTACTCCCCCAGTGGTCACCAACCCCTTCCCACCCACAAAAAAAATTAAAACACATTTTGTGCCAGCCTCTATGCCAGCCTCAAATGTCATACCAGCTCCATCACAGCAGTATGCAGGTCCCTGGAGCAGTTTTTAGTGGATGCAGTGCACTTCAGACAGGCGGACCCAGGCCCATCCCCCCCCCCCACCTGTTACACTTGTGGTGGTAAATGTGAACCCTCCAAAACCCACTGTACCCACATGTAGGTGCCCCCCTTCATCCCTAAGGGCTATGGTAGTGGTGTAGAATTGTGGGTAGTGGGTTTTGGGGGGGGGGGGGCTCAGCACACAAGGTAAGGAAGCTATGCAGCTGGGAGCAATTTGTGATGTCCACTGCAGTGCCCCCTAGGTTGCCCGGTTGGTGTCCTGGCATGTCAGGGGGAGTGCACTATGAATGCTGGCTCCTCCCACGACCAAATGCTTTGGATTTGGTTGTTTTTGAGATGGGCGTCCTCGGTTTCCATTATCGGCAAAAACCGAGGCCTCCCATCTCTAAGGTCGACCTAAATATTGAGATTTAGCCGGCCCCAACTGTATTATCGAAACGAAAGATGGATGCCCATTTTGTTTCGATAATACGGGATGCCCCGCCCCTTCGCGGTGCTGACCTTAGAGATGGGCGCCCCGTTCGATTATGCCCCTCTACGTGTGCCAATTTGCACGTGTAACTTTAGTCACTATATATAGAATCCAGGGGCAAATGGGGAACAGGTCAAGCTTCCGTCAATCAGTAAGTAAAACAATAGGAGGAACAAGACTCGACATGACCGTGTTTCAGCAAGAGTGCTTGCGTCAGGAGACAAATATTTCAGTTCCTTTTTATGGTACACATCAACACATAAGCTTCAATGCTAACAAAGCAACTATAGTCCTCTAATGCCGAGAATATGGTACACTGTCTCCTCAAAAAGTGTATACTTGTGACTTTGGGAAGCGCTTCAGAGGAGTCAGTGTATCTTATTTTCAGCATTAGATGATATTGATGACTACGTTGAGGTGATTTTACATTCTTTGGACGCTTTGGTCTTTTTGCTTGACCTCACGGCACTTCTATTTGTATTTGTTTGTAAGGATCTATTTTTGATTCTTTTGCAGCACGGGGAGTGCCTTTTCTATAACGGCATTCGTGTAAGTCATCATCATCATCATCGCATGCAAATTTAGGTGCTCCCACTTACATCAGGTAAAAATGTTGCATGCAATGCAATGGAACTTATAGTATTTTATAAGTTTTATTGCATAAATATCTAAATCCCAATTTTACAAAGAGTGGGCCAAAAAAATTAATTGTGTCCAAAAATTACCATCAAGATTTACATCTGATACCGGAAATAGAATCTGAAATAGGCAAAACTTGGCTTATCTGTAGCTAATTCAATGTTGGCAAAAGCCATTATTCCGCACCCCAGTGCTTTGATAGCTTGATACTCTGTCTACTGAGGATTACGATATGGGGAAATATAGTTCATAAATGCCGGCACAACTGGTCTTTATGATAACCATTCTGTCTGTGTGAAGAGACAAACATTTTGACATTCGCATCTCTTTAAATACATCTGGAAGAATGTTCCCCAAATTGGCCAACAATATACGCTGGCATGCCTAAGTTTCACGGAGCCAACACAGCTTTGCGCTACTATTCTGTATATGCTTAGGCACACCCTGAAGCCGTTATTGAAATGGTAGTAGGTGCATCCCATTGTGGCACCGACATCTTGGTGCCAATTTATAGAATTTCTCCCATAGTGTTTCTCTTGATGTAAAAGTAGATGCTTCCGGAAACATTCACCACTGGAATTACACACTGAGAATTATAAATTCAGGGGAAGCAGCAAAGAGAGTATCATGGTGTACAAATTTCTGTGCGCAAAATTGCAAGGTATTCTAGTTCTCCACGTAACTAAATTGGCTAACGAGCCAATTAGCGCCTATAATTGAATGCTAATAGCAACTATTTTTGGATTTTTGTGAAGGGGCGGGGGGAGGGAAAGGGAAATGGGACTTGATATACCGCCTTTCTGTGGTTTTTACAACTACATTCAAAGCGGTTTACATAGAGGGGCATAATCGAACGGAAACGCCTATCTCCATGGGCGTTTATCTCTGAGAATGGGTCCGTGAAGGGGCGGGCCGAACCATATTTTCGAAAAAATGGATGTTTTTGAGCTGGGCGTTTGTTTTTTTTAGTGATAATGGAAACTAAAAACACCCAGCTCAAAAACGTCCTAATCCGAGCCATTTGGTTGTGGGAGGGGCCACGATTCGTAGTACACTGGCCCCCCTGATATGCCAGGACACCAACTGGGCACCCTAGGTCAGTGCGGTGGACTTCAGAAAAAGCTCCCACATGCATAGCTCCCCTACTACAGGTGCTGAGCTCCCAACCCCCCTCCCCCAAAACCCACTACCCACAAATGTACAACACTACCATAGTTCTTAGGGGTAAAGGGGGCACCTACATGTGGGTACAGTGGGTTTTGGAAGCCTCCCATTTACCAGCACAAGTGTTGCAGGTGGGGGGGGGGGGGGGGGATGGGCCTGGGTCCACATGCCTGAAGTGCACTGCGGTACCCACTAAAAGTGCTCCAGGGACCTGCATACACGCAGGCCTCTAGGACTTGTTGCTGCTGTATAACATTGGCCCACCAGTTGACACCTGAAGACTAATCTCTCCGAAAAAGTCCTTTATTGGAATAACCACGTTTACTCACAGTTAACTGCAGATCAGAGGTTGTGCCCCACTGGCAACGAGTCTCCCTGGTACTGAGATGAGCAGTAGGTCAGAGCTGGCAGAACGGTGTACAATGCCCTCTTTCAGCCACATTCGAGGTAAGAACTAAGTTCTGTAACATGGCTAACACAGGAAAGGGAACTAAAACTGGCTTACAAAAATGGCCACTACCGCATGGACTACAACAGGAAACACAACAGGGCACACTCTGACCCAGTAGGCAGGGGGAAAAGCACCATGGGAGAAGAGCCTACCAACTACCAACATCGTGAGACTGTAACACAAGCTAATGAAATCATGGAGCCCAATACCCTACACCCACCACAATGCAATGCTGATGTGACCCTGTACTGCACCCGAGAGCCACATCTGACCCAGGGAAAGGCTGTGACAGGATTGAACACATTCTGCTGTCATGGAGGTGGGTACAGCATTTGAGGCTGGCATACAGGCTGGAAAAAAAGTTTGTAAAGTGGGGGTTTTTTTGGTGGGAGGGGGTTAGTGACTACTGGGGGAGTCCGGGCAGTTGGAGCACTTTTTTGGGACTTGTTCGTGAAAAAAAAGGGTCCAAAAAAAGTGACCCAAAATCACGGTAAAAACGCCTTTTTTTTTTTCGATTATCAGCTAAAGACGCCCATCTCTCCTCGGCTGATAACCACGCCCCAGTTCCGCCTCCACCACGCCTCCGACACGTCCCCGTCAACTTTATTTGTTTCCGCGACGGAGTGCAGTTGGAAACGCCCAAAATCGGCTTTCGATTATACCGATTTGGGCGCCTTTGCGAGATATCTCCCGATTTAGGTCACACTACAGGCGTTTTTCTCTTTCGAAAATAGGCAGGATAGTATGTTCAGGTACTTATTTGTACCAGGGGCAGTGGAGGGTTAAGTACATCTTGCTAGGCACTATTCTGGAAAAACCCACAAGCAATTCTTACGACACACAACTCAAAAGGGGGCTTGAGTCAGGACATTTTCTTAACATACTAGAACTGTATTTTCAGTGATGTCTGTTTAGGATTATTGTCTGGAAATGTGAAGTTTGGGTTGAAACCAACCAAGCAAGTTTTTTCTCAAAAGAGACCAAAGCCATAATCTTTTTTTCTTCCCGTCACTTGAGACGCCAACACAAACTATTCCAATCATTTCATTTTATAATGAGTCGATTTTATTGTTACTCTTACCTGGGCTGCTTGCTGTAGCAGTGCTGTCACTGGTTGTTGTGTTAGCCTGTGCATCTTAAAGAGAATAAAACGTGTCTTTAGCATGTGCATTTCTTTAAAACCTTTTAAAAATGCATCTGGAAGATAAACGTTAATTTAATTTGTTAATTAGGACTTTGATTTCAAATTTTCAAGTCATGAACTTACAACTCTGAATATTCAGATTTAATTCATCTGTGGTGGCTGGCATTTTAAAAATGCTGATTGCCCTAGCTGAACACTGACCCGTGTGTTCTTAGCTGTAAAATCTTTCAATAAAATTTAAGCTTAATAAAATATGTTGAAAAGTAAGCATTTCTTTGTTTGCACATCCTTCACACTGCTAAGTGTTTACTCCACCCTGCTCCCAATGGGCATTTAAAGAGCCAGCTACCCACTTTAAGATCATGACCAGCCTGAGGGAGTCCCTGAGAGACCACACATCAGCCAACAGACCCTTTAGCTGCTGGAACACGTTTGGTTAAACAGTGTCTGTCCCTATAGGGCAGCCGCATGTAGGCAGCTAACTAGTTTGCCTCATGCAAAGGCTGTCGACCCAGTCCTCGGGACACACTTAGCCAGTCAGGTTTTCAGGATACCCACAATGAATATGCATGAGATAAATTTGCAAACGAGGGAGGTAGGGCATGCAAATTTATCTCATACATATTCATTGTAGGTATCCTGAAAGCCTGACTGGATAGGTGTGTCCCGAGGACTGGGTTGAGAACCCCTGGCCTAATTGGAGGTTCACGCCTGCTTAGACATCAAAATCTGTTTGAATTATCAGATTGAGTGTTTGAGGCAAATGCAGTAGGTGGTACCTTTCCCCTTCCACTGTTGGCATGTTGGTTTGAAGGACTCAGTGGGAGGACTGTGGTGGTCTATCTCAGTAGAATAATAGGAGGAATATGGATCTACCGGAAGGTTGTAACAGGGGTGGTTGTGGATGTGTGGGTATTTGTCATGTGGGATGCAAGTGGTGTGTGTGTGTGTGTGGAGGGAGGGGTACATGTGGGGGTGTTGGGAATATGGACTGTGCGTTGGAGTGATGGCATGTCTGTGTGCACAGGGTGTATGTGTACATGCAGGGTGGGATTTGGGTGCACAGGATGGCATGGGGGATATTTATGGGTGGGTGGAGGAGTTTGTGTGTGTGAAGAAGTGAAGGTGTATGTGTGGGGTGTAGGTTTTAGAGGTTGGTTTGTCTGTAGGAAGAAGCGGTTGGGTTGTGTGTGGGGGTGAATGTAGGGAGATGTACAAGACATAGATCCTTCCCCCTCTCCCTTTGCTTTCTCCTCTTCTCTGTATGCAAACACGCTTTCTCAGGAAGTCAGGGTCAGGGTCTATCCCCTCTCCCCTCTTATTCAACATCCTCTTAAGCCTCCTGGCTACTTTGTTCCAGTCCTTTTATATCTCTTCTATCTAAACTCTTTAGCTATTGACCTTTGCTTCCTACAAGTATGCTTGGATAGCATCGTAAACTGAATGAGGTTCAATAGGTTGATTTTGAATGTGGATAAAAGAACTGCCTGCTGGATCACTGGTTCCTTCCACGGTCCCAGTTCTTTTGGGTAAACCATTAACTCCAATGGATTCATTATATTATTTGGGTGTCACTTTAGATTCACACCTTATTTTTTTTGCAATAGGTTTCCTTGGTCTTACATTCGGGTTTTTATGCCTTATGCCAATTGCATTCTGATCACAATTTTTTGGAGACTGATGCCTTTGCATACTTTATATCATGCTTTTCTCATCTCCCGTTTAGACTATTGTAATGTGGTCTATGCGAGTATATCTCAGGCCAGTCTGAAAAGACTACAAACATTACAGAACACTACCATTCATTTCTTCTGTAAAGCCAAGTCGCAGGATCACATTACTCCTCTTTTTCAAAGTCTTCATTGGCTGCCTGTTCAGTTTAGGGTCCAATTTTAAGATCTTGATCCTAGATTTCAAGGCCCTTTGTGATGGGGCTCAAGACTGTCTAGTTTAACTATACCATATGCTCCGGCACACATTTTACGTTCCTCGGTGACCACAGATTGGTGCTTCCGCAGCCCAAAAAAGCTCACTGAGAATCCACAAGGGATAGTGCTTTCTTTTTCTTGGCACTGTGGAATAATTTACTTTTGACCCTACACTCAGAAACTTTGCTTACTCAATTTAAATTGAGGTTAAAAACTTATTTATTTGTGGTGGCTTTTGATACTGGTTAGTTCTGACATGTTGACCTTGGTTGATGCTGTTATTAACAATTATTTGGATTTTATGTTGTGTGAGTATTGCACTTTTCCCATCTTGATATAGAGTTCTTTTCTTAAGTATATATTTCTCTCAATTTTTATTGTGAATTGCTGAAACTTGGTAATCCCAAATTGTAAACATACACACACAAATTATAAACACACATACACACAGACAGACAGACAGATAGATAGATAGATAGATAGATAGATAGATAGATAGATAGATAATTGATTGACTGTCTATAGATTCTATTGCCTGATATGAAATGTACCTTAAAAAGTGTAAAATTTTTAATCCAATCAGAGGTAATTAGAGCCTGAGCAGACGAGATGGGCAAAATATTTTCCAGAAGCAAAAACCACAAAAGAAGAGAGATTCAGCCTTGCAAATATTTTGCAGAAAAACGTAATCCTATTTGTATTATTTTCACTGACACTCACAGAGAGCCATTGAAAGGTCATGAAAATATATCTTGTTTTCAGTGTCCCCATGGTATGCATACAGGCCTGTTGCTGGTTGTCGTTTCAGCTTAGGTGGGGTGTTGCTGGGGTAGGATGGGGCGGAGATCACTGTTGCTGCTGTGACTCATACAGGTAGTGGTGCTGCAGTAAATACATATATCAACACTAGCCAGAAAGTACCAAAGCAGTGAATGGGTGGAGCTGCTAGTTATCCAGAAAGCAGCGATATTCAGAACAGTTTCTGGTTAAAGGTAGGCCAGAAATATTCTACCCTAGTCGTATCTAGTTAGGTATCTAGATTGTGGTTTGAATATTGCTACTATCTAGATATCTGTCGTACTCCCTGCTCTGCATGATATTCAGTGCTGCTCGCTAGCTGGGTAGCGGTGTGAATATCTGTGTATAATTAAATTAAAACAATACAAATGCTGACCATGAAACTTAAATACTGGCTTGATCATTTTTTTATTTTCACTAATTTGCCTCCTTTTTTAAATCTCATTCTGAATATTATAACTTGTGTTTTATGTTTTTTTTTAAAATAACTTTTCTTTACTTTATATATTTTATGAATTATGATATGCTTTCATTTATGATGTGCATTGTATGATTTTACATAAGCCTAATTTGTCTGCTGTGTTACTCTGTAGCTCACCTTGAGCTTCCATAAAAAACGTGGGTGATAAATATGAACTGATTTAAACCTTTCTCTTACAGACAAAACACTTTCCACCACTACTTGGAAGTGCATTCTTCTTTAAGCACTAGGTCAATGTCCATTGCTCCCAGGTCACAACACACACTGCCCGATTCTCTCCCTTAGATGCTGAGTCACAGAGCATGTCCCTACAGATCTGCACTAGTGCAATTCATTCTAATTCTTACTTCCTCTCTAGGTTGCTTTATTTGGAGTGGGCAGTCAGAAAAATGACCCTTCATTTCAAATTTCTCTTGATGCCAACCTGTCACCTTTGGACGCCCTCAGATTTTACTTATGGTCAGCGATCAATATCTGGGCAGTGACCAAAGTACAAATGCCTCAGTTTTCCAATAATATATTTCTGTCTCTAATTCAGCACAGAGGGAGAGCTGAAGGCCATCATTAAGGTTTATGGCATCCAAGGTGATTTCCCTGCATCAGGAAATAGCAAGCCTCCAAGTACTGTCTCTTTTCCCATGCTCCTTCACAGTAAAGGGCACAACTGACACCAGGTTTTTTTTCTGTCTTTATGGCAGAAATTCAGAATTACACTTGCCCCTTCACTCTTTTTAAAATTTTGAGTTCACTTTACTTTACGGTGGTGGGAGGCAGGGCTGGTGGTTGGGAGGCGGGGATAGTGCTGGGCAGACTTATACGGTCTGTGCCCTGAAAAAGACAGGTACAAATCAAGGTAAGGTATACACAAAAAATGGCACATGTGAGTTTATCTTGTTGGGCAGACTGGGTGGACCGTGCAGGTCTTTTTCTGCCGTCATCTACTATGTTACTATGTTACTTGTGAGGGTGTAGGATGACATAGGAAAAGGGGTCCCTGACAATTTGTCTAATGACAGCTCATTTAATGGACAGTTGGTCTACAATACACAATGGCTAATGGGTCATTGGGTCTAAGAAACAATTGGGCTAATGTTACAATTGATGGCTCAATTGGTCTAAACAACATAGGAGACAGGATACTGATGTAAAAATCAATGTAAGTTTATAAGAAAAAACTACAGCAAGACACAGAAAGATTAGCACACAAACTTTATGAAAGAAGTTAATATTATAAACATATATATGAGTGAAGAAAGTTAATAGGAGAAAATTAAATGCACAAAAGTTTGTCAATGTTGTTCTAAAAGCCAGATTGTGGGCAATGCCATGTAGAAAATCCAGAATATTGTAGAGGCTCACTGTGCAAAAATGGACATAATACAATCTCCACAGCCTTTTTCATCATTTTTCTGTTTCTTTCATTGCTCTCCTCGTATTAAGCATTCCTTCTGTCTTCAAAAGAGAACCATAAAAAGTAGGGTAGTGGAACAGGCCTCCTAATTAGAGTCAGTAAGATAGATATAGTGGACGTCAGAGGAAAATCCTTATTAAAGCACAAATCTTAAGCGCAGACTCAACACGGACTCATGTGAAACTTGCCTCAGGAGTCATAAAAACCCTTGAAACCACTACTGGCAAAGTGTCGACGTTTGAGCAAAATATGCGTGGGGTCAAGTTTTTTGTAACTCCTGAGGCAGGCTTTATGCCGAAACATGGGTCCGTGTCGAGTCTGTGCTTAAGATTTGTGCTTTAATAAAGATTTTTCTCTGGTGTACACTGGATCCATCTTGTTGACTCTACCTAGGAGGCCTATTACACGATCCTACTTTTTTTGGTTCTCTTTTGTTGGATTGCGTAGGGGTTTTTTTTTCTTCCTCTCCTTCCATCTGTCCTTCAACATCTTTCTGCTCTTTCTACAATTCAACAATTTATAAACTCCAATATGTACTCTTCCAACCAACACTTCCAGTCTTCTATGCCAAACGTTTGTAGCTGATGCTGGCCATTAATGATTATTATGACTGCTGACCCATTACACTTTCTATCTTCGCATCTCCAGTATTAAGCCATTTCTCCTATCATCTTTCTGACACACTTATGTCACAAGCACAGAAGATAACCTTGAGTAACTAATTTCTCTTTCCCGTTTTCTGAATCTACCAAGTCGCAGAATTCCATTCCTTAATATATCCACTGTAACAGTTGCAATTTAACTGAAATATTTTACCTCAAACACCACTTTTTTTGCACTAACTGAACATCAACTGCAGTTCTGGATTTTATACTTGAAGTATCAATAGAAATCAAACAAAATAAAACATGGAAAAGAAAATAAGATGATACCTTTTTTATTGGACATAACTTAATACATTTCTTGATTAGCTTTCGAAGGTTGCCCTTCTTCGTCAGATCGGAAATAAGCAAATGTGCTAGCTGACAGTGTATATAAAGTGAAAACATTCAAGCATTACTGTGACAGTCTGACAGGGTGGGAGGATGGGGTGGGTTGATCACCCCACCCCTCACCTATCCACACTCACAATGATATGCTTTGATGTCCCCATGCATACCTCCTACCCACCCCCATCCTCCCACCCTGTCAGACTGTCATAGTAATGCTTGAATGTTTTCACTTATATACACTGTCAGCTAGCACATTTGCTTATTTCCGATCTGACGAAGAAGGGCAACCTTCGAAAGCTAATCAAGAAATGTATTAAGTTATGTCCAATAAAAAAGGTATCATCTTATTTTCTTTTCCATGTTTTATTTTGTTTGATTTCTATTGATAACCTTAAGAGTGGACTAACACGGCTACCACACTCCTCTACTTGAAGTATAAACTTTTATAACAATTTCTACTTTCATAGAATTGTAACATACAATTTCAGTTCCTTCTTTTGTTTTCATCTCATTCATAAACAGGCCTACTTCAGAGTCACAGTCATAAGTAATAATCGGCTTCCTAAGCAAATTTTTTAATAACTTAACACATTTATTCATGACTGAAGTCTTTACTCTTCCACATCAAACACTTGAGACTTTGCATCTCTTTTATATTCAGTTACATTTTTACCTATTGTATTACAACACCAAGTGGCTTCCAGGGTTGATGCCTTAATTAGTTTAAAGCATATGGTGTATTCTCATTATTGACTTTAAAAAGTTATCTGCCATATGGCGAATGCATGACTTCACATCTTTATCTTGATTATTTAACTTTTAGACCAATTATCCTTTAGACAAATTAGCTTTTAGATGAATTATCCTTTTGAAGGTGCAGTCTCCAGAACTATACATAGATGTTTAATGTGAGCAAGTGCAAAGTGATGCATGTGGGAAAGAGGAACCCGAATTATAGCTACGTCATGCAAGGTTCCACGTTAGGAGTCACGGACCAAGAAAGGGATCTAGGTGTCGTCGTTGATGATACGTTGAAACCTTCTGCTCAGTGTGCTGCTGCAGCTAAGAAAGCAAATAGAATGTTAGGTATTATTAGGAAAGGAATGGAAAACAAAAATGAGGATGTTACAATGCCTTTGTATCGCTCCATGGTGCGATTGCACCTCGAATATTGTGTTCAATTCTGGTCGCCGCATCTCAAAAAAGATATAGTGGAATTAGAAAAGGTGCAGAGAAGGGCGACGAAAATGATAAAGGGGATGGGACGACTTCCCTATGAGGAAAGGCTAAAGCGGCTAGGGCTCTTCAGCTTGGAGAAAAGGCAGTTGAGGGGAGATATGATAGAGGTCTTTAAAATAATGAGTGGAGTTGAACGGGTAGATGTGAAGCGTCTGTTCATGCTTTCCAAAAATACTAGGACTAAATCGGGGCATGCGATGAAGCTACAATGTAGTAAATTTAAAACGAATTGGAGAAAATATTTCTTCACTCAACGTGTAATTAAACTCTGGAATTCGTTGCCAGAGAATGTGGTAAAGGCAGTTGGCTTAGCGGAGTTTAAAAAAAGGTTTGGACGGCTTCCTAAAGGAAAAGTCCATAGACCATTATTAAATGGACTTGGGGAAAATCCACTATTTCTGGGATAAGCAGTGTAAAATGTTTTGTACATTTTTGGAATCTTGCCGGGTATTTGTGACCTGGATTGGGCACTGTTGGAAACAGGATGCTGGGCTCGATGGACCTTTGGTCTTCCCCAGTATGGCAATACTTATGTACTAACTATCACCACTTTTTTCCTGCTGGCCATTTCTGTCCCTATCCTCCTAAGCAGCCTTCTGACTTTACCATTGCTTATTTACTGTACCTGTTTGACCACCTTAAGATCATCAATGCATTTACCCCCAAATCCTGCTTTTCTTTCATGCACAGAACGTCATCCCCTATAGTGAACCACACCCTTCGGATTTTGCTGCCCATATGCATAACGCTACATTTTTTTAGCATTAAATTTTAGCCACCGAACAGAAAAGCATTCCTCAAATTTCTCTAGATTCTTCCTCATGTTATCCACACCGTCCAGATAGTTTACTCTGTTCCATATTTTGGTTTTTGAATTTTCCCACTGCCTTTCTGCATTATTGCATACAAAAATATTGAAAAGTACCATACCAAGGTTTCATCCCTGTGGCACACCATTGGTAAAATTCCTTTCATCAGAGTGAACTTCATTTACTACTACTCTTTGGTACCTCCAACTCAGGAAGAAAAAAGAGAAGAGTGGGGGAAGATAGGCTCTTTCCAATCAATAAGGGAGACGTATATTTGAAAAAAGTATAATGTTTATTATAACAGGTCGACTCGACACAGCCGTGTTTCGGCAACGTAGCGCCTTCTTCAGGAGTCTTCCAACAGTATATCGAGTACTTGAGTGTTTAATACTCCAAGAAAAACAATTTTGAAGGACATGCAGTTCCTTCTCTTTCAGAGAAGTAACAGAAATGCATACAGCAAGCGAGGTGTAGTGACACGTCCAAAGTACTCAAGTACTCGATATACTGTTGGAAGCAGGGGCGTATCTGGACTCCGGCGGTAGGGGGGGCCAGAGCCAGAGGAAGGGGGCACATTTTAGCCCCCCCCGCCGCCGCCGCCGCCACCGCCAAGCCCCCACCGCCACCAATGACTCTCTCCACCCCCCTCCCGCCGCCAACCCTCCCCCGCTGCCGTTCTTACTTTTGCTGGCGGGGGACCCCAACCCCCGCCAGCCGAGGTCTGCTTCCACCTGCCGCTGCCGTAAAAACGTCTTCTTCAGCCGGCGGGGGACCCCAAACCCCCGCCAGCCGCCCCGCGGTGTTTAAACTTCATCTTCGGCCTCCGTGGCCGTGCTGCTGTGATAGGCGCTGTTGAAATCCACTTCGGAGTCTGACATCGTTGTACGTTGTACGTGCTGCGACGTCAGACTCCGAAGTGGATTTCAACAGCGCCTATCACAGCAGCACGGCCACGGAGGCCGAAGATGAAGTTTAAACACCGCGGGGTGGCTGGCGGGGGTTTGGGGTCCCCCGCCGGCTGAAGAAGACGTTTTTACGGCAGCGGCAGGTGGAAGCAGACCTCGGCTGGCGGGGGTTGGGGTCCCCCGCCAGCAAAAGTAAGAACGGCAGCGGGGGAGGGTTGATGGCGGTAGGGGGGTCCAGGGCAAAATCTGCGGGGGCCCAGGCCCCTGAGGCCCCACGCAGATACGCCCCTGGTTGGAAGACTCCTGAAGAAGGCGCTACGTCGCCAAAACACGGCTGTGTCGAGTCGACCTGTTATAATAAACATGATACTTTTTTCAAATATACGTCTACCTTATTGATTGGAAAGAGCCTATCTTCCCCCACTCTTCTCTTTTTTCTTCCTGTATTGTTTCGTGGGGATTAAGTGCACCTCCACACTTTGTGTGGCTTCCTTTTTTAGACTACCTCCAACTCAAACATTTTATACTCCAAAATGAACTGGCTGACCTCAAATTGACAGCCTTAAGTGTTCTACCACTCTGAAGCCTGATACACCTAATCATAATGCCGTGGAGTACCAGTATACCATATGGTAAATTATTGTATGTATTCAAGAATGATAACACCACAATATTCTATGTAATTAACCCAACTGCAAGTTTATCCTGAGATTTCTTTGTGGGGGGGGGGGGGGGGGGGGGGGGAGAAGCAACAGCTTCATGCTGCTGCACTTCAGTTGGAGTTGGCTTTCATTGGGCTATGGTGCCATGAGGGCTACCACCCGGGGTATTTTATATCTAGTTCCCAACTGAGATCAGTTTCTGTGATGACAGTCCTCATTTGAGGGACACATGCCAGGGCTCCATCCAGACCCCTGTTGTTGTGAACCTAAGTCTAGTCATCATCAGGTGTCAATGTTGAGCAATAACTGAGACTTTTGTCCCTCAGGGAATACTGCCTCTGTCACATCTTCAGCCCAAGTTAGCTTGAGGAGGAAAACCATGACCTGGGAAGTGAACCTAGATTTTCTGCCTGACAGAATAGCACAGCCCCTGGACCATCAATCTGAGCCTCGTGTCCTTTTCGAAGTAAACACATCTTGAGCTTCATAAACACAAAAGCGCTTACTCACATATGTATCGAGGAGCTTGTAGACACTGATATTTTCAAGAAAGAAAAATATACCGATATTAGTTTTTTAATGGAAAATGTTAATATCTCTATCCGTGTGTCAAGCTTCTATGCTTGGAATATAATATCTATTTTTATTAAAAATTAAAAGCTAATTTATTTGAAAGGTGGCTGGACTCTGCTCCAACTCAGTTTTTACTAAACTGGAGCATTTTCCCCTCGCCAAAGAAGAGTCGAGTCAGCCATCTTGGTGTGCCTCGGCCTCTTCTGATAATTGGCAGGCTGTCTGTCTGACAGCAATTCTGCTGCAGTCCTGCCCGAAAGCGGGTGCACACTAGCTTTTAACAGTGAGAGCTTCCAAAGTCACTCAGCCACATACCTTCAGATTTCATTCAACCAAAACAAGAAACAGATGATCCAAGGTTAACCAGATCGCCAAACCCAGAAGGCTGCAGGTAGAAAAGCAAATGGAAGGCTGAGGTAGTCACCCCCTTCCTAGATTACAGCCACTGTATAATTGCTTCTAGTCCAAAGCACCTGTTGAAAGTTCTTACCTTGCAAATTACAAAACACCAGGTTACACAAAAGAAGAAGTACAATGCTGCTCCTCATTTTGTCAGTGCCCGGAGGTAATACTAAAGGAAACTGCTCTCCTTCCCAAGGCTGCCTTGCTTAATAACATCATAAAAAGTCCAAAGTGCATCTTCTAGTTAACGTCAGAAGTATAAAAAGTAATTTGAATACAATATATTACACCTTCTTCCTGATCCCATGATTCTTGCTCAGTAATGACTGTAAACATGCAAGGATTTACCTAAGTTATATGCGAAATGAAGGACACGCAATGAGATCATTCTGTCTGTCCTGTGTGAAAGTACTGAGTGGGATTATAACATGGGGCAACAGCTGCAACACAGACCTCATTTCAGTATCCACCTGGTACTGCGAAACCTGGGGCAAGTCCTTCAACATCTTTGGGGCCAATACTCAACCAGATCTATCTGAACCTGGGAACGTTGTTGGGTTGGGGCCCGTAACTTAACCAGCTAGTGCTAATTTTCTGTGTTAGAAAGAAACGTTAAGCCAGCACTGTGTACAGGGGTACCTGGATTAAATCTAGCTGACTGTGTTTAGTCAGGTAAATGAATGCGACTTTCAGCTATAATCTAGCTGGTTACATTGGAGGCAATTCTAAAACATAGGTGCTGACGTTGATGCGTCCATTGCACACATAAATGTTTAGAATAATAGTATTTACCTGCGTATGGGTGTACAGAGTTCTGCAAATGTCAAAATTCCACCTAAGCACTCTTCTGTAAATACCTGTTTGATTTACATAGCACGTATTTCCAAAGGGGGGGCTACATGGGCAAAGAATGGTGACCTGGCATTGAATATCCACGTCTAATTTAGCCGGTGGTGGTCAGTGCTTAAAATTACATTGGCCATTGCTGGCTGAATATTGACCTGTAAGCTGTTTGGAACAGGAAAATAATCTGGGTAGGTGCCGACCTGAATGACAGTGATCATGAAATAGTAGGCTCCTGAGGCAGGAGTCCCCAAACTATGGCCTGTAGGCTGGATAAGGCCCATGGAGTTCATTTTTGTGGCCCAACATACTTTTTCTGACCATGATTAAATCCAGAATATGGCAGAGGTTTTACTTTATTTTCATGTGTAATAGCATCAAAAGCAACAAGCCCAGACTCCACCAACCAAAGATGACAATGGTTATACAGCGTGGCAACAAATTACAAAGGGGTCCTTCCATCCAGCCAACTCCGAAGGGCTCCCTCCGGCCCTCATGGTGATTTGGAACATCTATGTGGTCCTTCTCTTTGCAGGTTTGGAGACCTCAGCTTTGAGGTACTATATAAGTATGACCCCCTCCCATGAAAATGCCCATGCTTGAAGGATTTTCAAGGTGGTCACTAAGGGGACAGTGCTGCTATTGACAGCCTGGTAAGGAAATGAGAGTAAAGTCCAGCCCAAGAGGGCAGAACATAGGAATTAATAAAAGACATTGGTTGGGGAAAATTTTGGTCTTTGGTAGTTCACCCCCCCCACCCCGAGACCCACAGCACTGAGGGGGAAGTCCTGGGTACCAATGCAGGAGAAGTTTGGAAGTGTGGTGTTGGAAGCCTCTGCAGTAGTGGGAACAAAGTAGGAGAGTCTGGGGATAATGTCCTCAAGGTAGGGGAAGTGGGAGAGAGTGTGCCTCACTTTTAGCAGGACTGGCACTGCATGAGTTAATGGATCTTGTTCCAGAATGGGACAGAGGTACTGAAGAAATCATGGATGAATGATCAAGGACTAAAGGGGACAGGATAGTCACCCCGTACCATCTCTCCTGTCATGACTAGAGGAGTGTATAAAAGAACTGAGTGAAAATTAGAGAAATTACAACAGTTGTGTGTAGGGACGATTTTGTACTGAGTTTAATCAAGAGGAGAAATCACCAAGTACTGTTTCTGGCTTTGTAAATAGAGGATATTCTAGATAAGATTTGAGCTGAGAGCCTTAAATGCCCTGATATCATTAACTGTTCTGTTTGCGCTGTGTTGACCATCTGGACTGTACAGACTAAGTTGACAAGTTTATGAACTTCAACTTGTTCCTAAAATAAGTTAAAGTTTTCTGCAGCTGGGACTGATGACTACTAGTCTTTGGTGTGCAAGAGAACAAAAGAGTGCCCAGGCCTACTGGAGCTGTGTAAGAAACTGCCAGTGCAGCTCTGTGAGTGTTGCCAGAGAAAGAACGGTGAAATTTGTTTAGTGTGCCAGCGAGAGGCCCTGGAGGTGGAGCTGAGGTGGAGGTGTGTGTGAGTTGACCCGGTGAGTTACATAAACTGACTATTTACCCAGGAGGAGGGGAAGGAGACAAGAGGGGGTAAGAGGAGGAGGTAAAATTGGTGAGGAGATGCAAATGCTTCCCCAAACACACCCACCCTCTGCCCGCCACATTGCACCCTCACTTTATGTCACCCAACACTTGTACTACAACACCTCCCCATCTCTCTCTCCACGACTCCCCCACCCCTAGGGTTACCATATGTCCTCTTTTAAGGATGTCTG
Source organism: Microcaecilia unicolor (assembly GCF_901765095.1). NCBI lineage: Eukaryota > Metazoa > Chordata > Amphibia > Gymnophiona > Siphonopidae > Microcaecilia > Microcaecilia unicolor. The sequence goes on along the minus strand of NC_044037.1, from coordinate 278,924,139 downwards.
CCTCAGGGTCCGTGGTGCCCAACGACTGTATTCAATGCTGCCATTCCTTCTATCTGTAAAGTACACACATCACATTTATGCATACTGTTTGGATATCTTTCATTAGCAGTGGCGTACCAAAGGGGGGGTGGTGGGGGCGGTCCACCCCGGGTGCACGCCGCTGGGGGGGTGCCGCGCGCCTGTTGGCTCCGAGTCTCCTTGTTCCCTCCCTGCTGCTCCCTCTGCGCGGAACAGGTTACTTCCTGTTCCAGGGCAGAGGGAGTAGCAGGGAACGAGCGGACTCGGAGCCAACAGGCACGTGGCACCCCCCCCCCCCCCCCCAGCAGGTAAAAATGCACCCGGGGGGGGGGGGAATTTCGCCATGGGGGGCCGCGCTGCACCCGGGGGGGGGGTGCATCGGCAATCCGCCCCGGGTGTCAGCCAGCCTAGGAACGCCACTGTTCATTAGTTTATCCTAGACTGATATTCAGTGATATTCGGACGGTGACCCTCCAGTGCGTTCAGAGAGAGAGTTGTTTCTGCTCTTGAGACCACAGAGGCGTAATTACCTTCCTCTCTGGGGCAGCTTCTGCTGTTCTTTTCCAATTCTGGTCCCGACTATTTGGTCTCCTCATGGGTCCGGGGACCTTTTCCTAGGCCTTGCGTGTAGCAGTCTTTCTGCAGTGATGTAGGTTTCGTTTCTTCTTGCACTGGACAGCTGGCTAATCCGAGCCTCCTCTTCCCAAGCCTGTGTAGAGGCTCCTTCTACAATGGTTCACCTCCTGTTTTGTTTTTTCTTTTCTGGTTTGGGTGTTCAATTTCAGTGGGGGCGGCTGGCCAGCATCTAGGTGTTCTTTTGATTCCCTGTGAGCTTGACTGTTTTTCACAGAGGGAAGGTGCTTTAACTTAGCGCACTGTAAGCATTTATAGATGAATAACTCTTCTGGGCAAAGCCAGGGCCGCCAAGAGACTGGGCCGGGCCCGGGACAAGGCCACCCCTGGGCCCCCCCCCCCCCCCCCCGAGGTCACGGCTGCTCCACCGGGCCGGGCCCCTGCACTATATGTAAATCCTTCAAGAGGTAGTGTGTCATGATTTAGGCTCTACACTTTTTCTGATGTTTTGGTGCTACCTCAGTAAGGTCAAAACACAATCTCTCCACTGCAAAACACTATACACAAACTTGTGCAAAAACCCACTCATAACCTTACCAAACCATAACAGCACTAATTCCAAGGACAGGACGAGCTACAACCTTATGCATGGAAAGGCAGCACTATAATTACACCGGGCTCTAAAACACCAGTATACAACCTAATGAAAAACAAAACAAAAAGGGCTGCAAATACTTCACACTAGCAGAATACTGTACCTTATCACACATGAAAAACACATGGCAACAGATAAGGCACAAGGAACTAGAAATAAAAAAAAATATGAAGGCAAAATACTGAACTAGAAAGTTACCTGAAGAAGTCAGACTCAGCATGCAGCAATACTAGAAAAATTGAAACTTAAATGAAAAACATCACAGATACACATTTCCAAAAGCTGACATAAAAAATTCTGAATAAAATACTTTTTTCTACCTTTGTTGTCTGATCATAGTTTTTCTATTCGCTTTGGTCCCAGTGTCTTCTGTTTTATGCAGTGTCTTCTTTCCATTTGATATTTTTTTCTCTCACCATGTCCACCATCCTCCTGTGTCCTTATGCGTCCTGTCTACCATCCGTAGCCCTGTCCCTATCATTCCTCCAGTTTCAGCATCTGCCCTGAAATTCAGCAATTTCCCCTCCATCCATGAGCATTTCTCCTCACTCCCCTCCATCCATGTGCATGTACTTCCTGTCTTCCCTCCCCTCCATCTATGTGCATCTCCTTCCTTTGTCTTTCCTTCCCTTCATCCTTGTCCAACATTTCTTCTCTCTTCCCTGCCCTCCACTCCATCCATGTCCAGCATTTCTCCTCTCTTCCCTCACCTCCATCCATGTGCATCTCCTTCCTGACTTCCCTCTCCTCCATCCACCCATATCCAGTAAATTTCCTCTCTCCCCTGCCCCTCCAATCATCCATCCATGTTCAGCAATTCTTCTCTCTCCCCTGCCATCCCCTCCTGTCCAGCAATTCTCCTCTCCCCCTGCCCTCCTATCCAGCGATCTCTTCTCTCCCCCCTGCCCTCCCCTCTTGTCCAGCAATCTCTTCTCTCTCCCCCTGCCCTGCCTTCCCCTCTTGTCCAGCAATCTCTTCTCTCCCCTCCTGTCCAGCCATATGTTCTTTCTCCCCCCTGCCCTCCCCTCCCTCCGAGATCCAAGGCCCCCCTCCCTCTCTCTGAGATCCAAGCCCTCCCTCCCTCCAAGATCCAAGGCCCCCCTCCCTCCCTCTGAGATCCAAGCCCTCCCTCCCTCCGAGATCCAAGGCCCCCCCTCCCTCCCTCTGAGATCCAAGCCCTCCCTCCGAGATCCAAGGCCCCCCTCCCTCCCTCTGAGATCCAAGCCCTCCCTCCCTCAGAGATCCAAGCCCTCCCTCCCTCAGAGATCCAAGGCCCCCCCTCCCTCCCTCTGAGATCCAAGCCCTCCCTCCGAGATCCAAGGCCCCCCTCCCTCCCTCTATCCAAGCCCTCCCTCCCTCAGAGATCCAAGGCCCCCCCCTCCCTCCCTCTGAGATCCAAGCCCTCCCTCCGAGATCCAAGCCCTCCCTCCCTCAGAGATCCAAGGCCCCCCCTCCCTCCCTCTGAGATCCAAGCCCTCCCTTAGAGATCCAAGGCCCCCCTCCCTCCCTCAGAGATCCAAGCCCTCCCTCCCTCGGAGATCCAAGACCCCCCTCCCTCAGAGATCCAAGGCCCCCCTCCCTCCCTCTGAGATCCAAGCCCTCCCTTAGAGATCCAAGGCCCCCCTCCCTCCCTCTGAGATCCAAGCCCTCCCTCCCTCCGAGATCCAAGGCCCCCCCTCCCTCCCTCTGAGATCCAAGCCCTCCCTCCGAGATCCAAGGCCCCCCTCCCTCCCTCTGAGATCCAAGCCCTCCCTCCCTCAGAGATCCAAGGCCCCCCCCCTCCCTCCCTCTGAGATCCAAGCCCTCCCTTAGAGATCCAAGGCCCCCCTCCCTCCCTCAGAGATCCAAGCCCTCCCTCCCTCGGAGATCCAAGACCCCCCTCCCTCCCTCCCTCAGAGATCCAAGGCCCCCCTCCCGCCCTCCCTTCCTCCGAGATCCAAGGCCCCCCCTCCCTCCGTCCGAATGTCAAAAGCGATCTTCTTACCTAACCTCGTGGTTACAGCGCGAGCAGCACACAGTGAAAATCGTGCAGGCTCGCGCTTCAGCCTTCCTTATTGTCTGTCTATCAGCTGAGGTCCCGCCCTCATTTCCTGTTTCTGCAAGGGCGGCGGGCGGGACCTCAGCTGATAGACAGACAATAAGGAAGGCTGAAGCGCGAGCCTGCACGATTTTCACTGCGTGCTGCTCGCGCCGTAACCACGAGGTCAGATAAGAACAAGAAGATCGCTTTTGACATGATTCGGATGGAGGGAGGGACAGAAGGTGGGCCCTGGAACTCGGGTGAAAGGGACGGATGACGGGTGGGCCCTGGAACTCGACGGATGATTGGCGGGCCCTGGAACTCGGAGGGGAGGGGCGGAGCTATGGGCATGCGGCATCGGGCCCCCCTGGAGGCCCGGGCCCGGGGACTTTTGCCCCCCTGTCCCCCCCTCTCGGCGGCCCTGGGCAAAGCTACCCAATGAGTAATTCCCAGGTTCCGTTTACAGGAGTCTGGCTAAACCAACTTCCTAGCTCTGTCCAGGGGTTATATATTATAAAGGAACCTGGCTGTTCTGGGCCTACACCAGAACTTTTCTTCTGTTAGAGAGAACTGGAATAAAAGTAAAGTCACTGCTGTGAAATATATTAATTTATTATATAGGTAAGAAAATAGAATAATACACCCTACACTACAGCTCAGCTGTACAAATGTAGCTCCCTTATGCTGATAAGCAACTGTAGAATGTATTGTCTCACTGAAACACTGATATCACTGGTTACTAGGTTATTACACAATCCTGATTAGTAATACTGACTAGGTCATGAAGTAATACAGTTAGCAGCACATCTTCCTGATCACAAAGTTCTGACTAACCCGCCTTTGCTGAGGTAAGAACCCACTAGCTAATCCCCGACTATAGGAAATAAATCCCCGTAATTCTCACCGAGCTGACTCTAGGTGGTCTCTCAGATGAAGTGGACACAGGTTTTTCCCTTTAGACTCCAGCTGTTTTCCACAGCGAGTCCCCATCTTAGGAAACAGCACAGGCTCTCTGCAGCATGCAGGATTACAGTCTCTCTGGCCGGTAGAGCTGAACCAACAGTTACTTTCTTCAGATGGTCAGTTCACAAGGTTGTGGACCACTTCAGGTCTCGCTGGTCTTCTTGCCAGCTACCCTTCTTCCAGTAGAACCAGACAAATTCTTCCTTTCTTCTTTTCTTTCTTCTTCTGTCTGTCCTCTAACTCCTCTTTCTGGTTTACGCTCTCTGGCCCCTGATTCCCAGGTGACCAGACAGCAACCAATCAGGATCTTGTCCATCTCCTTCCCTGAGCAAGAAAAACCTTTTTTTGATCTCCCAGTTGTTACATTGTGGTATGCATTCCTGTCTCTCATCAGACTCGCTGGCACCATGGCCTTACCCACTGTAGCTCATCAGGGAGGTGCAAGGGTCAGGTAGCCCACTGCATATCCTTGAGTTTTTTTCAGACCTGCCAGTTATTTACTACAAGCAGAGCTCTGCCACAAACTGAAAGTTGAATCTGCTTGGTCACTGAAGTGCAGGGTCTTAGTTCACAGACTCCATCTTGACATAGTTGTATACACAGGCAGAGACCAGCAGAGTGAGACTCACAGGGAAATAGCCCTACAGCACTGCATTCTTCACTTTTGCTTCGTTCCCAGCTTCCAGCCTGGGATTTTTGTGCAGCTCCTTGGTTCTGTGACAGCGGCCCTGGAAGTGGTACCTTACCCTCTGATGCAGCCAATTTATAGGGCCCTGTTCAGCTCCTGGTCTCCAATTTCAGAGGGGTACAGCCTCTGGCTTCTTTGCCTCTGGCGGTTGGACAGACCTGAGGTGGATGCGGCTTCACCAGTCGTTGACCCTAGGGAGGCACTCCCCGCTCCTGCCTTGGGAAGTGGGGTCTACGGTTAACAGTTTCTTGGGCTGGGGAGCCCTTTGCGGGAGCTATGTAGTGGTGCTCAGTTCTGTATTTTCTATCTCCACCTCATGGTCGATGGACATAACTACCCACTCGTCCTGGAATAGTGTGAAGAACTAATGGAAAGAAAATCATCAGGTAAGTCCTAATTTCTCCATCCATTTTGTTCAAGCAAACTGATGTCCACGTCCTTCTACGTGCCACAAAGTACAGAGATTGGTGGATGGACTCTGATACAGAGCATCTCAATCTACATTCCCAGAACCATCTCCGTTGCTCCTCGTTGGTATGCATCTGTATCTTGCAGGAGCATATAGCAAACAAGCTCACTGAATGTAACTTATTGCCAGTCCTATCAGCGATAATCTGGTACCAGTAATAGGCCTCATGACCCACACTAACCACTTGTCTGCCCAGGAGTTCTATACTTGCTTCATCCTTCAATTTACCAATTGCAGGGTCCATGCAAGTATCATGTGCCTCACCTGCAGCCATTTGAAACAGTGCGTAAATGGCAGTCCATATTTCCACCTAAGTTGCGAATAATTAAGCAAGATCCCATGTTCCATGACATGGAGGAGTGGCCTAGTGGTTAGGGTGGTGGACTTTGGTCCTGAGGAACTGAGTTTGATTCCCACTTCAGGCACAGGCAGCTCCTTGTGACTCTGGGCAAGTCACTTAACCCTCCATTGCCCCATGTAAGCCGCATTGAGCCTCCCATGAGTGGGAAAAGTGCGGGGTACAAATGTAACAAAAATAAAATAGATACTATTGGAGATTCTACATGGAATGTTGCTACTATTGGAGATTCTACATGGAATGTTGCTATTCCACTAGCAACATTCCATGTAGAAGGCTGCGCAGGCTTCTGTTTCTGTGAGTCTGACGTCCTGCACGTACGTGCAGGATGTCAGACTCACAGAAGCAGAAGCCTGCGCGGCCACATTGGTGATCTGCAAGGGCCTAGTGTTTAGGGTGGTGGACTTTGGTCCTGGGGAACTGAGTTCGATTCCCACTTCAGGCACAGGCAGCTCCTTGTGACTCTGGGCAAGTCACTTAACCCTCCATTGCCCCATGTAAGCCGCATTGAGCCTGCCATGAGTGGGAAAGCGCGGGGTACAAATGTAACAAAAATAAAATAGATACTATTGGAGATTCTACATGGAATATTGCTACTATTGGAGATTCTACATGGAATGTTGCTATTCCACTAGCAACATTCCATGTAGAAGGCTGCGCAGGCTTCTTTTTCTGCGCGGCCACATTGGTGATCTGCAAGGGCCGACGCCGACTTCTACATGGAATGTTGCTAGTGGAACTCTGGGCAAGTCACTTAACCCTCCATTGCCCCATGTAAGCCGCATTGAGCCTGCCATGAGTGGGAAAGCGCGGGGTACAAATGTAACAAAAAAAAAAAAATCTCCAATGTTATAAATTCCATCCATGTGGGCCAATATAACTCCTGCCATCAATCCGCAGAGATGGGTTGCACCAGAGTGGCCACTGAATCAAAGCTTTCATAGGTATCTCAAACTTACAATCCAACATCTGCAGAGCTCTCCGCATAAACGAAATATTTTACATAATAAATATATAAAATAAATCAAAATTTGGATAAAAGGTGCTCTCAAAATAGAGTGGTTTTCAATATCTCTCTGAATAACATTCTGACTGATATGAGGAAGAGAGTTCCAAGTTATCACGACTCGATAAAAAAAAGATGTTAAAGATTTGTAAGATTTGGGCCTATTTACTGCTGGAAAGCTTAACTTTATCTGACTTGGACGCATATTTGGCATATGAGGACAGTTTTGTTCACAAGATGGAAATACATATATGCATATATATTATATGCCACCACGAAAAGCAGAACACCTGGAACTTTCTGAAGAGGATTGAATTGCTTGGCAAAGGAAAGAGCAGTAAAGGGTGCACAAAAGCAGATTGGGAATTTTTTTTCTGACAAGGTCCAATTTTATGACTTAATTACAGCTTCATATAAATATGACCAAAATAATAATTCATTCACCTGCACTTAAGACATGCCATAACCATAAAAGAACTATTTTTGTCATTTTTATAACCTTATTGGCAATTCTATTTGCATAGAAAGTTGGGCCTAGTTTTTTAAAGGATACACTGCAGAAAAAAAATGAATGTGAAAACGAGTTGTTTCACAGAGGAGCAGTACCAACCCCACATCAGCTGTCTACCACAGCTGCCAGTAGGCTAGTCCAGGCATCTACCACCCTCTAAGTAAAGAAACATTCCCTCATATTTCCTAAAATATAATAACTATTATAAGGTGAGACCTTTTTTTGAACTCACTTCATACATTTCTTCACTATTGTAACCTGGGTGTCATTAACAGCCCTTACAGCCAGTGGTGTGCTGGAGCGGGCTCTCACGGGCTCTCGAGAGCCGTTTGTTAAGTTTTTAAGAATTTTGGGAGCCGGTTGTTTAAATAGGCCTCCCCATGGCTATTCTAACAACTGACTCCCAAAACGTAGGCTTGGGCCCCCTCCTGAATTCTCTTTTACTTTGCTGGCAGTGATGCTGGCCCCACCAGCCAAGTAAATAGACTGCTGCTGCTCCCCCCTGCTCCTTTTTTCTGACTCTGAGCATCAGGCTGGGACTTTTCATGCAAGCGCAAGAAGGTTCCATCATGCTGCTCAGAGCCAGAAACAAGCAGCAGAGAATGGTGGCAGTCCATTTTTTGGCTGGTGGGGCTCGGCAAAGGTATGCCTAGCGTGCCCGCACAAGGGAGGGGAGACAGAGGCATGTATTCCCCCCTCCCCTCCCAAATTTCAGGGCCGGCTATGCCCAGAGAGAGAGCCCGTTGTTAAAAATTTACCAGCACACCCCTGCTTACAGCTAAGAGTGAAGTTTCTCTTTTCACGCCCTTGCAGGTGTGGAGGAGTGGCCTAGTGGTTAGGGTGGTGGACTTTGGTCCTGAGGAACTGAGTTCGATTCCCAGCACAGGCAGCTCCTTGTGACTCTGGGCAAGTCATTTAACCCTCTATTGCCCACCGCATTGAGCCTGCCATGAGTGGGAAAGCACGGGGTACAAATGTAACAATAAAAAATAAATAACTGTCCTGGAAGTAGCATAGAGAAACAAACACCTAAGATTGTTCTAGCTGGATATCCAATTGGGATGTGCCCAAGGGAGAAGTTAGCTGGAGGTTCCTTAGAATATTGAAGGCCCCAGTTTTGGAGGGAAAGTATCTTTTCTTTTGCCTCTTTTCTGCTAGTTGGGATTCTGCCATGGGATGATAGCTCAGGGAAGGGCTGTAACTCACTGGAAGAGTATTTCTTTTGCTTGCGGAAGGATCAAGGTTCAGTCCAAAGCAGCAGGTTTAAGTTGTGATGGAAAGAACCCTGCCTGAACTATTGAGGAAATGCTATCAGTCAATATTTTATCTAGTCATGTTTTTTTGTTTACTACCTCCCCTGACTGAGCAACAGGAACTCAGAAGAGAGGACAGAGAAGCACTAAACAAATATAAAAGGGCAGAAAAAAAAAACGTGTTCATCATCACAGTAATCTGCCGTTGGGTATAAGAGCTGTCTTCCTTCCTGTGAGTGCCTGAGCAGGGACTGGCTCTTGAAGCTACAGGAAGAGAGACAAAAACAAAAAGCCCAGTCAAAAATCTGTGGTGTCCCAGTGGACCTCAGATCACCAATACCCACCCCCTACCCCACAAATATTTCCTGGTGGCCCAGTTTGCCCCTGTCCCTCCGCTCCAACCCCATAAACCTTTCCTGGTAGAGAGAGAGATTCAAGAGATCTGGGGCATGAACTCTCCTCCTTATCCTCCCTAGTAAGGCCCCCACCATCACCCAGGCCAGGCCACCCCTGCCCCCCCCCCCCCGGCACATAGAAAAGGGAAGCTCTTGACCAGAGATCTTCCAATACTGTGGCCCTCTGTTCCCCCACCCTATCTCCATTAACCAATAACTCTTACCTTGTCCAAGGAAGATGTCCAGTAGTACCCTCCACTATCATTTTCCAAAATAGTAGTCACTGACTCTAGTGGTGTTTTGGGAAACACTGCTAGGAGTCAGTCTGCCAAATTAGGGAAGCAAATGAGGTTATAAGGAATTCTTTGAGCCATGGAAAAGCATAATCGAAAGGGACGCCCAAATTTTGCTGAGGACGTCCTCGTAAAACATCCCGATGGAGGGGCGGGGAAACCCATATTATCGAAACAAGATGGACGTCCATCTTTCGTTTCGATAATACGGTCGGGGATGCCCACAAATCTTGATATTTAGGTCGTCGTTAGAGATGGTCGTCCCTAGACTTGGTCGTTTCTGATTTTCAGCGATAATGGAAACCAAGGACACCCATCTCAGAAACGACCAAATGCAAGCCCTTTGGACGTGGGAGGAGCCAGCATTCGTAGTGCACTGGTCCCCCTGACATGCCAGGACACCAACCGGGCACCCTAGGGGGCACTGCAGTGGACTTCAGAAATTGCTCCCAGGTACATAGCTCCCTTACCTTGTGTGCAGAGCCCCTCGACCCCCCCCCCCAAACCCACTACCCAGAACTGTACATCACTACCATATCCCTTACGGGTGAAGGTGGGGCACCTAGATGTGGGTACAGTGAGTTTGTGGTGGGTTTTGGAGGGCTCACATTTACCACCACAAGTGTAAGGGCACCCATCTCTAACGACAGCCCTGTAAAGAAGCGTACCCGACTGTATTATCGAAACAATATGGGCGGCCATCTTTTGTTTTGATAATACGATCGGAGACGTCCAAATCTCTACATTTGGGTCGACCTTAGAGATGGCCACCCTTAGAGATGGCCGACATTGTTTTTTGCCGATAATGGAAACTAATGGCGACCATCTCAAAACCAGCTAAATCCAAGCCATTTGGTCGTGGGAGGAGCCAGCATTTGTAGTGAACTGGTCCCCCTCACATGCCTCACAACTGGGCACCCTAGGGGGCACTGCAGTGGACTTCACAAATTGCTCCCAGGTGCATAGCTCTCTTACCGTGTGTGCTGAGCCCCCCAACCCCCCCCCCAAAACCCACTCCCCACAACTGTACAACACTACCATAGCCCTTAAAGGGTAACGGGGGACACCTAGATATGGGTACAGTGGGTTTCGGGTGGGTTTTGGAGGGCTCCCATTTACCACCACAAGTGTAACAGGTAAGGGGGGATGGGCCTGGGTCCGCCTGCCTGAAGTGCACTGCAGTACCCACTAAAAACTGCTCCAGGGACCTGCATACTGCTGTGATGGAGCTGGGTATGACATTTGAGGCTGACATAGAGGCTGGCAAAAAAATGTTTTTTAATTTATTTTTTGGGTGGGATGGGGTTGGTGACCACTGGGGGAGTAAGGGGAGGTGATCCCCGATTCCCTCCGGTGGTCATCTGGTCAGTTCGGGCACCTTTTCAAGGCTTGGTCATGAACAAAAAGGGACCAAGTAAAGTTGGCCAAATGCTCGTCAGGGCCGCCCTTCTTTTTTCCATTATCGGCCGAGGATGGCCATCTCTTAACCACTCCCCTGTCCCGCCTTCAGTACACTGCCGACACGCCCCCTTGAACCTTGGCCATCCCTGTGACGGAAAGCAGTTGAAACTGCCCAACATCGCCTTTTGATTATGCCGATTTGGGCGCCCTTAGGAGAAGGACGCCCACCTCCCGATTTGTGTCGGAAGATGGCCGCCCTTCTCCTTCGAAAATAAGCTGGATAGGTACCTATGTGGCTTTATAACAGCGGTTCTTAACCAGTGGTGTCCACTGGGTGTGAAGAAGTCTAGAAAACTGAGGCAGTTTATTGAAACTTTCTAGGCAGAGTGAAGACAGCTATGATAGTTACTGGTGGTATGTAGCTGTCAGTAGTCACTAGTGGATAAGTGATTTAGGATGGGGGTGTGAGGGTTTCATTGATCATTTAAAGGGGTGCGGGAACCAAAAAAAGGTTAAGGACCCCTGCTTTAAAGATAGGCATCCAGAGCCAGCCCCAGTAGTGCACACATTTCTTTATTTTTAGCTCACACATTTATACCCACTTGTGTAAATTTGTGCATGTAATTCTATGGGGCCGATATTCAGACCACGGGAGGTAAGACTGGCTAATTCTCGTGGTCAGCACTGAGCCCGGATATTCAATTCCAAGCCATTTGCAGTGACCAGCATTGAATATCTGGTTTATTTTGGGCCGGTCTAAGGGTAACTGGCTAAGTCAGTATTCAGGCTTAGCTGGTTATCTTTAAACCGGCCAAAGATAGTCCACTATTTGACCCGGCCAAATATGGCCGCTAAATCTGGTTTAAAAATCGGTGGCTAGCCGATCATATCAGGTGATATAAACGGCTACCCGCTAACCAGGGATATTCAGGAGGCGATAGCCGGTTATCCCCGCTGAATATTGGCAGATAGTTGGTAAAGCGCTATTTAACCGGTCAGCAGCCGTTTGACTGGTTAAATAGCGCTGAACATTGCATAGTATGTATCTAAGTGTGTATGTTATGAAATATGTGGTGCATCACGACTCTCTATCTCAGTTGATGGCACCCTCATCCTCCCCGTCTCATCTGCCCGCAACCTCGGAGTCATCTTCGACTCCTCCCTCTCCTTCTCTGCGCATATTCAGCAGATAGCCAAGACCTGTCGCTTCTTTCTCTTTAACATCAGCAAAATTCGCCCTTTCCTCTCAGAGCACACCACCCGTACTCTCGTCCACGCTCTCATTACCTCTCGCCTTGACTACTGCAACCTACTCCTCACTGGCCTCCCACTTAGCCATCTATCCCCCCTTCAATCCGTTCAGGACTCTGCTGCACGTCTCATATTCCGCCTGAACCGATATACTCATATCACCCCTCTTCTCAGGTCACTTCACTGGCTTCCAATCAGATACCGCATTCAGTTCAAGCTTCTCCTTCTTACCTACAAATGCACTCAGTCTGCAGCCCCTCATTACCTCTCTACCCTCATTTCCCCGTACGTTCCCGCCCATAACCTCCGCTCACAGGACAAATCCCTCCTCTCAGTACCCTTCTCCACCATTGCCAACTCCAGGCTCCGCTCATTCTGCCTCGCCTCACCCTATGCTTGGAATAAACTTCCTGAGCCCTTACGCCAAGCCCCCTCCCTACCCATCTTCAAATCCTTGCTCAAAGCCCACCTCTTCAATGTTGCTTTCGGCACCTAACCTTTATACCTTTCAGGAAATCTAGACTGCCCCAATTTGACTGACTGTACATTTATCCTTTAGATTGTAAGCTCCTTTGAGCAGGGACTCTCCTTCTATGTTAAATTGTACAGGGCTGCATAACCCTGGTAGCGCTTTAGAAATGTCAAGGAGTAGTAGTAGTAGATTGTACTCCATAAACTGCCTACTTGTGATCCATATAAAAGTATACACGATTTTTAAGTGCACATACTTTTTACCCCCCCCCCCCCCCAAGCATCTTTTTAAAAAGACCTCTCCATGTGTAAAACAGACTTTACATGTAAGCAAACCTTTGCAAAATGACCCCCATGTGGGAACAGCGATTTCACATGCCGTCTTCTTCACCTTGGCTTTGATCCAGCTTGTGCTAGCAGTGAAAGTGAAGTGCCTACCAGAATGATCTGTAATAATAATTTAAAAGGTTATACAAGAGAAAGGACAAAGATCCGCTGCATATCCAGTTACTTCCTTGTCCTGCTGCAGCCTGACTTACATCAAAGGTATTCTGACACCATTCAATCCTGAGCCTTCACAATCTTATCACACCAAGAAAAGCCAAGAATTTACTTGTGACTGCTGTACAATAAACCTGTGACTGCTGTTTATGATGCAAATTTTAAAGCCTAAACTCCAACAGTCTGTTTTGAGTGTTTTGACCTGACAGTTTCCTCCTGTTTGTTTAGGTTTCCAGATAAAAATGGAATCAGCCTCCACCTGGCTACGGTGCAGGAACCTGTGGAATAGCCAGGAGTGGGTGGTCTGGGTGGGCAGGGGTTCACCCACTTCAGGCTCAGACCCATCCAAAATCGGTACACCCTTGTTGCGGCTGGCGTGGATCTCCAAGACCCAGTAGCTGAAGACCTCCTCCTCCTCTGGTGACCAGAACTTGTCTGAGTCAAACCACTACCAACATTCCCCCCCTTCTCCCCGAGCACGTGTGGGAGGGGGATCTGGTGACAGCTATGGCAGCGCAAGCATCTTAGGTACACTGCCACTGGCTGCTCAGCTTGGAAGAGTTCTGGCCACCAGAGAAGAAGGTCTTCAGCTGGTGGGGCTTGGAGATCCATGCCAACTCATTTATTTATATTTTGAGTTGGGGTGTGGGGTGGGGGGGGGGGCAGGGAGGGATGGAGAGTAGGGGGATGGCAGAGATAGAGAGAAAATTTCATACCCACCAACTCTGGGCTCAGGCCCACTGAAAATTAGCCATCTGGCTATGCTACTTTACCAAGCAAAAACAACAGTGGAGGTGACAAAAGTAGCTGGAGATCTTTAATGGTAATTTCTTTAATCTAACTCGGCACGGCTGTGTTTCGGAGATAGGACCTGCATCAGGAGTCTGCTTCTCTCACAAGGAGCAAATAGGTTTAAGGACAAACAAAGTCTCTTATCAATTGAATGGCCAACCTTCCAAAAACTAGATCTCGATTAAAAGCCACAACACCCAGAAAAAAATGCTATAACAATAATCTATATATATAAAACTCACCCTCAACGTTCTATTTGCACTGATGCCACTGAAGCCAGGTTCGTAAGTTCGAAGCTCTGAAGCCACACAAAATCACAGTCTGTGGGCCCGCCCTCGCGTCAAACGTTATGACGTTGAGGGCGGAGCACATTCTCAGCTCCAACGTTGTACTGCACTGTAGCTCTCGCACGGAGGCTGCAGGGGGGCCGGCGACAGACGGAGACACAAAGGGACGGAGGGGAGCCTTGCTAGCGCCCGTTTCATTGCGATTTGAAACGGGCCTTCGTTACTAGTTATTAATAATGTGTCAATCAGGAAATAAACAGCATACTGAGTTGAAACCCCTGGAACCAGACTCACATGGGTCCTGAGCCTGACCACTGAGTGCCACCAGAGTCAGACTCCTCCCCATAAGGGCTGTGAATGTTGTTTCTGCAGCAGCCCCAACCTCTACCAGCTCAGAGGAGGTGGGAACAGATTTGACCTGGAATTGAACCCAGGCTCTTTCCATGGCAGTAGTCAATCTAAATCACTCGGTCGTTCCCATGGACATATCTAACAGACCTCCAGGGAAAGACTCCCAACTCTCTTGCTCAGTCCCGGAAGTAAGAGGTAGTAATCTCTGTACTGCTTGGGGGGAAAGGGGAAGGGAAATGGGACTTGATATACTATTTTTCTGTGGTTTGCAACTACATTCAAAGTGGTTTACGTAGTATATACAGGCACTTGCTTGTACCTGGGGCAATTAAGGGTTAAGTGACTTGCCCAGAGTCACAAGGAGCGGCAGTTGGAACGGAATCCAGTTCTTCAGCAGCAAAGTCTGCTGCGCTAACCACTAGGCAGAGCCGGTAGTGGGAGGCGGGGCTGGAGGTTGGGAGGCGGGGATAGTGCGGGGCAGACTTATACGGTCTGTGCCAGAGCCAGTGGTGGGAGGCAGGACTGGAGGTTGGGAGGCAGGGATAGCGCTGGGCAGACTTATACGGTCTGTGCCAGAGCCACTGGTGGGAGGCGGGGATAGTGCTGGGCAGACTTATACGGTCTATGCCAGAGCCGGTGGTTGGGAGGCGGGGCTAGTGCTGGGCAGACTTATACGGCCTGTGCCCTGAAGAGCACAGGTACAAATCAAAGTAGGGTATACACAAAAGTAGCACACATGAGTTGTCTTGTTGGGCAGACTGGATGGACCGTGCAGGTCTTTTTCTGCCGTCATCTACTATGTTACTATGAGCTTGTCCTCTAAAAACGTATCCTAATCATTTAAAGTTTAATTTAATCCAAATTTTTATTAACAGTTCCATAACTGAAAGGAGAATTGGGCAGTGTACAACATCCATAAATTTATAATTTATAGTACATTGAATCAAAATAAAGCAGTTCAGCTAAAACAATAAAAACACCAGGGCTCCCATGTAACCCAAGGAAAGTTGCACAATACAGACCGTGGACATGCAAGTGACAATGCATGAAAAGAAAAGAAAACAATAAGAATACAGGAACTCCTAACTAATCAATTTACCCTGATATCAACATTTTAACATCAGAAACCATTCTCCCTCAATCCAGATCAACCATTAATTATAATCTTCCCCTATATCAAGGCCACCATTAATCACAATCCACCCCCCCCCCCCTGCCAATCTAGGCCAACCATTAATTATAACCCCCCCATCTTGACCAACCATTAATAATAATCCCCCCCCTAAATCCAGGCTAACCATTAATTATAACTCCACCACCACCACCAATCAAGGCCAGCCATTAATTACAACCCTCCCCCAAATCTAGGCAAACCATTAATTATACCCCTCCTCAAATCTAGGTCAATCATTAATTATAATCCCTCCCTCCAAATCCATGCCAACCATTAATTATAACCCCACCACCACCATCCACAGTATAGGCCAACCATTAATTACAACCCTCCCCCCCCAATCCAAGCAAACCATTAATTGTACCCCCCCCCCCAATCCAGGCAAACCATTATACCCCTCCCCTTCAAATCTACGGCAACCATTAATTATAATCCCTCTCCCCAAATCCATGCCAACCATTAATTATAACCCCACCACCACCATCACCAGTACAGGCCAACCATTAATTACAACCCTCCCCCCAATCCAGGCAAACTATTAATTATAATCCCCCCCCCCCAATCCAGGGAAACCATTATACTCCTCCCCCTCAAATCTAGGCCAACCATTAATTATAATCCCTCTCCCCAAATCCATGCCAACCATTAATTATAACCCCTCTCCCTCATTCTAGACCAACTATGAATCATAGCCTACCCAGCAGACTCTCAAAAACCACATCTTAACCTTCTTCTGAAAGCATAGATAAGAAGGTTCATTTTAAACATCAGAAGGTAAAACCATTCCAGACCAGGTGTACTTTATCCAACAAAGTTCACTCTTCATACTATTAACCTTTAGTATACCCTGGGGCTCATTTTCAAAGCACTGATAAACATAAAGGAATCCTATTCCGAGGGAATGGATCCTCAGAAGCTTAGCTGAGATTGGGTGGCATAGCCGGTGGTGGGAGGCGGGGCTGGTGGTTGGGAGGCGGGGATAGTGCTGGCCAGACTTATACGGTCTGTGCCAGAGCTGATGGTGGGAAGTGGGGTTGGTGGTTGGGAGGCAGGGATAGTGCTGGGCAGACTTATAAGGTCTGTGCCCTGAAAATGACAGATACAAATCAAGGTAAGGTATACACAAAAAGTAGCACATATGAGCTTATCTTGTTGGGCAGACTGGATGGACCATGCAGGTCTTTTTCTGCTGTCATCTACTATGTTACTATAGAGACCACATTTTTGTAACAGAGCTATGGTATGTCAAGCATACCTGAATACAACTGGAGCCGATTCTATAAAGGAAAGTAGGCATCTACTTTCTATTATAGAATACGAGCATACCCAGGTATATAAGCGGGTTAGGCATGAGCTCTTATGCCCGCCAAAGAGCTGGTGTAACTGTCATGCCAGAGGTACACATGAAACTTTCTACACCTCGGTCAAATGGTTGTGGAGTCCCTCAGGGATCGCCCTTATCGCCCATTCTGTTCAATGTAGTTTTATTTTCACTTGGGAGAGAATTGGAAGCACATGGTACTAAACATTTTATCTCTTTGCCAATGATATTACATTGTTGCTTCCTATTGTTGGACCAGCTTTTGATACGAATGTAGAAGTGGAAAATTATGTCAACATAGTTGAACAATGGGTATCTACATCTGCTAAAATTGAACATTGAGAAAACTAAGTTTTTCATTTCCCATTCCCCTTATCAGTCTGCTTCGTATCAAAACCTGGTCATTAATAAAACGTTTTCCTTGGTTTCTGAGTTGAAAATTTCAGGTATTGTTTTGGATAGTACCTTGTTATTCAACAAATGTATTTCCCAACTTTCAAGAAAAATGTTCTTATGTTTAAAATGTATTCAATGTATTAGTAACTGTTATGGTTGTGCTCAATTTAAACTTTTAGTTCAAGCTTTAATTTTAAGTCAGTTGGATTATTGTAATTCACCGTATACAGGTTGTGATATATCTCTTTTAAAGAGGCTTCAGGCTCTGCAAAATACGGCAGTTAGGTTGGTCTTTTCAGCAAGGAAATATGTTAGAGCCACCCCTCTCTCATTAAAGACGCGTCGGTTGCCCATCCAGGCCAGAATCATGTTCAAGCTTTGTATTGTGATATTCAAAATATTTTTGTATTATGATATTCAAATTATTTAATTGAAACGCTGTGTGAAGCTGCCATCTTTTGGCACAGACTGTTTTTAACCAAGGAGGTGAAGTGGCTTCTATACACCCCTGACGCAGCCCTGGCATGGGCGAAACACGGCCAGTGTCAGGCTTTTTTATAGACCTCACATGAATAAGGTATTTCTCAAAGAACCTTTTCCTGTGTGATCTTCTCTTTTCATACCACTGTTCAAATCATTTAAATACATATTTGGAGTGGAAGTGTTGGTGTCCACTTTATAGAATTAACCCCTTATTGAACAACTGTACTTTAATCACATCTGCTAACAACTATTACCCCAGTATTGAGCTGTTGCCCCTCACACATAGCTAGTCATGACTGCTACACCATTACTCAACTACTACACTTTAATTACTCCCAGTAATTACTGGATTGTTGCTGAACCAGTGTGCCTTGAACACAGCTGATCATGACTGATTGATTGGACCAACTCTTTGAGGAAGAAAGTTTCCATAGCCCTCCTGTTTGGTATTATGTTTTAGCCAAAGAGGAGGTAGAAGTATCTTGCATGGTAGGTTATTTAAATTGGTGGCTCTCCAATCCCATCCTTAAGACTCTGCAACAGTCCTGGCTTTCAAGATAGTCTTGAAATATATTTGATCTACGAACCTGGTAAATTTTGTGCACCTTGGTTATCTGAAAGCCTGAGCTTTGTGGAAATTGCAATATATTAGATCTTGCTTCAAGGACAATGTTTATCAATTGATAGTACAAACACTGGTGCTGGGGCACTTTGATGATTGTAATATCATTTATGTGGGCAGTAGTATGTTGGTCCGTCAAGGTTGCGGGTTTTGCAAAACCTAGTAGCACGCTTAATATTTAGGGCCCTGCTTACTAAGGTGCGTTAGCGTTTTTAGCGCCTGCTAAAAATTAGTGTGTGCTGTGTAGATGCCCATAGGATGCTAATGCGCCTTTAGCGGGGTTTAGTAAACAGGGCCCATAGAGTTTCAAGATTTGAAAGCACTAAACCATTGTTATCGAAGCTACACTGCTTACCTGTGGAGGTTCGTGCAATATTTCAATTATGTGATTTGATGTTTTTGATTTTATATGGCCGAGCCCCCCAGTATACATTGAATCTGATTACTGTGTTAAAGAAAAATTATGTTAGCAATTCTAGACATTTTCTATCACTTCTATTTCCTTCGCTGCAAGGTGGTGTATGTTAATCAGAATTTTCATGCGTATTTGCGTACTAAGCGGCCAAATGCTGGAATGTTCTGCCTTTAGAAATATGTGCTGCATCTAATTTTTGGTTGTATCATAAATTTATGACAACATAATTTTAATTGTATTAGAGAACTATTTGTAATCTAGAGTTTGTTCCTACTCTTGGCTTTGTAAGTCGCTCTGATGTAAGTTCTTGATCTGGGTGGTCTATAAATGATCATTGCAATTATAATTACCAAGAACCAGATGTGAGAATTTCCAGAGTAAATTCTGGTTCATCTGCTGTTTGGCTGTTTGAATATAGCTCCAAGTAGACATTTGTCTGAGTTTTTAAAGTGGCAGAAGAGCTTGATCCATGGGAGTCAGTCCTTCGAGCGAGTGTGGCGTGGCTGTCTTCCTAGAGACAAGAGCAGCCTGGAACTCACCTTGTATGTGAGAAAGATCCCGTACAAAACCCAACAGACTAAAACATCTACTTTCACCTGTGAGCACCATCCTCGGGTCGCTTTTCTCCCTCACCCCATTATAGGACTACTTAGCACCCCTGATGCACCTATTACATTGGTTCTCAACCCAGTCCTCAGGACAAACCTAGTCAGTCAGGTTTTCAGGTTACCCAAATAAAAATGCATGAGATGGAGGTAGTGTATTCAAATTTTTCTCATACATATTCATTGTAGATATCCTGGCAAACTGACTGTCTGGATGTGTCTCGAAACCCCTGATCTATTATTATTTCCTCTGCAAACTGAAGAGAAATGCTAATGACATTTCATCACTGATCACAAAGAAAAACCCACACTCAGAAAGACATTCTTAATATCTTTTATTAGGAAGCTGACTAAAACGTCAACTTTAACGACACTACATAAAGTATAAAAAAATAATCTGGTCTGTACAAATTATGCTTTGCTACAAGAATTACTGTTCCAGAGGCTTCCAATATGGCACCACTTTAAATACGACTGCCTTGGAGAGCAGGAAGAGAAAGACACAGAAGCAAAGAACATAGAAAGACACAAACTGCAAACCCCAAGACTGTGACTTGGAAAAAAAAGCAAGCCAGATCATTTCTTGCAACACAGAAGGAATCTCTGTTGAGATGCTGTAATTCTGCGTTGCAGAGCGGACGGAAGCCTTCCCCTAGTGCAGGGTATGTGCAGACTTCCTAGTTAACGTGGCTACACAGGTTAGTACGTATGAAAAAACTGATACAGTAGTTGGCTATCAGGACCCCAATGAAAAGTCATATCCCGAGCACTCCTGGAGACAAAACAACATGAGTGAAACTTCACATTCCCATTGGAAATAAGGGCAGCAGCTTCACAGACCCTTCCAGTCAACACTTCCAGCCCGCTTCTGGGGCGCAGAAGCCCAGGGGTGTTTCTGTGAAGCTTCTATATTGTGGAAGTAATTGCACAGGATATCTTTTAGACTTCTCAGTTGGTATTTCTTTTAAACACCAGTTGTGATGTGGTGGAACTCTCTACCAGAATATAAAAAAGACTAATGACTGATTATACAATGAGGGGCATTATCAATATGACATTTCAATTTGATTTTGGATGTCTTAGGAAACATGCCCAAAACTCCAGTAGCGAACATGGCCATTTTCAAACCAGAAAAATGTCCGGGAGCAAGTGTTGGTTCCAATTGCAAAATGGATGCTGGAACCTCCCGTGGCAGACTCGCTAGGCTGCTATGGGAAGTCTCGGCAGCCATTTCAATGGAGCAGTGGCACGGGGGAGAAATGAGTGGAGTTCATTCCTTCCCTCAAAAAGGCCACTAGAACACCAGGACTTGCTTCTAAAGGTAAGCCTGGGGAGGGCCTATGGGTGGTCAGGTGGGGCCGCTGCTGGGGGGTGGACTCTTGAGGAAGGCTTTTTTGGTCAGGTTGGGGGGGGGGGAGTGGGGGCTGTTGGAGGCGCAGTTTCAGCTTTGGTTTCTACTGAAACCGAGCGGCTAATTTCAGTCACAGATTCTGTTCCGGCAGAAACCAATGATCCTGGTTTCAGTTGGGTTTTAATACTCTATTTACCACAGGGTGTGTGGTAGGTAATGTGCATTAATGGCATTAGCATGTGTTGTTAATAAAATGGCTCCCTAAATGTGATACATGGAGACCCCTCTCAGGGCCGGTCTTAGCAAGTGCGGGGCCCTATGCAGACCAATTTGATGGGGCCCCACCCTAGCTCCAGGGCCGGCCACCTCTCCCTCCGTCTGAATTTTAAAGGTTACCTCGTCGACGTTGGGTTACAGTGCCGGCAGGTAACAGCAGTAGTCAGTGAAAAGCGTGTGAGCTGCTCGGCGCTTCGGGAGCCTTCCTTTCCCTTGCTCAGCTCTGGTCCCGCCCTCGTGGAGCGGGACCAGAGCTGAGCGAGGACAAGGAAGGCTCCCGAAGCGCCGAGCAGCTCGCATGCTTTTCATTGCTGCTGCTGTTACTTGCCGGTGCTGTAACCCGACGTCAACGAGGTAACCTTTAAAATTCAGACGGAGGCCGGCCTTGGAGCTGGGAGGGTGGGAGGGACGTCGACGCGAGGTAACTTTTAAAATTCAGAGGGCGGGGCGGGAGGGAGGGACTGGAGCTCGGGCGTTCAGGGCGGGGTGACTTCAGGCACGCCGCGTGGGGGCCCTATGCGGTCGCCTTGGTTGCCTTGCCCTAAGACTGGTCCTGACCCCTCTAGCATCTACCTCTCTCTTCCCACCCCTAGACCCAGATGGAAGATAATTTCTCCTGACATTGACTGCCCTTCCTCCTCCTTCCAGCACGGCTGTCTTAAATTCCTCCCCAGGGTTGGCTTCTCTTTTGCCCTCCACCGCTGACCATATGTGTGACTCACATGGCACTCTTATGGTGGCATGGCTGCCAGCTTTCCTCACCAGCTAATGGGGACTGAATCACAATATGGAAGGCTCCTGCGCGATGCAGAAAGCTTTGTACGTGTAAACAAAATTCTAAATAAACTAATACACCCACTCAAACTTGTTCCTCAGGTTACTGCTTGCACTGCTGACAAACAATCCAGACAGAATCTCAAACCTCATATCTTGCTGCACCTTACGCCTGGACTAGACTTCCCGAGCCTGTACGTCTAGCCCCGTCTTTGACCATTTTCAAATACAGGCTAAAAGCCCACCTACTCACTTGCCCTGTACCCTTTTATCCCCACCTCTCTTTAATTCCCTTACCTCTTAGTTGTTCTGTGTGTTTGTCCTATTAGATTGTGAGCTCTTTGAGCAGGGACTGTCTTTTCGTGTATGATGTACAGCGCTGCGTATGCCTTGTAGCACTATACAAGTGATAAGTAGTAGTAGTAGTCATAGTCTGTGTATGCGCCCATTTGAATATCTGAGATACTATGAGAGGAAAACGACTGAACAGGTTGTGGGCAATGAAAGGCCTGGGTGGACAGATTATGCAAAATAAATAAATATGAAATAATCATGCATGGAAAAATCCAGAGCAGAGGAGCAATCCCACACAAAAACAAACAAAAATGTCTTTTAAGCTAGACTGAACGGACTAAAGTTGTTCTCCTCCAAGACTACATAGAAAGTGAGCTGAAAACAGGAAAGGGTTAACAGGTGAAAGTGTGTGATATTTACAGCGCACAGTAGTTCAAAGTTCTAGCAGTATGCAAGATAATAAGAGGCATCTTTTCTCCTCACCAAACACAAGTTGACGTCAACGATACTAACCAAGGACGCAGATCTCGTCAAATAATAAGAGGCATCTTTTCTCCTCACCAAACACAAGTTGACGTCAACGATACTAACCAAGGACGCAGATCTCGTCAAATGAGCCACCATAAGGTCTGACATATGTATAAAATTAAACTACTTTACATATGAGGGTTTGCTGGAACTAAGGCAGCTAAGTTTCCCTTAGACAAGAGTGAGTGAGAGTGCAGTGCTAGTGCCATATCTGTAGAAATCTGTACACTGCACTGCTGCCAGTGAAACCAAAGCACAGCCAGTGTCATATCTGCAGCACCAGTGCCAGTGAAACCACAAAACAGCCAGAACCATGTCACTGCAGAAATACTGCACTCTAGTGCTTGTGAAACCAAAGCACAGCCAGAGATATATCTGCAGAGATCTGTACACTGCACTCCAGTGCCAGTGAAACCAGAGCACTAGTGTCATATCTGCAGAGATCTGCACACTACACTCCAGTGCCAGTGAAACCAGAGCACTAGTGTCATATCTGCAGAGATCTGTACACAGCACTCTAGTTCCAGTGCCATATCTGCAGAAGTCTGCAGTGCCGGTGAAACCAGAGCACAGGTGGTGCCAAATCTGCAGAAATCTGTACGCTGCTCTAGTGCCAGTGAAACTAGAGCACAGCCAGTGTCATAACTGCAGCTGCATACTGCATCAGTGCCAGTGAAACCACAACACAGCCAGAACCATATCACTGCAGAAATCTGCACACTGCACTCTAGTGCCAGTGAAACCAGAGGACAGCCAGAGGTATATCTACAGAGATCTGCACACTGCACTCCAGTGCCAGTGAAACTAGAGCACTAGTGTCATATCTGCAGAGATCTGTACACAGCACTCTAGTTCCAGTGCCATATCTGCAGAAGTCTGCAGTGCACTTTAGTGCCGGTGAAACCAGAGCACAGGCGGTGCCAAATCTGCAGAAATCTGTATGCTGCTCTAGTGCCAGTGAAATTAGAGCACAGCCAGTGTCATATCTGCAGCTGCATACTGCATCAGTGCCAGTGAAATCACAACACAGCCAGAACCATATCACTGCAGAGATCTGCACACTGCACTCCAATGCCAGTGAAACCAGAGCACTAGTGTCTCACGAGGTCACTTCTACTCTCGGCGGCCATTTTGAATCGGCGCCGAGATCACCAACAGGAAGGATGCATGCAGGGCAGCGCTCCGGGCAGGAAAGAGGGGGGGTTCTTTCCTGCCCCGAAGAGGTCACTAGACCACCAGGGCAGTAGTAAGTAAGGGGAGGGGAGGCTAGCAATCTGCCCGTTTGTCCGGACATGTCCTCAAAAAGAGGACATGTCCGGGTAAATCTGGACATATGGTAACCCTAACTATGATCAATTCATTTGAGTCCTGCTCTGCTCTTTCTTCCTTGTAAAATGTTTTCAGAGCTTAAATTTTTATACATCTTCCCCTTTCCATGGTGCAGGTTTAGCATCATCAAACTCAAAGACCTCCAAATATTTTCATGCAAAAATGCACACACTGCACAAAGGGACACCAATGCAAAGTACCTTCTGATCAATGCACACCACCTTGCAATGTCCATGCAGTGCATTCTACATCAGTCAATTCATAGTGACCCAGCAAAATACGCTGGATTAACACTGCAAGGTAACCCTGCATATTAACTTGTACACTCCAGCAACAGCAGAGTATGAAACCATTCAACAGCAGTCTAGCCTTGTGCTATCTTCTTGGTGTTTGATATTTGATTGAACTTTTGCAGCAAGTTGACGAAGAGCTGTTTTTCTGCTCAAGTATTCCTCCTCTGGCTCACCAAACAGATATGTCGTTTCTCGGAGCTGTCCCATCTTACGACTACTTTTTGAGTTCAAAGTTCTACAGCGCTGCTCAGTTTGCAGTACATAACCATAGTTTATCTAAAGATCATTTGGCATAGAACAGATTCGTCTTCCAGTTTCGTTAAAAGTAGTCTCTTCGCCTGCTCTCATCACTGATAAAAGATGGATTGTATTGACCAGGGTAAACGCAGGAATGTCGAGATCCAGGTACGCCAATGTAGGGATAAAGTCCATTTCTGTCAACTTCTGGGTTCCTCACAGCAGGCTACAAAACGCAGAAATAGAAAGAAAATGATTAATTCTTTTACAATGTATTTTCATGGAAATCTGTAACAACATTTAGACTTTTCCATGGAGTACTAACTACGGCAGTCCAATGAAAGACATTTGGGGGGAATTTCTATAACTGGGCACCAAAGTTAGGTGCCTAGATGCAGTGCACCAGCATGTTCAGCACCTATGTGCTTACAATTAGGTGCATCCATTTACGTCATTGGCAGGGCCGCCGAGAGGGGGGGCAGGGGGGACAAATTCCCCAGGATTGGGCCTCCAAGGGGGGCCTGGCGCAGCAGTCCCTGGGCTCACCCGCCCTCGGCTTCGTCAACCATCCGCCACCGGGCTGGGACCCCCACACTGAAATCATCACCTCCGTGACTGAAAGCGCAGAAGCGGCAGATCGGATTCACCTCCCTTCGGGTCCTCCCTCCCTGTGTCCCGCCCTTGCGGAAGTTACATCAGACGAGGGCAGGACACAGGGAGGGAAGGCCTGAAGGGAGGCGAATCCGATCTGCCGCTGCTGCTGCACTTTCAGTCACAGAGGTGACAGGTGAGGCGCTGTGATGATTTGAATGCAGGGGGCCCAACCCGGTGGAGGATGGAGGGGGCGGGTGGGGACTGCAGCGTGGCGGCCTGGGGGGGGGGGCCTTGCCCCAGGCCCAGCCCAGTCTCTCGGCTGCCCTGGTCATTGACACTTTAGCAAGTATCTTACAGTATTCTGTAAGCTACACAAATAAGTAGTAACCCCGCCTATGCCCTGCTCATGCTCTGTTACACAAGTATTGGTATTTCCAAGGAGGTTTGATTGATAGGAGATGGCATCATGTGACAAGGTTGAAGCTGTGTACATCCAAGGAGGTTTAATTGCTTCCCTACCACACAGCCACCATCTTGATACACCCAAAACACATTACCTTGTATGGCGGCAAGCTTTGCCTACTGGCTCGAGGCCAGATAATGGGCCAAGCATGCTCCCATCATCTCCTGTCAATCAAACCTCCTTCTTTTTAGTGTACCGATGGTACATTTAGGTGCTAAAGTTGCAGAATGAGGGGTCAATCCTTTTCAAAAGCTTTCTAGACACACTGGGATAATCTTATAAAGCTTGTTCCACATATAATGCCTGTTTGAAATGTAGAAAAGGGCTGGGTATACTTATATGAAGACTGTGTGTAGGCGATCCAGGGGGTGTAGCTTGGCAGCAGAGTTGCCACGTACGCATGGGATAATACAACAGCCAACCATTTAGTGCATACTAAATTTTTTAAGGTGTGCTAATGAACTGAATGCACACTAACACCTGACATTCATGTCATTTTCACTGTGATATATTTGTAGCAGGCTGTCAAAATGTGCTTTTCTATGCAGTTTCAGGAACAACATTCCGGGTTGTGCTCCAGAAAGGGGCCAATCAAATATGAATAAGGGGAGGCGTATTCTGAAAATTCTGATCCAATAGAATTGAAGCTTAAGATTTTGGAAGAAGTATAAAACTGAGTTCAGGGAGGAGCCTTGCCCTTCCTCCTTCGGGGGGGGGGGGGGGGTCCAGATAGGAGGACTCCTTTTCCCCCAGAGGATCTGTGCAAGGAAAGATAGAATAGTACAGAAGGTAGCTTAGCCTACTCTGGGGCTAAAGGAGAAGAAGAAAAGCAGAGGGGTTGCCAGTCTGATCCACAGTTGCCCCCTGAGGCACCAAGTGCCATAAGAGAGGAGGGCTAGATCACTGGAGAGACCTACTCTTGATCCCGTGAGTGAAGCTGGTACCAATAGGTAGTCCTTATAGAGAAAGGATTTGAAATTCCCAGTGGAGCTGGTGTGTGCTGACATCTTAAACAAACAAGAGATAGGACCCAACCCATGTGCTGATCAACTTGCCTGTTCTAGGAGGGGGAAAAGCACTAGGGAAAACGGGGTGGATAGAAGTGTGGTTGGGGCACAGAAAACCTGTCTGCCTACTTAGAGAGCATGAGAGAGGTAAAGAGCAGGGGCACCTGCACCACTCCTTCTCCCACTCCATTCTCTCAATCTTCCTTCAACCCGTGCCACTTTTTCTCCATATTCTGAAATTGCATATCATCTTTCCTCCTCCAAACTCCCTATCTGATAGGGATAGGGATAGGGATCTGATCCCATTCCCACCCATCTACTCAGCACTATCTTTCCTACTGTCATCCCTTCTATCTGTCAATCTTTCATTTTCCACTGCAACTGTTCCTGATACGTTCAAACATGCTGTGGTTACACCACTCCTTAAAACACCTTCATTGGTGTTTTAAACACCTGCCTTTCCAATTATCACCCCAGCTCCTTCCTCCCTTTCTTATCGAAGCTACTTGAACATGCTGTTCACAACCATTGTCTTGACTTTTTTTCATCTCAAGCTATTCTTGATCCACTACAATCTGGCTTTTGCCCTCAACATTCAGCAGAGACAGTCCTTGCTAAAGTCTCCAGTGACCTATTCCTGGCCAGATCCAAAGGTCTCTTTCCTATCCTTATCCTTCTCAAGCTATCTGCTGCTTTTGACATTGTTGATCACTCCTTGATATGCTGTCCTCACTTGGATTTCAGGGCTCTGTTCTGTCTTCGTTTTCTTCTTATGTCTCCTGTAGCACTCAGTGTAAACTCTGGTGGACCTCAGGGCTCTGTCTTGCAACCTCTTCTTTTCTCTATCTATACTTATTCCCTTGGTGCTCTGATCTCCTCCCATGGTTTTCAGTATCATCTTTATGCTGATGACTTCAAGATCTACCTCTCCACACCAGATATTTCAGTAGGAATCTAAGCCCAAGTCTCAGCTTGCTCATCTGACATTGCTGCCTGGATGTCTCACTGCCGTCTGAAACTGAACATGGCCAAAACTGAGCTTCTTATCTCTCCCCCTAAACACCGTTCTCCTCTTCCCCCATTTTCTATTTCTGTGGATCTCACAAGTCTAGAGATCTGGAAACCCAAATGACAGATGAATTATGTACAGGTGCAAAGTGATGCACATAGGGAAAATAATCTTACATATATGCTGTATTCCATATTAGGAGTTACCTCCAAGGAAAAGGATCTTGGAGTCATTGTGGAGAATATGTTGAACTCTTTAGTTCTGTGTGGTGATTCTTAGTCCAGACAAGCAGAGGCAATAAATGTTTATTGTCATAAAAATATTGAACAGTGAACCATAAAAACAGATGGAACCAAACCACATAATAACAAGTAACTGAATATTGATCCATTATTAAACATTTGTTCACTATCTGAATAGTGCCTGGAGAGTACAGGTAATATAGCTGTTGGAGTTGCTGCTGTTTTTTCTAGGTTTGGCGGTAAGCCTGTGATGAGATGTCCAGTGAGAGGTATTTGATAATATGTAATCTCACCCTGGGTGATTGAGGCTTGCTTTATTTAAATTTCATATTTCATTGAAAGGAACATAACAGTTTTCTTAACTTTATTAATATGTCAATCAGGACATATATAAAAAATTAAAACTATATTCATTTCTCCTCATACTCATCCTGTTGTCAAATTGTTCAGATGATTAATGTTTATTTATATACCTGTTATACATGCCCTGTTGTTGGCCTTTTGCTGCTATGTTGTTACATTTAACTGACAGAATTGCCTTGCACTTTTTTTTTGTATTTGTACAAAATTTCATAAATAAAATCGGAAAACAAATCAATCATACAATTCTTTATCTCACAATCAAATAAATAAACTATAATCATGTACATACAAATCTCTATCAAACAATTAAGTAACCAAATCATAATACAAAATAAAACAATAAAAACTGAAAACTAAATAATAATACATGCATAAAATACCCAATACAGAGATAACAACCATGAAACTAAAAAGTTTCAAAAATAAATATATGTCATCAAGCAATCATATCATACAACACTGATATCATGCTCATTTGAACCACATTTTGTTGTTTTAGTTTTTGGCTATATCTTTAACTATTAGGGGAAAAAGTTTCAGAGTCCCCAATAGGTATGTATCCTCATTATACATAGAGTTGGAGAATGCTTGATGAGATATTGGAAATTTTGTAGTTTATTTATTTGATTGTGAGAAAAAGAATTGTATGTGTATGATTTTAATTTTTTTTATATGTCCTGTCTAGCAGTTCAGCCCCTGACGTAGCCTTTTTCAAAGCATAATGTGGCCAAAGCATGCATCTTGAATAATAGCTACTTTTCTATTTGTCTGTATACTGTGATAGCACAGAATGAGAGACTGACTCATAAGTGCTAATTCTGTGAGTGCTTGAGCTCCGCCAATATCAAATCTACCAAGTCTACCTCTGATGTCCTGGACATTCAGCAACTGAAAGATGAAGACAGACTGCAGAGACGGGAGACAGACTTAATACGGTGGGGATGGGGGCTCATGGAACTGGCACCTCCGGGCCAAGTCAGCCTGGGTAGTGAGGAAGGGTGTGTCATCTGTAGGAAGGCACTTACGGAATAGTACATGTTTGGCATCTGCAGCAGATTCTTCATGCTTCCGTTCTCCTGCATTTCTATGGTCTCTCTGCTCCACTCAGAGGAGCGGGGATTCTTGGAGTACTCGGTGTATGGTGACATTTGAAAATCCCCACTTTTAAAGATGAGTTTGCTGATGTCGTTTTTGTTCTTCCTGCAAGTAGATGAGATTTAGACATTCTCATCAATGTTCACTGCTAACCCTTGCCAGAATGTAAAAAACCTAACCAGTCTGCTGTAATGCCGGAAAACGCCTAAGTTCTCAGATTTAAAAATGTGTCAGACTTTCCCCCTCCCCCACAAAAGATTGGACTTATTTTTCTTTCACTACGTTTTGGACAGGAATATCCTTTCAGCAGAAACTGCTATAAATATCTTTTCCACTGAGTTGGCAGGCCAGACTGCCACTGGGCCCAGTTAAGGGCTGGCCCTCTAGAAGTTATTCATTAGATTTCCAATGCTCTCCTCTTCTGTGCAGCTCTCTTTCAATTCAAAACCAGGCAACAAAAAGCTCTCACCACCCTGCAGCAGTGGCGTAGCCAAGGGTGGGCCCATGCCCACCCAATTTGAGCTCAGGCTCACCCAGTAGCAGCACAGCTATGATGTGGCTGGCAGGGATCCCCAAGCTCCACCAGCCCAAAACTCCCCCTCCTGAATTTATTTTTGTTACATTTGTACCCCGCGCTTTCCCACTCATGGCAGGCTCAATGCGGCAGGCAATGGAGGGTTAAGTGACTTGCCCAGAGTCACAAGGAGCTGCCTGTGCTGGGAATCGAACTCAGTTCCTCAGTTCCCCAGGACCAAAGTCCACCACCCTAACCACTAGGCCACTCCTCCACACTGAATACCTTGTAAATAGAAGATCTTGGCCTGAAGCGAGCAGCGACTGACAAATACTGTTCACACCAGTCCCACAGCCTCCCCTTTGATGTATTCCTGCCTATGTGGAAACAGGAAGTTGCATCAGAGAGAAGGCTGTGGAGCCAACATGAGCAGTACGTATTAGTTGCTGTTCGCTGCCAGTGAAAATCTGCTATTTAAAAGGTATGCGGGAAAGGGGGGATGTTTGAGAGACCATATCGTATGCAGGCGCGAGAGGGAGAGACGAAAGCACTTGTGGGACAGGGTGGACTTCTGTCCACCTATCTTGGGACCAGGCCCACCCAAAATTGGGTGTCTGGCTACGCCCCTGCCCTGCAGAATGTGTTGCATTGAGATAAACACACTAGACATAGTGAAGGTGACTCAAAAAACCCCAGACGATTTTCCAAAGGTCCTAAAAGTTTATTGTCTAACATCCAAGACTCGACACAGCCGTGTTTTGGCCTATCTGGCCGGCCTCAGGAGTCTCCAAAGGATGTCTGTGTGACACCAAAAGCTTGCAGCTTTGGAGCACAATAGAGTATGCATACGTCGCTCAGAATTTGTCTCGGCGGGAACTGCTCCTTGCCAAGGAATCCAAGTGAAAACTCGCTAAAAGACACCTCGTAGCACGAACATCACAGAATCCGTTTAAGAAGTGAGATATAAACATAGTTACTGCAGTGAGGAGCTATTATCATTGATAGGTTGAAGGCTTGGGGTAGGGTCTTACCTACCTGCAGCAGGTGACTGTCAGTGCTATTCCCAGGATCAGCAGAAGCCCGCCTCCTGCACCCGCTATCACTACTGTTATCAGCTGGTATGCTAAACAGGAGAGAAAGCACAGACATGTAGGTGGTAAAATAACACCAGTAAGGTAAGCAATGGGCCCTTTTCAACTTTTAACCACTTTTATCATTAGTGTAGTGCAGTCTGAAAACATCTGCCAACCAAAAGCCTTTATTATACTGTGTGTGAGACGTTCACGTATCTCTAATTCTGCTGAAATACTCAATTCTCTCACTCTGGAATTTGCCGCTCCATTATTCCACTCTGGATTAATCTGCCTTCACTCCCTGTTCTATTTCTACAGTGAGGAGTGAGGCTATCCCACGATACAGCATACTCCTTTTAATTAGATTGCCCTGGATTACTTAAAGCTCCCTTCATTTCCATTAAACTCAGTATTAGTGTAAGCTGAAGTTCTAAGATGTGGGCTAAACAAATATATTTCTCTTGGACTGGTTTGAAGGCAGAGCTGGGACTAGCAAAACTAGTAGACCAGCTGGCACATAGTCCACAAAATTTAAATGTGGTCGAAAGTTGAAGGGTTTACTTCAACTTGGAGTTTAGATAACTGGAGCAAGTTTCCAATAACTATTTACACCCAGTGGCGTAGCCAAGGGTGGGGCCTAGGCCCACCCACTTTGGGCTCAAGCCCACCCAGTAGCAGCACAACTATGATGTGGCTGGCAGGGATCCCCAAGCCCCACCAGCCGAAAAATCCCAACAACTGTTCCTCCTGCAAACGTAAATAGCAGATCTTTGCCTGTAGTGAGCAGCGACTGATACATACTGCTTGCACTGGCCCCATAGCCTTCCCTCTGATGTATTCTTGCCTATGCAGAAACAGGAAGTTGCATCAAAGGGAAGGCTGTGGGGCCAACACGAGCAGTGTGTATTAGTTGCTGCTCGCTGCTGGTGAAAATCTACTATTTAAAAGGTATTCGGGGGAGGGGGATGGGCGGAGTTCTTCTGCCCACCCATCTTGGGCCCAGGACCACCCAAAATTGAGTGTCTGGCTATGCCCCTGTTTACACCTCTTGTATATGCCAGTAAGTTTAAGTAAGAACAATAGTAAACATTACACTCCTCAGATTCTCCTTCTTAGTTCTCCTCTGTTATATACAGTTTACAAAGTAAATCAGATTTCTCTTTGGGGGGGGGGGGGAGGCTGCTCCATCTGGGTTTATTTAGCACCTCATGTTCTCCTCCACTGTCAGTTCAATGCAGGCAGTGTTGGAAGACAGGGTCCCTGTACCTGTGCTTCCTGGAAGCAGTCCAGCAGCTTCGTAGGTTCTGAGGCTGGTCAGTGGCTGTTTTAGTCCCAGTCTGGTTTTTCCCCTAGTAAAGAGGATGCTGCAGCTTGGAGGTTAAGAGTAATTTTTGTCCCCATGTATGGGGGTTGAGGGGATGACCAGGGGCTCTGCCACACCTTAGTCCCCTTGCACAGAGGTGCTCTAATTGGGGATCTGAAACCAAAGACAAAGACCCTCCCCCTGGTTGGGTATTTATATGAGCCCAGTTTTCCCTCCAAGGGATGACTCCTTCCTTCCTGTCAGTCAGGAACAGTGGCGTATCCATTCAAGGTGCATGTGTTGCATACACACCCCCTGTCAGCCCCTCCTCCCTCCTACCGCATTTCTCTCTTCCTTTCCCTTCCTGGCCCAGCCCCACAAAGATCTCACAATTCCCTCCCTCTCCCACTCCCTCCTGTAACTTACAAGCAAAGTTGCCAGGGCTGCGTGTTTCTCGCCCAATTGGGCTCCTTTTCCGCGACCCGCTGCGGCTTTTTCACGCCGTATGCGGGTTGCGGGATTTGGGGCGGCTTTTTTTTGCCCCGCCGCGATTTTGTCACCGGCTGTGGTTTTTTCGCACGGCCGCGGGTTAGCTGGTTTTCCCGTGGCCGCAGCCAATAGAAGCCCCACGGAGGCGGGCTTAATGATGTCATTTGTAAGCAAATGGCCTCATTAATGTTTATTAATGATGTCATTCATATGCAAATGACTTTGTGCAGTTTTTGGGCTGGTTTGGGGCTGGTTTTTGGGCGTGGAAAATTTTTTCCATCTGGCAGCACTGCTTACAAGCACATCCAATCTTTACCCGGGCAGTGGCAGCGGCAACCATACACTGTCTGTGGCCTACACCGGGGCTCTCTCTCTGAACCGTCCCGCACCTTCTGATGCAACTTCCTGTTTTCTGAAGGGAGGGACGGTTCATAGAGAAAGCCCCGGTGCAGGCCACTGGTCTGCCTGGGAGAAGACTGGAAATAATTTTAAGGTATGGAGAGAGTAGCAGAAGTAGGGAGGGAACTGCCAGATCTTTGAGGGGCTGGGCCTGGAAGGGAAACGAGAGCTGCAGCGGGAGGGAGAAGGGAGGGAAATGCAATGCAACCCCTGTCAAGAATTCCTGGCTAGGCCACTGGTCAGGAAGGAAGACACAGCCCCTGTTCTGGAAACTGTAGGCATAGGTAAAGATCAGAACTCCTTTAACAGAAAGGCGCAGTGCCCCCTTGGGTGCACGGAGCCGAAGATAACATGGCGCCGTGCACCGAGGGGGCATGTGCGCTCAGGCCAGCGGGGTGCCCAGGACAGGTAATAGGTGTTCGCCTGCCCGACGGGAATGGGGCACCTCGCTGGGAGAAGGGAGGAGAGAAGAACGGGGTATAAAAGCCCCGGGGAGGAGCCCGGATGCCCTCTTTCCTGTCCGGGCTCCAGTGGTCAGTCCTGCTAGGACGGCGGACTGCGGATGGACATTGAGCCAGAGGCTGGAGGAGGCTTGGGTATGCCCATATGTAAGATGTTTGTATATAAATAAAGCTGCGGCCGAGTTATACCAGATTAAATACATTGTGTCTTGTGATGATTAATGATGTTACTGCTTAAAATTGGCAAACCGAGGTCTCTCGGCTGCCTATGTTATCTGGTAGAGCAACTGATGATTCCAGCAGTGCTGCAAGGGCAGAACCTAAGTGGTCTCTTCATTAGTTATTCATGAAGTAATAATTCCCAGTATGAAGCTACCTGTGTGGGGTCTGTTACCTCAAGCATACCCCAGTTCACTATTGTGAAGCAGAAGTGAGGTTGGAGTGAAGCTGCAATCAGTACTATATTAGACTCTGTCAGCCTAATTTTACATAGGACACCTGGATCCAAAAATGGACTTTAACGCCAGACTGCCCAGAACACAGCGGCCAGATTGATATTCAACCAAACAAAATATGATAGTGCTACACTGGACTGGCTCCCTATTATGGCCCGCATTACCTTCAAACTTTGTACTGTGGTCCACAAGATAATCTACGGTGATGCCCCTGGTTATATGATCGCCCTAATTGATCTTCCAGCCAGGAATAGTATCAGTTCATCTCGTACCTATATGAATCTTCATTATCCTAATTGCATTGCTCTTAAATATAAAACGTCCTATGCGTCCAATTTCACCTACTTAAGTTCTCAAATGTGGAATTCATTACCAAAAAGAGTGAAAACGATACATGACCATCTAGA
This sequence comes from Microcaecilia unicolor, assembly GCF_901765095.1. NCBI lineage: Eukaryota > Metazoa > Chordata > Amphibia > Gymnophiona > Siphonopidae > Microcaecilia > Microcaecilia unicolor. The sequence goes on along the minus strand of NC_044037.1, from coordinate 278,889,911 downwards.
ATTCAGGCGAACTTTAAAGACCTATTTGTTTTGTAAGGCCTACCCTTCTGAATCTGCTTAGCTGCTTCAACTCTGCACTGATTTAAAAGACAATGTTATTTCTTATTTCTTTGACATTTATTGTTCCCATCTGCCTCTACCTTCCCTTACCCTATTTCTAATTGTATTTGTTTAACACCGACCCAATACGGTGTCTTGTAAGCCACATTGAGCCTGCTAGTGTGGGGGAAAATGGGGGATACAAATACTGCAAATAAATAAATAAATACGGACGAAAAAAGTTTAAGCGGTCAATATTCAAAGCAATTTATCTAGGTGCGAGAGGCTCCTGTCTGGTTAAACTGTGCCGGCTGGCCCAAACGGTAATATTCAGTGCCACTTAATTAGATAAGGGTAAATCTATAAGTGGTGCCTAAAAATAGGCGCCAAAATTTTAACACGTTGAGCACTATTCTATAAAGGCTACCTGTCCTTGGAGCATAAACCATGCCTAACTTTCAGTGCCGACAATTACGCCTAAAAGCTGTGTAAATGCCAGCGCCTAAATTATGCGCAATTCGGCCAAATTCTGTATTTACACACATAAAATTCTGGAACGTCCCTGAAATGCCCTAAGCCACAACCCCCCTCCCCCCCCAAAAAAAATTTACATGCATTAGGCCTTACGCGTGGATCATTATAGAATATGATCTGTACGTAAATCCTACTTAAGGCCAGTTAATGCCAATAATTGGAAATGTGTGCCAGCTTTTGAATTTCAAAGAACAGCGTTGGATTTTTTCAATTACAAACTTTACATCCAGCAGGGCTGAATTCGGAGCTTGACTGGTGGTCTTTAGTATGATTGGATGGTGAGATGTATTGCTTGATCCAATCAGATTGCACGTTTTGCAATCAGCTGTCTACTATTTAAATCAATTGTTTTGTGCCGACAAACCGTGGCCATTTTTTTCAAACTTTTGCAGGAGCATGATTGCTCTGTAGCTGTAAGTATATAATTGTATAGAAGGGGAGAAAATACGTTTATCACGTTCAAGGAGGCAGCAGAATGAATTTGATGAAATTTATAACCATTATTCTGTTTTTTTTCAGGGAACCTCTTCCCTGAGGAAGACATCGAAACTTGGCCATGTAGGCGGACGTTCTCCTGTTGTTAAAAATGGTGCTGATGTGAAAGATAAGTGCAGATATGAATTTTCAACACTTAAGAAAAATGTTTGAAAAAAATCTATTGAAAAATAAGTAGTAGGAATTTATATATAGAAAAAGTTATTGTGGGTTGATCTATGAGGATTTGCGCCTCAACCATTTTCCTGGATGGACAAGTACATAAGTACATAAGTAATGCCATACTGGGAAAAGACCAAGGGTCGATCGCGCCCAGCATCCTGTCCACGACAGCAGCCAATCCAGGCCAAGGGCACCTGGCAAGCTTCCCAACGTACAAACATTCTATACATGTTATTCCCGGAATTGTGGATTTTTCCCAAGTCCATTTAGTAGTGGTTTATGGACTTGTCCTTTAGGAAACCATCCAACCCCTTTTTAAACTCTGCTATGCTAACCGCCTTCACCACTTTCTCCGGCAACGAATTCCACCTGTTCCACTCCACTCATTATTTTATATACCTCTATCATGTCTCCCCTCAGCCGTCTCTTCTCCAAGCTGAATAGCCCTAGCCTCCTTAATCTTTCTTCATAGGGAAGTCGTCCCATCCCCGCTATCATTTTAGTTGCCCTTCGCTGCACCTTTTCCAATTCTACTATATCTTTCTTGAGATACGGCGACCAGAATTGAACACAATACTCAAGGTGCGGTCGCACCATGGAGCGATACAACGGCATTATAACATCTTCACACCTGTTTTCCATACCTTTCCTAATAAAGTGAACCTTGAACCCTGTGTTCATATGGTGAGAGCAGCATTATTATCTGATGATCCCCGAAGTACAAAATTGTAAAAGATTACAGTGTTGGAGAAATTATTGCTACAGAGGGTTATATTGTTGCAGTGAATATACAAAGGAAAAAGAAAAGAAAATTATGTAAACGCTATGGTTGGTTGGGACAAGGCTTAGAGTGTATTGCTTGGAAAGTCCCCACACTTAAACTTGTGCTCTGTTCAACTGAAGAATTGGTTGTTATCAGCCAATTTTTGGTGCTAATTTTGTTAAGCAATAAAGTTACGCAAGCAAATCGTTTACAGAATCCAAGGCATAATGCTTTGAATATTAGCTCTGACCTCCGCAGAACTCTCCGGTTAGTGCTGGGAAGTCTGGGGCAGGGGCAAGGTGATGCTGAGAGTTACCCGGTCACCACCAATATTCAACAGCAATACCCAGACGGCATAAAGGCTGCCCTAAGTTAACTGGTAGCTATCCAGATAATAATAATAATAATAATAATAATACTTTATTTCTAATCCGCTATATCTGAAATATTCTAAGCGGGCAACAAAATTACATACAAAATAAAATACAGTAAATGAATACAACAAAACGTATATGACACAACACTGATACAGAACCATCCATTACTACAACTCAGTCTCATAAATCTAGTGACCCATATGCTTGAACAAACATATGGGTTTTTAATTATTATTTCAACTGGGCAATATTCTGCACAGAGTGAAGTTTAATGAGCAGGCTGTTACTGCCTCTGGATATTAGTGTTCCTCAGGAAACTTCCACAAGTCCCAGATATTCAGTGCCGGTACCCTGACAGAAAATCGGAGCCACAAATCCAAGCAGGTAATGGGGTAGAATTGGGCCTGGTTTTAGCCTAGCCTAAAAAAATGGAGCCTGTGAATAACCCCTAGGACTTGGTCTTCATTTCTAGTCCTTGAGTGCCATCAACGGGTCAGGGTTTTAGGATATCCCTAACAAAAATGCATGAGAGAGATTTGCATACCATGGAGGAAGCTGGTATACAAATCTGTCTCATACATATTTATTTATTTATTTACTAGCCGTTGAGCCCGTAAAAACGGGCTGGTAATGGGGTTTTCCTTCCTTCCCCCTCCCCCCCCGTGAGGTCGCCACCGCTACCGTTCCCCCCCCCCCCCCCCGGAGTCGCCGCCGCCGCCATCCCTCCACCCGGCCCGGGCCCTCTCTCTCTCCGCTACTAAACTTACACATCCATTCGCCGGAACGCAGCACGCACATCAGCTGAGCTGCCGTCTGCCCTTCCTTCTCTGCCTGTGTCCCGCCCTCCTGTGACATAACGTCAGCGAGGGCGGGACACAGGCAGGGAAAGAAGGCCGACGGCAGCTCAGCTGATGTGTGTGCTGCGTTCCGGCGAATGGATGTGTAAGTTTAGTAGCGGAGAGAGGGCCCGGGCCGGGTGTGGGTGTGTGTGTGGGGGGGGGGTAACGGTAGCGGCGACCTCGGGTGGGCTGGTAGGGGGGAGCGGTATCAACCTCGGCGGCGCAGTTTCCCTCTCTGTCCCGCCCTCATCATCACATATTGACGCGGGGGCGGGACAGAGAGGGAAGTCTCTACTGCGCATTTGCGAGTGAGTCGGTCACTCGCCGTTTATATGTTTGATTTGTAATGCTTATACCCCGTGCTTTCCCACTTACTAGCAGGTTCAGTGCGGCTTACATTGAATATCAGGTTAACAAAGAAACATAGAGTGGAAGAAGCTGTAATATAGTAATTAAAGAGGTGGTCATTTAGATGTGGATAGATAAGATGGGCAAGAAGGAGGATGGTAAAGGTAGGGGAATGGAAGGAGGATGTATATTGGGATGCACTTGTTAAGTATGGTAGAATGCATAGGAAGGGGTAGGAAGAGGAATGTGTTAGAAAGGGTTAAATAGGAAACATATTCCAGGTTGTACCATGATTCACCATGTCAAATGCGCTAGACAAGTCAAACTGCAGAAGGAGGATGCTGGTTCCAAATGATAGTTCGTGTTTGATATTCATTTGTTTGATACATATTCATTAGGGATATCATGAAAACGTGACCCATTGGTGGCCACTGAGGACTAGGAGTGAATACCAAGGTCCTAGGGTCACAGCTCCAGTGGACCAAACAGAGGAAAGAACAATTACCACTGCAAGGGTGACCCTGGTGACACTCAAATGTCAAAGTTGGCCTTGGAGGAGATTTTACTTGCAGTCTTCAACCAACAAGGCTGATCAGGAACATTCAAATAATGGTCCCAGGAAGGAAAACAGAAGCAACAGAGCAAGGTTTATACAAGACGGTCCTGAGAAAATGTCATCAAGAGACACGTATTGGAATGGCCATTGACACCAGGCATGTCACTCTTCGTGCCTGACAAACACACTAAGTTTAGGATGGAGAAAGGAAGTTCATACTCACGATTTCTGCAATTGAATCCCCCAAAACCAAATGGGCACCTGTAGACCCAGAAAAACCAACAGTGCCTTGTAAATATCCAAGCAGCAAAGAACAAAACTGTTTACAGAAAAGAAAGATCTATCCACTCTACTTACTTCACACATGTTCCATTCTCCCGTTTATAACCATCTTCGCATGCTAAAAAGGACATGAAAATAAGGAATCTATGAGCGTGTGGAGAAGCAATGTGTATTGACCACAGGGATTAGCAGCTACTGTGACCTAGCACTGCTAAACAGGATTTGAATTTTTAAATAGAATTAGTCACTCTTCGAAATTTAATTTCAAGACAAATCACACTTCAAGTACAGTTGGTATACCCCTATCCCAGACAACTTTTTTATTTATTTGTTACATTTGTGCTTTCCCACTCATGGCAGGCTCAATGTGGCTTACAGGTACTTATTTGTACCTGGGGCAATGGAGGGTTAAGTGACTTGCCCAGAGTCACAAGGAGCTGCCTGTGCCTGAAGTGGGAATCGAACTCAGTTCCTCAGGACCAAAGTCCACCACCCTAACCACTGGGCCACTCCTCCACTGTTGCTACTATTTGAGATTCTACATGGAATGTTGCTATTCCAACATTCCATGTAGAAGTCGGCCCTTGCAGATCACCAATGTGGCCGCGCAGGCTTCTACATGGAATGTTGCAACATTCCATGTAGAATCTCCAATAGTAGCAACATTCCATGTAGAATCTCCAATAGTATCTATTTTATTTTTGTTACATTTGTACCCCTGCTTTCCCACTCATGGCAGGCTCAATGTGGCTTATGTGGGGCAATGGAGGGTTAAGTGACTTGCCCAGAGTCACAAGGAGCTGCCTGTGCCTGCAGTGGGAATCGAACTCAGTTCCCCAGGACCAAAGTCCACCACCCTAACCACTAGGCCACTCCTCCACCATATAGCTTATAGTCTAAGGCTCCCATTTATTAAACCTGGGTAAGGTTTTACAGGTAAGATGTGTCAATTGCAAAACTTAACCTTCAGCAGCTGCAAAACCTCTACAGTAATTAGTGGGGGAGCACTCCTGGCACTTTTTAAGTATGCCACTGGAGGTATAGTTTGTTTGTTTGTTTGTTTGTTTGTTTATTTATTTATTTATTACATTTGTATCCCACATTTTCCCACCTATTTGCAGGCTCAATGTGGCTTACAATTTTCCGTCATTGACTTATGTCATTTCAGAATACATATACAATTGGTAATATATATAGAACATGAATGCTAAATGAACAGTCGGGCAAAAAAAAGGGAAAATATACAAATAATTTCACATATTGAACATGGATTACATATTAAAATTAAATACGGTATAGGGCGAGAGTAATCCTATTGTTAAGTAAATGATGGCGAATTACACATTATCTGCTGTGTTAACAGTTACTGCATGTTAACAACACCTGAATTAATAGGAAAAAAAGCACACTTGGGAGTTTCCTGATACAGCCAACACCTAAACTGTCTATCTGTCTGTCTGTCTATCTCCTGTAAAGGCCCCCACCCCTTTCCTACCCCCTAATATTATCAATAGAAATCAAACAAAATAAAACATGGAAAAGAAAATAAGATGATACCTTTTTTATTGGACATAACTTAATACATTTCTTGATTAGTTTTCGAAGGTTGCCCTTCTTCGTCAGATCGGAAATAAGCAAATGTGCTAGCTGACAGTGTATATAAGTGAAAACATTCAAGCATTACTATGACAGTCTGACACCCCACCACTCACCTATCCACACCCATCCTGTTAGAATATCAATGATATGCTTTGATGTCCCCATGCATACCTCCGACCCACCCCCATCCTCCCACCCTGTCAGACTGTCACAGTAATGCTTGAATGTTTTCACTTATATACACTGTCAGCTAGCACATTTGCTTATTTCCGATCTGACGAAGAAGGGCAACCTTCGAAAGCTAATCAAGAAATGTATTAAGTTATGTCCAATAAAAAAGGTATCATCTTATTTTCTTTTCCATGTTTTATTTTGTTTGATTTCTATTGATAACCTTAAGAGTGGACTAACACGGCTACCACACTCCTCTACCCCCTAATATGAAATTCTATGGTAGGTGTTTAACTGTTAACTGGACACTAGAGGGTGCTGCTAACATATACATGACATCATGAGTGGCACTCAGGGCAGTGTTCAGTGGCTGGCAGGCAGCAGGACACTGTTTATTCCTGTAATACATGTGAAAAAGTGAAGTAAGCACAGCCCTCAGGTGTGTGTCATGCTTTAACACACCTGAACGAGATCTGCTGCTCTTTTAAGATGTTCTAGAAAGTGTCTGTTACTTTATTTGGACTTAAGTAGAGGAGTGTGGTAGCCGTGTTAGTCCACTCTTAAAGGTTATAAATAGAAATCAAGCAAAATAAAACATAGAAAAGAAAATAAGATGATACCTTTTTTATTGGACATAACTTAATACATTTCTTGATTAGCTTTCGAAGGTTGCCCTTCTTCCTCAAATCGGAGATATACAATTATACACCCATCCTGTTAGAATATCAATGAAATGCTTTGATGTCCCCATGCATACCCCCACCCTCCCACTCTGTCAGACTGTCAAAGTAATGCTTTGATGTTTCTCTTATATATACTATCTGCTACCACATTTGCTTATTTCCGATCTGACGAAGAAGGGCAACCTTCGAAAGCTAATCAAGAAATGTATTAAGTTATGTCCAATAAAAAAGGTATCATCTTATTTTCTTTTCCATGTTTTATTTCTATTTATTTGGACTTAAAATTGTTAAATCACATTGCTTGGCCCCAAACTAGATACGGATTCAAATTTAGCAAATGCCTCAGGGGCAGCAGAACACTTTTTTGTGTGTTGGCGGGGGGGGGGGAGGAGGGAAAGGGGCAAACCAGCCTCTATCACTGCCTCCCTATCCCCGCAAGTCCCTTAGTTGCTGATACTGTGTTGGGTAAAATATTGGTAGGTCCATGGCCCTCGTGACCCACCTCATTCCCCTGCCGACCTATCAGACCTGTGGATCCTAATTAAGTTAAGATGTGCCAGTGGTAGAACACCGCATAGGAACTTAAATTAGGGACTGTAATTACCTTGAGAATATAAATCAAGAAAAAGAACAGCCAAAGCATTTCCTTTAAGGTTTCCCCACTTTTTTTTATTATTTTTTTTATTTGTACCATACGCTTTCCCACTCATGGCAAGCTCATTGTGGCTTACATGGGGCAATGGAGGGTTAAGTGACTTGCCCGGAGTCACAAGGAGCTGCCTGTGCCTGCAGTGGGAATCAAACCCAGTTCCTCAGGACCAAAGTCCACCACCCTAACCACTAGGCCAATCCTCCACTGTTGCTACTATTTGAGATTCTACATGGAATGTTGCTATTCCAACATTCCATGTAGAAGTCGGCCCTTGCAGATCACCAATGTGGCCGCGCAGGCTTCTACATGGAATGTTGCTAGTGGAATAGCAACAGCAACATTCCATGTAGAATCTCCAATAGTATCTATTTTTGTTACATTTGTACCCCGCACTTTCCCACTCATGGCAGGCTCAATGCGGCTTACATGGGGCAATGGAGGGTTAAGTGACTTGCCCGGAGTCACAAGGAGCTGCCTGTGCCTGAAGTGGGAATTGAACTCAGTTCCTCAGTTCCCCAGGACCAAAGTCCACCACCCTAACCACTAGGCCACCCCTCCACTCCACTTTACCTGGAGAGCAAAACCAAATTAAGCATGAAAGACCTGCACGACAGATGAACAGCACAGGTTAGTGGAGATGGATGTGGGACAAGATCTCTCCTGGGTTTGAGTTTTGCACATAAATTATATGTTACGAATGGCAGACTGAATGGACTGTACAGGTCTTTATCTGCCATCATCTACTATATATATATATATATTCCCATACCATCACATCACTCACACCTTTACTCACAGAAAGATTTTTACCAAATGTCTACATGCCTTTTTATCGCCCTCTAAGCTCCCAGTGTTTCCTTCCAAAGTCTCAATCTTCGCGTTCCTTTGTTACATTCCTTAACGACACCTCAATTGTTTCGCATAACTCTGCACAATGTAATCCATAACCAATCTGTAACAAATTGTATTTCCAACATTTAACTCATATTGTAAGCCACACTGAACCCGCAAAAAGGTGGGAAAATGTGGGATACAAATGCAATAAATAATAATAATAATAATAATATATAGGCTTGCAAGGGAGGTTTATTCCTGTCATGTATATAGTAGATGATGGCAGATAAAGACCTGTACAGTCCATTCAGTCATATGTGCTACTTTATATGTACACCTGATCTTGATATGCCCTTGGTGATCATTCCAGTACAGAGACTTCAGGCAAGCATGGGAATGCAAGGTACAATCAAGGCAGTGTGGAAAGGAAAAGCAGTTACCTCGGCAGGTGCGGTCCAGCTTGTTGTACCTGAAGTAGCCCGTTTTACACTGGCACTGGGCAATACCATAAGCATCAGTGCATTCAGAGGTGTCGTTATCACAGTCTGGATACTGCAGGCTGCACAGACTTCCTGCTGAAACAGAGAATAGAAGATAATTGGGGTTAGGGAGGGGGGCCTTTACAGGAGATAGACAGTTTAGGTGTTGGCTGTATCAGGGAACTCCCAAGTGTGGTTTTTGTGGGTTTCCTGGCAATTATTCTGCTAGATTAACCCTTCATTTGTCTAATGCACACAAAAATGGTAGAAACCAGGGTTGCCGAGTGGTTCCAGATTTGCCTGACCAAGTGATCCACTCCTTGTTTTCCTGTTGCCTGCAGCTCTGATTTCGCTATTGCTTTCCTGAGAAAAGGAAGTCTCTAACACCCTAATTCTATACATGGCGCTCAAAACTGCGCACGCAAATCTAGGTGCGCGTCCAATTTGCATGCACAATTTAATTGACAAATGAGTCAATTAGCACCGATAACATACAGAAAAATAGCAAAACTTAATTATACACAAATTATTTAAAGAAGGAGCAGCAGGGCCAGTGCAAGGTTATCCAATGCCCTAGGCGGACCTTCAGGTATTTGCCATCCCCAGTAGCACATCAAAGCTCTATATCTGTAGTCCATCATTTTCTCTTTCCTTCCCCTCCCCCCCCCTTCAAGTCCTGCATCTTCTCTCCCCTTTTCTAGCCCTCCCAGGGTCAAGGCCACTGAGAGACAAAACTGGGCCCAGGGCAAACAATCTACAGGACCCCACCGCCACCCTACTACCACTGAAGCTCCCCCCCTACCAGCACCGCCACCCTTCTCCCACAGCCGCAAATGAGAGACAGTGCTCTGCCAGCTATAGGTCCTTCTTCCTCTTGTATCCCACTTTCTGTAAAGTAACTTCCTGTTTCCACATAAGCAGGATGTGGCACAAAGAAGGACCTGTGGCCGGCAGAGCAGTCCTTTTGATTGCTAGCTCCGGGCCCTCCATGGAGGCCGGGCCCAGAGAATCTTGCCCCCACTGCCCCCTTTCTCAGCGTCCCTGCCCAGGATATCCAGCATCTCACTTCCCCTTGCCTAGCCCCCCTCCTCAAGGTGTCCAGCATCTCATCTCCCCTTCCCTACCTCCTCTGTGCTGTCCAAAATCTTCATCCTCTGCCCTCCGATAATGCCCTACCTCCATCCTCTACCCTCCAATAATTAAAGTTAGCAAGGAGTGGGGCCTTCCAGTACAGGCCTGCACTCAAGGCCTGTCATGTCTTATCCCCCTCTGATGCCCCCTGTTGGAAGGGGGTGGACACAGCAGGCCTTGTGTGGACCTGTGCTGGAAGGCCCCAAGCCAAGCTCAGAGCAGCTTTAATGTGGTGCTCTCCTGCCAAGTGGGTGCCTGGTCCCAAATTTTGCCCCCTAAGTGGATGCCTAGTCTGCCTAGTAGGAGGTGGGTGAGGAAAGGGAGAAGGGCACAGGGAATGAGGTGAGGGCAGAGGTATGCAAGGAGGAAAGCTTGTGCCATGTATAGGGATGGAGGAAGAGGAGCACCAGCAGAGCCGAGGGACTTAAGAGAAGCTGCAGAGAACAGATGCCAAGTTACCCATTCCAGAAGGGAAACTTTTTGGCCAGTCCTGGAATTCTCAACCTCATCCTGGTGCATTATGGGACCTGCAGCACTGATTTCAATGGACAGAATCATGGACTACAAACACTACACTGCTTTGGGGCGTAAGTTTAAATCAGGACCAGCCAAAAAGTCTCTCTCCTGGAATGGGTAACTTGGCAGCTCTGGAGCTATTAATTTATCCAGCTCCAGGAGAGAAGCTTTTTTGCCAGTCCGGATTTTGAACTTGCATCCTAAAGCAGTATGGTATTTGTAGTCCCTGGTTCAACATGTTGAAATTAGTGCTGCACCATGATAGGGTTGTCAGAAATCCAGGACTGGTCTAAAATCTCCCTCTTGGAACTGGGAAACTTGGTAGTTCTGGAACAAGGAGGATGGACAGTGAGGAAGGCCTGGAAGGAAAAGGAGACCAGAATTCAGAAAGGTTTACGTGCACACGCAGTATTTTCTGGTGCACATGAGCATGGCAGAAATCGCGGTGTCTGTGATAATGCAACATTCCTGCATTCTTGCCTACATAGTGATTTCTACCACTCTTGAGTGTACCAAAATGAGGAGTTAGTGTTCTCCCCTCCCACCCATATGCTTGCTAATCTCAGGATCAAGAAAACAGTGAATATATTTTAGCTCTGATGGGTTTATGGCAAGGCTGGCCCAATGCTATGGAGTAGATAGACCAGGTATTACTAATAGGCATGTGTAGTATAGTTCTAGCAAAGAGCCGTCTGCTCCTGCTCCAACAGCACCATCTGCTGGTCACTTGTGACTTTATCTATGCCTTTATCACTATTGAAGCATAAGCACCCAACCAAACACATCAGAAAATCATCACAGAAATATCTGAATGGACAGCATTCTGGAACTTCACATATAAACACGCACAAAACATTTTCTTCCTCAATTCCCGTCTTCAAGCCTGCCATTATTAACAGCTTTTGAAAATGATAGTGGAGAAGGATTCGATTGTTCCCGGAATGGTGAACACATGGAAACTAGGACACAAAGACAAAAAAACTTCCTATTCCCATTTCCTTTCAGCCAGACTAGCCGCACCCATGCTTACACAGGCAGCTGAATCCAAGAACAGGGTTCAGGATCAGAGTACTGTGATTGGTGCTTTGATAGAACATAAGACTTTAAGAATTGCCCTACTAGGTCATACCAAAGATCCATTTAGCCCAGCATCCTGTTTCCCACAGTGGCCAATTCAGGTCACAAGTACCTGGCAGGGTACCAAAAAGTAGCTAAATTCCATGCTGCTTACCACAAGGGATAAGCAGTGACTTTCCCCAGATCTACCTTAACAATGGTTTATGGACTTTTCCTCCAAGAATTTGTTTAATTTTTTTTTAACCCAGCTACGTTATCTGCTTTTACCACATCTGACAATGAATTCCAGATATTAACTATGCATTGAATAAAAAAAATATTGTTTTTAATCTACTACTGTACTTTGTAATTTCACAGCATGTTCCCTTGTCTTTTCGAAAGAGTAAACAATTCTTTTGTATTTACCCATTCCACTGCACTCAGGATTTTATAAACCTCAGCTGTCTCTTCTCCAAGTTGAAGATCCCTAACCTCTTTAACCCTTCCTCATAGGAGAATCGTTCCATCCCCTTTATCATTTTGGCTGCCCTTCTCTTTACCTTTTCTAATTCCACTATATCTTTTTTGAGATGTGGCAACCAAAATTGCACACAGTAATCAAGGTACGGTCTCATCATGGGGCGACACAAAGGCATTATAATATTTTCAGTTTTCTTTTCCATTCCTTTCCTAATAATCCCTAACATTCTATTTGCTTTCTTGGCTGCCGCAGCACACTGAGCAGAGGATTTCAACATATCATCAATAATGACAACTAGATCCTTTGCCTGGGCAGGTGACTCCTAATGTGAAAGCTAGCATCATGGATCTATACTTTGGGTTATTCTTCTCTACGTGTGTGACTCTGCCATTTGGATGCCAAGTTTTGCAATCTCGCAAGGTCCCACTGCAATTTTTCACAATCTGTATGCAATTTAAAAACTTTGAATAACTGTGACATCTTCAGACAGAGCAGCAGAGAGACAAAGCTGTGCCCGAGGCAAAATATCTTCATGGCCCCCCCTGCTGCCCCTACCACCACCACTGCTGCTGCCTCCCCCGTTGCTGTTACCCCCACCACCACTGCAGACTTTGATCGTGGGGAAGTGGGTTCAATTCCCACTGCAGCTGTTTGTTATAAAAACAGGTCTAGTTCAAAACCGGACGTCTTTGCTTTGTTCTATTATGGCTGAAAGACGTCCAAGTCTTAGGAACTTCCAAGTCCTGGCATGCCCCCTTGAGATTTAGACGTACTTCTGACGGACTTCAGAGAAAGACGTCTAAAAATAGGTTTCGAAAATACTGATTCGGACGTCTTTGTGAGATAAACGTCCAAATGCAGACATGTCACTTTTTGGACATTTTTCGCTTTTGAAAATGAGCCTGTTTATCAACTAGTTTCTGAAAATCCAGATACATCAGACCAACTGACTTGTTTATTTACACCTTCAAAAACTGTAGCAGGTTGGTGAGCAAAATTTCTCTTTGCTAAATCCACGTTGACTCTGTCCCATTAAACAATGTCTACCTATGAAATCAGGAATTTTGTTCTTTATAGTAGTTTCTACTATTTTGCCTAGCACTAATACCAGGCTTACTGATCTTTAGTTTCCCAGATCACCCTGGGAAATTGTTCCTAGGCCTGGTTTTTGTTCCCTGGGCCAACTGAGGGTTAGGGATGTTGTGGAGGAAGCATTCATAGCCCTTAAAGGGGAAGTGAAGTTCAGTCATTGTTCAACAGTGACACCTACTGGCTACAACAACTACAGTGCACACGTACCTGGCTCCTTGAGGAATTGTGGTCTGAGGCCAAGTTAGGGAAGGTTTAGAACATAGGGAAAATACCTCAGGTAGCTGCAAATTAAGACTCATGCTGCTATTTCCCAGAACAGGCTGGCTCTGATTCAGCTGCAAGCCCAAAGATCATCCCGCACATTCCTCAATCTGCACTTCCCTAACTGCAAAGGACTAAAATACAAACTAATGCACGCGTCAAACTTTACCTACTTGAGCACACAGTTGTGGAACGCATTGCCGTGCAATCTAAAATCGATCTACGAATTAGCGAACTTTCGCAGACTACTGAAGACCCATCTCTTTAACAACGCATACCCCAAAGATCAACCAATGTAAATACACACAACTCCTCCACATATATTCAGAACTGCCAGTGGCGTTCCAAGGGGGGCTGACACCCGGGGCGGATCGCCGATGCGCCCCGCCCCCTGGGTGCAGTGCCCCCCGGATGCAGCGTGACCCCCCCCGGCGAAAGGACCCCCCCCCCCCGCAAAAGAACCCCCCCCCCCAGGTGCACACCGCTGGGGGGGTGCCGCACGTGCCTGTCTTCCATTCGTTCCATGCTTCTTCTCTGCCCCGGAACAGGAAGTAACCTGTTCCGGGGCAGAGAAGAAGCATGGAACGAACGGAGGACAGGCGCGCGCGACACCCCCCCCCCCCCCAGCGGCATGCACCCGGGACGGACTGCACTCACCGCCCCCCCTAGGAATGCCACTGAGAACTGCCCGACAATACCTGATGTTATACCTCTATCATGTCTATTATTATCATGTTGCCCAAGATCCTTCTGTAACACTGTTTCCTAATGTATTTCCACTATTCATGATGTACTGTAAGCCACATTGAGCCTGCAAAGAGGTGGGAAAATGTGGGATACAAATGCAATAAATAAATAAAGTACAATTTAAAAAACAGGAGGAACTGCACGGATTTGCTGTGATATTCTTTAACTTCTCTGACGGGAAAAACTTACATACACACAGGGGTAAATTCCAAGAAATGGTGCCGAAATTTAGGTGCCAGAAAGATGGGTTCTGAGTGTTTATTCTATTACAGCAGTTCTGGAGACCCTACCTTCAAAAAGATATAAACAGTTTTCCTCAGAAATATTTCTTCAAAATATTACTTTAAAAGGAGTGAAGCCTGTGAAAACTGGGATTACTTTAATCAGTTGGATCTGAATTAGAGACTTAAGTATATGTATTGTTAAATAACTTCTGGTTTTTAAAAGAGAAAGAATGTAATCAGATCTAATTTTTCTAACTAATATTGGACAATAAGTATGTTTTCAATGAAATGATTTGACTATACACCGTATTGGGCTTGAAGAAGCCAACCAGATGATCAATGTGGAATAATGAATTAGACGAGTAATATCTGGGGATAATCCAGGGGCGTAGCCAGACTTCCATGGGAGGGGGGTCCAAAGCCCGAGGGGAGGGGCACATTTTAGCCCTCCCCCTGGCGCCGCCCCCCCCCCCCCCACCGCCACCATTGCCGCCCCCCCCAAGTCTTTTCCGACCCCCCTCCCGCCGCGAACCCTCCCCCGCCGCCGCCTACCTTCACTTTTGCTGGCGGGGGACCCCACTCCCCGCTAGCCGACGTCCTCTCCATCCTACTCCTGCTCTTGTTGCATGCATTGCTAACGTCCTGCACGTTGTACATGCAGGACGTCAGACTCAGAGAACAGTACTACTGGGGTGCAGGAATTTGTACTGACTAATATCCCAAGAAGACAATTTGCAAGTGTAGCCGAAGGTGGGAAAAGCATTTAGTGAACCCCCCAAATTTTAAAAAAGTATGGAGCAAACCCTAAATATTGCAAAATGCTTTTTATGAAAACGTTTGAGGAAAAGTTCCAAATGTGCCTCCTGCTGTTGCATGGCGAGTGCAAATTGGTTTTCAACGTGTCTAAAACATTTTCTAAAGCTTGAAAAAACAAGCTATTTCCTGTCTGGATAACACAGTCGTATGCTTCTGGCATATGGACCATTTGATAACTTCCAGAGGGACTGGGAAAGAAGACTTCATACAGTCTTAGAAATATGAGATACATGTTTAAGAGTCAGTGGCAGAACGGCCATGCAAACTCCTACCTCACAGGCCTCTGCAGTAATGCACATATTATTCCCTTGCATATCAGTAAGATCTAAGATCCCAGGAAGCAGGCTAGCAGATAAAACTTTCTCATTTTCCGTTCACTAGGCAAATCTTTCCTAATTGCACCCTTCTCCTCCATTGCTAACTCCAGACTCCGTTCCTTTTATCTCGCCGCACCTTATGCCTGGAATAGACTTCCTGAGCCATTACATCAAGCTCCATCCCTGGCCGCCTTCAAATCCGGACTAAAGGCCTACCTATTTGATGTTGCTTTTAATTCCTAACTTGTCACCTGCTCGTAACCTTATCTTGTCTTCCCCTCTTCAATAGTCCCTTTTTCCCCACGTGTCCTATCTGTCTGTCCTACCCTTATCCCTTATTTGTCCTGTCTGTCTGTCCTGATTTAGATTGTAAGCTCTTTTGAGCAGGGACTGTCTTTTCTTCATGTTCAATTGTGAAGCGCTGCGTACGACTGGTAGCGCTATAGAAATGATTTGTAGCAGTAGTAGTAGTAGTATTTTCAGCCAGTATATTCCAACCCAGAACCTTTATGAACAGTGGCAAATTTGCTTTTCATGAATTTGCCATGGTAGAAGGCACGGGAGATAGGAGAAAGGTGTCTCATACATGAGGCACCTCGAGCATGTTCAAAACTTGCAGGCCAACACTTCATGGCTACTGCTCTAGTGAGATGAAGAGTCAGAAAGGCCAGCGCCCAGCCCACAAACTTCAAAAATGTTCACACTGCATGCAGAGCTGCCAAGTTACCCAGTTCCAGGCTGGAGATTTTTGGCCAGTCCCTGGCTCTGAACTTTACAACTCAAAGCAGTGTGGGATTTGTAGTGCCTGATTCCGCTCATTTAAATCTGTGCTACAAGTCCCATAAGGATGGGGGTAGTCAGAAATCCAGGACTGTCTCACAATTTCCAGCCTGTAATTGGGTAATTTGTCATCTCTGGAGGCAGATAGAAGATTGGCATGTCAACCCTCCCCTCTCACCTAGTTCATTTTTTGGTATAAGGCTTAAGGTTTATTTACTTGATTAGCTTTTCATCAAAGAAAACAAAACAGTGCAAAACAAAAGTACAAAAAATACAGGTATAAAAGGGACACACAATGCCCAGTAACAAGATACAAATACAAACATAAAACAGGAAACATAAGGGCAAAGTGTACAGCCAGTATAATAATATAACAGTCTATGTACTTGTTATGAATGGTTGTCCAGTATGTGTTGGTGTTGTTACCTTTTAGAATGGTTGCTGTGCTTTCCTATCATTTTGATGGAGTTCTTTTATGTTTGTTTTCATTATGATTTTTATATTGCTATGTAAACCGTTCTGTTTTGTGAATACAATTTGAAACGGTATAGTAAATGAATAAACGATAAACGATATAATAACACCTATCATCCTGTTTGAAGCCATGAACCGAACTTTGGTTTCAGAGCTCTTTATAGCAGTGCTTCTCAACATGATCCATTGCGTACTGGTGCCTTCAGGTGTGGCACCAAAACACCAACTTCTGGAGAACATCTGCAGTCAAAGCAAAATGAGGTCCCGCCAGTCACACAAACTCAAAGAATCATCAGCGTACGCTTTTTTCACTTATATGAGTTTGTTATGAGATTGTTTTGGAGGGGTGCTATTAGAACAATCATAAGTGTTGTGGTTCTTGCAGCTGTCAAGGAGGTGCCGCATCTGAGTTTGCCTGAATGGCATTTCAGCCGTCTTGCCGTGGCTTTCTTCAGAGTGATGCATACTCAGATATGGCACCGCTTGAACAGCTGTAAGAACCAAGACACCAGCCACGGAAGCCTACTCTTTCACTGGGTCTGCTTGGAGAGTGATCACTATCTGATGCGCAGCACCTATGAGCAACAAAAGTCACCAGTCATGGGTCTTAAACATCTAGGAGTTCCTTTCTGAGAACACATGGAGCTACCTATACAATTCCTTCCATAGGAGCCAACTTTTCAAAATGATTGGGGGTGCTGAAATTTTTTTTTTATAGGTGGTGCATTCCCCCTCCCTCTTCCCCATCCCCCATCCCCCTCCCCTCGACCCCGCCCCCGTCCCCTCGCCACCTCCCTCCTAGTTCCAGGTCCCCCTCCCTCCCCTCTCTCTCCTTTCCCTCCCCCCTCCAAGTTCCAGGGTCGTCCTCGTCCCCTCCCTCCCCCCTCCCATCTCCTTCCCTCCCTCTGAGTTCCAGGGTCCCCCCTCCCTCCGAGTTCCAGGGTCAACCCTCCCTCCCAGTTCTAGGGTCGTCGTCCCTCTCTCCCTCCCTTCGAGTTCCAGGCCCCCTCCCTCCGAATTTTAAAAGTCATCTTGACTTACCTCGTCGGGGTTACGGTGGCCGGCAGCAGCGGTAAAAAGTGTGCAGGTTTCGCTCTTACTTCAGTTTTCCCTTCTCTCTCTTTCAGCTCTGGTCCCGCCCTATGAGGGTGGGACCAGAGCTGAGAGAGAGAGAAGGGAAAACTGAAGAGCCAAACCTGCATGCTTTTTACCGCTGCTGCTGCTGCCGGCCGCCGTAACCGCAATGAGGTAAGTCAAGATGACTTTTAAAATTCGGAGGGAGGGAGGGAGGGAGGGATGACGACCCTGGAACTCGGAGGGAGGGACGATGACCCTGGAACTTGGAGGGGGGACGACCCTGGAACTCGGAGGGAGGGAGGGAGGGAACGAACTTCCGGTGGGTGAAATATTGGGGGTGCTCGAGCACCCACAGCACCCAAGGAGTCGGCGCCTATGATTCCTTCCATAGGAGCCAGCTCTGTGGGTGCTGTGGGTGTTTGAGCACCCTCAATATTGAGAAAATTCCTTGTACTTGTCCATGGAGGGGTTATTTCCACTGGGCTTACCACCCCCAAAAATTTTGAAAAGTTGGCTCCTCTGATTCTTTCAGAGCTACACATGATCCCTGCTACGCAGGAAGTAATACTGTAGAATGCATTGCAAACTGGGTTTTGTTAATGTAGGTGTACCTTGGGCTTGAAAAATGAATCATGCATCCTTTAATTTAGCAGGGATTCATGATTCTGTGGCGGGACATCCCATGTAACTTTAATATCTTCTCAGAGTAACTTTGAAGGTTTTGATCCTGTGCAGTCCCTTCCTGTGTTGCAGAGATGAAAGGACAGCACAGAAAAATGCCAGCTGTGAATTAAATTAGGTCGTACAGCGTAAATGCTACTTTTCCTGGACATGCAGATTTCCCACACAAGATTCTGCACTGCATCTGGACCTCGCAGTTGTGCAAAAGAACAATACAAAAGCGTGCACGGGATTTGGCTGACAGATGTCACGAGGGTCCAGCACTTACTGCAGTGCTCCATTGCGTCGTAGCTTAGTTTCTAGCTGGGGACCCAGGAACTGGAGCTTGAAGCCTTCTGATACCCCACAAGGAATGCCACATGAAAGGAGTTTATTCCTTTGCCAAAAAGTACAGATATGTTCTGTCTAACTTATTGTGATTAGAAAGAGGATCAAGTGAACATAAACAGGAAACAAAACACATCTTGGCATCCCTATGGATTGAAATTCCATGTGTAAAGGGGTTATCAATAGAAATCAAACAAAATAAAACATGGAAAAGAAAATAAGATGATACCTTTTTTATTGGACATAACTTAATACATTTCTTGATTAGCTTTCGAAGGTTGCCCTTCTTCCTCAGATCGGAAATAAGCAAATGTGCTAGCTGACAGTGTATATAAGTGAAAACATTCAAGCATTACTATGACAGCAAAATAGATACCATTGGAGATTCTACATGGAATGTTGCTACTATTGGAGATTCTACATGGAATGTTGCTATTCCACTAGCAACATTCCATGTAGAAGGCTGCGCAGGCTTCTGTTTCTGTGAGTCTGACGTCCTGCACGTACGTGCAGGACGTCAGACTCACAGAAGCAGAAGCCTGCGCGGCCACGTTGGTGATCCGCAAGGGCCGACTTCTACATGGAATGTTGCTAGTGGAATAGCAACATTCCATGTAGAATCTATAGAAATCAAACAAAATAAAACATGGAAAAGAAAATAAGATGATACCTTTTTTATTGGACATAACTTAATACATTTCTTGATTAGCTTTCGAAGGTTGCCCTTCTTCCTCAGATCGGAAATAAGCAAATGTGCTGGCTGACAGTGTATATAAGTGAAAACATTCAAGCATTACTATGACAGTCTGACAGGGTGGGAGGATGGGGGTTGGTAGGAAGTATGCATGGGGACATCAAAGTATATCATTGGTATTCTAACAGGGTGGGTGTGGACAGGTGAGGGGAGGGTGATCAACAGAGACATACAGAGACAACAGAGACATACATGTGTAAAGGGGAAAAGGATAGTGATAGGAGTGTACTACCGTCCGCCTGGCCAGGATGAGCAGACAGATGTAGAAATGTTATCAGAAATTAGGGAGGCTAACAAACTGGGGAACACAATAATAATGAGTGATTTCAATTACCCCGATATTGACTGGGTAAATATAACATCAGGGTATGCTGGGGAGGTAAAATTCTTTGACAGGGCCGTGCCAAGGGTCTCTGGCGCCCCCCTGCAGACTACCAGTTGGCGGCGCCCCCCCCCCCCCTCCGCACCTGCCTGGCTCCAAGGCAGCGATTCCCCTCTCTCCCCTGCCCTCCCGCTCCCATGTAGGAACTGCCCGCTCTCTTCTCCCCCCCAAGATCCCGTTCCTTTTTTTTTTGTTTTAAATTTACCTTCCTCCGGCAGCGCAGCGTCATTGAAGGAGGCGGCGCTCCCAGTCCCGACGTTTCTAGCCTTCCCTTGTTCGCTGCTCACTGCCCCGCCTTCTTCTGACGTTCCTACATGGGAGCGGGAGGGCAGGGTAAGCACGCAGCGGCAGCGCCCCACAGAGGATAGCGCCCCCCTGCGGCGCTTACCCCGCTTACCGCATCGGCACGGCCCTGTTCTTTGACAAAACTAAGGACTGCTTTATGGAGCAGCTGGTACAGGAGCCGACGAGAGGAGGAAAAATTCTAGACCTAGTCCTTAGTGGAGCGCATGATCTGGTGCAGGAGGTAATGATGCTGGGACCGCTTGATAACTGTGATCATAATATAATCCGATTTGATATTGGCTTTGGAGTAAGTACATACAGGAAATCCAATACATTAGCATTTAACTTTCAAAAAGGAGACTATAATAAAATGAGAAGAACAGTGAAAAAACAAACTTATAGGAGCAGCTGTGAAGGTCAAAAATTTATATCAGGCAAGGATGCTGTTCAAAAATACCATCCTGAAAGCCCAGGCCAAATAAATCCCGTGAATTAAAAAAGGAGGAAGGAAGACCAAACGACAGCCAACATAGTTAAAAAGTGAGGTGAAGGAAGCCATTAGAACTAAAAGAAAATCCTTCAGAAAATGGAAGAAGGATCTGACTGACAGTGGCGTTCCTAGGGGGGCTGGCACCCGGGGCGGATCGCCGATGCGCCCCGCCCCCCCCGGGTGCAGCGCCCCCCCCCCCCCCGGCGAAATAACACCCCCGCGAAGGAACCCCCCCCCCCCCCCGCCGGGTGCACGCCGCCGGGGGGGTGCCACGCGCGCCTTTCCTCTGTTGTTCGATGCTTCTTCTCTGCCCCGGAATAGGAAGTAACCTGTTCCGGGGCAGAGAAGAAGCATCGAACAGCGGAGGGCAGGCGCGCGTGGCACCCCCCGGCGGCGTGCACCCGGGGCGGACCGCACCCACCGCCCCCCCCCTAGGAACACCACTGCTGACTGAAAATAATAAGAAACAGCATAAGGAATGGCAAGTCAAATGCAAAGGATAAGGAAGGCAAAGAGGGACTTTGAAAAAAAATTTGCATTGGAGGCAAAAAACACATAGTAAAAAACCTTTTAGGTACATTAAAAGCAAGAAGCCAGCAAAAGAATCAGTTGGACCGCTAGATGACTGAAGGGTAAAAGGCTATAACGGAAAGATTAAATTAATTATTTGCTTTGATCTTCACTAAGAAAGATTTGGGAGAGGTATCGGCGCCAGAAATGTTTTTCAAAGCTGAAACAAGATACTGGGATTGATGGACCTTCGGTCTGTCCCAGTATGGCAATTCTTATGTTCTTACTAGTAAAAATGGCCCGTTTCTGGCACCGATGAAACGGGGGCTAGCGGGCACGGGACTCCCTTCCCCTCCCCTTACGGTACCTGTTCGGTTGGGGCAGGAAAGAAAGAGCCTCCTCTTTCCTGCCCGTAGCGGTGGTGGTAGCTTGCATCGTGTGGGAGTCCGGCTCTCAGCGTTTCAAAATGGCCGCCGAGAGTTGAAGTCTTGCGAGGCAGCTTGAACTCTCGGCGGCCATTTTCAAACGCCGAGAGCCGGACTCCCACACGATGCAGCAAGGAAGCCACCGCTACGGGAGGAAAGAGGGGGCTCTTTCTTTCCTGGGCCGACGGAACAGGTACCTCTAGACCACCAGGGAGACATGCGTAAGGGGAGGGGAGGTGAGAGGGGGGGAGGGAGGTTGGTGAGGTTAAGCGTGTGCTACCATGGGCGGGGCGGTAAGTTGTAAGGGGTGGGACTATTTGGCGAAAGGGGCCGGGTTCATGTGCACGTCGGCGGCGGCTGGGATTTGTTGGAAGGGGAGGAGTAGGGAAACATGCATTTGTTTTCGTGTTCCGCCCTCGACGTCATCACGTGTGACGCGAGGGCGGGGCATGAAGATGTTGTGGCTTCACCACCATGAAACCACGAACCGGTGTGTGAGTGACTTCAGTGACGTCAGTGTCCTCAGAACATTGAGGCTGCGTTTTATTACAGTAGATGTTCTTAGATTTGTATTTATCTTGATTTGTATTCAATGATGAGCATTACATTTTTGGAATAGCAAACTATAAATGTTTCAAATAAATAAATAAATTAAATAAGTGTTTCCCTACCTTGATAGAAGAACTGAACATGTTCCGTGAACTGACAGCTCTCAGAGCTTTCGCTTGTGGCTTTACAAGCCTTCATGTAGCTCTTCACACTGGTTGAGACATCAGAGACAGCCACACTAGAATCTACAGAAAACAGGTTCTGCACAGAAATAATGAGATATTTGGCCAACCTGGAAACATAAAGCAAAGTCATTCTTCGGATATCGTCATTTCAACCTTGTAAACTCTTTTGATTATTAAGAGTCAACGTTTGCAGCTTACTGTGCCTCAGTGACCGCCGATCCATAATAGCCGTCTAACATCAGGAGAGATGCATTCAGCTGTGTAAAAATAATTGAACCCCCATTAGTCTTTATTTTCATAACTAGAGCAGGTGCAGAATTCTGGCAGCCATTGTGGTCCTAGAGAAAACTGGTGGGCCAATATTCAAAAGGATTTGTATGTGCATACAATTAAACAAATACTAGCACTCTCATAGGTAAGTGCTAGCAAATTTTCATTCCCTCTAAGCTGAGCGACATTCCTCCAATAATTCTGCTCCCAGCGGGGGGGGGGGGGGGGGGGTACTAAATATTGTGTTTTCAAATGCTAGGAACAGGCAGGTCCTCTGGAATCCTTAAGGAGGTTTGAATGACAGGAGACAGCGGGAGCGTGCTTGGCCCATTACCTGGCCTGAAGACAGTAGGCGGAGCTTGCTGCCATACAAAGTAATGTATTTTGAGTGTATCAAGATGGCGGAGCTGCATAGGGAAGCAATGAAACCTCCTTGGGTGTAGACAGCTTCAGCCTTGTCATGCGATGCCGTTCCCCTGTCAATCAAACCTCCTTGGGAATCCTGCAGATCCTGCCTGACCCTCATTATTGAAAATGTGATAGTAAAACAGCACCCCCACTGGCAGGAATATAGGCGGAGGGCGCCCACACAGCTTAGAGGGAGCATAGCTAGCAGTGTAAGGCTAGGCTAAGTGCTACTCTGTACGACTGCATATAAGTGGCGTAGTATGGAAATGCAAAGCGGTGTAGACATGGACGGGATTCCTGCTTACGTGCGTAACTACAGAATACTCTGTTACACGTGTCCCGGCCACATTTAGGCACCCATATCAGCTCTATAGGTGCATAAATGTAAGATGTGCCAATACTGGATTATGCTAGTGGTCTATCCCGGAATCTAGGTGACAGATGGCATCAGGAAAGAAAAAAATGTGAGTATGTGATTCCAATCCTGGTTGATTTACATTGGTTACCATTTACACAGGCCCGTGCCAAGGGTCTATGCCGCCCCCCCCCCCCCCCCCCCGCAGACGAACTGTTGGCACCCCCCCCCCCCCCCGCAGAAAAACAGTTGGCGCGCGCGCGCGCCCCTCTCCCCCCCCCCCCGTGAAGATGATCGCTGCGCGCCCTGGGGGCCTTTAAATCTTTTACGTGCAGTCGCAGCAGCATCTGTGAAAGCGGAGTGCTGCCGACGTCTCCCTTCCCTTCGCGCTCTTGGTTCCCTCAGTGTCCGCCTTCTTCTGACGTCAGAAGAAGGCGGGACACTGAGGGAACCAACGAGTGCAAGGGAAGGGAGACGTCGGCAGCGCTCCGTTTTCACAGACGCTGCTGCGACTGCAAGTAAAAGATTTAAAGGCCTCGGCGGCACGGGGCGAGGGTAAGCACTGCGGCGGCGCCCTCCAGAGGTGTGTGCCCTCCTGCGGTGCTTACCCCGCTTACCGCATCGGCACGGCCCTGCATTTACAGCTAGAATTTCATTTGAAATTACTTTGCCCTGTCTATAAGGCTTTTCATATAGGATTACCAAAATATCTGTTGGACAAATTAGTAAAATATGATCCTTCAAGAGCCTTGCACTCTTCTCAAAGACATTTGATAAAGCTTCTTTGCACAGAAATAGGGCATTTTGTTATGCAGGTTCCCTTCTTTGGAATTCGCTGCCCACTGAATTTCATGCCATTTTTATTTACATTGCATTTCGCAAAGCCTTGAAGGCCTGGCTATTTCAAAGATAGTTAGGGCCTTTTTTACGTCCACATTCTTTTCTTATTAAAGAATTTTCTTTGCAATTTTATGTTTTTATTTTCCATTTTACTTTATATAGTGATTATGTAATATTTTCTTTGTATTTAGTGCTTGTATTATGTAAGCCACACTGAGCCCGCAAAAAGGTGGGAAAATGTGGGATACAAATGAAATAAATAAATATATATATATAGAATTTTTTTTATTGTAAATCGCTTTGAAGCTTTACCGTATTTAGCAGTATATCAAATTAATAAATCAAATCAAATCATTATAGAATAGCCTTTCATTACACATCCTTAGACACCTAAATGGAGGCAAGTAGTTATAGAATTGCCTCTTCAGTGGCCGATCCGTATCATATAAGTCCCCATCTGTAGATTGTCAGCGGCATTATCTGTACAGTGGTTCTGAAGATGCATATTTTTGTAAATATGTTTTTTTTAAAAGTCTCATCACCCAAGCAGAATGCTGACCTGGGGATTCTTTGCATATTCTGATTACTTTTACTGGACTAAGATAACAATTATGCAGAGAGGTGATATATTTGAGCTTCTGAGATTCCTGGACCTCTTCTTCAAATGCTTCAAAATAATGTCATCATGGTGGACAGCTCCAATAAGGCATTTATTTGCTGCAATTTCGTTATTTTATACAAAATTCATATCCCGCGTTATCAAATAGACTAAGTAGGTTATAATAAACATTCATAATCATAAAAACACATAAACACATCATACCAAAAACAAAATAAAATATCACAGACATGAAATTACATGGTAATACTTTTTAAACAAATAGGACAAATTTTTTTTTTCACTGAATCAATTGCTAAGTTCTGGATGTGGTAAAAGTAGTTAACATACCTGGGATTTAAAATGTTTTGGACAAGTTTCTGGAAGAAAAGCTTTATAATCTCTCTGACCTCATGTGCAACTTTCTTTAAGGGCCCCTTTTACTGAGCTGTGGCAAAAGGGGGCTGGCATTGGCATCGGCGCGCGTTTTGGGCGCATGCCGAGGCCCCCTTTCACTGCAGCGGGTAAAAGGTAGGTCTTTCCTTTTTTTTCAGAAAATGGCCACATGGCAAGTGAAGTACTTGCCATGCAGCCATTTCACGGGAGAGCTCTTACCACCAACCACTGATGTGGCGGTAAGCGCTCCCGCACTAACCCGGCGTTAGCCAGGCATTGCGCAGGCCCAAATACTGCCAGGTCATGGGCATAGTTTGACTCATTTGGGGGGGGCAAAGGATGGGGTGGAGCATATTAATTTGCATATATATATATGCAAATGAATATGCTAATATGGAGGAAGGAAGGAAGGAAGGGAAAAAGAGCTGGCTTTTTTGGGAATAACCATAATGAATATGTATGAGATATCAAGCCAGCTCTTTCTCCCTCCCTCCCTTCCTTCTTTCCTCCTTACCCAGCACTCCCTCCATCTTGTAAGGCACTGCCTACCCAACAAAAACGGTGTTAGAAATCTGGCCATCTGAATTGATTTATTTTCTCCAGGAGAAAATCAATCAATTCAGATGGCCAGATCTCTAACACTTGTAAGTAGTAGACTTAGTAAAGATGGACCAATAAAGAACGACAACGTGGATGCAGGCAGCAGCAGCAACTCACAGGTTTGCTTGCTGTGTTTTGAGTGAATGGCGACGGCTGCGCGGGGGAGCGGAAAGAAATGAGACGGTACCAAATTTCTTCTACTAACTTATAAATGTACTCACTCTGCTGCTCCCCAGTATCCCTCCACACTCGTCCTTCCCTACACCCCTCCCCGTGCACTCCGCTCCATGGATAAATCCTTCTTATCTGTTCCCTTCTTCACTACTGCCAACTCCAGACTTGGCGCCTTCTGTCTCGCGGCACCCTACGCCTGGAATAAACTTCCTGAGCCCCTACGTCTTGCCCCATCCTTGGCCACCTTTAAATCTAGACTGAAAGCCCACCTCTTTAACATTGCTTTTGACTCTTAACCACTTGTAACCACTCGCCTCCACCTACCCTCCTCTCTTCCTTCCCGTTCACATTAATTGATTTCATTTGCTTACTTTATTTTTTTTTTTGTCTGTTAGATTGTAAGCTCTTTGAGCAGGGACTGTCTTTCTTCTATGTTTGTGCAGCACTGCGTACGCCTTGTAGCGCTATAGAAATGCTAAATAGTAGTAGTAAATAGTAGTAATAATGACGTCTTCTTCTTAATCCTTACTGTCTCAGGACTATAGGCTCAGGGCCTCAGGCTCAGTCACTTCCACTCACGTACTGTCTTCGGGACAGGCTTGCAGCGGCGAACTAGCTAGCGCCAGTAAAAGCACCAACAAACAGGCAGGCTCGACTCCGTCCTTTGCTTCCCTGCCCTCTCAGCGTCCCGCCCGCCCGAAAGGAAATTACATCAGAGGAAGGCGGGACGCAGAGAGGGCAGGGAAGAGAAGAACGGAGTCGAGCCTGTCTGTTTATTGGTGCTTTTACTGCGACTTCGAGTGAGAAAGTTGTAAGTCATCGTGACGTCAGTCGC
Organism: Microcaecilia unicolor; assembly: GCF_901765095.1. Classification (NCBI taxonomy): domain Eukaryota; kingdom Metazoa; phylum Chordata; class Amphibia; order Gymnophiona; family Siphonopidae; genus Microcaecilia; species Microcaecilia unicolor. The sequence continues at coordinate 278,863,062 of NC_044037.1, read as the reverse complement.
TTCGTTTGGGGGGGCAATGCCAGTCTACGCCCATGTGCCAGGTACACACTAGCGCTACAAAAATAAAAAAAAACTTTTTGTAGTGCTGGATATGACGGCACTGGGGGTGGGAACTACCACTGGGTTGCTACGGTAGGCTGGCAGTACTTCCTTTTTAGCAAGCAGTAAGCCTGCATTGGGTTTACCTCCGCTTTGTAAAAGAGACCCTATATTAGTCACCTTATTTTCTTACTCCTCTTTCCTACTCTACGCTGTCGATTATTTATTTATTTATTAGGATTTATTTACCGTCTTTTTGAAAGAATTCACTCAAGGCGGTGTACAGTAAGAGTAAATCAAACATAAGCATTAGACAATTACAGCAATAAAAAATCTTCAAATAACAATGCAAAGTATGGCATAATATACAATGTCAACACAATATGTAATAGAATATTAAGCATCTCTCTATATAAAATGCACCTCCAACATTCTGAAGCCTCCACAAGTCCCAACGTTCTAAATGCATGGTGGTGAAACCAGGAATTCGCCCATGAGTGTTGGCCCTGCCCCCCGCATCAGACGTCATGACGTCAAGGGCGGACCAATGACACTCAACCAATCGCATCGCGAACCCGTTACTAAGCGACAGAACGTGACATAAGACACATCGCGGAACAATGAAAACCAGCAGCACACAGTTGCTACGCGACGTCAACAGCAACGCTAAAAGGACCATATAGATCTCTGCTCTCCACACAAACAACGGACACGGAGGGCATATGAGGGAAGGAAAAAAACCAGCACATACACACACACTCTCACTCTTAACTGGTTATAAGGAGCAACTGACCTGCCACTATCACAGGGACTGCTAGCACCGCTCTCTCTCTCTCTCTCTCTCTCTCACACATACAGATGGGACACAGAGGGGATGGAAGACAAGGAACGAATAGTTGGGTATGGAGGGGGCGACAGGGGAGATAAGGCAAGAACTGCCTCAAATGTTTGTGCTGTGCTATGTACAATTATAATGCTGTCTCTTCATTTTGACCCTACCCTTTCACACTCTCTTTCACACAGACGCACACACACACACTTACACTGTCTCTATCTCACACACACACGCACCCTCACACATATACACACTCTCTCACACAGACACACAAACACGCCTCAAATGGTTCAGCTGTCCTATGTAAAATTTCACTGCTGTCTCTTCATTTTCACCCTACCTGTGCACACTCTCTTTCACACAGAGACACACACACACACTTTCTCTGTGTCACACACACACACACACACATACATATACACACTCTCACTCTCTCTATAGCCTTGCTAGCGCCCGTTTCATTTGTTTACGAAACGGGCCTTTTTTTTACTAGTATTCTATATACTGCACATAAATATAGGTGCCCCTCATAGTGTTTACTGCAAATATTATCTCTTGCTGAATATTAGCGGCTAAACGGTATTTAACTGGCCAAGAGCCATTCCCGGCTGGTTAAATAGCACTGAATACCAGGGGGATGGTCATTTTTTAAGTTTTTACAAAAAGCCAGATATGATATAATTGCCCCTAATTCCTGAGGTCTGCAGTGGAAAAAAAATCCTAAAACGCAAGCCTGCATACGTTTGTTTAAATGAGGGGACACCAAGAAGACCTTTATTGATTAGCAATGATTAGCCCACAGATATTCAAGAGCACAGAGGGATCTTGTAGGTGATTTTTCCTTGACTATTGCTCAGGCCTGCTCTTCTGATGACCTAAATCTGCCTTTCTGTTGACATGATCGATAATAATAGAGAACACCTACACATCACTGCAACTATGCAACCAAATTATTTTCCAGTTTCAAAAAGTCATATAACACTTCAATCCATTAGGCAGCCATTTTGTGATGCCACACATTGGTTCTCTCTTCAGTGTAAACTAGCAGCTCCCACTTAGCCATCTCTCTACTCTTCAATCTGTTCAAAATTCTGCTGCACGACTAATATTCCGCCAGTGTCGTTATGCTCATATTAGCCCTCTCCTCAAGTCACTTCACTGGCTTCCTATCCGTTTCCGCATACAGTTTAAACTCCTCTTATTGACCTATAAGTGCATTCACTCTGCAGCTCCTCAGTACCTCTCTACTCTCATCTCTCCCTACATTCCTCCCCGGGAACTCCGTTCACTGGGTAAATCTCTCTTATCTGCACCCTCCTCCTCCACCGCTAACTCCAGACTCCGTTCCTTTTATCTTGCTGCACCATATGCCTGGAATAGACTTCCTGAGCCGGTACGTCAAGCTCCATCTCTGGCCGTCTTCAAAACTAAGCTAAAAGCCCACCTTTTTGATGCTGCTTTTAACTCCTAACCCTTATTCACTTGTTCAGAACCCTTATTTTATCATCCTCACTTTAATATTCCCTTATCTCTTGTTTGTCCTGTTTGTCTGTCCTAATTAGATTGTAAGCTCTGTCGATCAGGGACTGCCTCTTCATGTTCAAGTGTACAGCACTGCGTACGTCTAGTAGCGCTATAGAAATGATAAGTAATAGTAGTAGTAGTAGTAGTAGTAGTAGTAGTAGTCTTTGGGATTCCAGAATCTTGCTACTCTTTGGGATTCTGCACGGAATCTTGCTATTGTTTGGGATTCCGGAATCTTGCTACTCTTTGGGATTCTGCACGGAATCTTGCTATTGTTTGGGATTCCGGAATCTTGCTACTCTTTGTCCTTATCCCTTATTTGTCCTGTTTGTCCTGATTAGATTGCAAGCTCTGTCGAGCAGGGACTGCCTCTTCATGTTCAAGTGTACAGCGCTGCGTACGTCTAGTAGCACTATAGAAAAGATAAGTAGTAGTAGTAGTCTTTGGGATTCCCGAATCTTGCTACTCTTTGGGATTCTGCACGGAATCTTGCTATTGTTTGGGATTCCGGAATCTTGCTGCTCTTTGGGATTCCGGAATCTTGCTACTCTTTGTCCTTATTCCTTATTTGTCCTGCTTGTCTGTCCTAATTAGATTGTAAGCTCTATCGAGCAGGGACTGTCTCTTCATGTTCAAGTGTACAGCGCTGTGTACGTCTAGTAGAGCTATAGAAATGATAAGTAGTAGTAGTAGTAGCTTTTTACTTTTCACTCTTACTCAAGTTTTCACCTATCAGTTCTAAACATATTGCAAGAGTGGGAAAAAGAATGAAAGAGGTTCTCTTTGTCTGAATTTATATTGCAAATTTGAGATTGGACAGGAAAATGAGAAAAATTAGTTTATTCCTGATCATATGCTGGTTACACTGTTGCCACCTTTGATAACAAAAATGCTTAAAATTCAAGGTGGCTTCTCTGTTCCAGTTATATGGAAGTGACCTTAGACCTGCTCTGACTAGCCCATGTTTGGGAAGAGTCATGGATTATGAGTCTAAGACTCCTCTTTGCAATCTTGAAAAAATCTCCCTATTTTTTCTGGGAACATCCATTTTGTGCCTACAGCAGTACATGAAAATTTATTCTGCAAAAAATGAAAAGAATTGCATAAAAACTGATTTTATACAGTTCCTCATCGTAGAATTTATTGTGAGCATTTAACACAAAAGAGGCAAAATTCTGCGGAAAATCTTGTGGGGATTTTATGAAATATATTTAGATCCCCTGGGGTTTTTTTCTAAGCTGGGGAAATGGCAAACTTTCACCTGAAAATTCTCTCCAGTAATGCATCTGGCAAGGGTCAGCGCCTGTGTGCTACAGCGTAGGACTGATCTCTTTTTGGATTCCCCCAGCCAGAGTGATTTGGCCTGAGTAGAGAGGAGGGTACGCTCACACCAAGGAAGGGAGGATGCCTGCTAGCAAAGCTGAGCTGAGGGCACATGTGTTTTCTAATCTCCATGTGCTTCCTACATGTGATATTATCATTCCTTGGATGTTTCTTTCTCCTCTTCCTGGAAGCATATCAAAGAAAACTACTTGAAAGCCAGAGAGATTAATGAAGGAAAGGAAGTACAATCCAACCATTTATCTGACCAGAGAGTGAAGGACAGGCTGAGGGAAGATATTTTAGAAGGCTCCTGTCCGCGGGACACTGTGAGTCAGTCGCTTACCATCTGGAGTGCATCTTTTTCAATCTGATGAAGTTCTGAATATTTTCCTTTGGTGCTGTTGAGAAGGTCTCTGGGTAATATAATGTGGCCGATGAATGTTCTTACTAAAAATCAGAAAAAGAACGGTTATCTGCAAAGCAGCATCCAGTGATGGAATAACTGGTTCACAATGTGAAGGAACGGGGCTGATAGTTCCTCAAGTGTTTTCTCAAGCAGAATGGGTGTCCTGTGTGAGCCCATCAAAGTAAGACATTTTAAAAAGGAAAACCAATGTGGTAACTGGGTACAGTGGCATACTAGGCAGGACTGACTTTTTGGTGGCATCTAAGGTTACCATGCGCCTACAGTTTTCTTTTCATTGACCTTTGCTGCTGCCACTGGCTGAGTAGGCCTAATCCTAAATTGGGGGGGGGGGGGGAAGGAGGGCGTGCACAGCCCACCAAGGCCCACCCGTAGCTACACCCCCGTTGAGTAGAGAAGGTTTTTTTTATTAGGCTAATGCCATGGTTCTAAAATTTGATCCTTATCAATTCTCAACGGGTCTGGCTTCCAGAATAACCAAATATGCAAATCAACTAGGTTCTTAGACCAAATGATTGGCGGGATGTGTAGTATCCTGAAAACCCAGTCTGTTGGGGGGTTGGAGAATACTGGGTTTGTTTTAGGGGGTAGAGGTACCCTCTTCAGGTAATATCCTCTATAGGAAGCTGAAGTTTAAAATATAGCAGAGAGGAGTGTAAGGGATCAACAACACGAATTATGATATGAAGGGGCTCCACTGTCAAGTTCTGAAGGGGCCAGCTAGGTGGTAAAGTGCACAGTTCACAGCGGGCAGTGAATACGGTTCTGGTAGATGTTAATTTATGGCATATTACCCAAACTACATTCTGTTTCTTTCTGTAACTGATATCCAACAGGACACTTGCAGGTGAAAGAGCCTTGTGTATTGATGCATGAGGCCTGCGATGGACAAGGATTAGAAAGACATTCATCCACATCTGAATAGAAGAAAGAAAGAGAAACATCAAACCAGCATGCAAAATGATTATCAGCTGAACAGAGAGCAATCTTCCGCAGGGCTGAGAGTATCTGCCCACAATTGCTTTTGTACAACAGTGGCCAACCTGCAGGAGCAATGCATAGAGCGCATGAATGTAGAATCCGCTTAGCGAGTTGTGCACATAAATTCTAATGATTACTGCCAATTACTGCTCGTTATTGCCTGTTAAGTGCTGTTATCAACGCTGATTATCTTTATAAGTCAATTAAGTTATATGCATTGTTATGGAATATGCTTAGATTTCGGCACAGAACACTAGGCGCGATATATAAAATCCAGGTGAAAATGCCTATAGATACTCCTGTTCTATTGTGGATTAAAAACTGGTTAAAAGATAGAAAACAGAGAGTAGGGTTAAATGGTCAGTATTCTCAATGCAGAAGGGTAGTTAGTGGGGTTCCCCAGGGCTCTGTGCTGGGACCGCTGCTTTTTAACATATTTATAAATGACCTAGAGATGGGAGTGAGGTAATTAAATTTGCTGATGACACAAAATTATTCAAAGTCGTTAAATCACGGGAGGATTGTGAAAAATTACAAGCGGACCTTACGAGACTGGGGCATCTAAATGGCAGCTGACGTTTAATGTGAGCAAGTGCAAAGTGATGCATGTGGGAAACAGGAACCCGAATTATAGCTTCGTAATGCAAGGTTCCACGTTAGGAGTCACGGACCAAGAAAGGGATCTAGGTGTCATTGATGATACGTTGAAACCTTCTGCTCAGTGTGCTGCTGCGGCTAAGAAAGTAAATAGAATGTTAGGTATTATTAGGAAAGGAATGGAAAACAAAAATGAGGATGTTATAATGCCTTTGTATCACTCCATGGTACGACTGCACCTCGAATATTGTGTTCAATTCTGGTCGCCGTATCTCAAAAAAGATATAGTGGAATTAGAAAAGGTGCAGAGAAGGGCGACGAAAATGATAAAGGGGGTGGGACGACTTCCCTATGAGGAAAGGCTAAAGCAGCTAGGGCTCTTCAGCTTGCAGAAAAGGCGGCTGAGGGGAGATATGATAGAGGTCTATAAAATAATGAGTGGAGTTGAACGGGTAGACGTGAAGCGTCTGATCACGCTTTCCAAAAATACTAGGACTAGGGGACATGCAATGAAACTACAGTGTAGTAAATTTAAAACAAATCAGAGAAAATATTTCTTCACTCAACGTGTAATTAAACTCTGGAATTCGTTGCCAGAGAATGTGGTAAAGGCGGTTAGCTTAGCGGAGTTTAAAAAAGGTTTGGATGGCTTCCTAAAGGAAAAGTACATAGACCATTATTAAATTGGACTTGGGGAAAATCCACTATTTCTGGGATAAGCAGTATAGAATGTTTTGAACTTTTTTGGGATCTTGCCGGGTATTTGTGACCTGGATTGGCCACTGTTGGCAACAGGATGCTGGGCTCGATAGACCTTTGGTCTTTCCCAGTATGGCAGTACTTATGTACTTAATCTCCTAAGGTGTCTTTTACTAAGTGGCGGTAAGCCCAACGCGTGCTTACCGCTTGATAAACTGGAAGCACCCCTGGGCTACTGCAGCAGCCCAGCAGTAGTTCCCACCCCCAGCATGTGCCATTTCCAGCGCTACAAAAAGATTTTTATTTTTGTAGCGCTGGTGTTTACCAGGTGGTAATCAGGCAGTGTTGCCTGGTTACTGCCAGGTTAGCGCGAAAGCCTTTACTGCCACTTCAATGGGTAAGTGCTCCCCCTCTTCTCGGGTCCCGAGATTCTGTGTAAGCCTGTGAAATTAAATTGTAAGGGATATACGGCAGCCAGAGCGTTCAGATCTAAGGACTGCAAAATATGATCCGTGTTGGGACACAAAATATCTATGAATGCTAAGTGCCTTTAAGTTTGATGGCTTTGCTCACATTATTTGAGTAAAAAATGGTGTGCAATGATTATAAATAACAAATGGACTGTAATTAGTTTATAGATTCTGGTCTGCGTGTATCCTTGAAACTCATATGAGCACATTTCAAAAAAAAAATTTTATATGTATTGAAAAACAGTTGAATTTAAATTGGTTATACTAACAGACACTCTGTGGATGTATATTATGTGTGACTGAAAGTGTTTCCCAGAGTAAATTAGAAAGAGGTTGCCTCTCATTTTGAGTTAATGGTTGTCACGCCTAACTACTGTCGGGCACAGAAATGGAAGTATTCTATAACTCCACGCCTAAATCCTGGGAATTCCCATGCCCCTCCCTTGGCCATACCCCTTTTAGAGTTTCACATGAGATGAATTAGTCAGCAGAGTATGGAATAGGGGTGAAGAGCAGATATTTACACCTAATTCCTCCTATGTTCAATTTACTTATCCGTTACCCCATTAATATTACATTTACTACAAATTGTGCATTCTTCTTATGACTTGTAATTCTTTTTATTGTTACTATGTAAGCCGCATTGAGCCTGCCATGTGCGCGGTACAAATGTAATAAATAAATAAGGATAAATAAATATGCACATAACCAGTAATTAGTGCTTGTTAAGGCGATTTTGTGATTATCACCAATTTATCCAACTACTTTACACACATGTCTGCGACCTGCACCCAAAACTGCGTGCCTAACCTTGAATGGCCTGTACAGAATTTGGTGATATGTGTGTTCCCATTCCCTGGTATAGACAAATGGTAAACATTTGTAAAGCAGAAGTACTAATACAAATTTGATATGGAATACGTTTCTAAAGAATGCATACAGCCCACCACCATTTCAAAATATCTACAACGAATATGCATGAGATAAATTTGTACATGCATTGGAGGCTCTCTCTCTCTCTAAATACATATATTTATACATATTTACCTCATGTATTCATTGTGGATGTCTTGAAAAACAGATTGACTGTGAGTTCCCGCAATATGACATTGAATATATCCAATTAAAGTTCACTAAATATCTGATTAACTTTAGTGTTTTTCTGAACAGACTTAACCAATTATTAATTTTACCAGATAGCAATGAAAATCAGTTAAAATTTGGATGGAGAATTGCAGGGCAAAAAATTCAAACTTTTAAGATTTGTCCTGACAACTACCAAATTTACCTGGACCAAATCTTTTAAATATCAATCCATTTTAAAATTGAGCATAATGCCCCTTACCTGTCTCGCAATGCTTGCCTTTCCAGGAGGGCATACAATCACACTGGTATGTACCAGAGATGTGGTCCACAAAACATGCCCCTTGGTGAAGACAAGGGTTCGGGGAGCAGATACTGACTGTGAAATGACAAATTAAAAGGATTAAGCAGAGATTATGTTCTGGGTGGACTAAAATGCCACTTTTTACCTCTCCAAATTCTGCGTACCATACTGCTTCTGTACAGCGGCCACCTGAATCCATTTGGAGACCCTGCCCCAAAACGTGTTGGATAGCACCCTCAAATAATGGATTGACTTACCGGTTAAGGGGTCCTTTCACTAAGATGTGCTAAAAAATGGCCTTGGTAGTGTAGGCGCATGGGTATTGGGCGCATGCAGATCCATTTTTCAGCACACCTGCAAAAAATGCCTTTTTAAATTTTTGCTGAAAATGGATGTGCGGCAAAATAAAAATTGCCGCACGTCCATTTTGGGTCTGATACCTTACCGCCTGCCATCGACTTAGCGGTGAGGTCTCTCGCGTTAACCGTGCAGTAATAGCCTACGTGTGTCAAGCCAGAGTTACTGCCCGATTTTCGCTGTGCGCCAGAAAGTAAAATATATTTTCTGACGTGTGTAGCAGGTGCATGTAAAAAATGGAATTACTGCACAGGCCGCGCGGTGGCTGGGCAGTGACTCTGAATTGGCTCACACTGGGCACACATAGAGGGGCATAATCGAACGGGGGTGACCATCTCTAAGGGCGCCCATCTCTAAGGACATCCCGGCGAAGGGGCGGGGAAACCGCTATTATCGAAACAAGATGGGCGTCCATCTTTCGTTTCGATAATACGGTCGGGGACACCCAAATCTCAACATTTAGGTCAACCTTAGAGATGGTTGTCCCTGGTTTTCAGCAATAATGGAAACCGAGGACGCCCATCTCAGAAACGATCAAATCCAAGCCATTTGGTCATGGGAGGAGCCAGCATTCGTAGTGCACTGGTACCCCTCACATGCCAGGACACCAACCGGGCACCCTAGGGGGCACTGCAGTGGACTTCAGAAATTGCTCCCAGGTGTATAGCTCCCTTACCTTCGGTGCTTAGCCCCCCCTAACCCCCCCCCAAAAAAAAACCCACTCCCCACAACTGTACACCACTACCATAGCCCTAAGGGGTGAAGGGGGGCACCTACATGTGGGTACAGTGGGTTTCTGGTGAGTTTTGAAGGGCTCACATTTACCAGCACAAGTGTAACAGGTGGGGGGGATGGGCCTGGGTCTGCCTGCTGAAGTGCACTGCACCCACTAAAAACTGCTCCAGGGGCCTGCATATTGCTGTCATGGAACTGGGTATGACATTTGAGGCTGGCATAGAGGCTGGCAAAAAGATTTTTTACATTTTTTTAGGGTGGGAGGAGGTTGGTGACCACTGGGGCAGTAAGGGGAGGTCATCCCAGATTCCCTCCGGTGGCCATCTGGTCAGTTTGGGCACCTTTTTGAGGCTTGGTCGTGAAAAAAAATGGGCCAAGTAAAGTCAACCAAATGCTCGTCAGGGACGCCCTTCTTTTTTCCATTATCGGCCGAGGACGCCCATCTCTTAAGCACACCCCAGTCCCGCCTTTGCTATGCCTCCGACACGCCCCCGTGAACTTTGGTCATTCTCATGATGGACTGCAGTTGAGGACGCCCAAAATCGGCTTTCGATTATGCCAATTTGGGTGACCTTGAGAGAAGGACGCCCATCTCCCAATTTGTGTCGGAAGATGGGCGCCCTTCTCTTTTGAAAATGCCCCTACACGTGCGCATATTCTATAAACTACGCCTAACTTTAGGCGTAGTTTATAGAATCACACTAACCGCGTGGTTTTTCAGTGCCAATTTTTAAGGCGCCATTTATAGAATTTACCCCTATGTGTGTAAGTGGCAGTCTCGCTCCTGCCCTTCCTTTGCTCCACCCATATGAATGCTCCCCTTGCAATTATCCAGTACACCACTTATGCATTACCTTATAGAATAGCGCTTAGTTGTTTTGCTGCCACTTACCCACAAAAGTGATCATATTCTGCGTGCAAATGTAGCCACTCAGTTACAGAATGAGCATGGAGGTACAAACCCCAGCATTTCAACAGAGCACATCAAAGCAATTAGATATGATCCTGAATAAAACAATTCTATTTATTCCACAGAGAAGGGAAATGCTACTGCCTCAAAGGTACAAAGCAAAAGAAGAGATATTTTTGTGCCTCATTCATTCTTGTTTAACTTCAAGTTCCTTCAGGTGCTGGTAGGATTCATTTACATGCTTTAAAGTACGGGAAATCTTTTTGTCAGTTCCACAATTACAGCTATTAGCAAAGCAATCCTGGATCCCATGGTCTCTCTTTAAATAGCTCTTTAAATATAGTCTTTAGAAACTCAAGGTGTTGGAAGCTTTGGCACGCATGCTTAAGACTTTTATTTTTCCTCATGTCTTGCTGAAGTTCAGTGGAGTAGTTACCAAGGTGTAGCAAAAGTTGAGCTTTTTCAATGAAAACTGCAAGATACATAATACAATACTAAATTCCTGTGAAGCGCAGAGAGAATAATAATGAGAAAGGGAAAAAAGCCTCTGTGCCCAAACCTCCACCCTCCAACCTCTGGAGGAAATAACTTTCTTCATTGGCATAAAAAAACCCTTCTCTCTTTTACTTATTATTGCTAAAAACTTCACAGGAATAACGTAAATCTCATGGATCCAAAAAATTAGAAGTGAAAAAATTACTTAGCTTCTAAAATTAGTAGTAGACACAAATGTGCATGATAAGTCAGTCACACTGACTGTGGCCAAAGTTTCGCTACCGTGAGTTGTTTCAAAGCGTGCGTGACATCAGTAACTTTACATAGTAACATAGTAAACATAGTAAATGATGGCAGATAAAGACCTGAACGGTCCATCCAGTCTGCCCAACAAGATAAACTCATTTTACATGGTATGTAATACTTTATATGTATATCCGAGTTTGATTTGTCCCTGCCTTTCTCAGGGCACAGACCGTAGAAGTCCGCCCTGCACCGGTTTTATTCTCCAAATACTGGCGTTGCCACCCAATGTCCACTAAGATTCCATAGATCCATTCCTTCTAAACAGGATTCCTTTGTGTTTATCCCACACATGTTTGAATTCCATTACCGTTTTCATCTCCACCACCTCCCGCGGAAGGGCATTCCACATATCCACCACCCTCTCTGTGAAAAAATACTTCCTGACATTACTCCTGAGTCTGCCCCCCTTCAACCTCAATTCATGTCCTCTAGTTCTACCACCCTCCCGTCTCCGGAAAAGGTTTGTATGCGGATTAATACCTTTCAAATATTTGAATGTCTGTATCATCTCACCCCTGTTTCTCCTTTCCTCCAAGATATACATGTTCAACTTTGAGCACAATATGTCTTCAATACTCAGTTTTATATGCCGATTTTGACCATATTATTTCCTCCAGACCCTATCAAAAGTACATATTGGGTAAAGGTTTGGGCACAGAGGCTTTTTCCCTTTCTCATTATTCTTCTCTCTGCACTTCACAGGAATTTAATATTGTATTAAGTATCTTGTAGTTTTCATTAAGAGAGGTTTTTTTGTGTTTATATATTGAGATTCTCTCTTGTCCTTTTTTGTTGATTAAAAGTTGAGCTTTTTGCCACACCTTGATTTACCATCGGAGTCACCAATCTGTGGCATCTCAGTACTGCAGGTTTCTAACTCCCATGTTAGATGAGTAATTTTGCTTTTGAGCCACCTTGCAAGCAACATTACCATCCTGGGAGCTCTTATGTGGAAACTGACCCCTACCAATAGTACCGTGAGACTACCACTAGGGGTCGCTGGCACCATTCTGGATTTAACGGTGGTACAGCCAGGAGCAATTGGGAACTGGGTTTATTTTTCCAGATATAATACAGTTTATGGGGTTCACCACAAGCCGCAATATAAAATTTGCATAGTAATGAGCTACTTTACATGGATTTGCTTGTTACAGCATCTCATTACTATTTACCCTGTGGTGACCAAAAAATATGGCACTGAACCCTATGTTAGTTATTTTTAACATGCGTTAATAGGCAAATAACACGGGTTAGAGCCATAACATACCTTGATAACTGCCCCTCTCGCTTTCTATACCTGTGTCCTAAGCACATCATCCTCCCTTAACATTCTTCCCATTGAGAAGACTCAGACCTGAGATTTTCAGCAGTTTATGCCAAATTATATATAAATAGGTTTTATATATATATATATATACTTCTGGAACCATGCCCGTTTCCTCAACAATGAAACAGGCCCTAGGAAGGCTGTCATGTAAGCTTTTGTTTTCTCTCTCCCCAGCCCTCCCCTCCATGTCCAGCGATTCTCCTCTTCCCTGCCCTCCCATCCGTGTCCCGCAATTCTCTCCTCTATTGTCCTCCCATCCATGTCCATCAATTCTCCTCTGCCCTGCCCTCCCCTTCCCTTCCTCCCTCCCCTCGATGTCCCGTGATTCTCTCTTCCCCTTGATTTGTACCTGAATGTTCTCTGGCTGGCTGGCGCTGGCTTGCATTCCGTTCGTAACATCCCTCCTGACGTCAGCTCGCCTCCAGCGTTCCCTCCCCTCTCACTGTTCCGTCCTTTGACGTCATTATGTCTTGACGTGAGGGGGAATGGAACGCTGGAGGCTGGCTGACGTCAGGAGATGTTACGAACCCAGGCAGCCAGACATGGAACGTTGGAGGTGCAAATTATTATATAGGATAGGTTTTCTGAGGAGGACCACTGACAGTGCTTAATTGTTTTGCGGCTATCATCATCATATATATATATTCTCATTGCTCTTATAAATAACTCAGAAATGAAAAGATATAATATTGGAAACGATGCCAAAAATATTTGAATTTTAATCCAAAAAGGGCTTCTTTGCGATTGATCGGTGTAGCAGTTCACATACCAAATGCCTAAAACCAAGAGCATGGGTCCGAATATTCATTGCTGCATGGATAGTGATAATATCAAGGAATCTTGGCCACTGGAGAACCATTGTAACTGTCCAATAACTCAATTCCATACAATCCTTCAAGAACTCTCCAGTCAGCTCAACAAAACCAGCTTGTAATCCCTTCTTATTGTGTTATAGTTCATGAACACATCAGGCATTCTATCTTCTCTGTTGTAGGACCACAATTCGGAATGCTCTTCCAGGCTTCCTAAGAAGACTACAATCATCCCTAGCAAAGTTGACATTCACAATTTAGATTCTGTTCAGGACGTCCATCTAACTTACAGAGCCTCCCCTTCGCTTTTGTGTCTCTATGTTTCTCTCAGGGGCGTAGCTACGGGTGGGCCTGGATGGGCCCAGGCCCACCCAGTTTTGTCTCAGGCCCATCCTCACCTTCTCCCACCCCCGCCGTAGTGCTGCCTCCTCTCTTGCACTTCACGGTCTCTGTCTCCCACCCTCGCGGCAGCGCTTTCAATTTGCTATCAGCGCTGCCTGCCTGACAGCTGACAGACGCGGCGCAACGTCCTCCTGCTCCGGGGCCTTCCCTCTGCCGAGTTGATTCAACTTCCTGTTTACGCAGGACAGATTGCATGCGTCAGAGGGAAGGTCCCAGAGCAGGACGTCGTCGCACTGCGTCTGTCAACTGTCAGGCAGGCAGCGCCGATAGAGCGCTGCCGCGGGGGTGGGAGACGGAGACCATGAAGTGCAGGAGAGGAGGCAGCGCCACGGTGGGAGAAGGTGAGTGGAGGCAGCACCGATAACTTTAAATATGCTGGACAGACGCGTGCGCGTGTGTGTGTGTGGGGGGGGGGGGGGGGTTGTAGTGCCCACCCATCCAACCCGCTGGCCCACCCAAAAATTGTCTTCTGGCTACGCCACTGGTTTCTCTCCTATTATTATTGTTAGTTCTACCCCCTTCCTTAAAACCTGGGTGTCTATTTTATGTCTACTCATTTGTTTGTTCTCTGTATTAGATTGTAAACCAGCCTGAAGACTGCCACAGGGCGGGGTAGTAAGTTCTAAATAAACTTGGAAACTTGGATATTTAAAAGCAACAGGAACTGAATGCTTACCACCCATTCTCACGTATATACTATGTTATAAAGTTTTTATTTCAGATGGATATGCACCTTTATGAGTGCCCTCTAAGCACATAAGAAACCCACCCAACTATGTCCTAGAGCAGTCCTTGGGCCCTCCCAGGGCTCAGGTTTTCAGGATAATCTCTATGAATATACTTGCACACATTGGAAACAGTGCATATAATCTCTTGCACATACAACATCCGTAAAATCCGCCCCTTTCTTTCTGAGCACTCTACCAAAACCCTCATCCACACCCTTGTCACCTCTCGTTTAGACTACTGCAATCTGCTTCTTGCTGGCCTCCCACTTAGTCACCTCTCCCCTCTCCAGTCGGTTCAAAACTCTGCTGCCCATCTCATCTTCCGCCAGGGTCGCTTTACTCATATTACCCCTCTCCTCAAGATCCTTCACTGGCTCCCTATCCGTTTTCGCATCCTGTTCAAACTTCTTCTACTAACCTATAAATGTACTCACTCTGCTGCTCCCCAGTATCTCTCCACACTCGTCCTTCCCTACACCCCTTCCCGTGCACTCCGCTCCATGGATAAATCCTTCTTATCTGTTCCCTTCTCCACTACTGCCAACTCCAGACTTCGCGCCTTCTGTCTCGCTGCACCCTACGCCTGGAATAAACTTCCTGAGCCCCTACGTCTTGCCCCATCCTTGGCCACCTTTAAATCTAGACTGAAAGCCCACTTCTTTGACATTGCTTTTGACTCGTAACCACTTGTAACCACTCGCCTCCACCTACCCTCCTCTCTTCCTTCCCGTTCACATTAATTGATTTGATTTGCTTACTTTTTTTTGTCTATTAGATTGTAAGCTCTTTGAGCAGGGACTGTCTTTCTTCTATGTTTGTGCAGCGCTGCGTACGCCTTGTAGCGCTATAGAAATGCTAAATAGTAGTAATAGTAGTAGTAGTCCTTATGAATAGCCTGAAAATACACCGGTTTAAGCCAGTGGCGTATCTACGTGAGGCCATGGGGGCCTGGGCCCCCATAGATTTGGCCCTGGAGCCCCCCTGCCGATGACCCTCTCGACCCCCCCCTCCCGCTGCCAACCCTCCCCCGCCGCCGCTGTCGCCGTGGGCTACCTTTGCTGGCAGGGGACCCCAATCCCCGCCAGCCGAGGTCCTCTTCTTCCCGCGAAGGCTTCGTTCTGAACGAAGAAACAGAACGAAGCCTTCGCGGGAAAAAGAGGACCTCGGCTGGCGGGGATTGGGGTCCCCCGCCAGCAAAGGTAGCCCATGGCGGCAGCGGGGGAGGGTTGGCAGCAGGAGGGGGGGTTGAGAGGGTTTTCGGCGGGAGGAGTGGTCGAGAGGGTCGTCGGCAGGGGTCGTCAAAGTTGGTGGTGGCAGCGGTGGCGGCAGGGAGGAGAGGGAGGGTCGGCAATGGCAGGGGGGGTGTCAGTGGCGCCGGGGGAGCTAAAATGTGCCTCCTCACTGGGCTCTGGACCCCCCTCCTGCCAAAGTCTGGCTACGCCCCTGGTTTAAGCGCCAGTGTCCTAGAGAGCAGATCACTAAACTGCTACATCAAATAGCAGGAGTATGTCTGGGGGGCAATCTGAGACGGCTCCACATACTGTAAAGGACTATGGGGTCCTTTCATCAAGCTGCAATAAAAAGGGCCCTGCGGTAGCGGAGGGAGCCGTTTTTGCCATGTGCCAGGGCCCTTTTTACCACAGCGGGTAAAAAGCCCCTAAAAAAGACATGGCCATGTGGTAAAATTATTCTTCCCGCGTGGCCTTGAGGGGGGGGGGGAGAGCACTTACCGCCACCCATTGGCAATTACAGGCAGAACTACTGCCGGTGGCCGCATTGGGCAACACTTTAGCAACACTTTAGCAAAAGGCCCCTATATAAAAATCACAAGTTACACCACATCACAAAAAATCCTCAGCCTCATCTAATTTTGTGCCACTAATTCCTGTGCACTGATACATTAATAATAGCAGAACTGGAATAACAACGTTGAATATGCCATTGTCTCAAGGGTGTCACTCATAGGGCCGGTCTTAGGCAGGGGTGACAGGGGAGGTTGCACAGGACCTCGTGCTCCTAGGGGCCCCGCATATCTGGCACGTCTGTCCTCCTGTCTCGGAACATCTCCCTGCTCTGTACCTTAAATATGCATCCGCATTTCAGTAGAGAGTATCAGGTAGCGGCAGCGATTTTCATATCCTGTCAGCTGCCGAGCCCAGAGCCTCCTTCGCTGCTGCATCCCACCCCCTTTAGATGTCACTTCCTGCTTCCGCAAGGGTGGCATGCAGCAGTGAAGAGGCTCTGGGATCGGTAGCTGGCGGGATATGAAAATTGCTTCCGCTGTCTGCCTCTCTCTACTGAACCGTGGTAGATGCATATCAAGGTATGGGCATGAAGTGGGGTTCCGAGAGCTCTAGACCTCCTTTTAAACTGATAAATTATTGCTTATGATGGCGGGTGTGGGTGGACAGGCAGAGAGCCCCACTGAACTTGTCTGCACAGGGCCCCGCAATTACTAAGACCGGCCCTGGTCACTTAAGCCCAGTCTTCATAACATTTACCTGTTGTGTGTGATGTTGATTTCATTGTGATACTTGTGCTGCTAGACTGAGTTATAGCAGTTGCTTTTCTAGAAACTGTTGACACAGTAGAAAAATTTTCAGTAGTTTTATCAAGTGCATGCTGTTCTGTGACTTCAGTGCTCACTGCCGTGTCGATTTCCACCTTTGGCGTATATAGTCTAGTGACATAATTCATCTGTGAAGTGTTATCAATTTGACCACCAGATGTTTTAAATAAGGTAGAATAATCTGTCGTTGTTCCTAAAGTCTCAGACCTAGAAGTCCTGTGTGTACTGTGTATGGTTCCTTCAGTTGTATGTTTAGCAGTTGCAATGAAATCTATGAGTGTTGTTCTATGAGGTACAGTACTAGTAACTTTTTTTATGGTCTTCGGTTCTTGTGTTGTTTGTGAAAAACGTGTTTCAGCTGTTGAAGAAAATGGAGTAGTTTCAACAAATTTGACATCCGTTGGTATTGAGTCTCCCTTCACAAAGCCCTCTGTTATGTTTGAGGAAGTTGAATCTGAAGAAGAAATATCAAGTAGTTGTGTGGGATCTGGCACAAAGAAAGGAAGAACTGTGGATTCCATGCTGGTATTCTCTCCTCTTTGATATGGATCTCTATGAGTCATATTTCCTGTTGTTGGCCCACTATAAAACAGAGTTGCAGATGACTGTACTGTAACAGTTTGCTCTGAAAGTTCGGATGCCACCAAAGAACCATTGGTATGAAAACTATCTACTGACTCTGAGGAAGAAGATGGTAACAATGAAGTGGATGATGAAAATGAAGGCAGTAAAGGTGATGGAGGTGAAGATGTTGATGAAACAAAGGTTAATAAAGAAGGTGTCGATGAAGAGAATGGTAACTCTGAGAAAGAGGGAGGCACCAGCGATGAAGGTAATGGCAACATGGGTGAAGATGATGATACAGGTAACTCTGACGTTGAGGAGGATGGTAATGAGGAAAATGATTTATGTGATGATAGCAGCCAGGAGGGTAAAGAAGACGAGTCCGGCGATGATGATAACAAGGGAAGTAGAGAGAAAGACTCCGATGTAGATGATGAAAATATCTCAGGTAACAATGATGAAGATAAAAAGGAAAATGAATCTGAGTCTATAACAGAAGAACTGGATGAGACTGAGGAATCCGATGATGATGAAAGCGAAGAGGACAATGAAGACTGTGAGGATGACGACTGTAATGCATCAAGTGAACCAGATTCGGAGTTGCTTGTAGAATCTAAGTCAGTGAAGGAAGCTGTTGTATTGGCTGCAGGGTCTATTGCTTTATGAAATATTGAACTGGTTGATTCAAAAAAATCACTTGAAGAATTGTTTTTTGTAGAAGAGTAAGTCAAAACTTTGGATGAACCTGTACTCAAAGGGTCTGTTGAAGACATAGAAATATCAACTTTACTTTTTGAGACATTCTGTCCTCCAGTCTGTGCTATAGCAAACGACTCAGTTGAAATGGGAAAGCTGGAAATATTGGATGTGAGACTTTCCAATGTGCTAGTATTCGTTATGGATGGCAGCGTCCTGTCTCCATCTCCCGTAAAAGTAGTTGATATGTGCATACTGTCAGTGCGGTAAGCAGAAGATCCTTTTTCTGTATCTCTTCTATTGACTAGCTGATGGTTATTTTCAGTAGCTGAAACGAGATTATAAAAAAGGAACATGTTAAAAAAACTGTAGGAAATAAAGCAATTGAATTTTCTTTCAATATGTAAAATCAGGTGGAATGGTACCGTTGTTGAAACTTTAAATGAGACATGTGCTATAGCCCTCTTATAAATACAAAGAGACCCTTTTACCACATCCTTACGCAGGTCACTCCACGCACTTAGGCCATTTTTACTGCTTTTTATATTTTTTTGAATTAATGGCTACGCACTCATTTTCCCATTAGCGTGTGGCCATTAGCACGTGAGACCCAACCACCACCTATTTTATAGCCAGTAAGGGCTCATAGGATAATCACATGCTAACCACTTACCCAGATAAGTCCAGGTTAAGATCAATTGACAGTTGACCTTCCGAGGAAGATCATTGCTGGCACACACTGCAGTTACAAACGTTCCTAAAAATGGACACACTGAAATTTCTCTATGTGGCTGTTCTCAGTATGCTAAAGTGAAGTATATGTTGTTAAGGATCACGGAAAGGATTGCTTATGTCGCTTAGGGCCCCTTTTACAAAGTGGCGGTAAGCCCAATATGGCCTTACCACTCGCTAAAAAGGAAATACCGCTGGACTACCACAGCAGCCTGGCGGTAGTTCCCAAACCACAGCACGCCGTCATACCTGACACTATGAAAATATTTTTAGTTTTGTAGCGCCGGTGAGTACCCGGCGGTAATCGGGCAGTGCCGCGCGCTGCCTGGTTACCACTGGGTTAGCATGGGAGCCCTTATCGCCACCTCAAGGGGTGTCAGTAAGGATCCCCCATAATGGTGCTTCACTTGCCACACGGCCATTTCCTGAAAAAAAGAAATACCTATTTTTTACCCGCTGCGGTAAAAGGGGGCCTCGGCACACATTAAAAACATGCACCCACACCAGCGCAGGCCTCATTTTGCCGCAGCTTGGTAAAAGGGGCCCTTAACCTGGCAATCACTGACACTAAAATGGCAAGCTTGCAGCTGAGATTACCACCATGATACCGTGTGCTAACACCGTTAACGTGCAGTGCAATAATGCGTGTTAATGAAGTTAGCTCATGCTATTGTGGTCACACACATTAGTAACTAGCTATTAATCCATGCACAAATTAGAGAGATCTTCAGAATTTAACCACTGCCCAGCAATGACGCTTAACAACAACAAAAAAAGTTTTATTGAGAAATAATGCATGCCCCCCCTCCGAAAAGTGTCCCTTCTTTAGGGCGGTGGGAGGGAGGACCTTCAGGGAAGTCACTAAGGCCACAAAGGCTGGGATTAACAACTTGGTAGCAGGACTTTGGAGGGGTCAGCCCTATTGGGCAGGGCCAGGAATTAATAAAAGGAATGGTTTTGAGGAGAATGTGGTCTTTGATTGCTCACTCCCAATGAGACTCATGAACCGAGGGGGAAGTCCTGGACGTAAGAGGGAGGACATCTGTGGCATCCAGTGGATAAAGCCCCTGCCACAGGGAAGAGGGTGCCTGTGGGGAACAAAGAGTGCCCAAGGGAAAAGACACCCTGAATAGGAGAAGGAGCAGGGGAGACTCACTTGTGGCAGGATATTCATTGGTGCTCGGAGGTATCTTGACCCGGAATGGGACAGAGCTTGAGACTAGGTCACAGAGGAGTTCATACCCTGGCTGACCCATCAGAACAAATATAGTAAAGGTGATCAGGAAGTAGCAGCAGGTAGAAAAAAGGACTCAGGCTCGGCTTAGAGATAGAGGAGGTTTTGCAGAAGAAAAGACCACTAGGAATGAAGCTTACACACTACGCAGAGTTGGCTGCAGTATGTATGGAAACACATTACGCACAATGCACTGCTCACATACCATGACAGGAAGTAACTGCAGCACTAAAATCCTAAGTGTAGAACTATAATATAAAATAGTACAAGGCTGCCAGGGGCAGAACAGACCCATCCTTCAAACAGTATTTCTCTATGACCAATACAGGTGCTGGAAGCCAGAACTTATTAGATTTAGCTTTTATTTTTGTTACATTTGTACCCCGCGCTTTCCCACTCATGGCAGGCTCAATGCAGCTTACATGGGGCAATGGAGGGTTAAGTGACTTGCCCAGAGTCACAAGGAGCTGCCTGTGCCTGAAGTGGGAATCAAACTCAGTTCTTCAGTTCCCCAGGACCAGAGTCCACCACCCTAACCACTAGGCCACTCCTCCACTGTTGCTACTATTTGAGATTCTACATGGAATGTTGCTATTCCAACATTCCATGTAGAAGTCAGCCCTTGCAGATCACCAATGTGGCCGCGCAGGCTTCTACATGGAATGTTGCTAGTGGAATGGCAACATTCCATGTAGAATCTGAATAGTAGCAACATTCCATGTAGAATCTCCAATAGTATCTATTTTATTTTTGTTACATTTGTACCCCGCGCTTTCCCACTCATGGTAGGCTCAATGCGGCTTACATGGGGCAATGGAGGGTTAAGTGACTTGCCCAGAGTCACAAGGAGCTGCCTGTGCCTGAAGTGGGAATTGAACTCAGTTCCTCAGTTTCCCAGGACCAATGTTAATCTACAGGATAACTTCAGGCCATCTCAACCTGAAAATGTTTTTGCATGATTACAAACAGAGTATGTCAATAAAGTAGCAACAGAACCCTCATTCTCCAAAAAGAGGAAAAAGCAAGAGGCTATTGTGCTTTGCACACAAAGGATTTTACTGAGAAATCTTTTCACTGCAAAAGAAAAAAAAAAATGAAAAGTGTTTTGAGTGTTGAGTGTGACTTGCAGAATTATTGGAACGCTAGGTAGTAGATATCCAATTCTAAACAAGCCTTGATGATCACTTTATGCCTACAGAGTGAATAAATTTACATTTTCCGCTTACATGAACATGGTCTTATCTCTCTGATTCAGAGGTTTAGTTTTCCACAGCAAATACAAAAGGAAGTTCCAAAACAAGGGGTTAAACACAGGAGTTTGGAAGGAGCAAACGGAACAGTAGCACAGCGAAATATTTCTTCAAGGAAACACGGATAGAGAACTGATAGCTATTAAGGCTTTGTTAAGAAAATATTTCTGTAGGTTGGTCAATGCTACTACTGTTATTCTTTCAGATTCCGTTTCTCAGGGTCAGGATATATTCAACCCAAAACATTAACCAGATGGTATGTAAATTCATTCAGAAGCCTAATTTAATGAAATCCACTCCCCCCCCCCCCCCCCCCCCCCCAATTCATGTCTGGTGGCTAATCTTTAGTGCTTAGCTTGTTCAATGTCAAAAGATAATACCTAATGGAGACAAACATCAGTTTGGCAGTAGTATATGATATAACTCTGCAACCCTGTGGGAAAGACTCATCTAGCCTGGCCTGTTTCATATCTTGGGAATGTCAGTGTCGTCGTCGTCCCCCCCCCCCCCCCCCCCGCCCCCCCGATATTCAGTGTTTAACCGGCTAGGAATGGCTCCTGAACGGTTAAATATTTATTTATTAGGATTTATTTACCGTCTTTTTGAAGGAATTCACTCAAGGCGGTGTACAATAGGAAGAAATCAAACATGAGCAATAGACAGCAGTAAGAACATTCAAATAACAATACAAAGTATGGCGTGGAGGGGCATAATCGAACGCAAACGCCTATCTCCATGGGCATTTATCTCCAAGAACGGGTCCGTGAAGGGGCGGGCCGAACCGTATTTTTGAAAAAAATGGACGTTTTTCAGCTGGGCGCTTTTTTTTTTTTAGCGATAATGGAAACTAAAAACGCCCAGCTCAAAAACGTCCTAATCCGAGCCATTTGGTCGTGGGAGGGGCCACGATTTGTAGTACACTCGCCCCCCTGATATGCCAGGACACCAACTGGGCACCCTAGAGGTCAGTGCGGTGGACTTCAGACAACACTCCCACATGCATAGCTCCCTTACCATGGGTGCTGAGCTCCCAACCCCCCTCCCCCAAAACCCACTACCCACAAATGTACAACACTACCATAGCTCTTAGGGGTGAAGGGGGCACCTACATGTGGGTATAGTGGGTTTTGGAGGCCTCCCATTTACCAGCATAAGTGTTGCAGGTGGGGGGGAATGGGGGATGGGCCTGGGTCCACCTGCCTGAAGTGCACTGCGGTACCCACTAAAAGTGCTCCAGGGACCTGCATACACGCAGGCTTCTAGGACTTGTTGCTGCTGTATAACATTGGCACACCAGTTTACACCTGAAGACTAATCTCTCCGAAAACGTCCTTTATTGGAATAACCGCGTTTACTCACAGCTAACTGCAGATCAGAGGTTCTGCCCCACTGGCAACGAGTCTCCCTGGTACTGAGATTAGCAGTAGGTCAAAGCTGGCAGAATGCTGTACAATCCCCTCTTTCAGCCACATTCAAGGTAAGAACTAAGTTGTCTAACGTGGCTAACACAGGAAAGGGAACTAAAACTGGCTTACAAAAATGGCCACTACCGCATGGACTACAACAGGAAACACAACAGGGCACACTCTGACCCAGTAGGCAGGGGGAAAAGCACCATGGGAGAAGAGCCTACCAACTACCAACATCGTGAGACTGTAACACAAGCTAATGAAATCACGGAGCCCAATACCCTACACCCACCACAATGCAATGCTGATGTGACCCTGTACTGCACCCGAGAGCCACATCTGACCCAGGGAAAGGCTGTAAGAGGATCGAACACATTCTGCTGTCATGGAGGTGGGTACGGCATTTGAGGCTGGCATACAGGCTGGGAAAAAAGTTTTTAAAGTGGTTTTTTTTTGGTGGGAGGGGGTTAGTGACCACTGGGGGAGTCCGGAGACATCATCCCCGATTCCCTCCAGTGGTCATCTGGGCAGTTGGGGCACTTTTTTGGGACCTGTTCTTGAAAAAAAAGGGTCCAAAAAAAGTGACCCAAAATCGCGGTAAAAACGCCTTTTTTTCGATTATTAGCTACAGACGCCCATCTCTCCTCGGCTGATAACCACGCCCCAGTCCCGCCTCCGACACACCCCCGTCAACTTTATTCGTTTCCACGACGGAGTGCAGTTGGAAACGCCCAAAATCAGCTTTCGATTATACCGATTTGGGCGCCTTTGCGAGACAAACGTCTATCTTCCGATTTAGGTCGCACTATAGGCGTTTTTCTCTTTCGAAAATAAGCAGGATAGTATACTACTTAGAATGTCAACACAATACGTAATAAAACATTTTAATTGTATCCCATTTTTTCTTTCTGATGAAGATGAATTCCTGTTTGATTTTCTAATATCTGTTGCAGTAAAATTGATTATTTCACATTGGAAGGACAACTCTGAAGTGAATGTCTATCTTTGGTGGAATTTGATTTTACTATACAAAAAAATATGAATAGTCTATTGCTTATACCTCAGAGGGTATTCCAGATAGACTTAAGAAATGGAAAACTTTAGATCTTTTTCTTTCTCCTATTACGTGGAGGGGAATAATCGAACGTCGCCAACGAAATAGGTCGCCGGTGATCTATTTTGGCAGCGGCGCAACAGCTGGCCGGAACCGTATTTTCAAAAAAGATGGCCGGCCATCTTTTTTTTCGATAATACG
The DNA here is from genome assembly GCF_901765095.1 of Microcaecilia unicolor. Taxonomy (NCBI): domain Eukaryota; kingdom Metazoa; phylum Chordata; class Amphibia; order Gymnophiona; family Siphonopidae; genus Microcaecilia; species Microcaecilia unicolor. The sequence continues at coordinate 278,839,002 of NC_044037.1, read as the reverse complement.
GTGTGGCCCGGCAAAATGCCTTGGATTTCGCCGGGTTTGAGATCGCCACTTTTGTTTTTCCGCGATAATGGAAAAAACTGCCGGCGATCTCAAACCCGGCGAAATCCAAGGCATTTGGCCATGGGAGGAGCCAGCATTTGTAGTGCAATGGTCCCCCTCACATGCCAGGACACCAACCGACCACCCTAGGGGGCACTTCAAACATCTTTTATCAACAACCAAATTAGCTTCCAGGTGCATAGCACCCTTCCCTTGTGTGCTGAGTCCCCCAAATCTCCCCCAAAATCCACTGCCCACAAGTGTGCACCATTATCCTAGCCCTAAGGGCTGAAGGGGGGCACCTACAGTGGGTTTTGGGGGGTTTGGGAGGGCTCAACATTACCCACCACAAGTGAAACAGGTGGGGGGGGGGGATGGGCCTGGCACTGCCTTTCTGCAGTCCACTGCAACCAACAACAACTCCCGGTAAGTGCCATGTGGTAGAAAATAGAAATTATTTTCTGCTGCGCGTATCGGATGCGCATAAAAATTGGAATTACCGCCCGGGGCACACAGTAGCCAGGTGGTAGTTCCAATCTGATGCACGTTGGATGCGTGTAGGCACCTACATGCCTCACCACTGACAGCAGGAGTTGGCCGGGCTGCCTCCCGCGGTCTTAAAATTGGTCCCATAGGTCATAGTTGGTCATCAGTTCTCCCCTTATTGGTTAGAACAGTGGACTAAGGGCCTGGGAAACTGGATTTGATTCCCACTGTGGCTTCTTCTGACCCTGGGCAAGTCACTTAATCCTTCATTGCCCCAGGTATAAAAACTTAGACTGTGAGCCCACTAGGGACAGAGAAAGTACCTATAAATGTAAACCACTTTAGTTGTACCACAGAAAGGTGGTATATCAAAACTATAATCATTTATATGCCATTTGATGGCAGATAAAACTGAAACAACCTAACCCAGTGTTTTATTGGGCCAGTGGTGGCCCCCATCAACCCTAAGTGTGGCTCCAGACTCTTTCTGCAATGCACAATCTCCCCCCATTTTTCCTCAGACCTGCTGCTGGCAGTTATATGAAGGTGAACAACAGAATCATCTGATAGACATGGATGAGACACTGGAGCTGGAACCAAATATTCTGGAGGAAGAAGTCATGTGGGCAATGAAGCAATTAGACAACTGAAAAGCCCCAGGAACTGATGGTATACCAACAGAATTGCTCAAGCCCATACCAGTGGCAACATTAATTGCATTACGCCAATGCATATGGAACATATGTGAGTGGCCAAAAGAATGGAAAAGATCAGTTTTCATCCCAATTCCAAAGAAGGGGAATGCAAAGTTCTGTACAAATTATCACACCATAGCTTGATGCCACATGCAAGCAAAATCCTGCTGAAGATCATTGTACAGAGCTTGAGTATAACCATCGACAGGGAGTTGTCCGATGTGCAAGCTGGCTTCAGGAAAGGCAGGAGCACTCGTGATCATATTGCCAACCCTCGATGGATTATGGAGAAAGCTAGGGAATACCAGAAAGATCTTTATCAATGTTTTATCAATTATTCAAAGGCATTTGATGTGCTTGAGCACAAGAAGCTCTGGACCTGCCTGAAGGAGATGGGCACACCACCACACCTGTCTGAACTCATAAGATCACTCTATCAAGATCAAGAAGCTACAGTCCGAATGCCATATGGAGACACAGATTGGTTCAAGATTGGAAAGGGCACATGACAAGGATGAATCCTGTCACCAGCAGCTTTCAACATGTATGCTGAAACCGTCATGCAACGAGCAGGCCTGGATGAGTCCAAGATTGGCATGAAAATAGGTGACAGAAATATCAACAACCTCAGATAAACTGATGATATCACCCTCCTGGCTGAAAATAAGAAGGATCTTGAACATCTGATTGGGAAAATCAAAGAAAGTGAGAAGGTTGGACTGCACCTGAACATCAAATAGACAAAGATCATGACATCAACAAAAAAAATGTGAATGTTGACATTAAGATCAACAATGAAGAAATTGAAGTTGTCAAAGATTTCTCCTTTCGTGGCTCCAAAATTAATTACGATGGTAAGTGCACCCCTGAGATCAAGAGAAGGCTGACACTTGGAAGAAGTGTGATGGTCAGCAAGAACAACATCTAGAAGAGCAAGGGCATCAGCCTGGCAACCAAATGTAGTTTGGTCAATGCAATTATCTTCCCAATAGCAACATATGGCTGCGAATCTTGGACGCTGAGAAAGGCAGAAAAGTGAAAAACTGATGCATTTGAATTATGGTGCTGGAGACAACTGTTATGCATCCCATGGACAGCCAAAATAACAAACCAAGTAGTTCTGGAACATATCAAACCAAAAATCTCGCTGGAGGCCAAGGTAGCAAAACAAAAGCTCTCCTATTTTGGTCACATCATGTGAAGCAAGTCCCTCGAAAAAGACATCATATTTGGAATGGTTAGTGGCAAAAGAAAAAGAGACCGCCCATGAATTCACTGGATAATTATCAAGGAAGATTCTGGAATGAACATAGCAGAACTGAAAGTAGCTGTGAGAGATCGGAAGGCATGGCGAACACTGATCCACAGAGTGGCCGAGAGCCGTACTGAACTGATTGGATGAGGAAGGAAGGAAGGAAGGCTCCATAACAATTATTCTGCTTAATATCTGTACCTCACAGCTCTCAATGAGTTTGAACTCTGTGCTGCCCAAAATTCCACTCTATTCACACAACACAGAGTACTGTGCAGTTCAAACTTACTGCAAGATATGTGGTGCTGGAAGAAAAGACAATAGCTGTTCAAAAGGTGGCACCTCAAACAAGCCTATTGAGAAAGCAGAGAGGAAGAGCCAGCTTGAAGGGGGCAGGGGTGAAGACAGGATGGTGGAGGTTGACAGGGTATCTTCTGCTTTGTCTGGTGATGACCTTGGCTCTCACATAGAAATTTTTTTTGACAGGCTGGCCTCCTTTGAAAAATAATTAAGATTTTGGGCCTAAGCGATCGGCCCATATTTCCAAACAGCCTCTGACTTTTTTCCAGGCCTTCTCAAATTCAGCTACAATGTTTGACATTAAGAAGGAAGCTAGAGGCCGACTGAAGTTCGGTTTTGGTTTCAGCACCAAAAGCTGTCCATGGCAGCCATTTTGCTATGCCCTATTCGTGCTGGTTCCAATCTCAAAATGGCTGCCAGGACCTCCTGTGGCAATCTTGCAAGGCAGCCGTGGGAAATCTTGGCAGCCACTGCAATAGAGCAGCTGCATGGGGCAGGAATGAATGAAGTTTGTTTCTGCCCCTGAAGATGCCACTAAACCACCAGGCCTTTCTAAGATAGGCCCAGGAAGGGCCTATGGGTGGGATGGGGGGGGGGGGAGTGATAGCGGGAGAGAGGGGCAGAGAGAGATGGAGCCACCACTAAGGGGTGTTTGGCTTAAGAGGGGGACTTTTTAGGTTGTGTGTGGGGGAGTAGTGGGGGGGGGGGGGGGTCATTTACAATTTGGTTTCTACTGAAACCGAGCGACCAATTTCAGTTGTAGATTCGATTTTGGCTGAAACTGAAGAACTTGGGTTCGGCCGGGCTCTAAAGGAAGCCTAGGAATGGCGACTATTATTCATGAAGCACCCTCCACCACCACCACCCACCATTCTAAGACTAAGGCTAAAGAGGTTGGGGCTCTTCAGCTTGGAGATGAGACAGCTGAGGGAAAATATGATAGAGGTCTACAAAATCCTGAGTGGAGTGGAACAGCTAAGCACCGATTGTTTACTCTTTCAAACAGTACAAAGACTGGGGGACACTCAATGAAGTTATAGATTAGCGCGTTTAAAACAAATAGGAGAAAATATTAATTCATTCAACAAATAGTTAAGCTCTGGAACTCATTGCTGAAAGAGATGGTAAAAGCAGTTAGCGTAGCTGGGTTTAAAAAAGGTTTGGACAAGTTCCTGGAGGAAAAGTCCGTAAACTGCTATTAAAGGAAGATTTGGGGAGCCACTGGTTATCCCTGGGGTCATCAGCATGGAGTCTTGCTACTTCTTGGGGCTTTGCCAGATTGACCACTGTCAGAAGCAGGATACTGGTCAAGATGGACCTTTGGTCTGGTCCAGTAGGGCAATTCTTACATTCTTATGTTTTCAACAACATGCTTAGAAGCAATCCTCCCTGTGGCTGTAATCCCAGCTGTGTAGATGGATGTTTCAGTTATGAGCACATTTGTATATGACTGATCCCAGGAGCAGACAAAATTCAAGGCCAGATTAAAAAAAAAAAAAAAAACACTTTTATTCCACATTCTTTTTACTTCATTGAAGACTTTAGAGCAGAAACCTCTGTCTGACCTGATAAAATGCATTGACTGATTTTATTACTGAATTTGAACTTGTTGAGCGTGAAAAGCAGGGAAAAACAAAAGCAACTGGGAATTGTTTCTTGGGGTTTATGGGATGCATAAAACATGCTAAAATTAAACACAACAGAACCGTTCTTTTACAATAATTTCATGGGTACCTAACACCCTTTATAAGTAGTGAAGTTCTGGGGAAGAGCTGGGCCTTTTGTTTCTGCCCACTGGTTCGGTCTGCACTGCCCTGGATGCCAGAGACGTTTAATCACGCCCTTATCAGTTAGCAGGGAGCCCGGGCTGTGCTGTGTTTTGAAACCTTACACAGGATGTAATGACTTTGGGTGGAGGACGTTTTGGCAGCCTAGTGTGAACAAAGGCTGTAGCCCTAAATTTGGACAGTCCCAGGCCCTGTGTGATTTTCAGTTTCCTTCCTTGCTCTGGCCCTGACAAAGAGGCAGCAGGGCTGAGAAACTCTGCCTCGCCTACACAAAGAAACCCCAAAGCCTCTCAGGGTCCCAAGTCTGCAGGTCTGACATGAACATGCTGGTAATTATTTATCAAAGCTCAACAAAACCAGGGAAAATATAGTCGCCAAATGAATACTGTTGACGAAATAACTAACTTTCGCAAATCCCTGAAGACACGTCTCTTCAATAAGGCCTACAAAGAGATCCCACAGCCTTACAAAACTACCTCACCAACCCACCTAGTTATTAAAGTCCATCTTCCAAACTATCTTGCCTAACACCTTCCTTCTCTCTTCCTTCTCTTAATCTTTGTACACTACTAATTGTATCTGATATCCTGGAATGACTGTGTCATAACAAAACTCTGTAAGCCACATTGAGCCTGCAAATAGGTGGGAAAATGTGGGCTACAAATGCAATAAATAAATAAATACGTGAAAATGGAGTAGCCCTCAGATGAATGACTCACCCATGCCACGGTCTTCAAAGTTATAACCGTGAATCGGGTGGATTTTTAAAATTATTGTCCATAGGGCAAACTCCAACAAAATGTGTGTAACAATTAGTGCTCAACTGTGTCTTTTCACATTCAATGAGCCCAAAAAACAAAATATGTGGAGAAGTGGCCTAGTGGTTAGGGTGGTTGACTTTGGTCCTGGGGAACTGAGGAACTGAGTTCAATTCCCACTTCAGGCACAGGCAGCTCCTTGTGACTCTGGGCAAGTCACTTAACCCTCCATTGCCCCATGTAAGCCGCATTGAGCCTGCCATGAGTGGGAAAGCATGCGGGGTACAAATGTAACAAAAATAAAATAGATACTATTGGAGATTCTACATGGAATGTTGCTATTATTGGAGATTCTACATGGAATGTTGCTATTCCACTAGCAACATTCCATGTAGAAGCCTGCGCGGCCACATTGGTGATCTGCAAGGGCCGATTTCTACATAGAATGTTGCTAGTGGAATGTTGCTACTATTGGAGATTCTACATGGAATGTTGCTAGTCCACTAGCAACATTCCATGTAGAAGCCTGCCCTTGCAGATCAGCAATGCGGCCGCGCAGGCTTCTGTTTCTGTGAGTCTGACGTCCCGTCAGACTCACAGAAACAGAAGCCTGCGCGGCCACATTGAGTGGCCTAGTGGCTAGAGTGGTGGACTTTGGTCCTGGGGAACTGGGTTCAATTCCCACTTCAGGCACAGGCAGCTCCTTGTGACTCTGGGCAAGTCACTTAACCCTCCATTGCCCCAGGTACAAATAAGTACCTGTATACAACATGTAAGCTGCATTGAGCCTGCCATGAGTGGGAAAGCACAGGGTACAAATGTAACAAAAAAAAAAAATATATATATATATGTATAAATATACTTATCTGCTGCTACTACTCTTGCAACAAATCTTTAAGCTTCATCAACTGACTATCCACCACTCTGCACCTGGACAAGCTTGCTACACACACTGTAACTTAAACAAGATATAAGGATCTGGTCTGACTGTACAAAGAACCTGCCTTGAATTTAGCCACCCATCTATTTATCCCAGCTGATTCTGTACCACCCATCTTGTCCCCATCTATATATCTGCACTTGGCCCCTTGGCTTAATGGTAAGCTGTATTGTAGAAAAGCATCAGTATAAAATCTATGTTGTTAGAATATTCTAATCAGAGGCGTAGCCACGGGTGGGCCCAGGTGGGCCTGGGCCCATCCAATTTCAAGCCAGGCCCGCCCAGCAGCAAAGTTCCTGACGGCGATTCCAGTCGCAGCGATTCCCACACGCTGCCTGCCGGCTGCCGCTCAATCTCCTTGCGCTACTAAGCGCTAACCCGGAAGTCTCTCCTCTGCAGGAGTCAAGGACAGACTTCCGGGTTAGCGCTTAGTAGCGCAAGGAGATTGTTGAGCGGCAGCCGGCAGGCAGCGTGTGGGAATCACTGCGACTGCGAGCGGAGTCTGCGAGTAGAATCACCGTCAGGAACACTGCTGCTGGGTGGGCCTGCAAAGAGGGTGAGATGCTGCAGCTGCATGGGGGGGGGAGGGATGATGGGGGAAAGATGTCACATGGGGGACGGAAGACGGGGGACACAGCAGCTGCACAGGGGGAAGGGAAGATGGAAAGAAAGATGCTGCACAGGGGGGAGGGAAGATGGAAAGATGAGGCTTGGTTGGTGGGTGAGGGAGATGCAGCAAAGGGGTGGAGGGGTGAGGAAGGGAGAAGTCTTGGCTGTGTATGAGGTGGAGGGGAGGGACACATGCTACATACAGAGGGGATAGGTGGGGAGGGGGAGAAATGGTAGGCATAGGGGTGGAGAGGAGGGAGAAATGGTAGGTATAGTGGTGGAGGGAGGGCGGAGCAGAGAAAATGTTGTGCCCACCCACTTTGGGCTCAGGCCCACCCAAAACTGGCTGTCTGGCTACGCCACTGATTCTAATGCATGCTTATCAGATGTTTCATTAGTATTGTGCTGACATCGTATTATATCTGTTATTTGAATTTCAGTGCTGTTAAATATATATATATTTTTGATACTGTTTCATGGTAGTCCTATTATTAGGTTTTAATTTGCTGTTCTCAAGTTTTACCTTATTACACTGCGAACACTGTGCTGGCCAGTCCTCTCCACATCCCCTATCTTGCGGGGTTCCCCAGGGTTCTGTGCTGTCTCCACTTCTTTTAACCTGCTTCTCAGTCCCCTGGCAACTCTGATTCAAAATCACAGGTATTTATTTTCATTTTTACGCAGACCTTATTACTTTTTTCCAACTAACCCTTTCAATCCCTCCATTAGGCCACTACAGGATTGTCTTCCACTCATCTTGGACTAGCTTCCCAGGCATAAACACTTGCGTGTTGGTATACTGGTGGGCTTTTTACACCATCTCATCCCCTTAGATCTTTTTGGTTCCCCTATACACCCAGTTGAATCATTTCACTATCTCAGCGTCATCTTTGACTCTCAACTTACTTCCCCCCCCAAAAAAAAAAAATTTCCAATGTCTGCAAATGTTTTTTTTGTTCTTCAACAGCTTTGGACAATTCATTGCTACGTTAGTTCTGAAACGTTTCATTCATTAATCCTCACTTTACTGACTTTCAGACTCGATTATTGCAATATTATTTATTTGGGCTCTACACAATCTAACATCAAGAAATTGCAGTCTATCCAGAACACTGCTATTCGCTTACGATGCCACGCCCAATGATGCAATCACATTTCTCCTCTAGTACGGAAATTCCGCTGACTGCCCATCAAACAACGTTTTCTCTTCTAACTCCTCACTCTTACTTTCAAGGCCTTCAGACTTGGCTTTCCACAATATCAGTCTTCACTCACCTTTCCATACATGTTGGCTCATCTTCTTCTTCTTCGCTCTCTTAACGATTGCCGTTTGTTTCTTCCTGCTCCCAAACTTGTCCAGTTAGAATTCATGAAACATCAAGCCTTTTTCTTTACGGCCCCATCTTTTTAGAACTCTCTCCCTCTAGATATCTGTACTGACGCCTCTTTCAAAAGCTTGAAAACCAAACTAAAGACTTGGCTCTTCCGACAGGCCTTTAGTCCCCCTTAGTCTGGATTTGATCTGGTCTGCAGACTTTCTCCATAGTACTCCCCTCTTCCTCCCCCCCCTCCCCTCCTCTGGCATTTATTGATTCTATGTTTCCCCCTATTTGCCCTACCCTTTATCCTCTGTCATTTGGTATTAGTGTTCGTCTGGCTATAATCTAATTTACTTTCCTATCAATTATTGTAGTTCCTTTCCATTTCTTTTTGCATTGTTTTGGATTTTTTTGTACACCATCTAGATCTGCGAATTAGTCGTGGCGGTATAGCAAATCTCAATAAAGTATAAACTATTTATTGTATTTTTGTTTATATTTCGAAAAAACTGCATTGGCTCCCAATCAAGGAACGTATCACCTTCAAAATCTGCACCTTGGTCCACAAGATTATCTACTGTGAAGTCCCAGGATATATGGTCGACCTGATCTCCCAACCAGATCTCCCAACCAGAAATAGAACCAGACCATCACACACCTACTTGAATCTCCACTACCCAAGCTGCAAAGGACTCAGATACAAATTAACCTATACATCCAACTTCTCCTACATAGGCATACAATTGTGGAATGCACTGCCAAAGACTGTGAAAACAATCTACGACCATCTAAACTTCAGGAGAGCATTAAAGACCTACTTATTCAGAAAAGCATTCCCCACCGACCTAACTTAGATGCCTCAACCCTGTAGCACAGCAAAACCATAGATTGTACTGGACATTACATATTCCTTCCTATTTTCTATCCCTATGTACCTGAAGATACTATCCTTACCCAACCCTAATATTACTACTACTACTATAAATCATTTCTATAGCGCTACCAGTCGTGCGCAGCGCTTCACAATTGAACATGAAGAAAGACAGTCCCTGCTAAAAAGAGCTTACAATTTAAATCAGGACAGACAAAAAGGACCAATAAGGGATAAGGGTAGGACAGACAGAAGGACACATAGGGAAAGGGACTACTGAAGAGAGGAAGACAAGATAAAGGTTACGAGCAAGTGACAAGTTAGGAGTCAAAAGCAGACTGAAGGACACATAGGGAAAGGGACTATTGAAGAGAAGAAGACAGGCAATAGCCTTTACGGTATTATGTAAGCCACATTGAGCCTGCAAATAGGTGGGAAATTGTGGGATACAAATGTAACAAATAAATAAATAAATAAATATTTGGTCATTTTTACTATTGTCATATTGTTAACAAAATTGTATGTTTTATGTTAAACTGTACCTGCTGTGCACCGCCTTGGGTGAATCTCTTCATAAAGGCAGTTAATAAATCCCAATAATAAATAAATAAACTCCAAATCGATCCACTTCAAATGCCCAACGTCACGGATTTCGTCTCAGTGACTTTCTCAGGGACTTGGGTGTGCTTTATATTTCTAAGTTCCTTCTCCAAGACGTGTATCTCTGCCATGTGGTTACTTGTAAGACTCCAACATGGCTTGACCAAATGATGACTCTTGACAAGATAAAGCATATCCCTTCTGCTTAGGTCTTACTGTACAATTCTTCCTCCAGCTTTACTTTAGGGTCCATTCCCCTGGGGTTTGAAGCCCGTGTCTTGCTCTTAGCCAAGAGGGTCTATGGGATCCTTCCTGTCCTGAGGTTTGCAGCTCTTATACTCCTGCTTGTCAGTTTCCATGTTTTATTAAAAATGTTTGATCCCACCCTATAGTAAACATCGTCAGGATGGCATACAATCTAAAGTAGGGTAAAAAAGAATAATAGACCAGACAACATACAATAGGTTAGGAGGGAGAGCTACAATCTTCGAAAGGGAAGTGGAGGGGGTAAAAACAGGTACAGGTGGCATAGATAGAAGCTCTCGTTATAGGATCCTACCAGAGAACCATCAGATGTCAAAAATGAGGAGGAGTGGCCTAGTGGTTAGGGTGGTGGACTTTGGTCCTGGGGAACTGAGGAACTGAGTTCGATTCCCAGCACAGGCAGCTCCTTGTGACTCTGGGCAAGTCACTTAATCCTCCTTTGCCCCATGTAAGCCGCATTGAACCTGCCATGAGTGGGAAAGCGCGGGGTACAAATGTAATTAAAAAAAAAAAAAACACCTCAGTTTTGGGAGTATGCATCTTGAAATAAGAAAGTTCTGAGACCAGCTTTAAGGAAAGGGCATTCCATAGTTCGTGGCCCTGCAATGAGAACGTTGCATGACCAGAGTGTTCGTTCATGATGAATTTCTCTGTAGGTTAGTACAATGAGACATCCTCAGGACACAGGCTTCAAACCCCAGGACTGAAAGGTCCCTGTTAAAATAAACAATAAACAGGTGCCATGCTATTTAGAGCCTTAAAAATAAGAACCAGGAATTGAAAACGCACCCTATATAAGTCAAGGAGCCAATGTAAGGACTTCACAAAAGTAGAGACATGATTAAAATGACTAAGACCAAAAATCAGATGCACTGCACTGTATTGCACTACCTGAAGCGCTTTACACTGTGCTTGTGAAACCCCAAGATACAAACTATTACAATAGCCCAGTTTCAACTAAACTCTGGACCACTAACTGAACCTAGACAACATTGCCCTAATCTTACTCAACAACTTCAACACATAAAAGCAAACTTGCACTACCTGAGAAATCTGAGCTGGCATATTCAGTTGAGAATCGATCATGATGCCTAAGCTCATAACCTGATACTAGATGTATGGAGTATCGTTGCTGCAAAGAGCTTGTGAGGCAATTCTGTAAGTGCTAAGTGAGTGTCTCCATTTGAGCCCGATACTGTACAGTGAGAAGCCTATTCTGTAATGGAATCTGGGCACCCAGGTTCTGTTATAGAAATACTAGAGAAAGGTCGTGCACTGATTTGACAAACTTGACAGAATTTTAAAGAATTTACCACAGTTTTTTTAACGTAATGTGGATTTCTGCAGAACTAATGACCTGTTCTAGATTCCTCAAATGTTTGCAGGTTCATGAGAATCCCCAGCAAACAGGAGGGTAGGCCAGGAGGTAGGTATTGAATTTCAGTGAAAGGCACTTTTAAGGACTAAGGCCTAGATGCACTAAACGTTTTTCATCATTAAATGAGCCCTCAAGGAAGAATTTCCTATCCTTTCCATGCACTAAAGCCTATTTTCCGACGACAGTAGCAGCTAACGAAAATGAATGCAGATGAGCAATTCTTCTACAAATCCCATTGAAATGACATGCACTAACCTTTTCCGATTCGTTTAACGCAAGAGAACACCGTGAAATCTAATGAGAGTCTGTACCTCTCGTTAGGGCTGTCTGTGTGCTAGAAGTTTACAAAATCCAATAAAAAAAATAACTGGGGGGGGTGAAAACGTGTCAGGGGCGTCCTTTATTGACGCCCCAGGTCGCCGCTGCTCCCCTCTCCCTCAGCACCAAAAAAGAAAAAAAAAAAAAAGGATCGGGAGGGGGCAAAGGCACTCGTCATGAGCGTCCCGTATGGACGCCTTGCCCCCCCCCCCCCCCCCCCCCCCCCCCCCCCCCCCGCACGAAAAATCTCCAATTTTAGCAGCCCCGGGCTGGCCCTTCTCCCTTCCTGTATTCTCCCACACTAGCTCTGCCTCCTGCCATGCTCCGGTCCCGTGCCCCGCCCCTGCCGCCCCCCTTTGGTCGTGGCTGCCGCTCCCCCCGTCCAATGACCCCCCCCCCCTTTGCCTTACTGGCCCATGCAGCGCCTCTCACCTCTGCTGCACAGGCAAGAACAGCTGATCGGCGAGTCAGAAGGTCTCCTCAGACGTCCCTTCTTTCTTCCTGGGCCCGCCCTCCTCTGACGTAGGAAGAAAGAAGGGACGTCTGAGGAGGCCTTCTGACTTGCCGATCAGCTGTTCTTGCCCGTGCAGCAGAGGTGAGAGGCGCTGCATGGGCCGGTAAGGCAAAGGGGGGGGGGGTCGTTGGACGGAGGGAGCAGCAGCCACAACCAAAGGGGGGCGGCGGGGGCGGGGCACGGGACCAGAGCATGGCAGGAGGCGGAGCTAGTGTGGGAGAATACAGGAAGGGAGGATGGCCGGCCCGGGGCTGCTAAAATTGGAGATTTTTCGTGCGGGGGGGGGGGGAAGCGGGGAGCAGTGGGGGGGGGGGCAAGGCGTCCATACGGGACGCTCATGACGAGTGCCTTTGCCCCCTCCCGAAACACACGTGTTTGTGGGGTTTTCTTTTTTGTTTTGATAGCTGGGCCTTTGTGGCATGCGCAGAGCAGCCGGCATAACGCTTGGGCTGCTCTGCGCATGCTTTAGGCGCTGATTAACGACGGGTTTAACGATTCTGTGATACATCCTACTTTGCAATACCGATCCGAACATTTCTGGAGTGTTTTTGTAGTGCATGCCTCGTTTTTTAAAAATCGTTAAGCACTTTTACGATTCTTATTTTTTAACGTTTGGTTGATGCATCTGGGCCTAAATAGCAGTCCGAAGCACCAAAAGCTCTTCAAACTCACAGGCAGCCTCAATGTAGACAGCAGAGCACAGTTGTCCAGGGAGAGAATGCAGGGCTGGTCCTAGGGTCTCTGGCGCCCCCCTGCAGACTATCAGTTGGCGCCCCCCCCCCCCCATATCCTTTCTCTCTTCTCCCACCATGCCCCTGACCAGTGATTTTCCTTCGCCTCCATCCCCCTCCCATTTATGCCCACCTGCCCGCCCTCTTCTCCCCCCCCAACATCCCTCTTGCCACCCTGTGTGGTTTAAGTCTTTTTAAAAATTTACCTCCGTCCCAGCGGCCGCGTCATTTCAAAGCCCTGCCCGTCTCTAGCCTTCCCTCCCTTCGTGAGTTCGTTCCTGCAGAGTCCCGCCCTTGAGGAAATGGCGTCAGAAGGCGGGACTCTGCGGGAACGAACTCACAAAGGGAGGGAAGGCTAGAGGCGGGCAGGGCTTTGAAATGATGCGGACGCTGGGATGGAGGTAAATAAAAGATTTAAACCCCCAAGGGCGGCGTGGTGTGGTGGCACAGCACCGCAGTGGCGCCCTTGAAGGCAGGCGCCCCCCTGCGGTGCTTACCCCGCTTACTGGGTTTGACCGGCCCTGAGAGAATGAAAAACATGAATGACAGTTCATGAAAGAAATGTTAACAGGATGAGTACTAGAAGATCTTCCTTCACATGGCTGCTAGAGTACCTGCACCAATGACCTACTGAACAAAAAGGGGACTCTATTTATTTATTTATTGCACTTGTATCCCACATTTTCCCACCTATTTGCAGGCTCAATGTGGCTTACAAAGACCTGTTATGGCATCGCCATCCCAGGGTAAAGGGTACAACTGGTGTTACAAAGAAATCAAGGCAAACACGAGGGTCTGGTCAAGCAGACATCTTCTCCATTTTTCTCATTAATCATGTCAAAATTAAAGTGTACGAATTAACCAATAGGAGAAGGGAGTGGGGTGGGGTGGGGAAGCAGCATCTGTAGAGGCTGAAGTTGTGCCTCAGGGTGCATGCAGGTCTCATGATCAACCGCAGCCTGCTCGTCTGTTTAATCCTATTTCCAAATCTCAGACACTTTAACAAAAATTTGAGCAAAACTCCACTAGAACTGACCAGTATTTGGCAAATTGTGCACTGGTTGGATCTCAAAAGAGTATTCACAAATAAATCATCAGGGATTGGCAAAGTGAAGCAGGATTTATCATACCATTTCTGGGGAAGGCCACCAGCCAATCAAAGCAAACCTGCATCTCTCAGCTCCGTTGATGATGCCCTTGTTTCCTGCTCTGTAAATATCTTTTGTAAGACTTTCTGGAACAGTCTGCAAAAGTTTCTAGTATTTACTTTACTCCATTCATATTTATTTTTCCTTGTTTGATTCACACCCCATCGATAGATATGCAGGACAAGTAAAGATGGCCAACTGGCCTAAAATCACAGGAGAAACCATGCCAAGATGGACAACAACATGGATGAATAAACATGTAACATTTTAACTTGGCTAGTGTTATCCCACAAAAAAAAGCCCACCTTGGGTTTTCAGGAGAGATTTTCTATGAAAAAATGTGGAAAGCATTTGATTGCCTACAGCATTTTGTCACTTCAAAAACAACAGTTAAATTAAATGAGAAGGGTGGGAAGGGGCAAAAGCAATACAAAAACTAACTGTCCCTTTTTTAACATAACTTCCCAACAAATTCCTCATTTTAACAAAATCACAACAGCAACATTTTCCGATATAGGCGCAATGTCATGTACTTGCCCTGCTATAGTCCCCTTGAATACATGGAAAGGCAAAGCAAGAAAATGTTGTCTTATTGTGCATTATACCTTGAGGTATTTATTTATTTATTTGTGGCATTTATACCCCGCTCTTTCCCGCTCGATAGCAGGTTCAATGCGGCTTACAAAGAGGCTCATTTTCAAAGCACTTAGCCTCCCAAAGTTCCATAGAAACCTATGGAACTTAGCCTCCCAAGTATGGTACAGAGTATCGCATAGATAATACAAAGTATGGCACAAGGTATCTCAGAGATGACATAATTACATAGAGTAGGACATTAGTAATAGATGTGGGGAAAGGATTGGAGTATGGGTAATACTAGTGGTGTGGAATTAGGTTTGGGAGTTAGGACGGGTCATTTGGATAGGCTTGTTTGAAGAGGTAAGTCTTCAGCAGTTTTCGGATGTGTCGAGGTATGGCGTTCCAGAGTTGGCTGCCTATGACAGAGAAGTTGGATGCGTAGTAGGTTTTGTATTTGAATGTTTCTATCATTCTTCCCCCCCCCCCCCCCCCCCCCCCCATCTTTCTTCTCTTCTCCTCTAAGTTTTCAACTCGTATGGATTACTGCAGACCTTGTATCATTTTGGAAACCTTCCTCTGGACCAGTGTTTCTCAGACAAGTCCTGAAGTTCCCTCTAGCCAAACCTGCATGCACTGCCTCTATTATAACTGTACGCAAATCTATCTTATGCAAATTCATTACAGATAGCCTGAAACCCAGACCAGCTGGGGGCTTTCCAGGTCTTACTTGAGAAACACTGCTCGGACCACCACCAGTTTATGTTCTTTTGCAGTAATGGCCTCCAGAATGGGACACAATATTCAAAGTGAGGTCTCACCAATGACCTGTAGAGAGGCACTGAGGGGAATAATCGAACGGGAACCAGCGAAATAGATTGCCGGCAATCTATTTTGGTGGCGCCGCAAACAGCTGGCCGAACCGTATTATCGAAAAAGATGGCCGGCCATCTTTTCTTTTGATAATATGGTTTGGCCCAGCCAAATGCCAGAGTTTGCCGGGTTTGAGATGTCCGGTTTTGTTTTTCAGCGATAATGGAAAAAAATGCCGGCGATCTCAAACCCCACGAAATCCAAGGCATTTGGTCGTGGGAGGAGCCAGCATTTGTAGTGCACAAGTCCCCCTCACATGCCAGGACACCAACCGGGCACCCTAGGGGGCACTTCTAAAAATTAAAAAAATATATACAAATACCTCCCAGGTGCCTAGCTCCCTTACCTTGAGTGCTGAGCCCCCCAACCCCCCCCCAAATCCCACTCCCCATAACTCTACACCACTACCATAGCCCTTATGGGTGAAGGGGAGCATCTACATGTGGGTACGTTGGGTTTTGGGGGGGGAGTTGGAAGGCTCAACACTTACCACCGCAAGTGTAACAGGTAGGGGGGATGGGCCTGGGTCCACCTGCCTGAAGTCCACTGCAGCCAACAAAAATTGTTCCAGGGACCTGCATACTGCTGTCAGGGAGCTGGGTATGACATTTGAGGCTGGCATACAGGCTGGCAAAAAAGATTTTTATTTTTTTAGTGTGGAAGGGGGTTGGTGACCACTGGGGGAGTACGGGGAGGTCATCCCCCATTCCCTCTGGTGGTCATCTGGTGAGTTGGGCACCTTTTTGAGGCTTGGACGTGAAAATAAAAGGACCAAGTAAAACCGGTGAAATACTGATTAACGCCGCTTTTTTTTCCATTATCTGCGGAAGCCGGCCATCTGGTAGCCACGCTCATGCCCGCCCATATCCCGCCTTCGCTACGCCACTGACACGCCCCCTTGAACTTTCGCCGGCTCGGCGACAGGAAAACGGCGATGGTGTCAAAAAAGCAGCTTTCGATTATACCGATTTCGCCACTTTTGAGAGATTGTTGGCCGTCTTCCGATTTATGTCGGAAGATGGCCGGCGATCGCTTTCGAAAATAAGCCCGCAAGTCATCTCTCTTTTATACTGCTCATACTTTTCCCTATACAAGACAGCATTCCTATAGCTCGAACCACTGTCTTATCACTCTGTTCTGCTGCTATAAATCAACTTAAGGAGTCGCTCCTGGTTGGTGCTTATTAATGTCACACCTCCCAGCATGTACTTCAGTCTCTGATATCTGCACCCCAAATGCATAAATTTGCTATTGCACCAGTGGTGTGCTGGAGCCGGCTCACACTCCCTCCTCCCTCCCTCCGGATCCGCCTCACCGCCCGCTTGTTTTTTGAATTCTTCGGGGCAGGCAGTCTTGCCTGCCCGCTTCCAGTGCTGACTGTCCTCCCTTACCGATTTGTGCTTTAAAAATGGCCACCGAGACTTCCAGAGGCGGCCTCGCGAGACTTCGGCTGAAGTTTCGGTGGCCATTTTGAAGCGCGAATTGGCAAGGGAGGACAGTTGGCGCTGGAAGCGGGCAGGCAAGACTGCCTGCCCCGAAGAATTCAAAGAACAAGCGGGCGGTGAGGGACCGGATCGGGAGGGAGGGAGGAGAAGAATTCACGAAACAAGTCGGGAGGGGGTGGCAGGGGGGAAAAGGGAGTCGCTGCTGGGCATGGGTGGATGGAGGGGGTCGCTGGGTATGGGTGCATGCAGGGCAGGGGAAAGGAGGGTCACTGCTGGACATGGGTGCATGCAGGGGAGAGGAGGGTCACTGCTGGACATCTGGGTGCATGCAGGGGAGAGGAGGGTCACTGCTGGGCACCTGGGTGCATGCAGGGCAGGGGAGAGGAGGGTCACTGCTGGATATGGGTGCATGCAGGGCAAGGCAGAGGAGGGTCACTGGACATGGGTGCATGCAGGGCAGGGGAAAGGAGGGTCACTGCTGGACATGGGTGCATGCAGGGGAGAGAAGGGTCACTGCTGGACATCTGGGTGCATGCAGGGCAGGGCACAGGAGGGTCACTGCTGGACATGGGTGCATGCAGGGGAGAGGAGGGGAGAGAGAAGAAATGCTGGACATGGATGGAGGGGAGAGAAGAGTGAGGAAGGAGATGAGATGAGGGAAAAGGAAGAGAGGAGAAAAACTGCACATGGATGAAGAAAATAGGCAGAAGCTGAGGACCAGAAATGAAGAAGAAAGGAGGAAAGAAATAAATGGAAAGGAAGCCCTGGAAACGGAGTTAAGAGGACAGATAGCAGCAGAATCGGATACTGGGCCAGCATGATCAGAAAAACAGTCACCAGACAACAAAGGTAGAAAAAAAAATCATTTTATTTTCATTATAGTGTTTGGAATATGTTCACTTTGAGAATCAGGTGCTCAACATTAAAAGTTTACATTTATTTATTTATTTATTTATTTATTTATTTATTTATTTATGGCATTTTATCCCACATTAAACATGAATTAGATTGGAACCTGGGATCATTTAATTTTTTTCCTGGAGAGAGTAATGCATTGCCCCCCCACCCCGGCTATAGCCAGCTCTGCAATTTTGGGTGGGGCGCTGAGGTGGAACGGGGAGAGAGCCTGTTGTTAAAAATTTACCAGCACACCACTGTTTTGCACTGAATCTTAACTGAACTCATCAACCCACAATTTACAGAGACTTTCCTGCTTAAATGTGAAGGTTGCTTCCGGTGCAAGTTAAGTTCTTCTTGATTGGGCAACATGTTTTACATGAAAGAAGTGGCTTACTAAGTCTTATATTTCACACAATGGTGGTGAGTATTGTGACATCAATGCACATGGTAGATCATTCCAGTAGCAGTGAACGGTCCTTACCAAACTAAGCTTGATCATCATTCACTATTGTCTAAAAGGTATTATTGAGCCAGAGATATTCTTAGCTACGCAGACACTGAGCTGCCTTAAGTTTTGAAACTGGGATTATTAAATCCTGTAGCACACCCTACATAAGCCAAGACATGTACGCTCTTCAGATAACCCATGTAAGATTTCACTTATTGTACCCCATTGGTCTGCCAGGAGTTTTCTGCTGCTGTTAATGATTTTCAGTACGTTTTTTTCTAGCAAAAAGGTGCCGGTACTCAACATGCTAGGCCACCCTTCAAGGGTAGAGTGATCACTGACGGACCCACCTCACAATAGCCAGGCCCCCTGCAACCAATCACAGAACCTATAACAAGGCAGAATTGGTGTGACAGACAATGGAAAAGGTGCCGGTACTCAGTACCCCCAAGTACCCCCTCAAAAAAAGCCCCCATAGTTTTCCAAATGAAAATAGCATGAACGTTGCTGCCGTTTATCTGTTGAAAATTTTATAGTTATGTGGAAGCTCCTGAAGTTTGTATGTTTCTTCACTGTTTGAAATACAAAGAATATTAGTGAAGGATCTGCATCCCCACTTCACCTTCGCTTATTTTCAGTCCTCAGAAGAAATCAACAAAAAGAATTTTGTCTTTGCTTCTTGTAGAACTAAGAATCAGGCAGCAGGTATGCACAGAGGTTATTGTCTCATAGGAATATGGAATGCGACTGCGGATAAGGACTGACAACCATAAGGCCCATCTTGAATGTCAAATTTACTTCCTGTACTTATTGCCTTGCTGTGACACATGAAACTACTACTTCTGTCACCCTCTAACGTTGAATCAGCCTTTAAAAGGAGCAGTGTTAACCAAGGCAGAGAAAACTCTACACAGCTGTGTCACAGAGAACCAGATACCAGCCTCACTGTTTCTAAAGAATCATAATAAAAAAGACCACGTTTACATTTGTTGTCTTACTATCTATAACAGTTTGATTTTCTTGCACTGGAATCACAGAATTCTTTCACTGGATTTTCTGGGTCCAGCACCAGTGGAGAAAAATGTTTGAGTGAACCAATATTTTATTGGCTTCACTGCAGGCTGCCATTTCTTTGAAGAATTATCCAGAGAAGTTGTTCTTCTTGAGCTCTGGAGACCACACAGGTCCCTTGTTCGAATGTTGTCATAAAAGAAAGAGGCATTTGTGGTCTTGAAAGTCCTTGTCCAACATTAATTTATTCCAGTTTATCATTGCCTTTCTTAAGCAACCATAGGTGATTTCAGTCCAGCATCCAACCCTCCCCCAATCCAATATACATCCCATATACCAAAGAGGTTTAATTGACAGGAGACGGCGGTAGCGTGGTTGGCCCATTATCTGACCTGAAGCCAGTAGGCGGAGCTTGCCGCCATACAAAGTATTGTACTTTGAGTGTATCAAGATGGCAGCAGCTGCATAGGGAAGCAATTAAACCTCCTTGGGTACAGAAAACTTCAGCCTTGTCACAAGATGTCGTCTCCTGTCAATCAAACCAACTTGCCAAACACATATGTAAGTTCCAAGACCTATATTCCCAACAAATACAAAAAGCCAGCAACATGTCCCCTTCCCACATCTCAACTCCTCCACCGTTCCTTAGACCATCTCCTGCAACTTACTCAGAACACAAGTTCTTCTGCCTACATGAATGCAATTTCCAGAAGTACACATAATCAGTACACTGTCTTGTGTCATCACAGAGAACACACTTCCCCTAGTCTGCTCCAATCTTGCCTCACTTATCCCTGCAATGCCAAACACGGGGAAGGTTAGTACATTTGTAGCCATGTATGAAGACAATCTGGCACCAAATCACCTAGCCAGTCAGGTTTTCAGGATATCCACAATGAATATTCATGAAAAGGATTTGCATACTGTGGAGGCAGTGCATGCAAATCTCTCTCATGGATATTCAATGTGGATATCCTGAAAATTTGACTGGCTGGGGTGCCTCCAGGACCAAGTTTGGGAATCACTGACCTAACGCTTTAAATGTTAGCAAAATCTGACTGTCAACCAATATTGCATTTTTAACACTGAGGTAACGTTCTCACATTGTGCCAATAACACGTGTCACAGCCAGGACCTGCTCATTATTCTCGTGACATGTGACTTTCGCTCATATCCAAGGGTGAGGGCTGGAGTCAGCGAGACGGCTGAGAAGGGAAGTTGGTTGGCAACACTCCATAAAAGTAGAGTTGCCCTGGGTCACTGAAATAATAAAACAGCAAGAAAATAATTTCCTGGCCAAAATAAGGAAATGGCAAGCAGAGGGGTATTAAGTAAAATAAAGCAAGTCTAGGGAGGGATTAAAATGTCAAAACAATGTCCATTGCTGAGTTTTGTGAGTTAATAATAACAGACGTACAAGCCTTGCAAATGAACACAAAAATTATCATTTCTTTCTTGAAAGGTTATAGTTATTTAGGTTATCTGTACTGGGCATAAATGTAAACTAATTAATTACCAATGGAAGGTCAAACAGATCAAACTCCCCAGTCCTGGTGTAACATTTAGAGAAATGATTTTAATTTAATTTACTTGGGCGTTTATATTCTGCTTAACGGTTTAGCTCAAGGCAGAGTACAAAAAGATAATTCTTTCTTACAGAATTAGAAAGCACAAAAAATTTGATTATACAAGTACGGTATCATCCCAGCCATTTGTTCCTTCCAGAATCAAATTACAATTAACCTAATTAAAAGATAAACCATTAACATCTTTCATATCTCACATTCCTAATTAATACCTCAAGAAAACATCCATCATCTCGCAATAAAAAGCATTAAAAGAAATCCTAAAACAGGTATATAAAAAGTATTATGTATCATAGCAACATTCAAACCATCTGGACAATATTCTGCCGGTTGAGGTGAGCATTTTTTAAAAATGCTTAGTGTTGGACCCCAGTTATTTAATACTTGCCACATCTGGGCTGGCACTGACTATTCTCGGGCATGGCTGGCTAGGAAGCAGCTTCTGGTACCTAATGCAGGTCCCAACCGATATTCAGCCAGGACACAGATAAGAGTCTGTCAGTTGCTTCCCCCCTCCCATTGCATTTCTCAGATCCCCACCTTTCTGATCCATCCAGCTCCTAGATCTGATCACCACTAATGTCCCATGCCCCCCACTCTGTTTCCCAACCTCCCTAGTTCTAATTCTCTACCAATTCCAATCCCCCCATTCTGATTCCTCATTTCTAATCCCCCTCCTCCATTCTGATCACCCTAATCCCTCCTCCAGACCCCTAGAGATCTCCATTTTGCGGGCCGATTGCCACTCTCTAGCCCACTCTTGAAGCTCATCCAAAGATGAAGGGAGGTCCTATCCAGCAAGGTCATCCTTTATATGAGACACCAACCCCTGCCAAAAGACTGCCATCAGGCTGTCATTATTCCAATTTAGATCAGCTGCTAGGGTACAAAACTGGATAGCATAATTTCCCAGGGTTAGAGATCCATGACGCTATCTCAGGAGCTCAGAAGCTGTGGAGGAAGCCTTACCAGGTTCTTCAAAGACCTTCCAGAATTGATCCAGGAAGCCATCCAGGCTATTGAGTACAGGATTGTTATGCTCCCGTAGCAGAGATGCCCAAGCAAGGGCCTGGCCTGACAGTAGCGATATAATATGCAGGCATTACTAAGGCAAACTTAAAGAGATTACAAACACTTTAGAACACTGCAGCTTGCATCATTTGTCGAGCTTCTAAGTATGATAGGACCACACTCCTTCTTCAACGTTTACACTGGTTTCCCTTAGAATATAGAATTAAATTTAAGGTTCTTACCCTGACACACGACTCTCTACACTGTTACGCCTTCTTATCTGGTGGCTTTGACTATTCCTTATACACCAGTTTGCACTCTACGATCCCTTACTGAGAATAGATTGGTTCTTCCACCTCCTTTTTTTCTGCCTTTGTTGTCAGGACATTTTTCCCAGCATGTTGATCCTAATTTTTCTTTTCTACTTTCCTGTCTGTCTTCTGTTCTTTCCAGGGGCTGCTGTCCATTTCTCATTTCTCCTCCTGTCTTGTTCAATTCCCTTATTACTTCTCTCTCTCTCTCTCTCTCTCTCTCTCTCTCTCTCTCTCTGATATATTGATCTTTCTGTTTTAACTATTTCCTCCCTTTTTCTGCTTCTCTGTAAACTCAGATTTCAACTGTTTTTTTTCCACCCCACAGTCCTCCATCTACTTCTTTTTACTTTTCAACTACCTATCGGCTTTTCAATTCCTTCTCTCACCCCTTAGCACTTCCAGTTACCATTTCAATCCTTCCCTGCCTCCTAATTCCTTCTTTCTTCTATTCCCCATTACTGCATTTTTACTCTCTGTACAAATTATCCTCCTCGCACTCATCTGCTTAACAACCCCCCCCCCCCCCATGACCTTTCCCTCATGGTTACCCCATTCCCAGATTCTCCCCTCCCTCCATCTCCCACTTGTTAGCCCCCCCACCCTACCTACCCTTCATCCCTTGTAGCCTGGCATCTTCATGCTTCTTCCCTCCACCCCCCCCCCCCCCCAGTGTCTCCTTGTATCATTTCTCTCCCTTCCCTCCCTGCCTCTGTGGCTCAATATCTCTTCCTCTCTCTCTTCCCCCACCCCTGCCCCGATGGCTCAACATCTCTTCCTCTCTCTTCCCTCCCTCCCTGATCCTGTGGCCCAACATCTTTCTCTCTCCCTTCCACGTTCAGGTCCATCATTTATCTCTTTCTCTCTCTTTCCCTCCATACCTTGGATCCATCTTTTCTTCCCACCCCCCTTGAGTCTATCACTTCTCTTTTTCTTTCCTCCTTCCCATTCTCTTCTCAGGTCAAACATGTTGGAATAATGTATTGTATTTTACATGCATTGTCTGTCACCAATTTTTTCTCTGTGATTACTCTGTGACCTCTGATGTGAATTTCCTAGAGAGGTCACACCCATGCAACTTCCTGTGGGGGTTAGGCACAGCACATGGAGCTCATGATCTCTCCCTACCTGAGGATCTATGGTGTGAGCATCCATTACCATCTAAGCACATGGAAAGAGCTGATAATCCAAATGTATAGTATTATGTTTATATAAGCCTGTCTGAATATAATCTAACTACAAACTGTGAGTAAACAGATGTTTTGTTACTTCAACTTTAAAGTGACTCAGCAGTGAATTATTCTGGGGTGTATGTGAGAGAGATGAAGAAAAGAAATTAACATTTCTAAAGCTGAAGCTGTGTGTATAAAATCTGCTAATTATTTACTACAAATAATCCAACAAAAGGGTTATGGGCCCAGCCCAGGAATTGAAAAGGAAGAGAAATATTACAAGGCAGTGAAAAAGCCACATTTTTTCTCTTAAGTTTTAAAAGAAAGATTCAGTCTGTCTCTCTCTCTCTCCCTACACACCAAACAGAAGGCAAGGCTACAAAATGGCTGAGGGAGGAAATTCACCATTTTTCTACTCTCTCAAGGTGCCTAAATTAACTGAATTTAATTATCAGCAGTGGGAACTAAGATTCAGATGTCTCCTTCAAGCAAAGAAATTAAGTATATGTTTAGACCAAGACAGAACAGCTGAAAATATGGCTGAATGGGACAATGCAAACTATTATGTGAAGTGCATGTTTTTGGAAGCTCTCTCAGAGAAACAAGCCATATTAGTGGAGGCAAAAGATACAGCAAATGAAATTTTATATAAACTGAGAACTATGTATGCAACTACATATGCAAAACAGCAACCAATTTGGTTAGCAGAGTTGAATGAAACCAAATTAAGGGATAAAAGTAAATGTAATGATCACATTATGCATCTTATGTCTTCATTTCAAAAGTTAGAACTTTCTGGAATTCCCATGTGTGATGCATTGAAAAGAGCATTTCTTTTTACCTCACTATCAAAGAAGTTTGATGTTTTTAGGTCTGTAAATGAAGCCATTGAAGGGCAATCTTTTGAACAGGCAGCATCAAAACTGAGGCAGGAATGCATAATTAATGATTCTGAGGAGATGTGTTCTCAAAGCAAGTCAGAGAGAAATGAAACAAATTTCTTGGCAAAGAATAGAGGAAGGCGGAGCTATGGGAAAACTCCACCCAAGGGCAAGCTGATTTGCTATTCATGTGGAAAGGAGGGACATGTATCTAAATGGTGTAAGGAAACACAAAATACTCCCTCTAGCTCACCTAAGCCAATGGAACAAAAGAATTTTCCAAGCAGGACATGTATGAAAGACAATGATAAACATAAGAGCTTTCTAATGGCAGAAAAATCTTTGACTATGGTAAATAATAATTCAAATGAAAGTACTTGGATTTTGGATTCGGGGAGCACATGCCATTTAACCAATTGTAAGGATTTCTTTCAGGAAATGAGTCCAGAAGAAGGCGTTCTTCATACTGCAAATGCAGGAACTACTCAGATCCAAGCAAAAGGCATTGGATTCTTAAAATGCAAAGTGTCTAATGAAGTTAAAGAAATTCCTGTAAGTGATGTCTTGTATATTCCCCAAGCAGTTTGCAATATGCTTAGTGTATCTACATTAGATAAGAAGGGATTTGCGATTCATTTTGAAAACAGTAAGTGCACAATCTCTAAAAATGATGAAGTGTATGCTGAAGCTTTTATGCATAATGATGTTTATAAACTGAGCATTTCAGGTGAAGCCTCACATCTGGCGCAAGTAAGGAAGAATGATGGTAAATGTAGTCTGGAAATCTGGCACCGCCGCCTGGGACATCGTGATTTTAAGGTGATCCAGGATCTTCACAGTGGGCAACTAGCTACAGGCATTCAAATGAGTGCAGATACTGGTAAAATGGAGAAATGCATAGACTGTGTTACTCAAAAAGGTGTGAGACCCTCATTTCCTGCATACACAGGAAATAGGAGTAATAAAGTACTGGACTTAATACACAGTGACTTATGTGGACCGTTTAATATCCCATCATTGGGAAATAACAGATTTGTGCTAATATTCTTAGATGATTTCTCTAGATACTGTGTGGCCTATTTGCTGAAAGAAAAAAGTCAAGTCACAGACATGCTGAAGAAATACGTAGCCATGGTGAGCAATAAATTTGAAAGAAAACCAAAGGTTCTTCAGACCGACAATGGTGGTGAGTTCACTTCACAAAGCATGCGCACATTTCTAGAACAAGAAGGCATTCAGCATATCACAACAGTAGCTTATACACCAGAGCAAAATTCTGTTGCAGAGAGAAAATTTAGGTCACTTGTGGAAATGACCAGGTGTATGCTGTCAGATAGCAATCTCCCTAAAAGACTATGGGGGGAAGCCATTCTCACAGCAGTGTACCTACAAAACAGAATGCCAACTAAAGGCGCTGAGCGCACACCACATGAGACATGGCATGGTAGGAAGCCAAACCTGTCACACATAAGAACATTTGGAAGTACAGCATATGCTCATGTACCAAAGCAAAGAAGGCATAAGCTGGATTCCACAACAGAAAGGGGCATTTTAGTTGGCTATGCTCCAGGACACAAAGGATATAGAATTTTGAATCTGAAAACTGGCATTGTTGGCCTAAGACATGTTACATATTTTGATGAAAACAAAAGGGTTGATAAAGGCTGGATTATCCCAGATGAGCCTTATCATCCAGAATATGAAACTAGAACCATAATAGACATGCCAGTGTATATAAATGCCATACCAAGGCAGATGTCTGAAAGCAACTCATCTGTATCTAACGAGGAACAGGCAGAGGAAGCAGACACAGAAAGGATCATTGAAGAAGACAGTACAGTTGGAGAAGGGGAATCAATTGGAGAAGGACTCTCAGATTTAGAGGATGTGGAAAGGTCGGACCAACCTGTTGTCAGACGCTCATCCAGGGAAAACAAAGGTGTTCCACCCCCAAGATTGTCTTACCTAACAAAGTCAGCAGAAGCTCAAGAGCCCTTAACATGGGATGAGATTGAGAAAATGCCAGCAGAAGAAGCTGCTGAATGGCGTAAAGCTGCACAAGAAGAAATTGATGCATTGCATAAAATAATACTTGGATTCTTACAAAATTACCTCCTGGCAAGAAAGCTATAGGATGCAAATGGGTATTCAAGTTAAAAAGGAATGCACAAGGAAAAGTGGAAAGGTACAAAGCCAGATTAGTCGCAAAGGGATATCTTCAAAAATATGGAGAAGATTTTGATGAAGTGTTTGCACCTGTAGTGAAACACACGACAATTAGAACACTTCTGAGCATTGCAGTCTCAAAAGGCATGCAAGTCAACCACATTGATGTGAAAACAGCATTTCTTCATGGAGATATAACTGAAGACTTGTACATGGAACAGCCAACAGGTTTCATAAATACAAAACAAAGACAGCTAGTGTGTAAATTAAACAAAGGTCTTTATGGATTAAAGCAAAGTGCAAAATGTTGGAATGACAAATTGCATGAAATATTGACAAATTTAGGATTTAAGCAAGGTGAAGCAGATAAATGCTTGTACACTAGGTGCAGAAATGGACAATATGCATACATTTTAGCTTTTGTTGATGATCTGCTCATTGCAAGCGAAAGTGAGCAAGAGTACAAGGACATTGTAAAATATTTAAACCTGAATGTTGAGATAAAAGAACTTGGTAATGTGTCATACTATCTTGGTATAGAAATTGAGAAACAAAATGATAGTTCTTATCTTCTAAGCCAGAAGCAGAAAATAAATGAGCTTATTGAAAGTTTAGGTATGCAAGATGCCCAAGTTGTAAGCACTCCCATGATCACTGATTTTCTGAAGGATGAAATAGTAAGAGAACCTTTACCAGATAACATCCAATATAGATCAGCCATAGGTAAGCTTTTATATCTGACTACCACATACAGGGCTGATATAGCAAATGCAGTAGGAATTTTGAGCAGAAGGGTCAGCTCACCTACCAAATCAGATTGGACTGCAGTTAAAAGGATGGTAAGGTATTTAAAGGGTACCATTGATTGTAAATTAAAGATTTCAGCCAATAGTAATCCAAAACTAATATGTTACTGTGATTCAGATTGGGCAGGGGATCATTCTGATTATAAATCCACAAGTGGATATGTGTTTATGTATGGAAATGTACAAATTTCTTGGGCCAGTCATAAACAAAGTATTGTGAGTCTGTCTTCTACAGAAGCTGAATATGTGGCCGTATCAGAAGCATGCAGAGAACTGATGTGGATTGAAAAACTTTTGCTGGATTTTGGAATAGCTGAACAGAGACCAATCCAGATAATGGAAGATAATCAGAGCTGCATCAGACTGTCACAGAATGACAAGGTTCAGTCACGCACCAAGCACATCGCAACGAAATACCACATCGTGCGAGAGTTGGCGAAAGAAGGGGTCATCAGTCTAGACTATTGTCACACCAGTGAGATGACAGCTGACATCATGACCAAACCGTTACCCAGAGAACATTTTGTGAATCTGCGAATAAAGCTTGGACTTTGTGTGAATTAATAATTGCATGACAGTTATGCATGAGAAGGGGTTTGTTGGAATAATGTATTGTATTTTACATGCATTGTCTGTCACCAATTTTTTCTCTGTGATTACTCTGTGACCTCTGATGTGAATTTCCTAGAGAGGTCACACCCATGCAACTTCCTGTGGGGGTTAGGCACAGCACATGGAGCTCATGATCTCTCCCTACCTGAGGATCTATGGTGTGAGCATCCATTACCATCTAAGCACATGGAAAGAGCTGATAATCCAAATGTATAGTATTATGTTTATATAAGCCTGTCTGAATATAATCTAACTACAAACTGTGAGTAAACAGATGTTTTGTTACTTCAACTTTAAAGTGACTCAGCAGTGAATTATTCTGGGGTGTATGTGAGAGAGATGAAGAAAAGAAATTAACATTTCTAAAGCTGAAGCTGTGTGTATAAAATCTGCTAATTATTTACTACAAATAATCCAACAAAACACTTCTCACCCCCCCCCCCCCCTCCCCAGCTCCTCTGGTCCATGGCTTTTCTCTCTTTCTTCCCTAACTCCCCTCCATTCCCCAGGTCCAGTATTTTTCATTTTCATCCCTCCCTTATCTTCCCCTCCTTGCGGTTCCTGCATTTTCTCCAAACCCCTCTCCCTCATTACTTGCAGTCTGCTCGGAGCCTCTCTTCTGTCCCGGTCTCCCTCCCTCCCCCCCCCCCCCCCCCCGTGTAAACAGAAAATTGCCTCAGAAAGGAGTGGGACACCACTGAAGAGAGGCTCCAAGTAGCAGCTCTAAATTACTGCCACTGCTGCCGGGTAATCTCCTTGGAAAACGCAGTTTAACATAGACCAGGGCAGGGGGGAAGGAGGAGAGTGGGAGAAATGCTGGTTCATGAAGGGGGAGGAACTGGGCCCCCTGGTCAGAGGCGTAGCCACGGGTGGGCCCGGGTGGGCCTGGGCCCACCCAATTTCGGGTCAGGCCCGCCCAGCAGCAAAGTTCCTGACGGCGATTCCAGTCGCAGGCTCCGCTCGCAGTCGCAGCGATTCCCACACGCTGCCAGTGCCAGCTGCCGCTCAATCTCCTTGCGTACTAAGCGCTAACCCTGAAGTCTCTCCTCTGCAGGAGAGACTTCCGGGTTAGCGCTTAATAGCACAAGGAGATTGTTGAGCGGCAGCCGGCAGGCAGCGTGTGGGAATCGCTGCGACTGCGAGCGGAGCCTGCGAGTAGAATCGCCGTCAGGAACACTGCTGCTGGGCAGGCCTGCAAGGAGGGTGAGATGCTGCAGCTGCACGGGGGGGGGGGGGAGGAAGGGAGAAGTCTTGGCTGTGTATGAGGTGGAGGGGAGGGACACATGCTACATACAGATGGGATAGGTGGGGAGGGGGAGAAATGGTAGGCATAGGGGTGGAGAGAAGGGAGAAATGGTAGGTATAGTGGTGGAGGGAGGGCGGAGCAGAGAAAATTTTGTGCCCACCCACTTTGGGCTCAGGCCCACCCAAAACTGGCTGTCTGGCTACGCCACTGCCCCTGGTGCTCAGGTAGTACTTGGTTGCCTGAATGGTCAGTCTGCCCCTGCTCGTGGCACACCGATTGAAAAACACTGGCTTACACCCATGTGCTGATGCAGTTTCAAAGGAGTCCCTATCTCTGAGTGTCAACGTAAGTACATAAGTAATGCAACACTGGAAAAAGACCAAGGGTCCATCGAGCCCAGCATCCTGTCCACGACAGCGGCCAATCCAGGGCAAGGGCACCTGGAAAGCTTCCCAAACGTACAAACATTCTATACAATCAAGCCATTGTGACATCACTAATGAGGTTGGCTCTTATTGGTGGAATGAGCCACTATGACATCACAATAGGTTAAATCACTGCTCTATGTAATAAAAGTGAGCCAAGTAGAGGACATAAGTACATAAGTAATGCCACACTGGGAAAAGACCAAGGGTCCATCGAGCCCAGCATCCTGTCCACGACAGCGGCCAATCCAGGCCAAGGGCACCTGGCAAGCTTCCCAAACATACAAACATTCTATACATGTTATTCCTGGAATTGTGGATTTTTCCAAGTCCGTTTAGTAGCGGTTTATGGACTTGTCCTTTAGGAAACCGTAATCTGACCTCTGCTCCTAGTGAAATGCAGAAAACGAATCCACAATATCAGTGTCTCTGGCAACATTCAATGACATATACACACAAACCAGGACTTGTAGCCACCAACTCAAAGAGAGTGCTTGAAACAGTTCACACCAGTATAATATAATAGAAATGTTTTATGTATGTAGAGTACCCTCAGATATTTACCACTATTACTGCAGTCAATAATGCTGCTACAAGGTGGCATAGCACTTCTTTCATCGGGTAACTCTAACAAATTTTTTGGGAGGAGCAACATATGCTCATTTTTTCATGCTTCCCAATCACCTCAGTGCTATAAAATCGCTTATCACTTTTAAAAATGTATATACTAGGTGAAAACTGTGCACTTATCTTAACAAATTCTTGCCTCCCTGGCAGAACTATCTTGCCTTGCTGAAACATTCATCAATTGCCTTCCCCTGAAACCGCCCGACTCTGTGGGGTTTCAATCACTTTCCTCAGGGACAAGGGTTAAGGCTGCATAATTCTTTTCTTCCTCATTCTTTTTTCTCTCAAGCAATCAACAAGACAAAGCAAGACCTAAAGCCTGCTTATCCCCTGTGGCTTATAAGGCATCCGCATCCATGTAAGGTCGGAAATGAGGTCATAATCACAACTAGCTTTATACAAACTACTTAAAGACAGTCAGAAGATTGAGCTGCAAACAATTTGCAAAGAACCTTGATGAGTATTGGCATTACTGTGGGCTGCAATGTCTTGGTACTGATGTTGATATCCCACATTGGGTGCCATAGCGCATGGAAAAGAAGAGGTAGTTATTGGACCTTGAAAATGTGATTGAAATATAGGTTGTTGTACATAGTGTTGCTGCTGGTCCTGAAACCCAAGGCGTCGATTACCTCATTGGCGTGAACGTTTTCCTCTGCCACCTCTTCCTCGTCTGCGATCACGGGATTGCCTCCCGCCATCAGAGCTGTCATCCGAACTTGAAAAGGCTTCAGGAACCATACCTGATTCCTGACTTTGATCATTATTATTCTTTGCTCCAAGCCAATTGTAAACAGGACCAGCTGCATAATCCGACTGGTCACGTTGGAGCTTTTTAATTTTGTTCTGCTTTAAAGAACCATAGTATTGGTCCAGTGCCGACAGCTCAAAGCTAAGCTGTTCTTCCGGTTTAAATATCACTTCTGGTGTCTGAGATAGTATTTGTAATTGGGTAAAATGCAGCCAACTCTGATATGTGTCTTATCATTCCAGCAGTGTTACGCACATTTTGTCTAATTTTCTTACCTGCACACCAGGGGCGTATCTGGACTTTGCCGTTAGGGGGGTCCAGAGCCGAGGTGAGGCGGCACATTTTAGCCCCCCCCCCCAGCCGCCATTTCCGCCGCTGCCTGCCTGCCATTGCCGACACCCACCGCCGCCGCCAGAACCACCTCCAACAACTGTAGCCCGCCCGCTAACGACCCCCCCCCCCGCCTGCTGTTGCCGTGACGTCGCCTGCCTTTGCTGGTGGGGGACCCCAACCCCCGCCAGCCGAGGTCTTCTTGCTTCGTTTGGTTTCTGAGTCTGTCTGACGTCCTGCACGTTGTGTATGTGCAGGACGTCAGACAGACTCAGAAACCAAACGAAGCAAGAAGACTTCGGCTGGCGGGGGTTGGGGTGTTCCCCCCCCCCCCCCCAGCAAAGGTAGCAGATGGCGACGGCAGGTTTACAGTGGGTTGGCGGCGGGAGGAGGGGTTGAGAGGGTCATTGACAGGGGGGTCCAGGGCCAAACCTACGGGGGCCCTGGCCCCCGTGGCCCCATAGCAGCTACGCCCCTGCTGCACACATTGGTCAAAGTGTCACATTTCTGGAGCAGATTCTTCATCGGTCCTTATAAAGGATCACAGGTCCTTACAAGCAGATGTCTGATTTGCATATCCCTGCTTATGGTGGGAGGTGTTTTCAAGATATGCATATAGCCTCTCTAGGGAAAGTTTTAATGGAAGTTATCAGATTTTTTGTGTACCCAGGTGGAATTGGGAGTGTTGGGCAGTGTGAGATGGGGCCTCCCAAGGGCAATTTTCCACCATACAAATTATAACATTTAAGCAATAACTGAAAGCACACTTGTCATGCCTAGCATATTGTGTGCCTGCTGTTACTGTTCCTCTGTCCATCTAGGCAGGGGCGTATCCAGACCTCGCCGGGAGGGGGGGCCAGAGACCGAGGTGGGGGGGCACTGTTTAGCCACCCCCCCAACCGCCGCCACATTGGACCCCCCCTGCCGACGACCCCCTTGAACCCCTCCTCCCGCCACCAACCCTCCCTCGCCGTCACCACATCAGATACCTTGTTTGCTGGTGGGGGTCCCCGAACCCCGCCAGACGAAGAGAGTCCTTCTTCAGCGCCAGAGTAGCACCTTCGTTCAACGAAGTTCCTGGTGCGATCAGCTGTTTCTGACGCCTTACATCCTGCATGTAGCCCCATGCAGGACGTAAGGCGTCAGAAACAGCTGATCACACCAGGAACTTCGTTGAACAAAGGCACTACTCCGGCACTGAAGAAGACTCTCTTTGGCTGGCGGGGTTCGGGGACCCCTGCCAGCAAACAAGGTATCTGATGCGGCGGCGGGGCGGGCGGCAACGGTGGGGGAGGGTTGATGGCGGGAGGGGGATTCAACGGGATCGTCGGCAGGGTGGCCAGGGCCAAATCTAGGGGGGCCCAGGCCCCCTCAGGCCCCACGTAACTACGGCACTGCATCTAGGGAACCCGGATATTATTTTCTGTTTTCTTCTTTGATTGTCTATTACGTAGAATTTATTTTGTAATTGTTTTTATGTGATACAAAGGGGCATAATCGAACGGGGCACCCAAGTTTTCCTGAGGACGTCCTCGCCGGATGTCCCCGCGAAGGGGCAGGGAAACCCATATTATTGAAACAAGATGGACATCCATCTTTCGTTTCGATAATACGGTCGGGGATGCCCAAATCTCAACATTTAGGTCGGTCTTAGAGATGGTCGTCCCCGGTTTTCGGCGATAATGGAGGGGCTAGGGAAAGGAAAGGGAGATGCTAGGGGAGGATAGGGAAGAGGAAAGGCTGGACACCTGGATGGGGTAGGGAATGGGGAAGATGGATAATTGGAGATAGGAAAGGGGAAATGATGGACATGGG